>NC_052624.1:231541787-232211162 GCF_016161935.1 Mauremys reevesii | reverse complement strand
AAAGTGTGTAACTTCCAGGAGGCATTTGGCAGGAGCAGGGTCTTAAAATGGTAGAGAAATATTGAACTGTGACCAACGTCTTGCTCAAGGAGCGCATTGTCTCCATTGGCTATGGAAGTGGGCGGTTCTTCTGCACCCTTCAGCCTAGCAGCCTGCTAACCTAGGACAGACTTAGACCAGTGGGTCTCAACCAGGGGCAGATGTAGCCCTGGGGGGTACACAGAGGTCTTCCAGGGGGTACATCAACTCATCTAGATATTTACCTAGTTTTACAACAGGCTACATAAAAAGCACTAGCGAAGTCAGTACAAACTAAAATTTCATACAATGACTTGTTTATACTGCTCTATATACTATACACTGAAATGTAAGTATAATATTTATAATCCGGTTGATTTATTTTATAATTATATGGTAAAATGAGAACGTCAGCAATTTTTCAGTAATACTGTGCTGTGACACTTCTGTATTTTTATTGTTATGTCTGATTTTGTAAGCAAGTAGTTTTTAACTAAGGTGAAACTTGGGGGTACGCAAGGTAAATCAGACTCCTGAAAGGGGTACAGTAGTGGAAAGGTTGAGTGCCATTGGCTTAGATTACTGTTGACAGTGTTTCCAAATATGCTGTACATATTACAGGCCGTATTAACCGCTACCTTAAGAAACCCACAAGAGGGAGAGAGAAACCTATTTTAAAAACACTTTGCATGGTGAACTGCATGTATTTAGGGCAATATTCCTCCTGCTGAGACGGGGGAGGGACTTGCAGCAGCCATTTGGAGGGGTGGAGTGGCACAGTTTTGGATTGTGCAGGTATTCAGAGGTCTCCAGGGAAATCGACAGATCTGGGCACATTCAAGAGCAGAGCTAGTACCACCACACTGAGTCCCACCCGACACCTTGACAGCAGTGCTCACTCATTTCCATGGGTTGGCTGCCTGAGGAGGGGAAGCTGATGTTGCTCAGAGTAACGTCATCTCCTGATGAGGAGTGTGCCAGAATAGGAGATCTGTCCCAGGTGATAATATTGCCTACATCAGTCACTTCCCAACTCTGCCATCTCTAGTCCAACATAGTCTCCAAAGGATTTCTCAATGTATTTTGTGCTGTTCGCTTGGAGGCTCAGGTGGATGAAGGAACCAATGCCAGAATGGCTTTGGCTCTCTATCTCTACTAACTTTGGAAACTATCAGGCTGAAATTTTGCTTTTTTTTCATGCTCTCCATGTTATACAGCAGCATGAATAGCACAAGTGTAAATTAGAGCAGTAGATTCAAAGGTAAGTCATTCATATGCAAGCAACACCATTGACTTTTGTGGCATTGCCTGAGTGTAATCAAGGAGATTGCTTGGGCATAATCCACTTCTTCTTCTTCAACGCTTAGCCAGACAGTCAGCTGTAGCAATCATTTGCCATTTGGTCCGTTCCTGCGCAACCACGAAGGCTTGACCGCCTGAGAGTCCAACTACTCTTCACTTTAACAGTTGTATTATATAAATGGATAGCCCCTCCAGTAAAACTCAGTAACAAACCAAAATCTTGCCCCTGGAGTTACACTCAGGCCTTGTCTACACTACAAGACTATTTCGAATCTACTTAAGTCGAATTTGTGGATTCGACCTTATGAAGTCGAATTTGTGTATCCACAGTAAAGACACTAATTCGAATTTCTGAGTCCACATTAACAGGGCCGGCATCGACTTTCGAAGCGGTGCACTGTGGGAAGCTATCCCACAGTTCCCGCAGTCCCCGCTGCCCATTGGAATGCTGGGTAGAGCTCCCAATGCCTGCTGGGGGAAAAAATGTGTCGAGGGTGGTTTTGGGTAACTGTCATCATTGAACCGTCAATCACGCCCTCCCTCCCTGAAAGCGCCGGCGGGAAATCTGTTCGCGCACTTTTCTGGTCGGTTACAGCGCGGACGCCACAGCACTGCGAGCATGGAGCCCGCTGCAATCATCGCTGCACTTATGGCCGTTGTCAACTCCTCGCACCTTATCGTCCACCTCTTCCACAGTCAGCTGCTGAGAAATTGGGCGAGGAGGCTCCGGCAGCGCGGTGAGGAGAGTGGCGCAGACCTCTCACAAAGCAGGGTACGCCGCGCAGTGGAGATCATGGTGGCAATGGGTCAAGTTCATGGTGTGGAACGGCGATTCTGGGCCCGGGAAACAAGCACGGACTGGTGGGACCGCATAGTGCTGCAGGTCTGGGATGAATCACAGTGGCTGCGAAACTTCAGGATGCGTAAGGGCACTTTCCTTGAACTCTGTGACTTGCTGGCCCCTGCCCTGAAGCGCCAGGACACACGGATGCGAGCAGCCCTGAGTGTGCAGAAGCGAGTGGCCATAGCCCTCTGGAAACTTGCCACGCCAGACAGCTACCGGTCAGTAGCGAACCACTTTGGCGTGGGCAAATCTACCGTGGGGGTTGCTGTGATTCAAGTAGCCCACGCAATCGTTGAGCAACTGCTCTCAAAGGTAGTGACTCTCGGAAACGTCCAGGTCATCATAGATGGCTTCGCCACGATGGGATTCCCAAACTGCGGTGGGGCTATAGATGGGACTCACATCCCTATCCTGGCACCAGCCCACCAGGCCAGCCAGTATATTAACCGAAAGGGCTACTTTTCAATGGTGCTGCAAGCACTGGTGGACCATAGGGGACATTTTACCAACATCTTCGTCGGGTGGGTGGGCAAGGTTCATGACGCGCGTGTGTTCAGGAACTCTGGTCTGTTTAGACGCCTCCAGGCAGGAAATTTCTTCCCGGACCACAAAATAACGGTTGGGGATGTGCAGATGCCTACAGTCATCCTCGGGGACCCAGCCTACCCGCTAATGCCCTGGCTCATGAAGCCCTATACAGGCGCCTTGGACAGTGAGAAGGAACTCTTCAACTACCAGCTGAGCAAGTGCAGAATGGTGGTGGAGTGTGCTTTGGACGCCTTAAGGAGGTGGCGGAGCTTACTGACTCGCTCGGACATCAGCGAAAGCATAGCCCCGTAGTTAGTGCTGCTAGCTGTGTGCGCCACACTGTCTGTGAGAGCAAGGGCGAGACCCTTTTGGCCGGATGGGAGGTTGAGGCAAATCGCCTGGCTGCTGTTTACGCTCAGCCAGACACCCGTGCCGAAAGAATATCCCAGCGGGAAGGGCTGTGTATCCGGGAGGCTTTGAAAGCAAGTTTCCTCGGAGAGCAGGGTAACCTATGACTCTCCACTTGATTTTTAGAGAAGCTGATCCTGGGCCTGTGTCTCTATGTGTTGAGTGAGATCTGCGGTTACAGACCCCGTTCTCCAAGTTTCCCCCACTTCCCAAACACGTTTTAAAACAAATTAAACGGAACAGTTATTGTTAATAAATCTTTCTTTTACTTTGCATTTCTGTTCAGGGTTTGAAACATGGACGCATACTGTGCTGGGTACGGTGTGCACTGATGTACAGACCGCTTGTACAATACAGGACGGACAGCCTCCTGCTCCTACTTAGGTCTCTGGGGTGGGGGACGGTTTCAAGTGATTGTGCATGTAGGGGTGGGTTTGCAGGAAGGGGCGAGTGGTGCCGTCTTTGGATAGGGATTTGGATGCAGGCTCTGGGCTGTGGGTTTGGGCGTAGGGGTGAGGGTGTGGGGAAGGGTGAGTATCTGTCTGTGGATGAGGGCTCTTCTTGGGGCTCAGGGCAGCGGAGAGGATCGCGCCTACGGTGGAAGTGCATGGTAAGGGCAGCATGCCTTAACATTAGGGGGTGGCAGGCACTAGGACCGTGGACAAGCGTACACATCACAGAATGACCCGGGGCAGCATACACCACACAGAGTGACCCTGGTGACTACTGACTGCAGTCTGTGTGTGCCCTGCAGTTGATCCTGCCCCGATAGTCTGTACCCTGCTAATGTAGGCTATCCCGTGCAATTATAAATCCCCTGCCCCCCCCCCACATACACACAGTCTTCTGACACGAAAGACGTGACGGAAAGAGTGAACAACAGCAAACAGCTTTTATTAATCTACTACAGAGTGGGGTGATGAAACTTGGATTTGGGACTGGGTGATCCTGTAAGGGAAGCGCTTCGACACAGTTATAGCGTCAGAGGTGTGTGGTACATTAGCGCTCAGCTGTGGTGCAGTGACAGTTCTCACGGCCCCTACCGCCCCTCCGTCTTGTAATTTTCGGTGAGGGGGGGACAGGACTTCTTGGCGTTGGAGGGTGGTTGCAGATACAGTGCAGGGGGGCTCTCTCCTCCTGCCTGCGGTCCTGCAGAACATCAACAAGGCGCCGGAGCGTGTCCGTTTGCTCCCTCATTAGCCCAAGCAGCGTTTGAGTCGCCTGCTGGTCTTCCTGCCGCCACCTGTCCTCCCGTTCGCTGTGTGAGCGCTGCTGCTGAGAGAGGGTCTCCCTCCACTGGCTCTGCTGGGCCACCTCGGCTCTAGAGCAGGCCATCAGTTCCGCGAACATCTCGTCCCGAGTCTTTTTCTTTCGCCGCCTAATCTGAGCCAGCCTCTGCGAGGGGGATGCCGGGGCAGTCCGGGAAAGAGCAGAAGCTGTGTGATGGGAAACAGTAAGTGATTTCCTTGAACAGATACATGTTTGCGAACAGTGAACACAGTGTAGTCAGTTTCTCTGAACAAGACCATACAGGGCACCAAGTTCCACGAGATCTCAGGACAAGTTCGAGATTTCGGAATACTCTCTCATTGGCGGCGCCATTGCACAGGAGAGCGGACAAGTGGGGAGAGACAGCTGAATCCGTCTTGCAGACAGTCCTGGTAAGCCTTAAAGTAGATAATGCTTATCAGTTAGTGGATAGCTGTGCTCTCCTGCTAAAGGCAATCTGGAAAGCAGAAAGGCTGAGCCTTTTCCAGCCCCTCCCGCCAGTGCACGGGAAAGATCAATGTATGCTTGTTCTCTATGGCCTCCAGCACGTGGCTGTTAAGCGAGGGTCGTTGTTATGCAACCTAATTGTAAACCATTAACAGTAGTAACAATACACTAATTGCCCTACTTAGATGCAGCCTGTCCAGAACGACATCACCCTGAGGCGGGTCACTTGGAGTCAGAGAGAGCGGATGCTAAGGGAAGCCCTGCACAGACCAGGACCATATGCAGCAATGCTGGTGGAGGCGATGATTCCTCTGTACATTAGGATGTCCTGGCGCGGAAGAGTGTGCTTCCACAGAGCACCCAATAAGGCACCTCTCCCCAGGAACCTCCTGCGGAGGCTTTTCGAGCAGCTCTCTGAGAGCTTTGTTGAACTGTCCCCAGAGGATTACTGTTCTATCCCTATATGTGTGGACCTACTTTTTATATAGTTAGACATTTAAAATTTTTTATATAGTATTTCTATTTTTTCTATACCTGTTTTTTAAAAAATAAATGTTTCCATGTTTATAGCACTTACCGCCTGATCCTTACCCTGATTCTGAGTCCGGGTTAACGGCTGAGGAGGGTTGGGAGGGGATCTCTGTGAGGGTGATGAAGAGATCCTGGCTGTCAGGGCAAGCGGTATTGTGTTCGCTGTCGCCTGCGCCGTCCTCCACAAACCCTTCCTCATCTTCCCCATCGGCGAACATCGCCGAGGAACTGTCCAGGTACACTATGCCATCGTCAGAGTCCACGGTCACTGGTGGGGCAGTGGTGGCAGACCCACCTAGAATGGCATGCAGTGCCTCGTAGAAGCGGCATGTCTGGGGCTGTGCTCTGGAGCGTCCGTTTAACGCTCTGACTTTTTGGTAACCTTGTCTCAGGTCCTTGACTTTCACGCGGCACTGCATCGCATCCCGGCTGTATCCTTTCTCTATCATGGCTTTGGAGACCTTCTCGAAGGTCTTTGCATTCCGCTTGTTGGAGCGCAGCTCCGAGAGCACAGACTCCTCGCCCCACACAGTGATCAGATCCATGACTTCCCGGTCAGTCCATGCTGGGGACCTCTTTCTATTCTTGGATTGCCCGGACTCCTCTGCTGGAAAGCTCTGCATCGTTGCAGGTGCTGTGGAGCTCGCCCCGATGTCCAACCAGGACGTCAGATTCAAAGGGCCCAGACAGGAAAAGGAATTCAAATTTTCCCGGGTCATTTCCTGTGTGGCTGGTCAGAGCATCCAAGCTCGGACTGCTGTCCAGAGCGTCAACAGAGTGGTGCAGTGTGGGATAGCTCCTGGAGCTACTAAGTTCGATTAGCATCCACACATAGCCTAATTCGAGCTAGCCATGTCGAATTTAGCGCTACTCCACCTGTCGGGGTGGAGTACCAAATTCGAACTAAAGAGCCCTCTAGTTCGAATTAAATGGCTTCCTGGTGTGGACGGTTGACCGGTTAGTTCGAATTAACGCTGCTAAATTCGACTTAAAGTCCTAGTGTAGACCAGGCCTCAGAAACAAACACAACTACACAGTCAACATCTGACGTGTCGGTGTCCTCCAAGCTTATGTTGCCCTCTTCTCTGTGTTGAATTCCAGGTGTCTCCCCAAAACGCTTTATGTGGGGTATCCAGCCTTTGCCCCAGACAAAAAGGAGCTGATAATTTCATTTCTCTGGCAGACTTCAGAAAATGCCTTCCACTTCACAAATAAAACCCCTGAGCAGTCCAGCTAGAACGTTCCGGTTGATTCTCATGAGAGTCGCAATGTAAGTGCCAGTTCCTGGGCATTGTGTCCTTTGGAAAGTTCACTGCAGTAACTTACAATGCACCCTTCCAAGTTCAATGTAATTTTAGTATTTGTGAAACCTGTATTAACAAGAGGCCTGCTTCTTCCCAGCTTCATGCCGTGTGTGGTCATTTATACCTGTACAAAGGGAGTGTAAAATGCCACCCAGCTCAGTGGCTAGTGTTTTGTGTTTACTTTGTGCAGGTGTAAGTGACCACGCAAAGTGGAAGGCAGTTGGAGAAACAGAACCAATGTTTCCTTAGGCTCAACATTAAACATTAAAGGATTTTTGAAGATTGATTAAAGCTGATGCAGTGTTTCTTGAAAGAGCACAAGGTTGACTATTAACGACTCAGTTCCAGACTACATACGCTCAGAAAACTATCCAAGCAAAAATGGCACCTTCCTAGGCCTGCTCCCAGTGTCTAGTCAGCGTGATGACTTTATTTTTCTGACCAAAAAAAGTATGATTTCTACTATTTTTAACTGTGATTAGACCGGTGGAGCCAGGACAGCGCTGGGCGAGTGAGATGGATTTGTTTCAGGGTCATGAATTGGTAACAGAATTTGTAACTATTTTACAATAGCAATACAATAGAAGGAGCTGGTCCAAGAGGTAACTATAGCAGGACTGCTTGGAAATAGTGACCATAATACAATAGCATTCAACATCCCTGTGGTGGGAAGAACATCTCAACTGCCCAACACTGTGGCCTTTAATTTCATAAGGGGGAACTATACAAAAAATGAGGGGGTTAGTTAGACAAAAGTTACAAGGTACAGTGACTAAAGTGAAATCCCTGCAAGTTGCGTGGGCCCTTTTTAAAGACACCATAATAGAGGCCCAACTTCAATGTATACCCCAAATTAAGAAAAACAGTAAAAGAACTAAAAAAGAGCCACCGTGGCTTAACAACCATGTAAAAGAAGCAGTGAGAGATAAAAAGACTTCCTTTAAAAAGTGGAAGTCAAATCCTAGTGAGGCAAATAGAAAGGAGCACAAACACTGCCAACTTAAGTGCAAGAGTGTAATAAGAAAAGCCAAAGAGGAGTTTGAAGAACGGCTAGCCAAAAACTCCAAAGGTAATAACAAAATGTTTTTTAAGTACATCAGAAGCAGGAAGCCTGCTAAACAACCAGTGGGGCCCCTTGACGATGAAAAAACAAAAGGAGCGCTTAAAGATGATAAAGTCATTGCGGAGAAACTAAATGGATTCTTTGCTTCAGTCTTCACGGCTGAGGATGTTAGGGAGATTCCCAAACCTGAGCTGGCTTTTGTAGGTGACAAATCTGAGGAACTGTCACAGATTGAAGTGTCACTAGAGGAGGTTTTGGAATTAATTGATAAACTCAACATTAACAAGTCACCGGGACCAGATGGCATTCACCCAAGAGTTCTGAAAGAACTCAAATGTGAAGTTGTGGAACTATTAACTAAGGTTTGTAACCTGTCCTTTAAATCGGCTTCGGTACCCAATGACTGGAAGTTAGCTAATGTAACGCCAATATTTAAAAAGGGCTCTAGGGATGAGTCCGGCAATTACAGACCGGTAAGTCTAACGTCGGTACGGACAAATTAGTTGAAACAATAGTAAAGAATAAAATTGTCAGACACATAGAAAAACATAAACTCTTGAGCAATAGTCAATATGGTTTCTGTAAAGGGAAATCGTGTCTTACTAATCTATTAGAGTTCTTTGAAGGGATCAACAAACATGTGGACAAGGGGGATCCAGTGGACATAGTGTACTTAGATTTCCAGAAAGCCTTTGACAAGGTCCCTCACCAAAGGCTCTTACGTAAATTAAGCTGTCATGGGATAAAAGGAAAGGTCCTTTCATGGATTGAGAACTGGTTAAAGGACAGGGAACAAAGGGTAGGAATTAATGGTAAATTCTCAGAATGGAGAGGGGTAACTAGTGGTGTTCCCCAAGGGTCAGTCCTGGGACCAATCCTATTCAATTTATTCATAAATGATCTGGAGAAAGGGGTAAACAGTGAGGTGGCAAAGTTTGCAGATGATACTAAACTACTCAAGATAGTTAAGACCAAAGCAGATTGTGAAGAACTTCAGAAAGATCTCACAAAACTAAGTGATTGGACAACAAAATGGCAAATGAAATTTAATGTGGATAAATGTAAAGTAATGCACATTGGAAAAAATAACCCCAACTATACATACAACATGATGGGGGCTAATTTAGCTACAACGAGTCAGGAAAGAGATCTTGGAGTTATCGTGGATAGTTCTCTGAAGATGTCCACGCAGTGTGCAGAGGCGGTCAAAAAAGCAAACAGGATGTTAGGAATCATTAAAAAAGGGGATAGAGAATAAGACTGAGACTATATTATTGCCCTTATATAAATCCATGGTACGCCCACATCTCGAATACTGTGTACAGATGTGGTCTCTCACCTCAAAAAGATATTCTAGCACTAGAAAAGGTTCAGAAAAGAGCAACTAAAATGATTAGGGGTTTAGAGAGGGTCCCATATGAGGAAAGATTAAAGAGGCTAGGACTCTTCAGTTTGGAAAAGAGAAGACTAAGGGGGGACATGATAGAGGTATATAAAATCATGAGTGATGTTGAGAAAGTGGATAAGGAAAAGTTATTTACTTATTCCCATAATACAAGAACTAGGGGTCACCAAATGAAATTAATAGGCAGCAGGTTTAAAACAAATAAAAGGAAGTTCTTCTTCATACAGCGCACAGTCAACTTGTGGAACTCCTTACCTGAGGAGGTTGTGAAGGCTAGGACTATAACAATGTTTAAAAGGGGACTGGACAAATTCATGGTGGCTAAGTCCATAAATGGCTATTAGCCAGGATGGGTAAGAATGGTGTCCCTAGCCTCTGTTCGTCAGAGGATGGAGATGGATGGCAGGAGAGAGATCACTTGATCATTGCCTGTTAGGTTCACTCCCTCAGGGGCACCTGGCATTGGCCACTGTCGGTAGACAGATACTGGGCTAGATGGACCTTTGGTCTGACCCGGTACGGCCTTTCTTATGTTCTTATGTTACAACTGCTGAATTGTCCATTCCTGGTGATGCCCAAGCCAGGAAGAACACAAACTGATGTTCACATCTCAGGTGGTGTGCATGGCTGGCTGTTAACAGTTAATCCCTCCCAGCCTGAAGACCTGGAGCCTCTTTGATGAGGCGTCTATGGGGCTAGAGGCTCTGGGAATGGATTTCCCTGGCCATAGATCAGGGGGTAGGGAGGCTGTGGTCCCTCCTACTCACAGGAATGGAGAGCAGCATGGGGGCCTCGACATGTAAGACATTACACATGAATCCCATGGTACCAATTTACAGGACCACTTTTGAGGCATGCTAAGGCTGGTGATACAATGCAGGTGTTCCAGTCTGTGTAGCACTGCTGTTACCTGTGTAGCACTGCAACATGTTTATCAACAGCGCAGCTGTCGTTCAATAGTCCAGTATAGCCGTGCACTTTGGGCAGAGTTTGACCCTTGCTATATAATTTGCCAAAGATCCTGAGACCAGTTCATCCCCACTGGGAGTTATCCCAGTCATGAATATGTCCCTAGTCTTTAAATGTGACCATTCCTGTTAGTGCACAGCTGTTCCTACTGGATCCCCAGACAGCAGCATCAAAATGCTATTCGGAACTGCTTCTCTGCAGTGATCTCAAAGAGGCTTTTCCTCCAACAGCCCTGATTAGTCCCTCTACAAAACTGGCAAATAAAAAATATTTCATTGTGTTTAATGGTTTTAAAAAATGCATGATGAGCATCTGAAATGCTCTGACATGTTCCAGATATGTCTACTGCGCCTGAAAGGCTTAGGCTAAGTGGCACCACAGCAAATAACCATTTGTATTTAATGTTTTAGATCGTACGTTCCATGAGGCTGAATCTGTTTCAACTTTTGTTTGCAAAGTGCCTAGAACAATGCAGGTGCTAGTGCAAGTGAAATAACCACCACCACTTAGCCTGCACTCAGCATTTTTCACCCAGGAAGCATTTCACTAAGCAGTCTCTTGCTATTTTACAGTTGGGGAACTTGTAGTACATTGTGAGGTAAGTGATTTGACCACGCCACAAAGTGACAGCGCTTGCCATAGACCGCTTCTTCCATGCTACCTCCTTTAGCAGAGATACTATCATTAAGGTCATGTCAATTTTCCCATTACAAGGGCTAAGGGACCCAAATTTGTATGCAGTTATGGGCCTATAAGACCTTTTAATAATTGGGAATTGTACACAGGTAAAAATGTGCCCTAATTTTATTTTCAAGTTATTTTAAGCGCCTTCTGTGGGCAGTGAACCACAATCTCTCTCTCACACACACGAGAAGTCTTTTCACAGGGAAGTTTAAGTGTCTAATGAAGTTCAAAACAAGAGCATTCACATGGTCAATTTTAGACCATTTATTGCCTCCAAACAGCCTAGCAACCAACGATCAGCAAATTCTGAAGGAGGTTTTTATGTTCACAAATGCACACTGAACACTAGGCTCCCAAACAGACAGAGGCATTACCTGCACTAGTGCAGAACACAGCAGTATGCTGCTTGTGGGGATGGGGTAGGTGAAGAAGATTTCTGCCTAAAGGCCCTTAATGGACTGAATCCTGGAAAATGTTCTGAGCTTCCTACTTTCTCTAGATCATCCCATTCTTCTGAAGCATGAGGAAATGGGGCTGAGCCACAGGGGACTTATAGGGTCAACAGGGGAAATGTTTACATTTGTGGGTCTGTGGTTCCAGCATTATGGAATCCCTTTGACCTGAGAGTGACCATGAAATTAGGTCCTCTTTAAAGAAGGTGTAAAAGCCCTGGATAGCTCCGCCCACCCTTGAACTCACCAGTCATATTGATGAGTTGCTGCTGGGTTTTATTCGTGTTTCTGCTCCAACTTCCAAATGAAACCAAAAGAAAGACTCACATTCACTGCAACAAGAGTTGGATCAAGTCTTTAATCAGTATTTTTGTCTTGTAAAAAAGCATCCATTGTTTCTGATCCTAAATGCTAGGCAAATAATGTGTATTGTTGGTAATATTTATGCGTCTTTCTCCACAAACATGCAGGGTCCCTGCCTCTTTCTGCTTTCATTTGCATTGTGTAAGCAGCTTTTCATGTCTCATTTCCCCTCTACATTTAAACAAAAACATCCTTTGTAATTAAGAGAAAAATCAGTAGCTCGATTAACATATTCTGTAGTTTGTAGTTCTCTGGGGGCAGCATTTCATGATAAGTGGAAAGGATTGTTGTTCTTCATTAAAACATAGCTAGTTATCTCCATGGAACTGCACCCATAGTATTAGTGATCAGTTTGTATGTCTGGCAAGACTTGCACAGGAGATCTCCCTGGGAACTAGAAGAAGAGAAGGACATCGTGTCCACCAGCTAACCTCCTACTCTGCCCCCACCAAAAACAGCGAATCCTAAACTAATGGAAGGAAGGTGTCAGTTGGAGGGGGGAAACGATTCCCTCTGTATATGTCTTCCCCTCATATCATCTACTCATGGCCCATACTTGCATGGGTTCCTGCCCTTTCCTGCTTTGCAATGATTTGAGCCTGAAGTGTGCAGTTGGTGGATCAGACATGCACAATGTTTCTGTGAGATGATTTCTATTAAAACATATGCCCTGTACTGTTTTAATTTTAAAGCACACTGCTTGATGTTTGCTTTATGCAGTTAGTCACGGGTGGGTGTGCGCTTTTGTACTTGATGTTTTAACTTGGTAACAGTTTAGTACAAAGGAAATTTCAGGCATAACAATGAAAACATGTTTCTAATGTGTTCCCAATTAACTAGCCCCCAGTAATTGATGTGTAGGAAACAGAAAGTAAAGCAGTTACAAAGAGTGATTTCCAACCTAAAGCCTCCACTCTCCACCCAGTGACACTCACCGGGCCTCAATCAACCGTGGCACAACCAGGCACAATTCCAGTGGAGTTACTGCCATTTATTCCAGGGCCAACTTTAGTGCTTTGAGTTCAGTAGGGTTGCACTGGAATAAATTAGGGAAAAATTAGTCTGGAGAATGCAATTCATGCCCTTCCCTCCAATGTGTTGAAGATAAACTTGTGCACTGAAAACAGAGGGCCTAAGCCTGCCTGCTTAGTTTTTGCCTATTGTTTAGGTTCACCATAATATTTTTATCATGGTGTCACCTGTTGAAATTGCTTACATGCAGCAATAATAATAAATCAATATTAAAACATAATTGGGCCTGATTCTTAGTTCTACTGAGACCCCATTACACCACCCAGCAGTGGTGTAACAGAGGCTCAGGCTCGAGCATTTCGACCAGGTGGCCATGCAGGTGCATTGCTCGCCCACGCCTCAGGTACAGCATCTATGGCAGGACCATCGTTAGAACATGGGCACAAAGATTCACTGTGGGCTGCAATTGGCCAACAAGGCTGTAGGCTAGGGCCATTTTTATTATTATTTTAACAACTTGGCTTTAATGAGAGCTACACAGACAGCCCCAAAACAAAACATGACTAAAGGCCAAATAAGATTCAAATGCCACACCTTTAAGTAGCACAGACATTGTCTGTTGCCCAGGCCTAAAATCTGCTAAAAAAATTTCAAATGCGAAAGGGTGAAATACTGGCTCCACAGAACGCAATGGGTGTTTTACCATTGACCTCAATGGGGCCAGGATTTCACCCAAAGAGGTTATTGCACACCAAGCTAGAAAGGCGGCTCAGACTGAATAAGGTAAAAACTATTTGGCCTGAAGCTTTCTGATCTTATTTCATCAGGTAAGAGCAAGTGTCTGATGCAATAAGCTTCTTAGAAAATTTACCAGCCCCAGGATGCAGCTCAACAAACTGGTTAAAAAGTCAAAAGCTTGGCTAGAGTCACATCCTGGAGAAGTAGTTGAAATGACCTTCCCAAACACAGATGAAAAATTGTGCTTTTGAACTCAGGCCACATGGAAATCCAGGAGAAATCCAAAAGTAGCCCTGACTTCCAAATCTCTTGGACACCAGCAGCAGGCAGCACTATGCTGCCTCTTCCCCCGAACTAGCACCATCATTTCTGTCTTCTCTGGATTGATCTTATTTGAGCTAAGGATGCTTGCAGATTATATTTCCTTACAATAAGTGGTGTGGTTGCAGTGCCATCATTGCCATATATTATCAATGCCTCCTTTTGGAAGAGAAGGGTGCTAACCATCTTTAGACATGCACAGGTCCATCTACTGCCACTGCAGTACTCTCTTTTATAGGCAAGGAGAAACAGAAAGTCATAGTTTTTAATTTCAGGTGCACTTGCACCCCAGTGACACCTTGGGAATGTTCCAGATCTGTTCAGTGTTTCTTTGCCATTGACATGGTGCTTGTCAAGGTCAGGACTTATCTCCTGGCAACTTTAGAGCAGGGTATGTCTTGGCAACTATTCTTTCAATAACTAAGGGTACGTCTTCACTACCCGCCGGATTGGCGGGTAGCAATCAATTTCTCAGCGTTCGATATATCGCATCTCATCTAGACGCGATATATCGAACCCCGAACGCGCTCCCGTCGACTCCGGAACTCCACCAGAGCGAGTGGCGGTAGCGGAGTCCATGGGGGAGCCGTGGACGTCGATCCCGCGCCGTGAGGATGGGTAAGTAATTCGAGCTAAGGTACTTCGACTTCAGCGTTGCGTACCTTAGATCAACCCCCCCCCCCCCAGTGTAGACCAGGCCTAAGGGACACTAACTGGTCTTCAGCATTTCAAGAAGCGTTCCTAGAAGATAGAAATCATTCAGTGATGGACAGTGATTTATTGTCAACAATGGATTTCATATGCATCATCTTTTCAAGACCAATTTGTCATGTTGTTCAAGGTATGAGAGATTTCTTGGCAAAGTACTCTTAGGCGTATCATCAGTATGCTGAAAATTCATAGCTGTCTCTCTTTTTTTGCCCCATGGACCTGCAAGTTTTGTCTCCATCCTGTTGAAATGCTTGGAAAGTATAGCCAGCTGGGTGTGAGATACATACATCGTCCTCCACTCTAGGAAAACAGAATCCTTGCTGCTGGGTAGATAGCAGCACTTACCTTCATAACTACTAGGCTCAATTATTGAAATTCCATTTTAGCTGCAAGTAATGCAATCCACTTCAACCCATTGGATTGGTTTGTCCTTAGATGCCTCCTAGATGGCTTGAAACAACTTTTATTAGAACTAGAATAGAACTGATTGCAATTAAGACAGGTAACGGGTTTTCAGTAAGTCTTGGAGACAGCATTTTAAATGAATCATAGCTATTAGAGATGGAAAGATGCATTAGGTCTTTTACTGTACTCCCTTTGCTCTGCCCAAGATTCCTGTCTCACCACTATTTGTACTTTCGTCTTTGTGCCTACTTCCAAGCTGCTCCTTCATGCCTAGAACTCTCGCTCGTTCAGGATTGTCAGAGAATTCACTTATTGTTTTGAGCGTCCCTGATCACATCTCACATCTTGTGTGCTCTACAGCAGCTGCCTAGGAACTGACCATTTGAGTTGGCCCTTTTGATTTTTAAAACCTTGAACAGTGTAGGTCCAGGCTGTACTTGATATCTCCTTGTTATGCCTCATCCTGCCAGATCACTGGGCTCCCAGGCACCAATCTTTTAGGGATCGTGCTGTTACATTTTAGGTCAGACGGGATTATGTCCCTACCTAACAGCTACCTCAGTTCATCAATCCCACATATTAAAAAAAAATGCCATTCACCCTGCCACAAACATTTTTGCCCATTCAGAAGATACATTTTTGGATCACTGTTAGTCCCAGGCTCATTCATACACACTTACACTTATTTGGCCCCATTTAGTCATTTATTTTGACATGACAGTTTGGATGGGTTCTGTTGGTTTGGCTGTTAGGAGCATGAGCTTTTAGGCCGAGGGTTTCTTGTATTTGAGATTTAAGTTTCCGTTTCCTTGCACAGCTCCCACAGTTCTTCATCAGAAGGGGGAATGCTTTAGCATCACTATTTCATTACCTTATGGCCTGCACCGAGGAATAATGGACGCAATACACAAAACAATTCATTGCTGAAAGCCAAACAAATGCTAATACCAAGAACTGTCAATAACTTGGTGCCACCTGGTTCTCCCATATTGTGCAATTAAAGGGTAGCCTGGGTGACCAAAGTTTTAGTTTAGTGATACTGTTAGATGAAATTAATCAGTATTTGGGTTAACTTAAAATGTGCTTTCTGTGCGTTCCTTAGCCTTTCCTTTGGTGCAATAAAAAGCTTTTTTCAAGAGTAGGGTAAAGGTTGCTCCCAAAGGCTATTAACCTAGACTGTGTGTTTAGGAGGATTTCTCTGACTTCCATAATTCTGTGATATCCCTTTTAGCAGCGAAGCGAGTCAATCCCATAAATTCTTGTGGGTGGTTATTGGATGTGAGCTTTGGTATAAATTATTTATACAGCACCATGATGCTTTATAGACAAAAGACGATATCCCCAAAGGGCTTGCAACCAAATGGCCCCAGTCCTACAAACACGTCCTACCCAGCATAGAACCTACTATGCGCAATAGTCCCATTGAAGCCAATGGGACTACTGACAGTCATAAGTATTCTGCCGGGTAGGGAGTGTTTGTGGGACTAGACTGTGATTTAAAGCATGACGTGATCAGGGAAAGAAACATTTGATGGTAGGGGAGGGAGGACAAGGGTTAGAGCAATAAGATTGTGGCAGCTGCTTTGGTTATAATGAAGGTGTCTAGAGGAGTTTGTGTATTTTTAGCATTTTATGTTATTTATGGTACTGTTACTAAGAGAGGAAAGTGAAACTTTACAGGCCACATGGAGGAAATGCAGTTGAAGGAGAGACTCGAAAGAAAGAGGGCAAGGCAGTGCTGACTAGGTTGGGAAGGGGACTCCAGGCGTAAGGAAGGATGTACAAAGCGGGGCTGGCTAGTTGTGGGCATCTCTGTCCCCTGCTGCGGGACATAGGCACCGGGTTCTTCAGGGTTTTACTGTGAGTGTTTTAAACAATCTCCCTGTACCTTTCCCTGCTTTTGGCAGGCCCAGAGCAAACACATGTGTGACATTTAGCTGATAGGCTCCTTAGTAAAGGGAAGGTTGCCAGTGGACTCTTGTGCAACAATTTCTGCTACAAACCAATATGTACAACTGCCAGTTTCATTCTTGCAAAACAGACAGATTCCCCTCTCCCTCCCCCACACCAGCTGAAAGTGTGGAATACAACAGAGCCTTTAAATACAGAGAAACCAATCAGCTGAGGCTAGTAGTATGAAAGATATCAAGCATGACAGCCAACGGGCTCTCTGCCCAATAAAACAGACAGTCAGAGCCATGGCACATATGGTTTGAAAAGGCAGTCTACCTGTTACAACAATATAATACTCTGTGTTTTCACGCCAGGATCTCAAAGCATTTTGAGACACTAAACCTCAAAACACCTCCCACTCACCCGTGAGGGAGGGAACCCATCCTACAGATGAGTAAACCGAGGCACAAATTGGATACAGGATTTATCCAAAGTCTCACAATATGTCAGTGACAGCAGTCCTAGGACTCAAACCCAATAATCCCAATGTCCCGATCCCTTCTCTAATAATCAGATCCCATTTCACTGGAAATTTACCGTTCACTCAACCAAGGATTTTGTGGAAAAGTACAGCAACAGTGTAGTAGGTTGCTTACTGGGACCAACCCAATGACTGAACGTGAATGCCAAGCAAACCAGAGCATTGTCTGTCCTGTCTGAAGAGCAGCATCTGCACGCAGCAAGGTCCAGTGAAAATGAACTAGATAGTTGAAGGAAATCCCACCCAGGATGGCCAATTTAGGCAACTGGCAAAAGAAGTAGGCCAGCATCAGGTGAGCTTAGCAGAGGCCCCCTGAGATCAGAGACATCATGCCCCAAGGTTCTGTAAGATACCAGATACCTAAACTCATTGCCGCAGCACAGCTCTCCCCTCAGTGGGCTGGTTGGTGACCCTGACCAGCTTCCCGGTTCATAATGCCCTTGAGACACCAGCTTGCCAGGTTTTAGAAAAGGGTGAAGTGTAGCCCTTCTGCCACATGGAGTTGGTCACAACATGGGCCAGATTCAATATCCAAGGGCCCCTCTGAACAATACAACACAGAACCAGCTCAAGTCCCTGCACAGTAATCTGAGAAAATGACATACCACCTGTGGGCGCTTCTAAGAGGCAATACTTCCCCACTCACAAGCACTGAGTCTGTGTATAGCAGAAAGAAACTTAATAACAAGGGGAAAGGAACCTGACGTTAATTTGGGAAAACACCATAACCATGATTTGAACATATCTACCCGTGATTTGAACACATCTAACCGTGAGCAAAACTCCAGCCCCAGAGTACATAGGTCAGTGTCCTTTGCCTCTGTTTCTCACTTTGCAGTGTGACAGTCCAACAAACATACATCCCTTTAGCATGCCACTTCCTTCTCCTTCCACCACACCCCACTCACAGTTGCTCTCTTTGGCCAGTGAAGACCTAGAGTTCAGCAGTGCATTCATGTGAATTCACCTCAGGGGGAAGAAACATCAAGCAATGCCTCAGCTGCTGCCGCCACCACAACTTGCTCACAGTTGCCACCATTCATTCTGCATCGCTGCCTGCTGCCACTGCTGCACCATCATTCACTCTGCTGCTGTCGGCCATTGTGCCACAGTGCTGTCATCTGCTCCGTCGCCCATGGCCCTGCACCATTTCCTTCTGCTGTCACCGGCCTCTCCACTGTGACCTCTTCAAGTTGGCCTCTTGAGATTCTACCCAGCTTTCAGTGAGTTCAGCAGCTAGAGGGGGAAACCTCATTGCTAGTGAAGGCTGGATAGTCTCTTCCACAGAAATG
Organism: Mauremys reevesii; assembly: GCF_016161935.1. Taxonomy (NCBI): domain Eukaryota; kingdom Metazoa; phylum Chordata; order Testudines; family Geoemydidae; genus Mauremys; species Mauremys reevesii. The sequence goes on along the minus strand of NC_052624.1, from coordinate 232,192,702 downwards.
ATGTTCCACAGCTGGTCCAAGGCTGAGCTCTGTTGTATCAACCAGGCAAGGTACTAAGAAACTTCAACAGGACTTTATTTTTACAGTGGAAACCTCTTTGCCAAGCTGCTGCATAATGTGGGGGGAGGGATAGCTCAGTGGTTTGAGCATTGGCCTGCTAAACCCAGAGTTATGAGTTCAATCCTTGAGGAGGCCACTTAGGGATCTGGGGCAAAAACTGGTCCTGCTAGTGAAGGCAGGGGGCTGGACTCAATGACCTTTCAAGGTCCCCTCCAGTTCTAGGAGATTGGTATATCTCCAATTATTACCTAAGAGTTAAAATCCAGGGTTTTAGTTATGAAAGCAAGCAACATGGAAATCAAACTGGATGTTATCCCTCCTGCTTTCTGTTGGGCTATACTCTGCTCTCCATGACTCTGGCATACATTTGGAGTAACTCCATTGAAGTCAATGGCATTATTCTGGATTTACACCTTGTGAGAAAAGAATTTGTGCTATAATGAGTAGCTGATAAATCCCTATATAACGTTCTCCTCTGGTGTTATCTGGACTGGTGTTCTGCTAGGTCACTCCAATCCTTGACTCTGAGAACCAGCCTTATCTGCTCTGCTGGAAGAACCCCCACTCCTGGGCTGTTCACGCACAGCCTCTAGCATGTAAGCTGCTCCTTGGATTGTGCAACCGAATGACACTAGCCAATATCTCTGTTCCCAGATGCAACCCTAGGAATCTCAGTCTTGCAGTGTCCAGTTATGCCTGCTGGATGCTGCAAGTTTATATGAGTTCATCAATTTAACAAAGAAATTGATATGTACCAGGTTTGTTATCCCAAGGGGAGTCTCCGACAGGCTTTAAACCAAATGCAATGTTTCAGGTAGTATCTATGTATAATGTATTAACTATGAAAGACAGATTTTAAGTGATTATAAGTCAAAACATGTCAGATTCAGTCAAATGAAATAAAAGCAAAATGCATTCTAAGCTGATCCTAACACTTTCAGTGCCCTTACAAATGTAGATGCTTCTCACCACAGGCCAGCCAGCTATGCCTAGGCCAGTGTCCTTTGTTCCTGTGAGGCTGGGCTGGGTTTGTCCCATACATGCCCTGATGAGGTGTGAACTGCCTCTCTGCTCTTGGAAAGTTTTTGCCTGGTCTTATTTTAAGCGATGAGAATACATTTTCAGCCTCATAACTATATGCATGAAATTATAACCTCTAACATTACTGTAACATTGTTGTAACAATGCTCAGTGCATCATGAGCCTTCCGAAGACACCCGACATGACAAACTTTGCATTGGATACCATACAATCATTTTACAAGGATGAACATGGGGGTCCTGGGTGTTCCCCCAAGGTACAGAGCATCATACCCTGTTACACCTGAAGAGTGGAATCAGCGTTTACCAAGGAACCTATAACGCACCCAAGACTCATCAGAATTCCCTTTTTCTAATCCATATACAATTTGTTATTTTCTTCTCTCCTAACATTGCAAAAAAAATCTTTTCAGCAATTTTCATATCATATTACATACTCAGTATAAAACATACGCACACAAAGAGGTTAAATTGCTGAGTTACATAAACACCAAAAAGAGCCCAGAAAATTAAATTAGTAAATCCTCTAGAGACCATTTTTGCTTTTGTTGCTTTCTCTTACAAGTTTCACATTTTTTAACCTAAATTCCTGTGTGTTTTATTAAGAACATGATTTGAATTCCACATGAAAAGAACTGGTCATGTAAATAGCCAAAGCTTCCTCTCCAATAAATCATTTACATATGACAATTTAAAAATTAACAGAATTATCGGTCTGTTTTGAACTTGTTTCCCTTACTGGATGCATAACTGTTGACATTGTAATCCTGTCTATATTGACCCCATGCATTTGACACATGAGCTTGAGTTTCTGTTGATACAGGATTTCCCTGAATGTCAGTTATACCAGCCAGCCAGGCCATTTTCCTCCTGGATAATTATTATAAGTCTCCCTTCTTAGAAAGCAGGTTTTCGGAACCAGCGTCTGATCTCATGAATGATATCATGCATTCTTGAGTTGTAACGTATGTAAACTAAAACCAAAAGTGCCAACAAAAAAAGCACTCTCTCTCTCTCTCCTGATGCTAGCCAAGGGGGGAGATTTTTCATGGGGTTATAGCCAAGGAGGCACAAATGGCAGTTTGGCTCCTGGCTCCCTTTGACAGTTAATAGGAATTAGGTATCTAGCCTCCATTTATGCCTTTGAAAATCTCCCCAAGGTGACTGAGGGGGAGAAGGAGAAGAATTAAGGGGCAGAAGATAAAGTCACAGTGCAAACAGAAGTGTGCAGTATGTGGTTGTGCAGATGAGGTCCTACCGTGGTGCACAGTGGTGTGTGAGCCAATGCACACTGGTAGTGTCACAGCACAGCCATCGTGGCAATAAGCAGCATGGCACTTAGCTACTGCTATGGAGGCGCAAGTTGTAAAAGTCTAGATAGATTTGATTGTATTAAAATTGGTTCAGTAGGTTTGAGGGGGAAGGAGATGGGTGCCCCATGCTTATATTGTCATCTGCAACAACTGCCAAACTGCTCCATTAGCAGTCAGGGCCTTGCTCCTGTCAAGTTCAGCACAGTGCGTTCAACCAGCCCGATGGGCACTATTCACCTCTGCAACAGTAACAGGTCTCTTTCGCTGGACACCTTGGGCAGGTTTTCTGGTCACCCACACGACACTGGCTTTCTGATGGATCATCTAATCTCGTCTGGGAAATTAATTTATTACTGTCTCTCATTATTCCTGTTATCAGAACCTGACATCATTAGAATACAAGCTACGGTTGCCAACTTTCTGATTGCCAAAAACCAAACACCCTTTCCCCGCCCCTGCCCCAAGGCCCTGCCCCTTCTCTGAGGGCCCGCCCCCACTCAGTCATCCTGCCTCCCTCCGTTGCTTGCTCTCCCCGACCCTCGCTCACTTGCTCATTTTCACCTGGTAAGGGCAGAGTGTTGGAGTGTGGGAGGGAGTAAGGGCTCTGGCTGGGGTGCAGGCTCTGGGGTGGGGTTGTGGATCAGGGGTTTGGGGTGTATAGAGGGCTCCAGGATGGAACCAAGGGGTTCAGAATCTGGGAGGGGGCTCAGGGGTGAGGCAGAGGGTTGGAGTGTGGGAGGTGGTGCGGGGTGTGGGCTCCAGGAGGGAGTTTGGGTGTGGGACGGGGTTCCAACTTGATGCATGGGGTTGAGGTGTGTGAGGGGGTGAGGGACGCCGGCTCCTGGCGGCACTTACCTCAGGCGGCTCCTGGTTGGTGACCACTGATTATGGATTAATTTTTGCAGGGCCTCCCATAGCCCAAGGCCCTGGCCTGCAGTCCCTAAAGCCCCTCCATTAATCCAGCCCTGTTCCTGGCCAATGGGAGCTGCGGAGCTGGGGCTTGGGGTGGGGTTGGTGCACGGTGCTTCCCTGGCTGCCCCTGTGCCTACGGGCTGCAGGGACATGTCATTGCTTCTGGAAGCCACATGGAGCCAGGGCAGGCAGGGAGCCTGGCTTAGTCCCACTGCTCCATCGACTGGACTTTTAGCAGCCCAGTCAGTGGTGCTGACAGAGCCACCAGGGTCCCTTTTTGACTGAGTGTTCCAGTCAAAAACCGGATGCCTGGCAACACAAATACAAGCCCAGACCATTATTTCTCTTTTTAACTAAGTCCCATTCTGGATTCTCTTTGGCTGCATGGTTCTTGGTTGCAGAGGAAGCATGTCTCCCCACCCGCTTACTCCTGGACTCAAGAGTATCCCAACATGGCCTATCACTGCAGTCCTCACAGTAGCATGATAAGGTCTATCACAGAGCCAAATCCATCTTAACTTCTCTTAACATTGCCACCAGACTGACTGTGGCTACTGAATGTCATGACATCAATCTAAAAACTATGCAGGGGAAGTACAGTTATTTAGCGCACTGCAATACATATTGGTGAGGTAACCACAGGCACTGTGGCTTCCAACTTTACCCAGGGGGTGCTCAACTGCCTCTGCCCTCACTCCACCCCAACCCCACCTCTTCCGCCCCCCCACTCTGCTCCCACTCTACCCCTCCCCTCAAGCCCCCACTCCACCCTGCCTTTTTCGCCCCTTCCCTGACTCTTCCCGCCCAGTTCCGCCCCATCCTCCGAGCACCCCCCCATCCCGGCTCCTCCCCCTCCCTCCCAGCGCTTCCTGCATGTTGTGGAACAGCTGATCCATGGAAGGTGGGAGGCGCTGGGAGGGAGGGGGAGGAGTTGATCAGAAGGGCCACCAGCAGGCAGGAGGCACTGGTGGGGAGGGAGGGAGCTTGGCTGCCAGTGGGTGCTAAGCCATTGGTGCCTATGGTGGTAAGGATCAGAAACACCCCCTCCACCCCCCAAAATCCCCCTTTTTGTCATGATTGCACAGAGTAATCATAGCATCATAGACTTCAATTTCTCACAGAAATATGATACAGGCCAAATGTTGCTTTCAAACACACATATGAAGAATTCCCATTGGCTTCAAATGGGAATTGTGTGAGAGTATGGGAAGGCAGAAATTGGCAATGGTAATGAAGACTTCTATGTCCCCATATGTTAGTGACATTAGAGACTGTAGCTATTATTTAGTATTTGTATAGCATCAGCTATAGGCTAGGTGCCTCCGAGACAGGTTTGAAAACAAGGCCTGGTCCTGAAGGCCTTACAAATGAAGAGACGGCTCTGATATCCTTACTCCCATTGAATGAGATTTTACTCTGCAAGTAGTCCTATTGGTTTTAATGGGGCTACTTGGAGAATAAGGCCCTACACAATGTAAGGGTGGTAGAATCTGATCTGAAATAACAATATACAAAAAAAAAAAAAAAAGGCAGGGGAGGGAAGCCATGAGATGTGGTGGGAGTGAATGGTGAAGCTCAGCCCATATCTTGTTAGTTCAATGATATGTGTGTAGACTTTTCTAAGCTCACATTTTTAAATGTGCCAAGCGAGTATTTAAGATTTGCAGTCATCCATGTGTTAATACTGCCTGCAGTGGGGGGTGGAGGGGAAGAGCTGACATTCAGCAGCTTTTTGGAAAAGGTGCATTTTAAGGGAGGATTTGAAGATGGAGAGGTTGAAGACACAAGGGTCTGGATCTGACAAGGGGTTCCAAGCACCTAGGGCCATGTGGGAGAAAGCCCTCTGAAGAGAGTAAGGGAAGGCATGGAACCTCTTTGAGTTGACGTCTCATTCACATCCACAAGGATTAGACAAATGAACAACAAAAGACAAGAAGTCAGTGCCTTAGTGATGGCAAAGGGACACACACCTTTTCTGGTTTCCCCCCAATGGTAGGGCTTCTACACACAGCGCCAGACCCCCTACTCCAAGTTAGAGCAGCCTGTGGACTGCTCCAGTTTATGCCAGCTGGGGGAAAAAAACAAACAAGGGTCTGAAAGCACAACCTGGGACTGGTCCAGTATATGGTTCCTCTGGCCACACCCCCTTCACTGGCAGTGGGTGCTGGTGGCAGAGGAGACTCTACCCCCCAGAAGGATCATTCTGCACTGGAGAAATATCCCTGTGGCTGGATAAGATGACTTTAAACTAGATTGCGCCCACAGTGTAACACAAGGTGGCCACACCGCCCAGGAGAAGTGGCCGAATGTTCTTAAAGCTTAAAAAAAAAAGAAACCTAATACATTCCCCTTCCCCCCAATGCATCTGTTTTTCGTTAGGAATGCTTTAACTTTGGCCAAATATAACTTATTTACACCTGAAGACGTTAAATGGTCTCGTTCCCATGGATTCTCCTACAAATGCTGTCCTGCCCTGTGATTTATATAAAAGTAGCTGGTCCCTTAATTTTATCCACAATAGCTTCATTCTTACCGTATGAACCTGCTTTGTCAGTATTTGCTTTGATTTATGAAAGATTTCAAACTACCAAAATAACTATCCTTTTTCTTTTCATTAAAGCTAATCCCCACAAAGACACTTTCATCTGCTGATTAGTCATGCTCCAGCGAGCCTCGCTAACCAGAGGCTAAGTTATTGATGTGTTAAAGATGTAATCGCAGAGGCGCAAGTCTGCTGAAGAAAATGCAGTGTGGTGTTTGACAGTGTTAGGCAGTGCCTCGTTTATCCAGGCTGGGTGGCAGCATGTTCCCATCTCCTCAGCCAGGCAAGATGCACGAGTAGAATTCGTGTCAGATGGTGTTTCTGATACACAGGTACACTGCATTATAGTGATGCTAGGACTGGTGGGTGGATTTTCTAAAGCGCATGAAGTTAAGCATAGGAGATGAGGGTCTAACCCCATGAAGTCCTTTTGAAAATCCCAGTGGAACAATTCTAATCACTGTGGGACAAATCCTTCCTCACCATGATCACTGCCTCTGAATGCTTTGTAGGACACGTTACTATTAAATTCTGGTGAGCAAGATGCAAACCAGCAGCAATATAGTTGAGCTGGTCATCTCATGCTTAGCCCAGAGGGCATCCAAAGTAAGACCCCCTCAAGTTCTACCATGTAGCCTCGAACTAACGGCCATCTTTGTTGATATTCTGGAGGTGAGGCCCGCAGAGATTAAAGGCCCCAGCCAGACAATTAGTATCAAAATGGACTAGTGCGTGGTTGGACCTATGCTGTCTAAAGGCAGCATCTCTGTGTTAAATATGAGATCAGCTGCAAAGTAACAGGGGCCATATAAATACTTTGGATATGTCAGTAAGTATGTGGGCGAGGAAAGGGTCCAGCGCACATGTCCTCTCACTGTGCATGGAATGTCTCCTGACATATAATTCTAGGGGCCAATTCTCGGCCCTGGTCTGCTATCTTTGTGCTGTTTAGGTGGCACAAAGGAGTGGAAACTGACCCCCAAACCCCATAGCACGCACTACCCTTGGCATGGGAAGTCCCCAGCAGGTGTGGCGCTGGCATATTAGTATTATTTTGTTATCATAGCCCTTAGGAGCTCCAGGCACAGGCCAAGACCCCATTGTGCTAGGTGCTGTACAAACACAGAACAAAGAGACAATTGCTGCCCCAAAGAGACAACAGATGGATACAGACAGATGGGCATAGCCAACTGCTACTCATCCTGCCCTGCGGCCACCAGAGGGCAAGCCACTGTCAGTAAGGGCTGGCAGGAGGGGGTGACTGGAGTGCAAGGCCCTCAGGGACCAAAGCCTTCACACTGATCAATGTACGCACCAAGCTTCTAGCTGTCCAAATTAAAAGGCGAGGATGGGTTTTAGAGGTGATGTAAAGTGGGGGGAAAGTGTAATTAATTCTGCTTAACCCTTACAGGTGTTGGTAAAGCCAGGTGTGACCTTCTTGCACTGGTGTGACTGACCCAGAGCATGTCAACGTAGCACAATTCTCACCATCAGAAAATGGCAGAAGCTTTGAGGATCCCTGATAAAGACAACACAGGGCCAGCGTGTAGGCCTGGACCAGTTCTCATGAAAGTCAATGTGAACCTTACCATTGACTTCAGTGGTAGCTGGAGCAGGTCCTGAGCATCCCAGACACTGCATGGACACAGCCACAGTGCTTGGAAGCACTACTGTAGAGTACATTAATACTTATTTAAAAGCAAGAGATGGTCTCTGGACTCTTCCTGGTGCAGAGAAACTGCCTGGAATGGGGGACATATACATCAGATGTGCAGGTGAGAGAAGGGGCCAGCATGCACAGATTCTAACTGTTAATGGAATCTCTCTTTCCGTATAATTTGAGTACAATTCTAACTGTCTGGAAAGGGGAGAGGATGGTCATAGTTAACCCTCTACAAAGAGACACCATCCAAGGAGGGAGTAGGTAGCCTCAAAGTGCAGCTAAAAAACTGGTCTGTGAATCAATGCCATTACAAGAGGGATTAGGGACCTGCCAGGAATTCATTATAGAGGACATCAGAGAGTTTGGAGCATTCATATAAGGGTCCAAATCTTGAATGTTTATTCAAATCAAGTCTTCAGAATGACAAAGCGACCTGCAGGTCATCCCAGCTTCTGCTTGTGTGAATTATAAAGTTACAGTTACTGGTTCCATCCATTGTGTGTCTCAATGTACCCACTCCAGCTGGTTAAAATATTTCTGATTGCCTCACAGATCAGATATGCCTGTGCTCCCGTGAGTCAGATAACTGGCAGGTCACGATAAAAACATACCTTTCCTGTGCTCTCTCTCTTCACTGGTAACAAACTAATTGCTTTGGAATGTGACATAGGCAGGTTTTGAGTGATTTTGCACATTTAATCTGATAAATTGCTTTAAGTAATTCATCATTTCCCCAAAATGAAGAAATGAAGGAATTGCATAAATGTGGCTCTGTTCCTGAAAACCTTTGAGGAATCTAAGAAAAGCGCAAAACATAGAAATTGAACCCTTAACCTAATTCTGTAATTTTCAGCATCTCTTCAATAGTCACTTAAGGTGGCTTTTAAAGCCACATTCACTTATGTGCTTATCTTCATGTCTGAAGTGACCTCTTTAACCCAGTGTGTTGAGTTTCCATCCTCTCTTCTTAAATCCTTCCTAAAAAATCCACTTCTTCAGTAAGACTTCACTGCTAACCCATGGGAATAGACTATCATCACCACTCCCCATTTTTATTAACAGCAGCCACCTACAACATTGTCCCTACCCTCCCAGCATCCCGTCTGATCTGCATCTTTTACATGAATCAGAGGGGTAGCCGTGTTAGTCTGGATCTGTAAAAGCAGCAGAGAGTCCTGTGGCACCTTATAGACTAACAGACGTATTGGAGCATGAGCTTTCGTGGGTGAATACCCATGATGCATCTGATGAAGTGGGTATTCACCCACGAAAGCTCATGCTCCAATACGTCTGTTAGTCTATAAGCTGCCACAGGAGTCTTTTACACGGTTATCACCTTTGGGCACCTTTGTATCTTCATTTGTGTCTTGAACACTGGCAGATACACTGTTGGCATTTAACAAATAATCACAGTCATTAATATTAAAGCTAATGAGTTTAGATGCCAGTGTTCTTCTCCTCACAAAGTAAAATCAAGTCATGCAGACTCAGTCTAATTTTGATTCAAACACTGATAATTGGATATAAAGATTTTTACCTCCAAGCCAGTGGTTTGAATCCAATCTGAGGCAGAAGCAGAGCAGAACAAAAGCATTTATTTGGTTCATTTTTTTGCTCACAGAATATAAGTAAATAGATCACAATTAATTCAAATGTATTCTTTTTATTAAATTAATCAGCAATGCTTGTTTATGCCATGCTTAGAAAGCCACAATTCAAAATTTGTTGCACAGTGTGACACATAGCCACATAGTTTTGTTATTACTGCCTGATTGGCTGAGAATAATGTATTGGCTTTATGGAGGTAATGCTAATGGAAAGCTAGCATTAAAATTCCTCACAATTTGCTTTCCATGAACAGTTGTGCTAGTGTAACACTCAACCGCATGAGCAGTCACAGAAGTAAACACATGGCAGACGAGAATTTGTTTAAATGCAAATTACTTTGCAAAGATTTTCTTTCAGTATTCACCAAGTACTTTTGTTTTTACTGGGCACTTTTAAATATCATGCTCCATGATCTAACTTACCACTCTCTAGTCACAAACAAATGACATCTGGCCACTTTCAACAATAAACTTGGAAAGAGGAGACATTTCCTGTTAATTCTCTGTGTATCATCTGATTGAACCTTCAAATTCCTACAATAATTGTTTTTTAAAATTGTTTTTAAAAGCCCCCAACAAATTAAATCCAGCAATTAACTAACTTTCTTTACAGCCCCTTGATGTTTCAATGAGGTATCTTCTTACTGAAACTGTATTTTACTATAGAAAGACCATCAACTTGAGCCTGGCTTGCCTCACATGATACTGAGCTACCTTGTAAAGTTCACATTTGAAGAGGTATTTGTGAGTTAGACTCTCAAAATCACGAGATTGGCTTAAAAATAATAAATCAGGTTCTTTCTCCTTTGCCTTTTGGTTTTTGGTCCTTTAAGGTTCACGGTTTCAAGCTATACTTGGCTACCATAGCTCGCGGCAGTGTATATCTACACTTCAAAGCAAAATCCACGCCACTGACTGCTCAGAGCCCAGGTCAAGTGCCTCGGGCTTGTGGAGCTTGGGCTGCAGCGCTAGCAATAGCCACATCGACATTCCCACTCTGGCTGGAGCCTGAGCTCTGAAAGCTGGTTGGGAGCCGATTCTTGGAGCTCGGGCCCCACCCAAGCAGAAACGACTACACTGCTATTTTCAGCCCCACAGCCTGAGCCCCTCAAGCCTGAGTCAGTTGACCCAGGTGCCAAGACTCAGTTTTGTGGGATTTGCTTTGCCGTATAGACATACCCTTACTTTGTTTGTTGAATCAAAGTTGAGGTTCCCACATAATCAAATGACTCCAGGAGCTGGGGCTATTAGGGGAAAAAATATCAGATATCACAAGAGACTGATAAAGTCACAGCAGTTGGCAACACCTGCTGCTGCTGTGGAATAAAGGAGAGACACAGAGCAGTGCTGGTTAGAGATATTTATTGCCTACCCCCAGTCACATGACATGGCTCACTGACTCTAGTGCCTGCCTTTCAATCCTGTCCCACTCTTGAACAAAGATCATTCAGTCTTCACATTTTAAAATATGGTCACAGTGTCTGATAGCACTAAGGAATTCTGGGTAGGGTCAAGCTACTCCCTAGAGCTACCTCCCTCAGCTGCATCTCCTGGGCTCTGTCTGCGCTGCAGCTGGGCGTGAGTCTCCCAGCCTGGGTAGAGGGACTCGCTCTTGCTCGGCTCGAGCTAGTGTGATAAAAATAGCAGTGTGGATGTTATGGCTCAAGCAGCAGCTCGGGCTCTCAGGCCCACCAGCCCCCCTGGGTGTGGGTGGCTAGCCTGAGTCTCTGTTGAAGCTGTAACTGCCACATAGTTATTTTTAGCCCACTAGCTCAAGCCCTGCTAGCCTCAGCCTGATTACCTTGGCTGGGAGGCTCACACCCAGCTGCAGGGTGGACATACCTTCTAGCCTGTCATTTGAGTCCCTATCCTGCATTCTTTGCAGGGCCGCCCAGAGGATTCAGGGGGCCTGGGGCAAAGTGGGGGAGCTGTGGCGCTTGTACACACCCGGCAGCGGTCCGGGTCTTTGGAGGCATTTCAGTGACGGGGGGCCTTCAGTCGCTCCGCATCTTTGGCAGCACTGAAGAGCCCCCCACTTGCACCCCCATTCTGGGCGTCCCTGATTCTTTGTATCTCCAGAACTCCCAGTGAGAGTTTTGAGTGGGCAAAGAATGCAGGATGCCTTAACGGTCTCAAAATGCCTTCTGTATCCATCATTATTGCTGAGTTTGCCATGGATGAGGCCACTTTACCAGAAAGAAATATAGCTTGCAGCACTATAGCACAAGTGCCACAGGCTCTTACAGCATGCCTTAGCTTAGCACACATGCATGCAAGCAATACATGGAAAAGTAATTAGTTGCATACTATTTGGTGGTCAGTCATCTGTAGAAAAGGGATCGGCTCATTTTGGTCAGTCTGTGGCTGCTTACAAGATGGAGGAATGAAAAGCAAAGAGTGCGTCATGCAGCTGACAGCAGCAGTTATGAAATCCTTTGAGAACAGTAAACCGAACTGTATAAATGGAACAGGAACTAAAAAATGGGTCCGGGGAGAGAGAGCAATGTTCACATACTTACTCTCTCACTCACACGTTACATGCATTCAAAAACATGACCTGGTTTAGAAGGCCACTGTGGTAGTATATTGCCCAAGGAATATAGAAAAGTTTCTGAGGTTGTGATATCATGCCCAAGGCAAAGAGAATTGTTTTAGAATAAAAATGTCCCAAAAAGCAGGAGAGGAGAGGGGGCAGCACACAAGTGGGAGATTTCTTTAAGTGGATTAATGTATTAACTAAAAATAAAGATCAGGCATATTTGGAATTCTAGGATTGCTTCAGTCGTCTGGTAAGAGCACATTCAAGCTCCCCTCTTGTGTTTTATGTAGCATTAGGGCTCCATAATTCACAGTTACCAGGTAGCCCATATGTTTAGCTATAAGCTTTTACGTATACACTGCATGTAAATATCTTTCTATGAACAGTGCCCTACATTGGGAGTTCTCATCTGATGTGAATGAATAAACTATCTTCAGCCTTCATGTTTTGCTAGAAGTGAATACCATTTAAAAACGTCACTAGAAGTAAAAAGAAAGGAAAAGGGTGTTTTGTCTCATTGCTAGCTGCAAGTGAAGAAGTTTTGGATGAATAAACAGCTGATCTAAGATAATTCAGTATTGTGTGGGAAGCAATAATGAAGTATCTCCCTTTCATTTTGGCCATCCAGGTAAACAAGTCTGGTTAGGCATGGGTTAAGCCCTTCTGCAGTCTCGGCCTACTCTGAAGTCTGACTCCTCCGCTCTCCTATAACAGTGACTTAGACTACATTAGAGAAACATACCCGCTGTTGCTTGCCTCAGCTCAGACTTTTGGATTGTTCTGCTGCACACTCGGTAATATCACTGAAATCTAGTTTTTGTATTTTCAACCTTTGATACATTGAGCTCTAACTATAGCAATCTCTTAGCACTAACCCCACCTCCTCTCAGAAAACCAAGGTGTTTCATAACACACTCCGAGTATCAGTGGTAGTCATTCTGGAGCTATCACCTGACTGTGTTACTAGGCAAATTTTGGCTTCTGTATAGAGTCATCATGGAGTCTTAGAGCCGCCGAAAGCTCTCAGTAACATAATTAGTACAGAATGCTGTGTCCCTCGCAGTTCCCTAAGTTATTTCAGAATTAATGTGCTGTTGTACTAATAGCTTCAATTAGTTCTTTTATAAAAGGAGGCAAACATTTTTTTTCTTGCCAAGCAGGCCCAGGCCTAGGCGCTATATGTGTTAATCCAGCACTGTGCCTGCTGTCCAGATTCACTGACATTTTTATGTCTTCCACTAGAAAGGACTAACCCTTTGTAGACTCTTTTGGTTACATATTAGCAGAGCATCACTGGATAAAGAAGATATAATAACTAGAGTCAACTCACTCGGTTTCTCATTTAGTTGGGTCCATTTAGTATCTGCCCTCTAGATTCCTTGTTCGCATTTCTAAACTCAGGTTATTTCTCCCCATACTAAACTGCAGGAACAACTTCAAGTCGCTAAATAAGTAATAAAAATAAATAAATACTATAGCATGATTCTGTGTGGATTTTCCACAAAAATTTGCATAATTTCTGCAGGAAGTCTTCTATTTTATATTCTACTTGGGCTAATATTTGCACTTTAGTACCAGGTATCACTGTAAGACATAATGAGGGTCATTAAATGTATTTATTATCTTATTAAACTGAACAGCCGTCACTGTTGCAGCTGGCCTGAATTTTATAGGTAACCCAGCAAATCCCAAAAGTCACACAACAGGAGGCCAATGCTTTTGAGCCAATGACAGGGGGTAAATACCAAATTTACTAGAACTAAACAAATTGGCAAATAGAGCAGTATTATATTATTTAAAAACCTGTCATGAGGCATAGTACATAATTCTCAACTGGAAAAGGTAAGATTACTTTGGAAGGAAATATGAGAAGCAGTTTTATGGAATGTAGCGATACTTTCAGGAACATTATTTAATTACAGACAGTCAGCAAGCATTTGGATACTTTCTAAGGGCCTGTTCATTGAAGTCAATGGAAAAAGTCTCATCAGCAAGGTCTAGGCTAGAGCTGACCATAACAACCAGGTAGCATGTTTTTAAGCACAGCTTGCCATATATACACTGTGTGCCAAGTCCTATTCAAAATTATGTTAGTTAAAACCTGTTAGCTGACACATTTTAAAACACAACCTGTTGTTCCAGTCCAGACATAGTCACAGACAGACCAGTGGGCATTGGATCTGGCCATAAATGTATATGATAACTATATATCATCCTTCACTAGGCTACCAGGATCATGTTTCTCAGTTCAAATAAACTGTCTGCTCTAAAACCATTCTGCTTCCGTTTTCCCACAGAGATTACCAAAGCTAGAGTGGTTTATTGTAAGTGCTGCTTCTGTCTCATCCAGGTTCCTGTTTCCTCATCCCTGCCAGGAAAGAAATGAGCAATCATGATGAGACTCCTAGATGATGCTGTTTCTTCAGTTGCTGTTGTTCTCAACTCATTGGGCCAGATTCACTCTGTGGTGAGGTGGTAGCTGTGACCCAATGGAGATTAACCCCAGGGAGGGCCTGGTATTGATATGGTCACCACACTCGCTCAGGGTTTAGCTTTAATTTCCACTGGGGTTCTACAGGAGCCCTATTGCTGTGAGAATGGACTGAATCAACACATTGCTCAGTCCCTCTTTGGTGTGCTCCCTCCTTTGGAGCTGCACGAAGTGATTGCCCATCCCTCCAGGAGAGGTTGTCACCACTTTGAGCTGCAAGCTCCCAACCACATTTTCCATCACTAGGGGCTCCGAGCCTGGGGTTACATCTGGCTTAAATAGGCTTTTCACCCTCTCTTTCTTTTAAACCCACATAGTGCCTAAACCCCTCCTCCTGTCCCCAACTTGCATGTAAAGGAAATAAATTCTTTTCCCTTCACAATTCACTGAAACATTTCTTAAACTGATTCTCTGGGGCAACTATGAATGAGGGATTCTTTTGTGAATTTGACAGAAAAGGTTCATTTGAGTCAGGTACAGCATGAGATATTTGCCTCTTTACGTGGCTTTGTGTCAGTTTTGCCTTCCCACTTTCAGAGTTAATCAGCTTCCACTGAATGAATCCTTATTCATTAGAAAGTTATTTTATTTTTAGAAATCTCTCTTTCTAAACATCTCCATCCAAGCAGTTGGGAAAGGGATCAGACAGGAAAGCAGAAGACCAATTTATCTAGATGATGCAACGAAACTGAGGAGTCATATTAGCCAGCTACACAGAGATAACAATGACCAAGAATGATGACCCACAAAATATTTGTCTGCCTAGTAGAAAAAAAAATCCCAGCATTATCCCTTTTCCTTCCATTGCAACAAACTCATGAATAGCTTAACGTCATTTTCCGTAATGTCAAAGGAAACCCCCTGGTGAGGTGTTTTCACTCTCACTGTGTCTCACTCCTCTATACGAACACCCACTCTCCTGCTAGAGGTATAAATGTCACCGTTTATTCAGCATTCAAGATCCTCTCACACTATAAATGTGCTGCCAAAAGCTCTCTCTCTCTCTCTCTCTCTCTCTTTCTCTTCTGAATCACTGGCAGCAAATTTACTAGTAAAGATTATCACATTCTTTTTTACTGTAATCCTGTAGAGCGGATTGGATGTTTCCAGAGATTTCTTGTAAAGATGGATTTGTGTGTGTGGATTTGCCAGTAAATCATCTTACATTTGTACACTTGGAAAATCAATGGCTGCTTTGGCTCTTTTCTTGTAAACAAGACTGCATATTTTAACTGGGATAAAACATTCAATACTTAACGCTGAACGCTTTGTGCTCACCAAACTCCCATTGACTTCAATGCACAAGCAATTCAGAAATGGGTCCCAACTAGCTTAAAATACATGAAATATAAATAACCACACACATTTAAATAATGTTTCAGGGTTGACTTAGACGATCAACAGTCAGGAAATTCAGAGTTCAGCATGACTCAGCCTTAATTTGGACTATTTTTCATGCTCTCTCTCTCTCTCTCTCTCTTGCTCTCTATATGTCTGCAATTTAAAGATGGTGAATGAGCTTTAACCCCAAATTTCATTGCTTTGCTCAATTTACATTAGGTCCTTCTTTTCCAACTTTATCTTTTAAACTTCCTAAGCTTGTGTACTGTGTCAGTTTTGTGGAAAATTGGAGTTCTGAGGAGAACAAAAATGATCAAAGGTTTAGCAAATCTGGCCTATACAGAAAAGTTAAAAAAACCTGAATATGTTTAGTCTTGAGGACCGAGGACTGAGGGGGGAACCTGATAACAGTTTTCAAATATGTTAAGTGCTGTTATAAAGATGATGGTGATCAATTGTTCTGTATGGCCACTGAAGATAGGACAAGAAGTACAGTAACTCCATGCTTAACGTTGCAGTTATGTTCCTGAAAAATGTGACTTTACGATGTTCAGTGAATCCAATTTCCCCATAAGAATTAATGTAAATGGGGGGGGGGGGTTAGGTTCCAGGGAAAAAATTTTCACCAAAGACACACACACACACACACACACACACACACACACACACACACACACACAGTATAAGTTTTAATCAAACAATTTAATACTGTATACAGCAATGACGATTGTGAAGCTTGGTTGAGGTGGTGAAGTCAGAGGGTGGGAGAGGGTGGGATATTTCCCAGGAAATGTCTTACTGCTAAATGATGAACTAGCATTCGGCTGAGCCCTCAAGAGTTAACACATTGTTAATGTAGCCTCACACTCTACAATGCAGCACAAATGGAGGGAGGGGAGACAGCATGGCAGACAGAGACAGGGGTGGCTCTAGCTTTTTTGCCGCCCCAAGCACGGCAGTCAGGCAGCCTTTGGCGGCACGCCTGCAGGAGGTCCCCAGTCCCGTGGATTCGGTGGCTTGCCTGCGGGAGGTCCGCCGGTCCCGTGGCTTCAGTGTACCTGCTGCTAAATTGCCACCGACTCTGTGGGACCAGCGGACCTCCCACAGGCGTGCCACTGAAAGCAGCCTGACTGCTGCCCTTGCAGGGACCGGCAGGGCGCTCCCTGTGGTTTGCTGTCCTAGGCACGCGCTTGGAGCGCTGGTGCCTGGAGCCGCTGCTGGACAGAGACACACACCCTGTGTGTGTGAGAGAGAGAGATGCGCACTGGCCCTTTAAGTACACTTACCCACTCTAAGTACATTACCTTTTTAAGTAGATCAGCAAATTGAGACAGCAGCTGCTGCCAGCAAGCTCCCTCAGTCCTGAGCCCTGTCGTGTGTGTCCCCCAGCCCCCACTCTATAGACATGGAGTAAGCCGAGGCAGGAGCAGGGGGGAGGGGGACACCCTGACATTAGCCCCCCTCTTCTTCTCCCCTGCACAGCAAGCAGGAGGCTCCCAGGAGCAGCTCCAAGGCATAAGGCAGGAGCAGCACATGGCAGTGGGGGGAGGGACAGCTGAACTGCCAGCAATTGATAGCCTGCTGGGCGGCTGCTGCACAGGGAACTTAAGGGAGCGGGGAGCTGATAGGGGGACTGCTGGTCTACCCTGGTTCCAAATCCCCATCAACTAGCTTCAATGGGCTGCTCTTTCTGCAAGCAGTGGACAATGCAGGTGGCTGCCAAACAATGTTATAAGGAAGCTTTGCACAACTTTAAACGAGCATGTTCTCTCATTGATCAGCAACGTAAAACAAAATAACATTAACCAGGATGACTTTAAGTGAGGAGTTACTGTAATGGGCTTAATATGCAGCAAGGGAGATTTAGGTTAGATATTAGGAAAAACTTTCTAACTACAGTATAAGGATAGTTAAGCACTAGAATAGGTTTCCAAGGAAGGTTAGACAAACACTTTTCAGAGATGGTCTAGATACACTTGGCCCTGCCTTAGCAAAATGGGGGCTCAACTAGAGGCCCTCTCAATGTCTCTTCCAGCCCTACATTTCTATGATTCTACAATAAATGTTGCACAGGTGTTGACTTTCCAATGTGCCAGGGGGTGTTCAACCCCCGGTTCTGCCCCAGGCCCCATCCCCACTCCACCCCTTCTCCCAAGGCACCACCCCCGCCCTGCTCCACCCCTACCCTGCCTCTTCCTGCCCCATTCTGCCCCCTCCCCTGAGCACCGCCTCCTCGCTCCTCCTGCCTCCCTCCCTGAGCCTCCTGCATACCGTGAAATGGCTGATCATGGTGAGCAGCTGCGCAAGGGGGGAGGGGGAGGCGCTGATCCCTGGGGCCCACCAGCGGGCAGGAGGTGCTGGGGGGTGGGAGCACCCACCATTTTTTCCCTGTGGGTGCTCCAGCCCCAGAGCAGCCAAGGAGTCAGAGCCTATGAAATGTTGGCTAAATACTGTGAGTATGCTGCCTGTCTATGAAAGACATCCACATCAATGAGGGAGAGTAAGTGGTCAAAGGCATTCTAACCAGAAACAATAGGATGAAATTGAGGGAAGGGAAAGCTTCCTAGCCTCAAACTTGTGTACAGTGGAATAGTCTCCTGAAGGAAGCAGTGCAAGCCTCATCAATTAAGGCATTTTAAACTAAACTGGAGGAAATACTTGAGAAAATATAGTCAGAAGCAATCTCATATGGGTAGGGGATGGACTTGAACCTAACAGATATTTTCCATCTTGAATTTCTATTTCACTCAGTGACGTTTCTTCATTTGACTCTATGACATTTCCTGAAAGGAAAAACAATGTTATTTGAGTTATGCTACATGTTTGTGTGGCTCTCTTAGGCTTTAAGTTGTAACAAACTTATGGCTTATAAATGTATGCAAAGATTTTAATCGTATCTGCTTTGATTCAAGAGAAAGCATTGTCCATTCACAAACATATGTTCTGATACTACAAATTACAATGCATGGGTAGCACCTGCACCTATGAGGATACAGCTGAAGGATCTGTCCCATTGAGCTAGTTTTCTTATCCTGGATTTCCTTTTATCTCCTAGTGGAGACATTTTCAAAATCATAGATGCACTATTCATATACTGGCAATCAAGATACTGAGCAGGCATATGCAATGGCAGTTTCTGTGTAGTATTAGGCTAAAGAATAGCTCTGAAATGATCATAGATTTTAATAAAGAGGTCAGCTAAGCTTCATATGTATCAGTGTAAAGTTCACACCAGCAAATGAGCTTTTAGTTGCTTGATGCTATATGTTTAATTTTATGACCTTATGTGAATTATCAAGCAAACTAAATGAATTACACCATTCACTGAAATGGCATACCCCAAGACTCACAATCTAAGAGTTTCCCAGTCAATCCATCCATTCCTCACAGCCATAAATAAAATCAAGAGTGGAAGATTCCCTTCAAAGAAATTTATCTCTTTGACAGTAAAGCAGGTGGCTATGTTAATGCAAATTCTCAAGAGAACTAGTTTGGTAAGAACTGCCCTGTAATAACTAACTCCAATGATTTACAAGGGACTAAATTGCAAGATTAGGCCTTGATAATTTTTCAACTCTTGACTTCATCATTACCTTTTGGATCTGAGTCTGACATCACCAGGAATGCCTGGGATCAAATTCAAGTGAAAACATCTGGTTCCAGGCCAGTTTAAAAAAGTAGAAGAAATAAGACAGGACCTGTTTTCTAAGAGAGCCTATACAATTCTACTTCTCAAGCTTTGGGCCACATTTTCAAAAGTTGGCCTCTCTTTAGGGGTGCATTTTTGCCCCCACTACTATTTACAGTAATTGTATCTGCAACTTGGACATCTAAAGTTTTGATTTGTGAGTTTGATCAGTATTAATATCCAGGTGACCTAAACAGTGGACTTAAAAAGGCAGCCTGGCTTTCTGTTTCTTGTAAGAAAGAAGTACCTAAATAAAATGGAATTGCAAACAACGTAAACAACACAACTGTATTTAAAAGCGTACACAAATAGTTCTCATTAAATTATTTGTGAGCTCTTGTAAGTAATAGCTTGTTAGCAGGAGTCTGCTGTACAGATGCTCAGGCATGCTCAAGCAGATATATAGTTTGCATTAATTTATTAAGCTAGTTCCTAACACAACTCCTAAACTCTTTATGGAAAGTCATTTGCAAACCTTTACACCTAGCCCATCATACTTCCAACTGTCCTTCTCCCTCACTTTGTCCTAACCCAGAAGACTTTATCTGGGCTAAGCATACATTTATAAAATGTAAATGCAGTATGTATTATTGTATATCAATGATCCCAACTGTTAGGTACAAGAAACTACATGGCTGTAAAATAGTATGTGGACCATAGGGATTCCTTTATATGACAGTTGAAAAAGGGAAGTTACTTAGCTTATTGTAACTGGAGGTTCTTCAAGTCATGTGATTCCTATCTGTAATCCATCATGGATGTGTGCATGCATTCCATGCAAACTGAGTTAGAGAACTCTTGCAAGCAGTTTCCGATGGCCCATGCATGCACCTTGCTTTCAATGTGCTTTCAAACAAAGGGGTAAAGGGCAGAGTGGACCAACCACCTCTCCAGTTCCTTCTCTACTGCAAATCCAGTAAAGATCCAAATAGAAGGGGGAGGGCAGCTGGTGGCATACAGATATGGACCACACAACTTGGAGAACCTCCAGTTACTATAAGGTAAGTAACTTCCTTTTCTTCTCTGAGTGCAGGTCCCTATGGGTATTCCACTGTAGGTGACTGATGAGCAATACACAAGTAGGAGGTGGGTGAAAAAATGTAGATGGCAGAACCTTTTGGAGAACTGCTGTCCCAAAGGATGCGCTGGTGGAGGAGTTCTGCACTAAAGCATAATATCTTGCAAATATGTGGATGGAATTCTAGGTAGCTGCTCTGTAAATGTCAACTAAGGATATTTCTTGAAGCAATGTCAGTGAAGTTGCTTGTGCTCTTGTAGAATGATCTGCTTAGAAATCCTCTGGGAGGATCTAGTTTGACCTCAGGCTCGTTCTGCTATAGCTAGAAACAATCTTTTCTAGAAGGCAAGAACATTCATATGTCAAGGGAGGGAAGTCGCCTCTCCTCCTTAGATACATGCAGTTTCGGGAAAAAAAAACACGGGTACGTGGATTGACTGGTTTATGTGAAACTCTGATGCTAGTTTGGGGGTGAATTTTGGAGGTGGTCGTAAAGAGACTTTGTCTTTGTGGAATATAGTGTATTGCAGATCCACCATTAGGGCTCCCAGCTCACGCACTTTTCTGGCTCAAGTGATGGCCACAAGGAATGCAACTTGCATTGCTAAGTGAGACATGGAACAGGTAACTAATGGTTCGAAGGGAGGATTACAGAGTGCCAAAAGCACAAGATTTAAGTCCCAATGAAGACTGGGTTTCTTTGCTGGTAGGCAAATTCTGTTTACACCCTTTAAGAATCTGCTAGTCAACCGGTGAATGAAAATTGAATAACCCTCTGCTGGTGGATAGCATGCACTAATTGCTGCCAGGTGGACTTCTAAAGAACTGTGGGTGATCCCAGCTGTTTTGGGAAAAAGAATATAATCCAAAATATGGGGGATATCTGCTGATTCAGGAGATACATGTTTCTGCTATGCCCAGATGGAAAAAATACTTGCATTTGGCTGAATAGCATTTCTTAGTGGAGTCCTTCCTGCTATTATTAGTTATGGTTTGTATGGCTACAGAGCAGGAATGTTCTAATGATGACACCCATTCAAAAACCAAGCTATGAGATGAAGTGCCTCAGAATTGGGATGTTTGATCTTGCACTTTTCCTGGTCAAGAGATCAGAAAAGGACTGGATGCTGATCGGGGGATGAGATGGCAGTCATTGGAGATTTGGGAACCAAAACTGTCTGGGCCAGTGTGGGCAACGAGGAGGACTTGTGCCCTGTTCTGATGAATTTTCCTTAAGACCCAAGGTAGGAATGCTAAGGGAAGAAAAGCATAGCTCAGATGGTCTGACCAGGGGAGAAGGAGAGTGTAGATCTATAGCTCTTCTGGAACAATATATGTTGCATTTCTTGTTCATTTGGGATGAAAACAGATCCTGGTTGGCAGTCTCCCATTGAGTGAAGATGCTGTTTACTACTGAATTGTGCAATTCCCACTTGTGATAGATACCAAAATGCCTGCTGAGGGAGTCCATCAACACAATCTGAGTTCCTAGAAGATAAGCTGCCAACAGGGTGATTTGAGTCCTCCTACTCCAGTTCCACAGAATAACCGCTTCTACACACAGGGGGATTGATCTCACCCCTCCTTGTTTGTTGATGTAAAAGATGGTTGTCCTGTTGTCTGACATTATGAGGACATAAGGGGACTGGATGAATTGTAGAAAAACCTTGCAAGCTTCTGAAACTACCTGAAGTTCTAGAAGGTTGATGTGCATCTTGGTCTCTTATGGTGTCCAAGTGCACTGTGTCATATGGCTGTCCATGTGGGCTCTGTGACGGATTGGATCACAGAAACCCCCTTGGGAGCTGCCACCTGATGTTCCAAGATTACTTCTACCCCTGCCTTCCCTGCCAACTTGGAGCCCCAGCACCCTGTCTTGCTGAGCTAGACACTCCCGTCTGCTCCAACACAGACCCAGGGTCTGAATTACTTGCCCCAAAGCTGCAAGTTTACCTGAAAGCAGCTAACAGAAGTGTGCTTGTCTTTAACACTCAGATGCCCAACTCCCAATGGGGTCTAAACCCAAATAAATCTGTTTTACCCTGTATAAAGCTTATACAGGGTAAACTCATAAATTGTTCACCCTCTATAACATTGATAGAGAGATATGCATAGTTGTTTGCTCCCCCAGGTATTAATACATACGCTGAGTTAATTAATAAGTAAAAAGTGATTGTATTAAATACAGAAAGTAGGATTTAAGTGGTTCCAAGTAGTAACAGACAGAACAAAGTAAGTCACCAAGCAACATAAAATAAAATGTGCAAATCTATATCTAATCAAACTGAATACAGATAATCTCACCCTCAGAGATGCTTCAGTAAATTTTTTCCTCAGACTGGACACCTTCCAGGCCTGGGCACAATTCTTTCCCCTGGTACAGCTCTTGTTCCAGCTCAGGTGGTAGCTAGGGGATTCTTCATGATGGCTCCTCTCTCCTCTTTGTTCTGTTCCACCCCTTTATATAGCTTTTGCATAAGGCGGGAATCCTTTGTCCCTCTTTGGGTTTCCACCCCCTCCTTCTCAGTGGAAAGACACCAGGTTAAAGATGGATTCCAGTTCAGGTGACATGATCACATGCCACTGCAAGACTTCATTGCCCACTTGCCAGCACACACATATACAGGAAGACTTACAGGTAAAACACACCCATCTGCAGACAATTGTCCTGGTTAATGGGAGTCATCAAGATTAATGGCCCACACTTTGCATAATTACAGTAGGCCCTCAGAGTTATATTTCATATTTCTAGTTTCAGATACAAGAGTGGTACATTTATACAAATAGGATGACCACACTCAGTAGATTATAAGCTTTGTAACGATACCTTATAAGAGACCTTTTGCATGAAGCATATTCCAGTTACATTATATTCACTCATAAGCATATTTTTATAAAATTATATAGACTGCAATGTCACAGGCTCCACAGCCTGAGAGAACCATCTATAATTATAATCTTTTCTGGGGAGGATGGTAGGAAGGCGATGCCCACAAACCTGAGGGGATCCTTTCAGCACATCAGGGAAGATGTTACTCTGGAAATAATTTTTACCATGGAATTCATTCTCTATTTGGTTGGTGAATACACTGTCTGGAGCCATGCCTGAAGGCAACATAGGTGGAGTCTGGCAAATGGGTAATATAAGTACTTGAAGCCATGTGCCCCAGGAGGTAAAGAACAAATTCTGACTGGAGCTTGAGGGTTGTGTATAACATGATCTATCGAGTTCCTCATGTTGTGAAACTTGTCCCTTGGTGGATAAGCTCTCACCGTGACTGAAACTAGGGTGGCACCTATGAAGTCTATAGTCTGCACAGGAGTGAGGACAGACTTTTGCAAGCTCACAATAATGCCTAGAGAAGAAAGAAGTTGAAGCATTGATGAGGTCGACTCATAAGCTTCCTGATGTGTCTTGGCAATGAGAAGCCATTTGTCAAGATGGGAAAATGGTGAAGCTGTTCCATCTGATATGAGCTGCTATGATCAGAAAGACCTTGATAAAGACCATGGAGACAGTGTTGAAGCTGAACGGGAGCACCCTATACTGAAAGTGGTTGGGGCCTACCATGAATCTGAGAAAATGCCTGTGGGCAGGGTGAATTTCCATGTGAAAGTAAGCATTGTTCATATCAAGAACTGTAAACCACTTGTCTTTCTCCAGGAGTGGGATTATTGATGCCAAAGTGACCAGTTTGCAAATAAAGATGATTGACAAGATCGAGGACAGGGTCTCCCACCTCCCGTCTTCTTGGGCACTAGGAAGTACATAGAGTAAAAATCCTTCCCTTGGTGTTGAAGAGGCATGCACTGTTTTTCTTCTCACTGCAGGAGAGATTCCACTTCCTGCCTGAAAATCCCCTCATGAGAATGGTCCATGCAGAAGGACAGGAATGGAGGTTTTGGCGGAGGTAGGGAAATAAACTCGATTGCATAGCCAGAATGGATGATATCGAATCATAGAATCATAGGACTGAAAGGGACCTTGAGAGGTTTTCTAGTCCAGTCCCTGCACTCAAGGCAGGACTAAATATTATCTGGACCATCCCTGATAGGTCCCCACTTGTGCATTATAAGGGTACTCCAGTTGTGGAAATAGAGTGTTAAACAGCCCCGGAAGAATATGTGGGGATTGGTTAGTGGTGGCATCATAAATGGTTTGCCGCTCCCAAACTCCCATCCAAAATATTTTTTTGCTGAGGGATGGGATTGAGATGGCACTGTAGATGTGGGAGGTACAGGGAAATGAGACTTCTGTACTCTCTGTCTCTTAAGAGGAGGGTCAAAAGACTGCGGGTGATAAAACTCTTGAGATGCTGGTCTAGGTTTGTAAGACTGCTAGTGATACTTCCAGTTTGGAACAGGTATACATATTCCCAGGGGGTGGTGGATGGCCCTGGAGCCCTTTAAGGACTCATGTAAGGACTCATCCACCTTTTCAATGAAAAGATGGGTTTCATCCGAGGATAAGTCCTCCATGGTGTTTTGGACCTCCCTGGAAAACCCCAAAGCATGCAACTATGACTTACGGTGTATCACAACGGCCACTGCTGTTGACCTTGATGATGTGTCTGCTGCATCAACCACTGATTGAAGTGTGGTTTTGGGCACGAGCTAACCTTATTTAATACAAGCCTGTATGTGAGATCTGTCCTGCTGCGGTAGGTTGGCTACAAAATCTGTGAAATTGGAATAGCTGAGACACTTGTAATTAACTAGCAATTCTTGATAGTTTGCTCTTCTGAACTGAAGGCTAATAGATGTGAAAACCTTTCTTACCAACAAATCTAAACACTTTGCTTCCTGGTCAGAAGGAGTGAATTTGCTGTCTAGCTCTCTCTGTGGCAGCCTGGATGACCAGAGAGTTTGATGCAGGGTGCTCCCTCAGCTGGAACAAAATAACATTTAGCTGCCCTGTTGTGGGTAAGAGCGGATGTAGATGGTGTATGCCAGACTCCTTTAGGCCAGAAAAGCTTCATTAGCTGGAAATACTATTCAACTGGATTGGGTGGTTTGTAGGAATCCAGGAGTTTGTGTTGACAGTCCTCAACCTCCTCTAGTTCTTCTGCATCCCTTCACAGTAAATCCTGAAACTGTTTTTGGTCATCTGGAGAGGACGGAGATGCCAGGTTACTGCTTAATCAGGAGATGAAGAAGACATTCTTGTTGGTACCAGCAGAACTGGTTCATGTCCCACCTCTTCTGTGGGTTCAGGAGGAGGCTCTCTGACTGTTCCCTTAGAGAAGAAGAGTGCAGAGGCTCCCTGGCAGAACGCATGGGCTCTGTATATTTTGCATACAGGTTCCATGCTCCCCAGTATGACGGGTATGTTCATTCAGGCAGAGGTTGTGGGGGTCTCCAAAGCATGGGGTACCAACTGTCCTAAGGTAAATGTCAAAGCAGAGGTTGGTACTAAGAGACTCTGGATCTCCTGTCTGGACTAACATTTCTTGGGGGAGATGATGACTCTCTGGAGGATCAGATTCTCCCAAGGAAGAGAAGAGAGTGTCTATATCCAATGGCAGTTCTGACAGAGGATGGAAAGGGTAGATGGAAGAGGAGCTAGGCTTCTATCAAAGGTAACATCCTTTGGTGGAGTCACAGTCTCCTTAGAGAAGGTCCCAGTGATGGGGGGAAACTGAAGCTCAGAAAGAGAAAAGATGGCCTCTGGTGTTATAAAAGTTTCTGATCTCCCTGGACTTCCAGGGGTCCCATTCATTTGTGCTCATGGGGTCAGAGGATGGAGGTTCCCTGTAGCCGGAGTGAGAGACAGCAACAGTACCATCAATGGTAGAAGCTCTGATCATGCCAGACTCAACTGATCATGACGTTTTTGACTTGGACAGTATTAATGGCACAGAGTCTGGTTCCAGTAGAGACCTGGGTTTATGGACTTTAGCGTCATGGCCCTAGGAATTAAGATGCATTAAGTCTTTAGGTATTGAATGAGAAGATTTGCTTGATTTAGGCAGAGTTGTGTCGGATGTCTTCAAAGCAGACTTAGAAGAAGACCTGCTTTTATGCTTGTACAAGTGTTCTTTACCTCCTGGATGAAACCCCGACAGGAGGTCTGTTGATATGGAGTCCCCTGCAACAGAGTCAGACTTCGTGGCAGGAGGTGCACGCCGTGTTGATTCAGGCTGATGTACAGGGGCTTGGGGGTGGCAGGCGGGGAGGCGTACAGCCTGGGTCTGACTGTGGCGTCATGGCCTTCTCCATGAGGTGTTTTCTAAGCCATGGTTCCCTCACCTCACAGGTATGGCTAGGGAAAGAACAGCAGGTATTACACTTAGCTGTGCTATGCGCCTCCCTGAGACAGTACAAACGGCACTGGTGGTTGTTGCTGACCAAGAAGGAAAGGGGGCAGGACACACCGTTTTTAAAGCCTAGAGTTCTGGGCATAGTCCAATACGCATAATGAGGTATGTGGGGGGTGGTTCCCCAAGGCGAGGAAATCTAACTAGAAAACTATTAAAAACTTACTAACTATAAAGACCTTTATACAATAAGACATGAAGGCAAACTTTGAAATAATTGCAGATCAAAGAAATTGAAGGAAAACTCTGGCCAGTGGAGGTTCTGACTCAGGCCAGGCATCGGTAAGAACGAACTGGAGAGGCGGTTAGTCCACTCTGCTCAGCCCTTTATGCCTTCCATTGACACCACAAGGCAGGCAAGGGCACATGTGTGGACCAACAGACACTGCTTAGAAGAATTCTCCAACACCAGGAGCATGGAAAACATTCACACACCCACAGTGGAATAGAAATAGGGACCAGCACTTGATGAAGAATTGATAGTTTGTCCAGTCCAAACTACTGCTAGGCCATGTAGTAATTAAGTCTAATATTTATAAAATGGAACGTAAAAATTCCATCCAGTTCCTGCTAATAACTTCCCAAATAACTATTGCCTGCCCAGCCTATGAGCTCCAGGTCATTGAATGCCTGCAAGGAGCCCCATTAACTTCAATGGGGGATCTGCCTGAATGGAGCACTTTGCAGGATCAGACCCTAAGAATGCTGACCGTGTTAAAAAATCAGTTCAAACCTGCTTACGTGGATGTAACTTGTTTTGGGATCCACATCTTTGTGCAATACAAGTAACAGACAATAATAGAGTTTTAATTCTACATTTCAGAGGCTGGGGTGTGTTCAGAAGGACGCAGGAGGGATCACATTTGTGACTCATCAGCCGATGGTGATGTCAGAAACTGGCTTTTTACCTGCAAAATTCCCAAGCGTTCTCTCTGCAAAGTCTGAAGGCACCAGCTGTGGGTGTCTGGTGAGAGCGCAGGGAAATGTGACACAGCAGAGAGAATGGTAGTGAGCACGTCTCAGTTTTCTTTAGCTCCCATTTTATCTGGAATGTCATAGGCTCACATCATTTCACATGAAGGGATTTAGAAGCCTTCCTATAAAATGTGTGTGTTAAATCAATGAAACCTGTATGACATTTTTTCCTCCTGTGGTAATTTGGCTCCTCTGTGTCAGTGTCAACTACAGCTTTTACTAGGCTCTAGATTTAATAAAATGAGACAATTGCTGCTCTTTTGCCTCCCTGAATGGGGAAGGACAACACAGATTTTTACTGCTGAAACATTATTTAAAACACCTACAAATGCATGCCCCCTAAAAGGAAGACTCTTTTTTAAGGTGGAGAGTGGAGAGGAGGGGAGTTAGCAGAAAGTGTGCGCTGTGCCTTCTGGCTGGTGTTGCATTTTTCTAATGTCAGGGACGCCTTTGTTTTAAGCCACCAAATAGCTCTGAGGACAAGCGATTCAACCTCTCCCCTCTGTAGCTGAAATTGAAATTGGGCTAGAAATCTGTGTACAGGCCAGTCAGAAAATGCCAAAAGAATAGCCTCTCTCACTTCATTTCGCTCTTTCTGAATTGCCTGCCTTGGGCTCAGAGATGCAGAGGTCCTGCCTCAGTGCAGTAGACTGGACTTGACCTCTTAAGGTCCTTCCAGCCCTGCCTTTCTATGATACTGTGCTGCTGGAATTATCTTCAGGGAGTGCAACTTGAGGAAGAACTCCAGGCAATGATGGAACAGGAAGTTACAGCAGCTGTAGAATCTGAGGTTAATGATTTTCCCAGTGGGGCTTTAGCTTTTGCTCTGTCTCATTCCCTCTGGCCCAGAGTGCTGTATTAGTTTCGCTGCTTCCCAGCCCTCTCAGTCAAAAAATTTTCAAGGCAGCAGATTGTGTTATGGGTCCCATGTGAGAGAATAATTTTAGGTCCAATTCCAAATGTTTAGTAACAAAGACTCAGCTTCCCAAGGTGGATCCCAGGAACACTGAAAGCATCTCCACATCTGACTGTTCATGCGTCAGAAGAAAAGGGAAAGGAAAAAATGCAGTTTCTGGAAAACAAGAGATTTGGGCCTCACAAGCATATGAGTTACGGATTTGCATGCGTGTTTTGCCCCTTCAGTAAAAGGGGATGGTTTAGCTGACCCAACTGTTCTCAATAGATACTCCAGGTCTTCAGATGAAACTCTTTGAATGGGACTGCAAATATTTACATATCAAAAATTCATGGGAGGGAGGAAAGCTGCTTATTAGAGGGTCTGCCTCCCTAATCTAGCATAATTGTTCAACTAAAATCGTGTCTTGAGAAGAAGCTTTGGGCTTGGCCTTTCTGACCCCCTGGTTTGACTTTCTTAGGCAGTGACTCAAACTAGTCAGTTTAAATAACTGCCTCTCTCTAAGTGAGGGTGAAATGACTTGTTCTCTTGAGAATACCGCAATCTCAACAGCTGTGGCTGATAAGCACTACTCAGACTATAAATAAGGCTCCTTTATTAAAATACTTTTCAAATTATTTTTTAAAAATTACTTCCATCAGAAAGGTTACAAACATTTTATGGTCTTTGGAGGTTTCAATAAAGGTAGGCCTGTTGCCCTAACTAGTGCATTTGCTTATTTGTCTCTGTATTGATCGATTTCCTCTAGTGGGCCATAAAAGTGTTCTAGGGAGACCCTTTACCTAACCACTGAGCAGTCTGCACCTTCCCACTTCTGCAGCATTCCTCAGACATTCCCATCTGTCCCTGGAACTGACCAAGTGCCTTATACTGCAAATACTAAAAGATGTATGTCAACAACAAATTAAACTTTAATATAAGATTGTGGTTATTTAACAGAGAGGATCACTGGAAATGACTCTGGAAATGAAGTGCAGAGACCAATCACTAAATTGATTTTATTTTAAGCCACAGCAAGCAGACAGAAGATGGCATTTGTCATTTGGATAGGGGATATTAGGGAGATTAGAAAGTTCACAACATTTTTTAGGACCTGTTCTTGTTTGTGGTCCTTCTGTCGGCAGCCTTGGTCTCATCTGCACACTGCTTTTTTCTCAAATTTCCTACCACTCCTAGCATTGGTGTAGACAAGAATTTGGCAGCCACCATCACTTTAAGAACGCCAAATATATAGACCTGCTCTGAGCAGTTAGGCAAGCATTGTACTTAAAAACTACAGCCATCTGCTACTGTATGTACATCTAGTGGTCTCAACATTGCTACCACCACCAGAGCTGAACCAGTAACAGTGGGAACTTTGGTGATTAAGGGCTAGTGTAAACATCCAATAAACTGATGAAAAAACAGCAGCTAAATTGCACAATATGTCTGGTTTTGGTATGCTTTGTAAATTCACCACCAATGAAAGCTCATCATAGACTTCTTAGATAAGACCACAAGCTGTCCTGATGACTAGGCTTTAGCTAGGCCCAGGTATCACTCCTGCAGTAATCTAAAGCCCATAGACACTTGGCCAGGCACACAGTTGGTTTTAAATCAGTACGGGGCAATTTGTTTGAAAGATAATGTGAGGCTTCTAGATAGGACCTGATTTTTAAAGAGATTTGGGGAAATATTATAGCCTGGATTGATATTCATTGTAAATTAGTACAGTCTAAGGAGAGGGAAACGAACACCCTACTAAATTAATCCCTACTTTTGACCTGGTAGGTAGGTGCTCAATCTTATATAGTTTGAAAGCTTTTTATGGCAAAGATGTATTGTGTAGTGTCAGCACAAAGTGAAAAAGGAAGCACGTATCTTAAAGTACTATAGTCTTTGGGGCTGTCTACAGTAACCACTGCTTAATCTACATTTTTTTTTTAAACTGGCAAAAACCAGTCATGGGCTTCTCCCTGCCTCCATCTTATAGCCAGGCTGAAGCACACCAGACTAATTGGGATTTTGTTTATTTAGCAACATGTCACTGACCCTACTGTCCCAGAAATATTGATCATTCTAGCTTCTTCGGAAGGAAGGAGTGGCAGTCTAGTTAACTATCTGGAATTTAGAGTTCAGAGTTTTATTACAAAGTCAATTTAAATCAGATTCCTCCATTGACTATTGCTTCCCCATTCTGTTTTGTTTTGGGCATCTTATAGGAAGGAGTAGGTTGATTTTACTTTTGTGGCAGCCCATTCTATTTCCCATTCTTTGGGTACTTTTGTACTCAAGTAGCAGCTGAATGACTGTTTGGAGACCTATTTCATATGCAGCATTTTCTTCATGAGGGTCTGCTTTGGGAGGGAATGTATTCAAATCACTATAGACAGGCACAGGCACACTTCATGGCTCAAGTTTTAAAGGACTGCCAATTGTGCCATGACCATTGGGGTGTCACTAAGATGAGAAAGTGAATAAAAGTGATATGGGGGCATGGGGGGAGGGGTTCTCAGAGAACTTCCAGACCAAATATGCAAGCAACTATTTAATTTCAAACTCAGGATGTTATAGCAAGAAAATGAGGGGAAAAACACAAGAAGATTCTACAATAAAAAAACCCTTAATTCTAGAAAAGATATATTCTGGTATAACTGTATAGGGCTGCCAGGGACTAAGTAAAAGCTTATTAAACCAGTTCCAATTTGAAGTCACTATCATAAAGAATAATTTTTACAACAACACAACACTTGTCTAACGAAGGAAAGGAAGCAGCTTCAAGCTAGCTTCTCCCTCTTGTGTTACCAAATTTGCTCCTTTGAGAGACCTTGTCTTTTCTGTAATGGTAAGTTCATATAGATATACCAGACAGTATAGCCTTGAAAAAACAGCACTTATTTTTTAAAAAGCTGGTAGTTTATATAGGGGGATATGGTACAAAGATTAGTCTACACACAGTGTATTAGTTTCTAAACAAACTGAAGTAGCATATAGTCAGTGCAGTACAATCCCCTCGTATGCATGCTGCAACAGTACTTATTGGCATTATATTATGTTTACCGAAATAAGCTATAGACACAAACACCCTTTAGATTGTTACAGAATAACTGTATGCACACTAGGGGGTTACAGTGCATTGTCTATCAGTTTCTGAACAGATGGAGTTAAAGTGCTGCCAAAACCCAAGGTTGTTTAGGTTAGACAAATCATAAACACATATTTTGAGTGGCTTCTGTAACCAGTTAGTTAGTGAAAGAGTGATTTGATTGCTTTGAAACCTTGTAACCAGAGGCCTAATCCTGCAGTCCTCACTGAGACAGGACTTTCATGACCTTCATTTAAGGGTTGTACCACCAGGTTCTACAACATGCAGAAAGTTAGTTCAGGAAATGAGTAACTGTTCCATTATTTGAACTAGGTTGATGCCAAAGGTCATGTAACTGATATCAATAAGTTAGTACTGTGACATCAATAAGTCATTCAAGGAAACATCCCAATCACAGTTTAAGTAAAAGGTGGCTCACTTTAATAAACAAACATTGGTCACTATTTAACAAGACATTCTAAAAAAGTAATCACATAATTTGTTTGATAGTAATTTACAAGTGGATGGTATACATTAAGATACAGAGGTAGAAGTTCACTTTTACAATGTTTCACTAATACACAAATTACCAAATTCAAGGCACAAAATTGTTTGCTTTACAAAAAATACTGTAAAAATGTCATTTGCTGTTTTACAATGCAAATACAACTTTCAAAAAAAGTCTTTACACCCTTCCATATTCCACATGTAAAGTTGCATCAAGCATTATTTTCTTTTTCTTTTGCTAATAGTTGGCACAAAACCAGGACTTACATAAACAATGTGTATCTCTGGAGTTGCTTTGTATTTTAGGCAAGAGCCCAGCTACAGAAATTTAATACAACTTCCTCAGAGGGTGTGGTGATGCGGGTGCAGTGGGGCTGATGGAAGGAAGATTAAGAAGGAAGAAAAAAATGTAGTTTATAAGGGCAGGAGCCTGCCATCCAGAGTGATGGACAGAACACAGAGCACATTTCAGGTCAAGTGACTTGAAAAAGAGTTGGATGGTTTAAACCACAGACCGCATTTCTCAGGAAAAAGAAAATAAGATGCCCAATACAGCTTTGCTCTGAAAATATTCCAAAGACATCTATTTGCCTTTGAATTGGAGATTTACAAATTCCTTTTTAAACACAGAAGGCATGCAGTCACTACATAAAAATTACACCACAGGTCAGCCATGGGTCCTTTACAGCTTGGGTTAACATGTAGAAAGATGCATTCATAATCAGTGCTTGAATTTGCTAAAAAGGCCATGCGTAGGAGTAGTTTAAATTGCATGATTTTGTTTTAATACAGAGAGAAAGGAAAAGCAATTTCTGAAACACTGCATATTCTAGTTGTAGACAGCGTTTAAACATTGGCAGTTTGAGGAAAAGATCTCACACAGTGCATCTCTACAAAAAGTAGTATAACTAGCTTTACTGTACATACAGTAACAGTCTAAAGGACAATGGTGGTAGCTACATTTTTAATTCACTTTACCTATCACATTTTCCAAGTACTCTATAGTCAGTTTATTTACAGCATGTAAAAAAAAAACCCCATTGATTTTTAAGTTCAATACACAGGTTTAAGATCAAAGAGAATGCCACAGTAAAATGTTGACATTTGCATCAGCTAGATGCAAGTGCACTTCAGAACTCAGTCATGTAACATTTTTGATCATATTCAGCTACAAATGCCAGTCTGTACAAAACAGTGTTAAATTCCATTTTTTGCTTCATTGTTGTTTGTAGCCTGTTTTCTTTGAGCAATGAAAGGGTACATACACTTGTCTGCTCCCAAGAACCGGTACATGCACACAACTGCTTCAAAGGGCAGGATGCTGAAGAAAAGGGGAGAGGTTATAAATCCGTTATATGGCAGTGGAATGAAACTTACTGTGCATCATGACCACTTTTATGGAGACAGAGTTTAGCCATTTCTGGCCTACCTAAGGGGCAAAACATTTATGTCTCATTTCACTAGGATATTTATGAAGAGAATAAAAATACAAGTCAGCTCAAACTACACAGATAGACTTTTTCTTTTGTCTCCTACTCCTTTCCAAGCCTTTAGCATGGAACCCCTAAACCCTCTTTGTGACCTAGCCCGTGCTGCCTGTCACCTTCTCGTTTAAAAACAAAAGGCCTGCTAAAATCTAAGCCTCCCCTCAAAGCAGCATTAGCAAAAGACGACACTGTACATTTAAGAGACACAAAACTCCCAACTGTAGAGATAAAGATGTGCAGTAACTCCATAGTTTAATCACTTGCTGTCTGTCGCCACCCATATCCCTATCTTTTGGGCCGGAGGACTGAGGTTCACCTCAGTCTTCTCCAAGGAAATTCCAATGGGGAAAGCAGGGTTTCCACACTCCTCCCTCTCCACTCAACATATTTGTATTACCATAGCAACCAGAAGCCCTAGTCCTGCAGTAGATGCCAAGTAAGCTGAATGGCTGCTGGATTGGGACCAATGAGGCACACAGCAGGATCTGAGCTGTTAGAATTCAACTCCTCCACTGCTGGAGCACTGGGAGGTAGATGTTGCTGATGCAGGTTCTGCTGCTGCTGGTAGCACTACTTGTGCAGTAACACTGGAAGAAGGCCTTTGATCTAACTGCTACTGCCTGGGGCATGGATTGCCCAGAAGCTGCTGAGAGGGCCTTTGATCTCCCTGTTGGAAAGCTGGAGTGCTGAATGGGAGACAGCAGGAAGAGCTTTTGATCTGGCTGCTGATGCTGCATGGAGCACTGTCTGTGCAAAGAGCACTGAGGCAGCCTCTGAGGAAGCCACTGAGCATGCTGCAGATCCAGCCAGTTCTAAAGGAGTTGCCAATAAAGCTTCCAACTTGTTGCCAGAAGAGGCACAGACTCCCTCCTGAGAAGGGCTGACGTGATGCTGAGGAACAAAAACACCTCCTGGACTCTTGGGTGTGCCTGTCCACCATGATCAGGAGCTGCTGCGTTATGAATGGAGTAGAACCCTCAAATTCCTCACAAGAAGGCAATAAGAAAGGGTTGAAAAAAGAATTTTGCCAAGTTTTAAATGCTCTTCCTATGTACTGCATACTGGAGAATAAAAATCTAGGAATAGATCAGCTGTGGAGCTGCCAAAAAGCAGTATGAATGGTATGTTGTTCAAGTGGGTGGAATCCAGTCAACTCCTTATGAGCAATTGGTCTGGTTCTGCCTGTGATATTGAGAGGAAACCCCAGTGCTGAAATGGTCAGCTTAGCTACAAAGAACAGATTTCCCCCATTTAAAAAATAAATAAAAAAAAATATCAAAAAAGAAAAAAAACACTCAACTGAGTGGGGAGAAAGGAAAGTTTTTGTTCTCCTGCCTTTTCAGACTGAGTAGCAGGTTCTACTTACAGATTGTCCCCTCTCCCACAAGATCTGTGTAAATCCCAGGGAATCTGCAGGAGCCTAGGGCCTCCACTTGGCTGCTACAGATTCTTCTGCTGGCAACTACCTCAGGACTCACTCATAAATGGGGTTCTACAGTGTGGAAGACAGCTGCAGGGAAATTAGTGGAGCCTCAGGCTTTTCTGGAAAAGGGAACTCGTCCTGTAAGTCCCTAGATCCATGGAGCTCATGTTGTGGAAAGTGATCTTGTGAGCCAAGGGAGAGATCTGTGCACAGAACTCCAGGGAAACAGGTCTCTAACTAAGCTTTTTGGATTTAAATCTGTACATTTGTCTGAAGTGCTTAGTAGCTAGTATTTCATAAGTTACCTTTTCATGAAGGTTACCATGTACATCAAGCGAGGGGTGCAAATCATAGGCTGATCTGTAAGGATAGCTCTCATAGCCTGCTTTACACAGTAGTCTGGTTTCAGAGGTGGAAGGAAAGGCTCAATTTCTTTTCTGAAAGATTTCATTTTTAAAATAGGTTGACAAAAGTAGATGACTTTTGGTAAAAATCTGTTTACTTCATTAACAATTAAAGCAGAGTCTGTCTAGTTCTAGAGTTTATTAGCTCACTTGTTTAGATTATTTAAAAACATTCTTTAATACTCAAGTAGCGGCAACTTTGCAATGATTTTGTATTAATATTTTAGCTTTGTTTAATTATAAAGACCATTGATAATCTTATAGATTTAAGCTACCCACAATACATATAATTTGATCACATGTTGTTCTATTAAGTGCCATTTTAATTCAATATTAGGAAACATTAAATTTTAGTGTAGCTGGCATGTATGAAAGATTGCTTCACGTAAAGACAATCTCAATATTTTGCTGGCATAGATCCCTGCCAGGACTACTGTTAGAAAATGCACGCAAGAGATTAACACCATTTACTGTGGCTAAAATAATGGATATTTGTATAGCACTACAACCCAGGATGTCAGAATGCTTAAAAAAAAAAGGGGGGGGGGCAAGTATCATAATTCTTACTTCAAAAACAGAAGCTAAATTTGATGGAAGCAATTCAACTTGTCCAGGATCACACAGCAAATCAGCTATTGCCATATCGACCCATTGCCCATAATACCTTTAATCACTAGAATTTTATTGGTATTGGAATAAATGTATTTTGAGTAACATCTTACTTCAGGCATAATACAGGATTCGGGGGAAAAAATACAAGAGTATATTACACAACTAAAACATTTCTCTACACATTACTAGTAAGAGATTCCCCAAATCAGTAGTCAGTCATTGGACATATGCTTCACCAGCACCTACCCTGAAGTGCATGTGTCCCCACCTCACACCCATCTTTACTGCCCCACACCGAGAGGAGTTACATGAATAAAGGTACTGCAGGTGTCATTTTAACTGTTTTTCCCTTTCCTATTAATTTGCAACCCCAAACTTCAGTGTTTTTGTGGGGGTTCTTTTAAATAAAAAGTGCTCAGAATTAGAGGATTAAGACCAGAGTTCCAGTGGTGTGGAGGGCAGGAGAAAGAGAGAAAGAACATGCAGTTGGTCTACTCACCTGATTCTACATCCTCTGAACATTCCTGTGTCTACAAGATAAGGGCAGACCAGGGTTGTTTTAATGCCATCTTTGTCAGCAGCTTTCAATTCATGACTCAAAGATTCATGGAAACCCACAGCTCCAAATTTGCTGGCACAATAATCCTGTGTAGGCAATGAATTAAGAAGAAGTAAGACTGTACCACAAGGAAGAGTATAACAGATTGAATGGGCCTATCATTTTATCCTTTCAATCAAAGTTAAAGGTGATGATGTAACAAAGAGTAAATAATATTAAAAGGAAAGGCATATTTGATGTGGTTCTGTGTAGATCTGTTTTCAAAGCAGCAAGATGAAAGATGTGCATTGAATACACAGCCACATCAGCCCAAGTGTCATGTTACGTTTAGGGCAGTTAACACAAGAACTCCTTGAAAACAGACAAATTTGAGTTAAATATCAAGGAGATGACCTTTGAAGTGTATTTAAGTGGCCTTATTCAGCAAATTATACAGATAAGGCAGTTTGTTTAAAATAAAGTTAGAACAAAAGACTAAAGACACAGTAGCTACTAATACTACTTTTAGAGTCAAGTTCTGAGAGCGCATAGTCCTGGAGCCAGAAACTCACTACAGTAACTCCCCACTTAATGTCCTCTCGCTTAACATTGTTTCAATCTTGCGTCCTGGCTCAATTACAGAACATGCTCCATTTAAAGTTGCGCAATGCTTCATAGATTCATAGATTCTAGGACTGGAAGGGACCTCGAAAGGTCATTGAGTCCAGTCCCTGCACTCATGGCAGGACCAAATACTGTCTAGATCATCCCTGATAGACATTTATCTAACCTACTCTTAAATATCTCCAGAGATGGAGATTCCACAACCTCCCTAGGCAATTTATTCCAGTGTTTAACCACCCTGACAGTTAGGAACTTTTTCCTAATGTGCAACCTAAACCTCCCTTGCTGCAGTTTAAGCCCATTGCTTCTTGTTCTATCCTTAGAGGCTAAGGTGAACAAGTTTTCTCCCTCCTCCTTATGATACCCTTTTAGATACCTGAAAACTGCTATCATGTCCCCTCTCAGTCTTCTCTTTTCAAAACTAAACAAACCCAATTCTTTCAGCCTTCCTTCATAGGTCATATTCTCAAGACCTTTAATCATTCTTGTTGCTCTTCTCTGGACCCTCGCCAATTTCTCCACATCTTTCTTGAAATGCGGTGCCCAGAACTGGACACAATACTCCAGTTGAGGCCTAACCGCGCAGAGTAGAGCGGAAGAATGATTTCTCATGTCTTGCTCACAACACACCTGTTAATGCATCCCAGAATCACGTTTGCTTTTTGCAACAGCATCACACTGCTGACTCATATTTAGCTTGTGGTCCACTATAACCCCTAGATCCCTTTCTGCCGTACTCCTTCCTAGACAGTCTCTTCCTATTCTGTATGTGTGAAACCGATTGTTCCATCGTAAGTGGAGCACTTTGCATTTGTCTTTATTAAACTTCATCCTGTTTACCTCAGACCATTTCTCCAATTTGTCCAGATCATTTTGAATTATGACCCTGTCCTCCAAAGCAGTTGCAATCCCTCCCAGTTTGGTATCATCTGCAAACTTAATAAGCGTACTTTCTATCCCAATATCTAAGTCGTTGATGAAGATATTGAACAGAGCCGGTCCCAAAACAGACCTCTGCGGAACCCCACTTGTTATACCTTTTCAGCAGGATTGGGAACCATTAATAACTACTCTCTTCGCTATAACATTGTTTGGCTGCCTGCTTTGTCCACAGCTGGCAACCCTGCTATCAGCTCCCCTACGGCCCCCACACAGTGCCTCCCGCCCGCCAGCAGACCCCGTGGATCAGCGCCTTCCCCATGCTCCCCCCGCCTCCTGCCCGCGGCAATCAGCTGGCTTGTGGCGTTCGGGAGGAAGAGGGGAGAAGTGAGGACTTGGCACGCAGGCTCCCCCTCCCTCCTGAATGTCGCAAGGCAACTGAATGCCGCGGGCAGGAGGGATGGGAAGGAGGGGGGAGGAGCAAGGACACGGCATGCGGAGTAAAGGAGGGGGAAGAAGAGGTGGGTTAAGGGTGGGGGGTTGGGGCAAGGGGTGGTGTGGGCGGGCCGAGGGTTGAGCCCCCCCGCCTCTGGTGCTTGCAGAGTAGGGGAAGCTGCCGTTGCTGCTGCGCAATGTGCTTCTCCTGACCTACAGCACCTTCAGCCTCCTTGTCTCCAGTGCCAGTGGGCTGTGCCTGTGTGAGGTAAGGCCGGGGCACCTCCCAACTATAGTACTGTACTGTATGGCAAAAAATATATATATATTCCCTGGAACCTAAGCCCCGCATTTACATTCATTCTTATGAGGAAATTGGATTCGCTTAACATCGTTTCACTTAAAGTTGCATTTTTCTGGAACATAACTACAATGTTAAGTGAGAGTTACTGTATTTTTAACCCTGGCTTTTACACGTCACTTAAGTTGCTATGGAGCCTTGGGCAAGTTACTTACGTTTTGCCTTAGTTTCTCAACTGTAAAATGGCTATAGCTTTCCTATCCCAGAGGTGTTGTGTGGATACAAGTCCAAGAGTTACCTAGTACACAGCTGTAATTCTAAAGTTTCTATTAGGATAATCCAGTAGAGAGATACTTGAGTACTCATCAGTTCAAACAAGCATACTCCCTAGGCCATATAGGACCACTGGAAACACTAAGACGGGGTCCTGTAATCTACAAAGTCTTGAGAGCGATGCTAATTTACATTTTATTCAGTGGTGCAAGCAGTAATCATTTCTTATTGGTATGCTGCACTATGGGAGGGACACGTGACTCCTCCCTCCCTGCCCCTGTGCACTCCCCATCCCCTCCCCATGATTCACATCCATCCCACGTTACCTTGGGGGGGGGGGGGGATTTCTGTTCTCCTCCCACTGTGCCAGAGACTTCTGCAGTACAGACCCCCAGGCAGGAGGACTCAGGAGACGCAGCTGCGTGGAAGGCTGGAGGCAGACTCCTCCTGTGCCTTTCCGGTACTCTGTATCAGCTATAAATATCTTACTGGTACGGCATACCGGACTACCACCATGCTCGCACCACTGATTTTATTTCTATTCAGGGACTTCTGCAAATTCACAGGTATTAACTGGGCCAGCCCTAGAAAAGCTTGAACAACACTAGAGCGTTGCCAGTGTTTTGCCAGCAACATGGATGAATTTTCAGTGACTAGAACTATTTGCAATGGATTGTAATGGCACGGGTTTAGCTCATGCTTGTTGCTATCCAGTCCCTTGGCTCCCAACACAACTGCAGTAAACCAAAGTCTTATTGCCTATTCTGATGCACTAACAAGTTATGCAAAAAGGCCAAGATTCAGAACTGACTAGTGGTTTTGGGTGCCCAATCGGACATACCTCAAAGGGTTCCGATTCTAGGTCAGTGCTCAGCACTTTCTGAAATATTAGGTCCCTTTAAGACGTCTCAGAGTAGGCATCCAAAAAAGTCACTAGTCACTTCCGAAAATTTTGGCCTAAAAGCTTCAAGAGTAGCATTAAGACACTTATGCTTTACCCTCATCCACATTTGCAGGGTAGTGTTGTACCCAACAAGCATATATGTTGTGCTAACGCACAAACTAGTAGCCATCAACTATGATGTTTTAGAACATTGCATTTGCTGATTGATAATGCACTGCATTGACAGTGGTTGCTGCACATAGTCACTCTAAGGAAGGTACTCCACAGATGTGAAAATTGCGTATAGGCTCACACTGAACAAGACTCCTGCTAGTTCTTTCAAAATAAAGTTGTTTATTTTCCAACTAAGACATCAAAGACTTGTTCTTGGTTTCTGAATGCATTTGGTAAAATTGAAGTGGGCAAAAATCAAAGTCAATGTAATTTTTTTCATTGGATGAAAGTAAAGTTTGGCAGAATTCCGTGTTTATTGTTTTGATAATTTCAACAGATAATACTGAGCTTTGCTTTAAAGCATTTTTTGTGAGTTTCATTGATTTAAATTTTCACAGTTGCAGGAAATTGGGTGGCAGCAGTCAGACAAATTATATAATGACAGTAAATGTTGAGCTTCAGAAAAGTTAAAGCTTTATAACTGTTAAAACATAAAATATCACATGTCAAAATACACAATGTAAATATCCTTTAAATACACTAATAATTTCTCAAGTGGTGTTTTTCTCTCTTTGCCTATTTGTAAATATCGATGGAATCCTTTCCATCAGTTTGTGTGTGTACAGTGAAATTGACATTTACTGACAAAAATCTAATCTTTCCAAACCTACTTATGCTACATTGTTGACGACAGAAGGTATTTATCATTTGTGATAAAGCAACATGTAATCTTTACTACACAGTTAAACAAACCTCCACTCCTGCAGTACTGAACAGTCCCAGGGAACTTGCAACTGTCACAATGTGTCCATGATTCATCTCCAGCATCTTGGGAAGGAATGCTTTAGTGGTCTATAACATGAAAGAAAGAGTGCACACAAGTCTATTACTGTAAGAATAAAGCATTAGTCATTCTAAACCTCTATTCCAGTTCAGTATCAGATGCAAGACGATTACACACAATTTTGAACTTCTGAGTTTTTCCCAAAATTAATGCCAACAGAAAAAACTATACTATGTTCTTCACATCAGACTATAGGCTATAATCCTCTATGCCCCGAGAAATCCTAAGGTTAAAGGATCAGTTCAACTCAGACATGTTTATTTTTCTACAAGAGACTAGTTACCCGGGAAAAAAAAATAGTTTGACCCTACAATGGAAGTCAATTTTATAAAAAGGAAAGGAAAGTGTTTAATTACACCATAGCTGTGTTAAGACTAGTGAAAGTTACCAACTGAAGTTGCCTGTTGGCCAGGTGTTTTGTAAGTTGGGAGGTTCTTGTGATTTTTATCTGATTTACTCATTATCTTCTTGAGCATTTTACAAGAGCAGAAAACCTTGCCTCCAGTATTTTGATTATATTACCTTCCACATATATAAGCTAAATTACCTACCTGTTAATCTCAACTACTCATCTCACGGTTATTGGCATTGTTATAATATCATTAATTATAACAATGCTTATAGACATGTCTATGTCTTTATTGTAAGACTTCAGAGTTTCAAAATTAAGTAGTAAAACTTCACTTAAACTAGAAACTTTGCATGTTTGATTTTTGCCCACTTCAATTTTACCAAAGGTTATTGCACTTATGCTATTCAATCTTAAAACATTAAGAGATCTGATTTAACATGATAAGTCAAGGGATTCAGACTCTGGGGCATAATAGGAGATTCAGCCCAAAGATAATGTAAACTCTGTACATGTTAAAAGACTTAACTACCCAATAACTGTATTGGAAGTAGTCACACATTTCTAATCTGAAAAGAAAGAAGAATCAAAATTTAAAGTCTCGCTGATAAAGCAATTTAATTGCTTGGGATTAAATAAATAGCAAGATGTTCAACAGCAGTTACAAAAAAAACCAAAACAGACTACTGATACAATATTTTAATAAAAATGATCTTACAGTCATGATTTACATTAAGTTCTAGCACAATAGGCTGGATCAAAGTGTTCTTAAACTACAGCAACCTCAGGTAGTTTTAAGAACAGAGGAAGTTATTACTTTTAGAAGCACATTTCTGGTTAATAACCAAGTCCAATGAAAATCATACCAACAATTCTTGATCTCAACACCAACTACCTCTAGCAGGGCCATTACTCTAATCAAGTCAATACCACTGAGGACAGTTTCAAAATTGCTTTAGTCTTCCCCAAAAACAAAACTTCCAGAATAAAACTTAGATCCAGGCTCAAAGCACATAAGAGCCCCAGTAAGTATTTGCTATTTAATTGATGTCAGCTGCATACTTTAATAAAGTATAAAACTACAGCTGGATCCATCTAATTCCATTCTTACGCTGTCTGCATTTTCTAATCAGATGTCAGGACAGTTTTGCTTCAACAATTTTCACATGTTCTTGTACTACATTTTTGCCTGCAGGTGTTAAATGACTAATCCAAATCCAACTCCACACAAAAGAACATTTTCAGTGGACAGCTGGCAAGTGATAGAAGATTACACAGCCCTGACTCCTTGCCTCTTCTGTTGATTACTATATATACATATATATCTTTTAGATTCTGTTTCAACCATATAATTAATTTTTCCCCCAGAAAGTCTGAAGTGAGCTCCCTCTTGTTTATTCCTCCCCTCATGGCAGGCCACGGTAAACTTCTTATGGAGTTTGAAACAAGAGTTCAGTTCACTTGCCAGACTTATCTGTGCCAGGCACACAGAGTTCCAACTTCTCTTCCCATGCTGCATGGCAACAGAACCGCTTGTTCTAGGGCAGTCTGGTCTGATGTGTCACAGGCTTCACACCCTGAGGGTACAGTTCTTTTAGTGTGGGTTCCAGCCTCTAACACTACTAAGTTATCAGAAGAGGTGTCCTATAAATCATTCTCTTACAATGCTGAAGTGGATAGGAACTGAGAGAAACACACCAGAGATTTGAAACCATCTATATTGTATCAATTGACTAGAGGCTCATTATGATGGGCTGAAAGCAGAGCCATAGCTACATGTTGCTTCCTCAACAAAGCTCTACTTGTGTATCTCAATCCTGAGCTGAAAGTTTTCAGCTCAAGGAAGGCCCAAGATTACAATAAAAATAGAGACACAAAGTGGTGAGGTAATATCTTCCATGAGACCAACTTCTGCTACAACTACACTGCATACAATAAAACAGATGCAACAGCTGAGCTAATAGAGTTCATTGTCATCGAAACAGTTAGCTTAGGTAGTTTGTATGTTTTGAGTTGTCATATGCTGTCATATCCCTGTTGTATATTTTAACTGGTGTAGAGTCCCCTTTTAAAAGATGAGCCCAATAGCTTATGTGGATAGTGATAACTGCTACCATTGGGCTACACACATCCTATGTAGACTTCTCATTTCCATTAAACCTTCCTCTTAAGTTGTTTCAGAGGGCAGAATTTACCTCTGCTGCAAACTGGGTTTATTCCTTTCAAAAACCTGCAGATGCCTTTTGATTTCTGCACCGAGGCTCCAGTGCTTCCACAAATCCTAGTCTCCACTCCCTTCCTTATGAGAGTCATGCTCCCATATGGTCCCCACGGAGAGCTGCCCCAAATCCCTCCTCCACAAGGACATTAGAGCTGGTTCCACCATCAGCTTTCATTCAGAAGTCTAGACTGTAATTCAGAAATGACCTGGACAGACTGCTCCCATCACATGTTCCCACAGAACTGCAGAGCCTCACTATGCAGAGTGAAAGTAGAACTGTTGGTATATAGTGGAAGGGTTGGTGAAGAAAAGGGCATTCACTTTGGAGCCAGCATGCTTCTACCTTTTGGGGGACTTTTCTGGCCTCTTTTTTTTCGGTAGCCCACCATGCAATGTAGTAAAAGCATGTATCGTTTGATAGATCACATCCACAAATCTTCTACTCCACCTAAGACTCAGTGATGTGGCTCCTCCAATGGACTGGCTGTTGCACATGATTTTTCAAAAAGTTTAACAAACCAGTGTAACCATCAGGGTGTATCCATAAGTAATGTCAGAGTTTGAAAT
This sequence comes from Mauremys reevesii, assembly GCF_016161935.1. Taxonomy (NCBI): domain Eukaryota; kingdom Metazoa; phylum Chordata; order Testudines; family Geoemydidae; genus Mauremys; species Mauremys reevesii. The sequence continues at coordinate 232,148,695 of NC_052624.1, read as the reverse complement.
ATATATCTATATTTATTGCTCTGGGGGAAAAAAAAAAATCTACGCACCTTTATTATATTAAAGGCAGGCCTCAATACAAAATGTCCAGTGACTTCACCAGTATATAGTCAAGGAAAGTAACTAACAATTAGACATCTAAAAACAGTTTTTTCACCCTCAAAAAGCCCATTCTTATGTTACTTTCCTTCAGAATCTGAGAATATAGATGTTTTTGCTGCATATCCTCAAGGTCAGATTTGGCCTATCTTGGACCAAGAGGAAATAGAGAATACCTTGCTAACAATCCTCATTAAACCAGTTTCTGTTGGTGAGTGACAAGCTTTCAAACTTACACAGAGCTCTTCCTCAGATCTGGGAAACATACTGAAGAGCTCTGCAGAAGCTTGAAAGGTTGTCTCTCACCAACAGAAGTTAGTCCAATTAAAAAAAAAAAACCCAAAAAACCTCTCAGCCACCTTGTCTCTAATATCCTGGGACAGACACAACACCGCCATCACCACTGCAATCCTCATTACAGACAGTTAGAGATGCAACTCCACTTGTTCAGCTAGAGACCAAGCACTCCACCACTGGAGCTGAAGTCATATTACATAGGGAGAGGTGGTCTCTTAAGAGAGCAGGTCCCACACCATTAAGGACCTTATAAGCCAAAAGTAACACCATCCTGAAGCTACTTGGCAACACATGCAAATCCTACAACACCAAGGTCATATGCTCAGACTAAAGTAGTCCGTTCAACAAGGTGGCACTTGTACTGTGCCTTAGTCAGGTTTTGAATGTATCTGAGAGACAGTACACTACAATCATTTATCAAAATGAAGGCACAGATGTCACTTGCGAAGTTGGCATCCTGAAGTAAGCTGCGAGGCATAGATGAAAGAGAAAAGATTCTCAGACATTGCCATGTCCTGATCATCTGCAGCAGCTGGGCACCTACCTAGTTAAAACCATGTATCACAGCTTATCGGAGGGACACAAATTTCTAGAATCAGTGTGTGTGTCACAGGATAGGCTCTTACAGGCCTACCCATTGGTCTTTCCAGCCTCTCCCCGCCACAGGGAAAGAGTCCCCAAATGAAGTTATTCCCTCCTGGGCCACGAATAGTCCCCAAATAAGAAAGACCTTACTAAGCTTCTGGCCCAATCTACACTTGTGATCAGTGCAGCCTCCTCCACGCTTTGGTCCCCAGTTTCCTACTCCTGTTGGTTATCTAAAGCAGCTAGGCCGGGTTTCCAGCTGAGCTACAGCTGCCTTAATTTCACTGATCCTTAGTCTTTTCCTGCCTAGTCCCTGAATCCTAAATGCAGCGCAAGGGACTGAGTGTTATGTGCCTCTTGGGTGGCCCTGGTGCCTGAAGTTGGGAGACCTAGATGGACAGTATAGCCCACACCGGTCTTCAAATGTGGTACATGCGAGCTCTCCACAAAATATTAAGCTACAGGAGACTCGCAGTACTGCCAACCTAAAGCATTCAAAAGTCATGAGTCAAGTCCCGCAAACAAAAAAACAAAAAAAAACCCATAAGATTATTAAAATCACATGACTTGAGCCAAACAGATCTCAGGCTTAATTGCATTCTGCTTTTCTGAGCTTCTCCCAACCCTTATTTTTTCCCTTTGCAGCCAGGATGGTTAGAAATGTAGCTTTAAAAAAATTAAATACCATTCTCTTATATTCATGTGACTCAGAGCTGGTGCTCTTAATAAAAGCCACACCAAATATGAGACTTGCCAACACTAAATATGAATCCACTGATGATCACAGAACAGTGGATGGAATGAAGTTAAGCATGATGTGGTGGATCACAGCAGGCATGCTGAGATAGTGATTATGAAAAATAAACTTTAGTTAAGATTTCTGTCAATCAGTAATATGTTCTAAACTAGCCATGTTTATACAGAGAATTAGAAAGAATCTAAGACAACTTTCTAGATTGTAGAATAGTTCACCAAGGAAGCTGATGAAACACTCACTTGAAATGCTTGAAATGATGAACACCCCAGCATTAGCAGGGGGATTGACTAAACAGTTTTTTTCCCAACTTTAATTTTTATGGATTCTTTAAATCAATATCTTGCTCTCCAAGCAGCTTCCTCATAGCTTCTGAATACATCACTGAAAGAGCGTGAACGATCCCTACAAGCTAAAAATCAATGCTTGTTTCCTGTGCACACAGCTTTAATTCCTTATTAGACAAATGTGTGAAACTGAACAAGCATTTACATGTCATTTCATAGCTTTAGTAATCTGTTTTCAAATCTTTTGGTTTACGGCAAATTAACTTCTAACAGTCTAGCACTTCTTCCCTCCCCTTCCCCAAATTCTTTAGTTCCATTCTTGGTGCTCTTAATGAAACAAAACTCAAAAGATTGTGCAACACAAAGAGCAGTGCAGCTGCAGTGTCAAAACAAATTAATCCAAAACTTAATTAAAAAATAAAACTGTTTTAAAGTAGTAAGTTAAGCATCACAAAATGTTAGCTGTATGCAAGTTCAGGACAATGGATGCTAAGTGCAAAGTGGGAAGAGGTCAGTGCCACACCATGTACATAAAATTGTCTTGATTTCATCCAAAAGGAGCAAGAAAGCCTGTACCAGCTCAGCAAATATAAATTTAGGAAAGGGGCTTTACAATACAGTGGAAGTTTTCATAACTTATGACTCTTCTTTCAAGTGCATAACAGCCCCTTTGCACCATTCTGGCAGCACAAAGGAGCTGGTTAAACTGGCTTTACAGCTATGCAGGAATTCCCCCTACGTTGGGGAATCTGAGTGACACAATAGTTCCATACTACTACCCTCCTTACAGCCCCCTCATATAAGGGAAATGGTTAGAGGAAAGGAGCATGATTATGCTTTTTACTCTAGGGTCTTGTCTACCCAGGGAAGTTTACGGCATTACTATAGCTGTGTAATCATATTGCTATAGTTCTATTAGTATAGTAATGCCAGTAAATTTACCCATGTGGACAAGCCCTACCTATTCTCAGCGGTCAGAATAGCCCATTGGACAGCAGTGTAAATTAAAGTAGACACTGAGTGGCTCCATCTTCAGCTGGAGCCCTTTCCTTTGATTCAAAGTTCTGTGTTAAGCACAGCTCAGCCAGACCTGAGAATTGAAAGTAGTCTAATAAGACAGGTCTGATTTAGAAATTTCCACCAAGCCTGGAGCCATAGGGAACCTCACCTCAGTAAGGACCAGATGATATGTTAGCTACTCATGTTTAAATGCTACATGGTGCAGAGTAAAAGCGGCTTCTTGTAGACTGAACTCTGGAATGAATAACCAAAGATCCTGGAGGAATGGGGCACATCAGAGGTTTTAGCCTCCTTAGGCACAACAGGAAACCATCACCTTAACTCCCTTTACGAACAAACAACCATCTCTAGACATACTTCCTGTGCACAACCATTCAACAGAGCTACCCCAACTCCCCGCACAGCTGTCCACGGAGGGTGAAGAGAGACAATGCATCTCTAGCCTAGCAGCTGTAGTACCCAATTGATGAGGCACAGCCTGCAGAGGCAGATTCTCTTGAACCAGCTCTGTATTACACGTTTGATTATGGAATAAACTGACTATGTGAAAAAGACAAGAATCAGTGGGCTTGTCATTGGAAACATGGAAATGTTTTCAACTATGATGTTACAGCATGATTTGTTCAAAAAGACAGCTTCTTTAGATATATTTTGTAATTTCAATCCAACTTCGTTTACTGGACTACAATTTCAGAGCCATCCCAAAAACAGTTGAGAACACACGGGAAGTTATTTATTCATAGCAAGCAAACTAAATCCCAAAATTGCAGCTTGACTGAAATATATTGATAGAAGTCAAGGCTTTAATTTTTTTTTAAAAATCTTTTTACCTAACAGATTCCAATCCAAACTGACCAAATGAAAGAGTTTAATGTATGGAGAGCTATGAAAACATAGTAACATTTTCAAATAACTGATCAACATATCTTTTTGAATACGCAGAAGATAATATTTTTAATTAGTAGCAAGATATTTACAGAGAGGTTTAAATTTTAGGATAAGAGTGGCAACTGTGCTGAAACTGAGGTGTGTGCAGAGCTGTGTGAGTTGGAGAGTGCACGACAGAGCAAGAGTTGGGGGAGATAATGTGGCACCAACAGCAGTAACCAGAGCTAGGAAAGTAGAACAGAAGGTCAGCCAAATAGCAGTCGTGTGAAAAGAAACCTGGTACATAGTGTTGAAACAGACAGTTTTAGAGTCTGTTCCCCACCCCCCACAAATCTTTATACCCACACCACTTTTCCATCACATAAGTTATTGTCTACAACATTTCGCCACAGTCACAGCATAGGGATGCCAAGCTGGTGCAAGGCTGCTGCAATCCTTGTCTAGCCAGAGAGTAGCCTGTTGAGCCTGGTCCAGGATCTATGATGAAGTGTGGACAAGGAGGCAGGTACAGCAATGGATTCCTGAATTTGCTTAGTGTGTTAGCAAATGGAAGCATCAGTTGGAAAGAGTCTAAGAGTGTAATTTTCAGCTCCCTGGCAAAAAACTGTCTGTGCACGATAGATCAGTAGCTTCATCCAAGACTCAATTTACAAGGAGTGCCAATACCTGCCTGGAACTGTTTGATCAGAGAGACTTCACCACAAAAACTTGTGACCACTTTAAGGGGCTGAGGAAATTTTCTTGGTTGAGTCTATTGTGATGATCATCTTAGATTCTAAGCCTGATAAAAATCTTTTAATTCTGAACCACAATTTGGAATGGATAGTTTTGTTGATCTGAAATAGTTAATTTATACTGTTCTCTGATTTACATATAGATTGTTTCCGCTCTCAGGGATCTGGATGCATCAGAAGATTCATGTGATTTTTTCCTCAAGCCAGACCTTCATGAAAATAGGCATCTATTTTAAAATATGAAAGGAAGCTATTCTAGAAATCTCCCTCATTTGTGTCTGAAACAGCCCTTCTATTCACAACAGAAAAGCTAGACTTTCCAACGTTTTATTTCAAAAGAAGTCCCTTAGTTATTTAGCTCCTAGCAGGCAGTACAACCTTCAATTTCTCACTAAAGCTTCATTTGCCCTTCACATAAAAAACCCACTGTTTAGAAACCATGGGGATTCGTTTAATATTGAACTGCAACAGTAGTTAATACTTAACATACATGCACAGTAATATTGTTACAGTTGCCTTGCAACCAGAAGCTCATGAAAGAGCAAGATGAACATAAAAAGAAGTCTATGATGATGACAACAAGCAAAACCACCACCACCCCCACACCCCCCCCACACCAACATTAAGCATGCTTGCTGATGAGGTGAAAATAGAGAAAAAGTTTGTCCAGGCTCAGAAGCTGGAGGTAACAAAGTAAAGGTCAGTAGATGGAAAACAAAAGAATTTGTGGTAGCACAGAAACTATTGGTCTTAGACTATGCTTTTATTTATATTTAAGACAAAAATATAGGAATAATTTTCCTCCAACTCTGCATGAAATTTTGTTTTGAAGTTACTTGTTTTAACATTTACAGTTCTAAGAAGTTAACCATTATTTCACAGACACTGGGTTAACATTTCTTTCCTTCCCACTGCCCCCAAAATGGCTACATCAATATGGGTTACAGCATTTGCTCAGAACGTGACTGACACTACTGAACTGAGATACAAGTGTTAAAATTATGTCTCTCCAAGATTAAATCCATATGAAACAGATTTCTGACAAACTACTATTAGATTAGTCATTTAAAAAAAGACTATGGAGTAGACAGTCTCAAACAAGCACAGAGTTTGGTTCAAACTATTAACTCCTCCTCCTCCCTTCCCCGGTACTATCTTTAGTTATAAATAGGTCTAAATACACCACTCTTAAATACTAAAGATAACTAATGTGATCATGTAATGATCAATTACAAAAATTCCTCTAGATTGAGATCTTTGAGTATAATTGATATTCACAACCATTTCTACTGCTGCAGTGCTTTTCTTGTGCTCAGTAAGCGAATGTGCAATGTATCAGAAACAAACTGAAACTGAATTAAGTAGTTTTCTTAATCAAAACTTAGTCCCACAAAGCTCTTTACAATGGGGAGACAGCAGAGATAAGATAAGTAGTTCTATTCAAATTGTAGATAACTGGTGGTATTAGTTTGCTACAACCATTAGTCAATTTTCCATTCTTTACCTACTATAAGAGTAATTGTGTCATATCTATGACAGCTGAACACAAAGTCTGGCTAAATTAAATCTCTTATACACTGTATTAGAAGGCTTACTTGAGGCGGGGTGGTTTTAGAGGAAAGGATGGAAAATTAGAAGTGTTTAGACAGAGAAAAATGTAAGGATGTGTGTGTTATTGTGGGCTCATTCATGTAGTTACGTAGGTGCCCTTACGTTATCTAAAGAGCTCAGTTTCTTGTGATCTTGTGTAAATCAAGGCATGTATGCAACACAGTGGAAAGCAGCTCTCTTTTTGGTAAAGTGCAGGTAAATACTCAGACTGAAACTAATGGTTAGTTGAATAAAATATGACTAGGCCATATTCTGTTCCATACATGATTACATTTTTTCTACTTTGAGTGGAGACTATAATTGACTCCAGAAGTTTCTTTCCTTCCTGAGATTCTTTTTAGATGAGGGTGTGGGGGAGTATTCTCATGTTTATGTGGGGTAAATATATTCAAGATTTCCATTTGTCTTAGATCACACTTTTCTACTTTTCCTTTATTCACTTTTATTTTCTTCCTCTCTAGAAGACAATTCCCCTGGGTTTACACACAAATACCACAGGAAAACATAGCAGTGAATTTCCTCCTCTTAATAAAACCCAGTTTTTCCTCTAACATTTCACACACACACACACACACACACACACCCCAACTGAGAAAGACCATCACCTTCAGCCCTTTCTGGGGGTAAGGAGAGAAGATCGGGAGAACAAGTTGAGCATCTCATTATACTATACTAGCAAGGGGAAAGTTACAACTTTTATCTTGTTGGCATGCATCCTCCTCCATTTCTTTGCTCATAAGCTGGTACATCCCTGTTTCTCCTGACAAAAGAATGGCAAATGCGTTACTTTATATATATATATTTATTTAAAAAAGGGGCGAGGGGGGCTTTTTCTGGGTTCAGAGTGTGTGGACTGGCCAGGGATCTTTTACTAGTGATGGTCTTAACATTTCTGGGAGTGGTGACACTAGAAGGTGACAATTCGCTGACAATTCTAGAACGAAGAAAGCACCTGTTCCAGGTAAACACCCATCCATCTATGCTCTGGAGATCCTTTGTCACCAGGTGACTGAGGTGAATATTAAAGCTTGCAGAGGTTTAATAAGCTACAAAAGAAGGCATGGGAAGTTAGCTCTGTCTAAAACCCTGGCAGATCATTTGGAGCTGCTCCTACATGAAATGTTCTCTTGCATTGCTGACTAAAACTCAGGCAAACATCAACAGCCTGCTGAACTACGATGTAGCAACACAGAACAACCAGAGACATTGCCTTCTAACTCCCCACCTTCCACCTCTGGCAGCTGGACCCACAGACCAGCTTTGGACTTCAGGAATTTGCTTCTTTAACCCGCACTCAGATGCCTCCAGTGAATACTGTCCGCTGCCAGCTTCTTGAATAGGTACTTGTGCATCTCCCTAAATTTTGGGTCTTACCAACCTCACAACAATGGCCCACTAGCCTACTGTTATCAGCATTCAGCCAACTGCCAGCTTACTGAGAGAATAATTTCTTGGCATCTTTGTTCAAGTGCTATGGAACCACAACAGTAATAATGTAGCAGACCGCGTGCTAGGTGTACATTATGTACACCAGGTTGGCGTACATAAATTTTGTAGGATGACTTGTGGTGCAGAAGTAGCAAGTACGTAGAGGGGAAGAAAATAGAGGTCAGAGAATTCTGAGAAGACTCTGAAGGACTATCGGCACCAGTGTTGATTAGTCTGCATCGACACTCCCCCCACCCAAAAAAAGGCAGCGGGGGGAGGGGGAAATTACCCCCGCAGGTTAAAGCTGAATCTGGCCTCAGACCTATATCCCCAGCCCTGCCAGCCAACCGAGTTTAAAATACCATCAAGCCTGGGTTGAAGATTGTTGTGTGCACATGGGAGAGGGATTAGGGACAATATCCACATTACAGCATAGGCTAACTCTGTAGCGTAAACATACCCTTGGTCTACAGAGGGTCCTAGTAGCCTGCACTGCCATGAAGTGAAGATTACTTATTAACTCTAAAACTGTAAAGAGCAAACAATCAGATTACATTTGTCACTGCACTGCCCAATAACAGTCTGCAGTGTGGTATGCATATTCTAGTCAATGCATCAGCCTCCAGAATAGGTGTTACAGTTTACTGAAAAATATAATCTGTAGTTTAAAAAAGGGGATACCTGTTTATGTCTAGCACATCAGCTCAACTGCCAAGCATATTAGCCAGTACAATTTCTTGCTATGATTGGATTTAAAAGAGGAGAGAAGAATCATGGATTTAACTAGGACTCATTACATACATTATTTGTATTCACTTGCTTTGTTTGGACACCCACAGGATTTCAAAGACACCCATTCATCCTCAGCCCTACTGAACTAATAGTTTACAACTTGTGTGTTTCAATGTATTATCTAGCTAGCTACTAACACAGCTACCCCTCTGATACTATCTAGCTAGTATTGGATTCAGATACATATACACACTGCAATGGGTAGCATGCTTCTCAGCTCAAGTAGACAGACATTCTACCTCTGTTCAAGCTAGCATGCTAAAGATAGCAATGTAGCGGGTAAGGGAAAGGATAGCATGGGCAGCACCTCAGGCTAGCCACCCAAGTAAGTACCCAGGGGGTCTCAGGTGGGTTTGTACTTGAGTATATTTCACAACTCAAGTAGATACGTACTAGCTCTCCTCCAGCTAGTGCGCTAAAAATAGTGGCATGGCCAGGGTAACATGTGGAGTGGCTCAGGCTAGGTGCCCGAGTACAAATTTACCCAGACCTCCTGGGTACAGAAGCCACCACCTGTGCTACCCCGAGCAACATGACTATTTTTAGCACACTAGTTCAAGTAGAGGAACAGGAGTCTACTCAAGCCATGAAGCATGCTCCCAGCTGCAGTGTAGACATACCTTTAGAGCCATATTCCACTCATCACACAGTTCTCAAATGAGCAGAAAGGGCTAAATGCATGTGGCCTAGACTACAGAGTTCTACCACAGTTGAAACACCACAAGTACATGAAGATAAATCCTCTAATTGCCACAACAGCTATTACTACACCTCTACCTCGATATAACGCTGTCCTTGGAAGCCAAAAATTCTTACCACGTTATAGGTGAAACTGAGTTATGCTGAACTTGCTTTGATCCACTGAAGTGTGCAGCCCCCCGCCCCCAGAGCACTGCTTTACTACGTTATAGCCGAATTTGTGTTATATCGGGTCACGTTATATCGAGGTAGAGGTGTACTACCCCCATGTTGCTGTTACAACATGGGGGTAGTACACCTAGATACATTTGCCAGTGAGGAAGACAGAACATATATTGATTCAAGTGTCAAACTCAGTTCTTGAAGAGTTTCCACAGGCTCAGTACTGTCCTGAGTTAATGGGTACTCTCCCTGAGTTAATGGGTACTCTCCCTCTCTTTCATAAAAATTAGGTTCAAGTCCTGGCTGAAAATCAAGTGACTAAATATACTATTGTTTATAGATACTCTAGAGGCCAGGGCTTCAGTTAGCAGAAGTACTGCAAAGCTGCACTGACAGTTGTGTGAGGAAGCTATTAGTCTCTCACCCTCATTAATACACGTTTGTGGCAAGTATCCAAACCAGTCTGGGGTGCAAAATATTTTTATTTATCACCAAATATTGGAAAGTCTTAATAATAATTGGAAACTGCTTGACAAAAATTATGATTCTTCAATTTACGTATTCCCTTAACTATTCTGAAAGGAATTTTATGTGGGTGTTTTATTCTGTTAGATAAGAGTGAGCTCAGAATGCTCTGTTCAGCAAATAAGAATGCAAACTAACTTTTAAATGCAGATTTTTTCCTAGACAGAACTTGCCATAAAGCTTAGTCATCTTGTCAAACATTTGGCATAACTTTTTATTTTACTCTGCATGATATTCTGACAGCTTTATTCTTCATTAAAAATGTGAGGGTTTTAAAAAAGAATTTATGGAAAAACTTATTCATTAATATTAAAGTGAATGAGGCCTTTGAATTATGTGTTATGTAACAGACTGTGCATTTTCAAGAATTAGATAATCTTTAGATTAAAAACTGCAGAGGTTGTCTAAGTTTTAGATACCTTAAAGCCACTTCTTCACTATGACTGCTGTTTACCATGGTATTTGTATGCAAATAGGAACTTCTCAATCAGCCTGCTCTTCCTGCTCAATACATTCAGCAATACAAACACTGATTTGTGTTAAATGCCTTATTATAAAAAGAATGATTTTACCATCACCGAACAGTCAACAGGAGGGATACGCCTACTGCCAGGAGAATGTTTATCTTTGTACGTAAGCATTTAATCAGTAATAAAAAAAGAAGTACAGGAGATTTTACAGTTGAATGAAGGTTTGATAACAGTAACGTGTTTGACTATGAAATAACTAAAGACTGCTGGCAGCTCCAACTTACTGTAGAGTAATCCTCATTGAATTATAACAACATTTTTATACATAAAGTTTACTGGAGATTTTAGAAAAAAATGAATAACGCATTTTCAGAGATTCACTAGCTGGCTGGCTGTACCAAGACTAAGAGTTCTACCAAGATAAGATTTCCACTTCACACCCTCAAGCCAAGGGATGTTAAATTCACGGCTCTTGTCATTTTAAACAGACCACTGTTATAAAGGTGTTCAACATTCTACTGACTGAGGCATTCATCTAACTTACACAATCAACAGTTTAAAGAGTTTTCTTTAGTGATTTAAGAAAAGGGAAATGGACAATTCTATTTTTAGGTTGTCTGAGGACCAGCTAGGCTATGCTAGTGCCCCACATGCTACAATATAACTACTACCTGGTCTTCGATTTCTCAGCGGCATCACTGCAACTTAGTTCCATATACTCAGAGCTTCAATAACAGCTCTGAGTATTTAGTACATTTGGCAGGCCTGGACATCATTCTACATGTTGTCTACGATTTTGCATTACTGGTCTCTTGCAATATCTTTAGCAGTTTTTTTAAATTTAGATTATTGGAAGTGGTGGCAGATTGCAATGGCTAGGAAGGGTTTAAGACTATTAAGCTCTTTAGATCATTTAGATCCTATTCAGGGAAATACCAGAATTTAATAGAACTCTTAAGCATGTGGTTAACTTTAAGCATATTCTTAAAAGGTAAGTACATGCTTCAGTGCTTTCCCAAGTCAGGGACATGGGCAGGATATTTGAGAAGTTATCATAAAAATTTAAACAAACAGCAAATGGAAGGAAAAAAAACCCCAAATGCTCATTCACAAACCAATTTAGGTGTAGAATTTAACAGCCAAACAAACTTGAATTTTCAAAGGATCGTGTTAAAATAGTCACTTTTCCACTACACATTTGTTCCTGTATTCTTGGAAATTTCCTCAGCCTATTAGTCTTCCATTTTCAGTTGTGACAGTTCACTGGTGTTGAGTCTCAATCTGATTAACACTATGAACTAGTGGTAAGGTGCCACTTCTCTCACTCACTGAAAAAGTTTAATTATTTACATGGGCAAAACATTCATGAAATAATTTGTTGCAATGTTGTGAGTTTAAGAACCCATCCACTTGTTTTATAAAATGTTTAATATTTTCTTCACTGTAAGCATTTTCCCCAGTTTCAGAAAGGCTTCAACAATCTACACATATGTAACTACACTTTGAAAGACCTTATGCAGACTAAAATGTTGAAGCTCAGAGGAAAAGCTTACAGTATCAAGTGCCAATTTAACTTCTGCTTATGTCAGTGAAAAGACTGCCATTATCTTCCATGGGAGATGGATTGAGCCTCAAAAGCTTGGTTCTGCAATTAAGTAGCAAGCATTTATTTATTTATTTATTTATTTTAAGAAGTGGGAGGGAGGAGAGGAGATCAGTTATGTGGACAGGCTGCTGTAGGGAAAGGAGTACAAAACAGATAATCATACAAATAGAATGTGGTTTTGCACCACATTAGAGACAAAGGGCAAAGTTTAGGCCTCAGTTACACCCATAGCTTGTTAGTGGTACAATAAGATGCAGAATTTGACCCATTGTGCCCAATCTCCATTTTTTAAAAAAGCGGTAAGACGACTAGTCAAAAGAAGTTTAATTAAACTCTTCTGACACTACCCCCATCCCATACACACAAAAATCTTGCTATCCCTAAATTACAAAGTCAAGATATGCAATATCAAAGGTTGTGTCTGGGATTATAGTCAGTCAAAGGACAACCATAACAGCTGCTTAAATTTGCATACTGAGCTTGGCATCAGAGCCTCGAGTATTCCAGAGGATGAAAATGCAGAATTAGCCAAATTGCCTCTCAAAAGGCAGGACACTTTCCATTTTACATGTGGTAGCCATATTATCAGCCTGAAGAATGCATTAGAGAAGAATGCTCACTTAGGAAGACCGTCTTTATTAAGTTATCTGGAAGAGAAGGTCAACAGCATATTAATGAAATCTGCAAGCTATACCAATTTTAGAACTTGGAAGGACGTGATATAGCCTGACTTAAGCAAAGCTTTTGATACGGTCTCCCACAGTATTCTTGCCAGCAAGTTAAAAAAGTATGGATGGGATGAATGGACTATAAGGTGAATAGAAAGCTGGCTAGATTGTCGGGCTCAACAGGGAGTGATGAATGGCTCGATGTCTAGTTGGCAGCCAGTATCAAGCTGAGTGTCCCAGGGATCTGTCCTGGGGCTGGTTTTGTACACCATCTTCATTTATGATCTGGATGATGGGATGGATTGCACCCTCAGCAAGTTCGCTGATAACACTAGGCTGGCGAGAGAGGTAGATACACTGGAGGGTAGGGATAGGGTCCAGAGTGACCTAGACAAATTGGAGGATTGGGCCAAAAGAAATCTAATGAGGTTCAACAAGGACAAGTGCAGAGTCCTGCACATAGGACGGAAGACTCTTATGCTCTGCTACAGGCTGAGGACCGACTGGCTAAGCGGCAGTTCTGCAGAAAAGGAGCTGGGGATTATAGTGGACGAGAAGCTGGATATGAGTCAGCAGTGTGTCCTTGTTGCCAAGAAGGCTAACCGCATATTGGGCTGTATTAGTAGGAGCACTGCCAGTAGATCGAGGTAAGTGATTATTCCCCTCTATTCAGCACTGGTAAGGCCACATCTGGAGTATTGTGTTTAGTTTTGGGCCCCCCACTACAGAAAAGATGTAGACAAATTGGAGAGAGTACAGCGGAGGGCAACAAAAATGATTAGGGGGCTGAGGCACATGACTTATGAAGAGAAGCTGGGGGAACTGGGCTTATTTAGTCTGCCGAAGAGAAGAGTGAGGGGGATTTGATAGCAGCTTTCAACTACCTGAAGGGGGGTTCCAAAGAGGATGGAGCTCACTGTTCTCAGTGGTGGCAGATGACAGAGCAAGGAGCAATGGTCTCAAACTGCAGTGGGGGAGGTCTAGGTTGAATATTAGGAAAAACTATTTCACTAGGACAGTTGTGAAGCACTGGAATGGGTTACCAAAGGAAGTGATGGAATCTCCATCCTTAGAGGTTTCTAAGGCCTGGCTTGAGAAAGCCCTGGCTGGGATGATTTAGTTGGGGTTGGTCCTGCTTTAAAGCAGAGGGTTGGACTAGATGACCTCCTGAGGTCTCTTCCAACCCTAAACTTTTATGATTCTAAGGAAACATGAAGAGACTGGGGGGAAAAAAAAAAGTGAGGCATGTGTCATTGATCCCCATGCAAAAGGACCTAGAAAGGTTAGAAATTTGCAAGCCACCACAAAGTGATTCACTTGAAAAATACAAGTGAAGTCAATGGAAGAAAGTTGTTCTAAACACAACTTTGAATAGAATAGAGAAACCTGGAAAGCAATAATGCCCTAAGGACTCTAAAACTGGATTGTCTAAATCTGCAGGGCTAAAAATGCAAGTGACTGGGCAGGTGAATACAGCCTCCATATTCCTTGAATTTGTTTAACAGAAGTAACTGGAGGGGCTAGAGAGACTGAATTATAAAAGAAAGAGCTAAACTACATGGTGTGGATAAAGCACATTAAAAAGAGAGCAAACACTGATGTGCAGAATGTTTGGTATCATGTGAGGCATAATCCTAGTCACATCATAATTGATCTAATTTTACTCAAAGCACATGAACAGGCCACTCTTATTTTAGAGAGGTGTGCTGTGATCATTTGCTTATAATCAAGCAATAATCTGATATCGCAAGTATTTGTAAAATAAAACCAGATGTGTTGTGGAGTGTATTTTTAAGTTACCAAGAATCAAGACATTAAACAGCATTGATCCAATCAGCCAACGGTAGCTGAATTTTGCTCACATGAGATTTCACACCTCAATGATGTTGCACAGTATAAGAGTATACAAGCCCCAAAACATGGTAAATATGTTTAGTCATATACTTAATGATCAAATCTATTTTCATATGTAGTTTCAGCTTGATGAATCTAATGAAGTACTGCTAATTCAAAGTGGAAAGAGAAATGTCAATGAAGGGAAGTCTTCCCCCTTTTCCCTTACCAACACCCTTCTGCAATGGGAGATGGCATTTCACCTCTGAATGAAGCAGATAAAAAGATCCTACTTAAGAAGAAGAATTAAGTTAGGGGACCATTTTAAAGTGGAAAGTAGATATCAGCAAGTCTGTGAATGTGTAAACATGGTTACATGAGAACCAACCAGGTAGCTGCTTCATGAGCACTCTCCACTGCCACAAAGACAACCCAGTTTTGTTTTCTAATCCTCTGCCGCCTGTGGATGAAAATCTTCTGTTCCAAACTTTCATTAGGACACAATGTATTCCCCAGCCACATGAAAGCCATGTATCCTACCTTTGTAACCAGACGTTTCCCTAAAGCAGTGAAAAATCTAATCATATATTATTAGGTTTCAGAGGGGTAGCCGTGTTAGTCTGTATCAGCAAAAAGAACGAGCAGTACTTGTGGCACCTTAGAGGCTAACAAAATGTATCTGGGCATAAACTTGGGCTCAAACCCACTTCATTGTTCTTTTTGCATATATTGTTAGTGAGGATGAGGCACCTCACTGGGAAAGACCACAGTAATTTAGGTTCCCCTGCTTCCCCAAATTCTCAACTCCCCAAATCCTATAATTTCTCTGATGCCTTTGTTCAGATATTGTTTATTTTGCTGATTCTTTCCATAAGAGACAGGGATTTAAATTCCCTCTGATCATTCGTCCAGGACCAGTGCTTAAGAAGAGATTACAAATCCCAAAAACATTCATATTATTTGCTAAACTGTTTGTGGCCTTGACAGGTCATGGGAGACCTGAAAGTCTGACTCCTACTGTCTTACTTCCTTATGACATACTCCAGTTCCAATTCCAGCTTTATTTTAGCAGCTGGTAGAGCCACCAGCCACTAACATTAGATAAATAAATAAATCTGTTAGTCTCTAAGGTGCCACAAGAACGCCTCGTTTTTGCTGATACAGACTAACACGGCTACCCCTCTGAAACCTAAAATTAGATTAATACTCTATTCCTAAGGTTCTCAGAATAGCATGTCACAGACCACATCTTAACAGACATAGGCTTCAGGAATACCTCCCCTTTGATATGCAGTTGTTAACTCGTCTGAGACACTTGCAATTGTTTACATGGAATATTAGAAAAGCAGTACAGACTCTATGCATTTTTGTCATCTTCATATAATTTAACAGCTGGAGACAGGGGTAAACCAAATAATCAACCAGCTGTCCATAGACCACAACCCAGTACTTAGACACCAATAGTTCCTAAGCCAGTTTGAGAATCGTTTCTGTCTACCACGTCAATAGGCCAGACTTCAAACTTCTTCCAATTTGCGTAGAACATTAGCTTCTAGCACTTGTGGTTTGAAATAGCAGTTGCTGAAGTCATGTCATAGTTGAAGTGGGGAAAAAGTAAGATATTAATCTGAATGGCAGTTTCATATTTGACATAACTCATTGGAGCTACAATCAAATGTTTTACACCACAAGACAGCTAAAATGTTACCAGCCCTGCTGATTCACAAGATATTGAACCTTAAAGTTTACAGTGGTCATCCAATTGCCAGTACTGTTTTGCACCAGTGCAGGACTAAGTATAGCAAGTTCCAGACCAATGCAATTTTCAGCCTCTGATATAAGAGCAACAGTGCTGCATCTGCATTAAAAAAAAGGATTAATTACTGCAAAGCAGGATCAGTGCAAAGGCCCTAGTACACATGGGAAAGCTTGTGACCAGGAGGTTTGGTGGTAGCATGTTCAAAGGCTGTTTTCAAAACACTTATTAACTGCCTTGATAGAAGCAGTCCTAACTAAAGACAGAAGCTAACTACTGTGGATCATTTTGTTTATGCATCTCAATATACAACTACAAGTTTGTTATCACAGATGTCTGATGATACTAGACAACAGAAAACCACAACTGAACAGACAGCATCAATGGACTTCAGGGAGTAGTGTTCTGCAACATCTGTACCACAGCTAGAGTTGAGTAGTAGATAACAGTTCTGGAATTCAATTATGCATGCTTGAGTTTGCATAGTCTGTATATAAGGCAACATTTAGAAGGGCTTTTTCATAGAACTAAGACTTTTTTGCACTCAACCTGGTTAGCTATGCTTGCTGACTGTTCTCAAGGGAAATGATATATGGTCTGAAAAGTCATCTTTGTCTTGACTGTGTCAAGAACACTGCCACACACATGCTCTTCTATAACCTTGGATTAAGCATATAAATAGGCACTGAGGGTTTTTTAAATTTGTTTATTTTTGAAGAACCACACAGAAGGACCTTCAGCTCCATGAAGACAGATGATTGCTGGGGGCCTGTGGTCTAGAAGTATTAAAAAAAAGACTAATGCAAGATAAATAGACATCCTGTGTACTGTTTCTAGTGGACATCTGCCTGTTAAGGCCTGCAAATTTATATGGTGACAATTTGATTGTCCTCAGCATAAGACTACACAAGATTCATACAGACTGCAAAAACAACACAGCTGAAAGAAAAAAGCTTTACTGCAAGACAGCTCTATTGGCTACTCAAGCTCCAGAAATAAATGTCCAGCAATCTAAAGAAAAAATGTTTTCATTAAGTCCTATTTTCCATCTCTGAAGGATGTTGTTTTCCAAACTACATTTCCTGAAGATGAGAAGATCGAAGCTTAATAAATTTCCCTATATAAAAGTGTTTTCTTGAGAGTCACAAATGACTAATGGTACTTACAGAATCTCTAATCCTCCCATTGCTATGGCTAAGGTCAGGTCTACACTAAAAAGGTAGGTCAACCCAACGACGGCTCTCAGGGGTGTGAAAAATCTGCACCACCCCCTCCGCCCCGGTGAGCGATGTTGTTAAGATGATCTAACCCCCAGTGTAGGCAGTGCTAGATTCAGGGAAGAATTCTGCTGTTGACCTAGCAATCACCTCTCAGAGAGGTAGATTAACCACAGTGACAGGAGAACACCTCCCATCAGCATAGGTAGTATCTACACTGAAGCACTACAGTGTGGCAACTGCAGCTGTGCCACTGCAGTGTTTATAATGAAGATGAAGCCTGAGAATCTTGCTGGGGCTTCACTAGAGATGTTGCCAAGTAGCACATTATACATTGTGTGTATGTAAGACCTGTGGACCCAAGAATGACAGAGAATGGGACTCAGTGCTGTCACCTGTTGGTGAAGTAGGAGAAGAGAGGCCAACGGCTGCATAAGAGATACAGATGGCCATGAGCTCCACAGGCAAGGAAGCTCTCTGCCACGATCAGAGCAAGGAGAGTTGACTGAATGGGCAGGGCCTTATTCGCATTTGAGTTATGTGAAGGTTTGGGGCATTTTGATAAATGTTAAGTTTTGCATTTGGGGGCAGTTAAATGCAATTGACCTTGCTGGGAAATAACAGCTGTCCAACGTGCTGGGTAAGGAAACCTGGACTAAGCTACAGGAAGAGGAAAAAGACTCCTTGTTATCTATCAAGTGTCCTAGATCCCTCCCTAACAGCTAAGCTGGGACTGTTGGATAATGCAAAGTGATGGCAGCTTTGAGGGAGTAGAGGCAAATTGGTTACACCAGACAATGCAAAGCATTAGGGGCAGCAGCTGCAAGGTGACCAGCAGTGCAGACTGGCAGAAGCAGAAGCAGCTTCTCCAAGGCAACGGACAGCTCAGAAGGGATGGAGAGCACAGAGCAGCAGTACAGCTAGGTAACTTGGGCTGAAGTCAGAGAGAAGGCAGCAGCCTACCCTATGGACTCTGGCACAGACCTCCCTATCCAACAATTAAAGCTGAAATCATTCCAGCTGGGTTAGGTAATAAAACCCCCAGAGAAGCCAAGGCAGCACCTTGCTAGAATCCTTGGACTTCTCCAACCGAGGTCAATTAACTGTGAGTGGAGAGGATAGAAGTGGTCAGAGCACATTAGCAATTTACAACGGCCAAAGGAGGATTGAGGTTGGGATTACTGTTGAGACCAATTCATTCTGTCTCTCTCCCCTCCCCCCCCTACCCCACACACCAAAGTTCTCGTTGCTGTAAACCTCTGCACTCAGTGCTTGTGAGTGGGGAAGAATTGCCCACTAGGGGCACCTAGGATGGTGTATATAGATTCCCAGGTTTCTGGGTGGAGGTTCAAGCTGGTGTTAATTAAGCATTTAAGGAAACCCCAGTCTAGAAAACGGAACCCAGCCCTTTTTGCTGCCATCAGCACCTGGCAGAAGGTTATGTATGTCCTGTATGACTGTAGTTTGCAGAATTCCAAGACTATATCCAACAAAAGGACCAGAAAGAACATAGGAACACTTGCAAATACGTAATCCTTTCAACTATCTTTGCTGGAAACCAGATTTCCTTTTGAGAGATTGGGTTAGTGACAAGACAAACATTAGATTTGAAAGAGCACTAGTTTGTCAAAGTCAAGAGTTCCCCATAGCCAATGGCTCACTGAGCTGATGCAGTTAAGGGACGCCAGTTTCATAACCACTGGTACATAAGGGAGTGATGTGGCCAGCATCATGTTCAACTGCCTTTAGTTGCCCTAACCCAATGGATCAAGTACTCCTTTTGCAGCAGGGTAAACTGGTGGTGCCTGTTCAGCATGTGATTGAGACTCAAACCAATGACCTTCAGGATTTTAGCTTAGCATCTGAACCAGTCAGCCACCACAATTCACCATAGTTAGCAGTAACCCAATTTACCTGGCCATCATTCAGACACTGTAGTCAGGGCCGGCTCCAGACCCCAGCGCGGCAAGCACGCGCGTGGGGCGGCCCTTTCCCGGGGGGGCAGCAGATTGGGCCGGCGGACCTGCCGCAGTCACGCCTGCGGGAGGTCCACCGGAGCCCCGGGAGGACCGGACCTGCCGCAGGCATGACTGCGGAGGAGGCACTCGTCCCGCGGCTCCAGTGGACCTCCCGCAGGCATGACTGCAGACGGTTCGCTGGTCTCGCGGCTCGGCTGGACCTCCCGCCGGACCTGCGAACCGTCCGCAGCTGCGGGAGGTCCAGCCGAGCCGCGCGACCAGCGGACCCTCTGCAGTCATGCCCGCGGGAGGTCCGCTGCTCCCGTGGCTCCAGGGGCGCCTCCCACGCATGAGTGCTTGGGGCGGCCAAAAAGGTAGAGCCGCCCCTGATTGTAGTAGGATACTATAGTAAGCGGACACTATAGAAAAGCTTAAGATAGTAATCACTGAGGGCAAAGACAACCAATAATTAAGTTACTAAATAGTACTTTTGGCAAAGCAGTTATATGCTATTACCAAGGGCAGACACAACTGAACCATGGAACATGTTGAATGTACCCATTTTGGTCACTCACATAGTCCTCTCCACCCAACATGACGGTTGCAGCCTCAAGAAGTTGTCACATTGTTATGGATCCCTCCAATGAACTATTCAGATGGCATTTCCATGAGAAAGTTTCTATAAGCCTGTTGATGTTCTTTGGGCCTACTTAGATTATTATAGTTTGCTTTTTCATGACAGGGCAAGATGTTTGCATAGGACACAGGGGATACTTTTCCTATTGTAGCAGGTGCATTCCAAACTAACATCTACTGCAGGGGTAGGCAACCTATGTCATGCGTGCCTAAGGCGACATGCGAGCTGATTTTCAGTGGCACCCACACTGCCTGGGTCCTGGTCACTGGTCTTGGGGGCTCTGCATTTTAATTTCATTTTAAATGAAGCTTCTTAAACATTTTAAAAACCTTATTTACTTTACATACAACAATAGTTTAGTTATATATTCTAGACTTATAGAAAGAGACCTTCTAAAAATGCTAAAATGTATTACTGGCATGCAAAACCTTAAATTAGAGTGAATAAATGAAGACTCGGCACATCACTTCTGAAAGGTTGCCACTTCTGAAAGATCTACTATATTGCAGAGAAACATTTTTTGTGTTGTTATAGAAGCACTAATATATTTAGCAAAGTCAAGAACCAAGACAACTGTTCGCTCAGTAGCCCATCATCATGTAAGCAGTCTAGCAAGTTAGGACATGTCTGGGGACAGGGTCTTTTGACCAGATGTCAACTCCTTAAATCAACTGACTCTAAGGTGCAGGAAAGGGGAGAAAAGTCAATTGTGATGGAAGCCAGGTTGGATCATACTTCTTCCCTCACACATTTGGGATGGGACAGAACTTGACTTGGTTCACTGTTAAAAGCAGGCAAGTACTGCAAGTACTATTAAGTAAGCATCCCTTTTGCAGTCTTGTACTTCTGAGGACAAAATTAGTTATTAGGAGCTGTAGATGCACTATTAAGACTACCTATATTTACCATTTTGAACACAAGTGGAACAGCTATTTAGCATCTTAACTGACTAGCATATGCATTTAAAGTTAAACATACATAGTAAAAATACTAAAGAAAATCTAAAAAAGAGTTATCTGCCATAAATCACTATGTACACAGCCCTCAAAACATGAAGCCAGGAATATTTGCAGACTTGCATATTTAAATATATGTGCACATTATTTATACAGAGAAAATATAAACATTTATATAAAGGTGATTTGAAATATGGCACATTTGTACATGACTATTTCAATGAGAAAAATTTAGCATAGGTGTCAACAGTTACAAGAAAAAAAGCAAGCTCTATAGCTAAAATATGGACTTTACTGAACAGTACTAAAAGTTTCTGACTATTGAACAAGACAAGATTGACAGTAACTACAAGACACACCTGCATCACAAGCCTTTGGAAAGTACTATAGGTAGAGCAACTGCATGAGTATGCATTAGATTTATTAAACACTACATTATGCAGTTTGTACTGGCTGGCTTTTAATTTCCTGAACAAAACATTTAAAATCATAGGCTTTAGGCATTTCACAGAGAAGAATTCCCTGCTCAGGAAGGAGATAACTAATGAGAACTTTTCAGACAGTAGGCTATCTTACCTACTATATCAATATAAATATGTCTGTCAAAGATTTAGGCTCCAATTCCACAAAGACATATATATTCTTACACACTTAGTACTCATAGCACAGTTAAACATGTGTGAAAGTCTTTCCAAGGTAGGATCCTGTATAAAAATTCTGGAGAATAACTCCAGTTCTGGAGTAAATGCTTTTGCTTCCCCCTTTTGGTTAGTCAAAGAGAAAGCTCATCTTCCTGTGACGGGCAAGATGCTATTTCTTTAGAAGAGGTAAGTTTAAGCTGAAAGTTTTGGAAAATCCATACATGGCAGAAAAACCAGCAGAATTACTACCAGACCAATCTCCCTCAGATTTGGGTCTTAAAGATCTGTGCCACAGATATTTTAGTCTTCAGATTTTAGTATTTTGCTATATTAGAGCATTTTGTAAAGAGTTTTCATTCTAGCAACAAGACCTAAAAAAGTTCCTAGTAGACGCCAAATGTCTACTGATGTGGAAATAGCATAATCTTAATCATATATGTACTTGGAAAAAAACGTCTCAAAAGAATCTGAAAGACTGTTCCAATATGAAATAACATTTAACCAAATATATACCACAAATAAGAAAGATTCCTATTTACTGCAATTTGTTTTGTTGTTTATACAGTCCCCCTTTGCTTAGGCACTTGGGTGCCTCATCAAGTATTGGTCTTTATTGTAAAACAAATAACCAAGTAATAGGAATGATCCAGTCATCAGTTAAGGAGGGCTAACCAAACAGATAAGTCTTGCATTGTGACCTGAAGTTTATCAAACCGAAGTTCTGGCCCATCATCACTGGGAGAGAAAAAGTCTGGTGGGGAATTTAAGAGTAAATTCCTGGAACTGAACAACAGGGATGACTAAGTAAATCATAACCACTGTAAGAGAGTGTAAGGAGAAGAGACATTACATTAACATGCTGAAGTTTTATACACCTGTGGGATGCAACAAGTGCAAGCTTTGTTTATACAACAGCATACTTAGTGTCCCTTAATGATTTTCAATATCAGAAGCATTCTCATTATCTGAAAACTGAATTACATGTATTCAGAACACATTGATCATGGTATTCAGTAAAGATTGCAATAGTTAAATGCAGTGGTGACACATGATATATAAAACTCCCATAGAAAGTACTATGCAAATCATGCACATCAGCAAAATGAAAGGTATATTTTGGCTGTGGCATGCCACCAAAGCTTTAGGTCTTGCCAGTCTGTGACATGGTACAGGCTGAGCTGGCTCACAACAGAAGATATATGACATGCCTTTCACTCCCCGCATGCTGGAAAAATTAAACAGCCTTCTCATTTTGTATCAGCAGCTACCATTTGTTCAATTTACTAGCAGTTTGCAGCCAAAAAAATTGTGTCCATTTCACTAATTTTAGAAGGATAATGCCAAAGTCGTATTTTTTCAGTTATTCATAGACAGGTGCACTGAAACATCAGAGTGTTTGAGAAAGTGGGAAGAATTTTCCTTTTATAATATTGTGTCAATATTTTAAGTCACATGACAAGGAATGTGTCTTATTGTAATTCACTCATGGGTTTTTGGGACTAAACACCCTCCAAGGACAGTCATAAGTCTACACAAATGCTCTGGAGCACTAAGTTTTGCAGCTGTACCAACAATTTAGCTGACATGAAAAAGTTTGACTTCACACATCTAGACACATTGTCCTAGTTAAAGTCAGCATTAACACACACACACACACACACACCTCCCGATCTGGCTGTTTCAGATGGTACCTTATGAGTTAGTTTAAAAAACAAAAACATAAAAGGGTCCACCCACTTTTGGTAAAACCAGCCATCTGTGTGACCTGGATAGGGAGGAGAACAGCTCTGCCAACACCAAAAACTGCCAAGCATCCCCTCACCTCACCAAAAAAAGCTAAAAACGTAGGACACAAGCTGATCTCTTGATCTAGAGAAGGAGTATATACAAGCAAGTCCTCCGTTAAACAAAGAGGGACAGCTCCTTAAAATTTTTAGTGAATCCAAGTTCAGGAGACCCCCAGCACTGATCTTGCAGTAGCTTTTGCCTTTAGGCTAATACAATTTAAAACAAGCATTCCAATACAAAAAGTTTGACTGCTTCAGGGTTTGGAAGAAGTTTCCTTTTAAATGGAAAAATATCACAAAAAGAGCTTAAGTCTAACTTGGTTTTCCCATAGCTGTTAGGAACTCAGCAAATATAAAATGTGTGCCTTCAAACAAGTTCTCTGAAACAATGCTGTAAATAAGTGTCTTGATTTACATGCCTGAGGGAAGAACAGCTGGAGAATCTAGGATCCTCCCATATTTTAATGTACAGTGAGGTCATAACTGAGTTTCCAAGAAGTCTAAATTCTGTATTTAAACCATATCTGAAAAGCACAACAAGAACTCTCGTTAAAGCTAGTGGACATCCTTGCTTTTGTAAGCATCAGTTGGACTTACTGAATTTTATCAGTGGACTGTACAGCGTTTTTGGCTCTTGTCAGAGTTCACAAGATACTTTTAAACTTTTCAAGTTTCCTTTAAATGCATATTTTCAGCGTTAAATCTCCAAACACAGTATCTGATGTGCACTGAAGTTTAAACACGCTTTATAGACAAGTTCTACAATACTTGGGAAAAAGAGATTGCTCTGCTATTAAGTGTTTCGCAGTGCTGATTTGAAGGGGCTCCTTTAGGGTTATGAAACAGCATTTAACTTCTATGTTAAAAAGTTACAGTAAAGAGGCATGTGAAGTTTCTGTACACCATGTATTTCACAAGATTTTAATATTACACATGCAGGAATAATCTACCAGGCATCTGCTGAAGTAGATTTCAGATTGCTTAATTCTTTGACTGTTTTGGAAGTAAATTTCATAACCTTATTTGAAGGACCAAAGGACAATTCTAATGCTGTGGACTTAGACTGACAGGTAATGCAGGCCCAGTGTGTACCATACCCTGCTTTAACATTCTAGTTTTATATAAATCCGTTGAAATGAATACAAAAAAAAAAAACAAAAAAACCCGAACAAAATTCAATGAGAATTTAGCATTTAGTATTCTTCAGTTACTAAAACAACATCACACAAGAATCCATGTAGCTCTATTTTACTACTAATGGTTTACTCTGGAGAATGAGTTATAATTACAAATATGCAAGATTTCTGATAAAGACTTTCTAGCTTGGTTTTCCTTTGAGGTTCTCTTCTCCTCCCTGCCAAGTCTTCAAAAGTTACAATTTGCGTTATAGCCAATTTTAGCTACATCTCAGAAATAATATTAAATTTTAAGAAATATTTAAGTATTTTTTGAGAAACCGGTGAATCAATACCATAGCATCAAGTGTTATCTTAAAGCTGCTAAAATGCCAGTACAAGGCTACAAAAAGTATTAATTGAAAGCAGCAGACAAGATTATTCAGAAGTTGTTCCTACAGAAAATGTTCTACTGAAAGTCATGTAACACATTGATTTTACAATGAAATGGCTGATACAAAAATTTATTCTTCCCTTGCCACTCTCCAACCCTATTGGGTAATAATCCAAAAGAGTGGTAGATTGTATGTATAAGTGCAAATTCATATACAAAACTAAGTGACAGAACACCCTTCCCAAAATAAACTGAACAAAAGTGAAGCATAAACAAATGTATAGTTACCCAGAAGTGTGCATGGCAGTTAACCATCATGGTCCTTTCAATAAGCTCATCAGGACACTCTAGGAGATGGTGCCCAGAGACCACACCAGCATTGTTAACCAGGACTGAGACCTCTCCAACCTCTTGGCGGACCCGCTCAGCTGTCAAGTAGACATTCTCTCTCTTGCTCACATCACAGGTATATGTATAAACCTGTAAGTTGCAGTGGGGCAGCACCTCTTCTTCACCATCTCCAGTTGCTAAGGAATCCAGAATAGAAAGGTTACATTCTCAATTAGATCTCAACATTCAGGTAAAAAGTCACACAAAGAAGAAAGAGAGTAAACACTCATCCATTACACTTTAAGAGTTCTATTTACTTTGGCATCATCACAGTAAACAAACCCTATATTTACTGTTCCTGCCTGAAAAAGGTAAATTTGAGGCTCCAGGCTTACTTGCAGCTGTCTGAATCAAAGGTTATACTGATGAAAATGGTCTGTGCTCTTCCACTCATGAATCTCTCTTTCTAGCAAGAGATACAAGCACACAAACCCCACTCCTTCCTGGGTGGTCAGATGAGAGTGATTGTGGGTGGGGGATGAAATCCTTGCTTACAGCTGGGTTTGTAGGACAATGCCAAATCCAACTTGGTTTAAGTCACAAACCGTTCCCCTGGTCACCATCAGGAAGTATGGTCAGGAAATAATCACAAGGACTAAAGAATCCCAGAAATATCCCCTCTGGATGTTCAGCTCTAACTACCATTTTTCCTTTCTTGGCAGGAGGACCACCACTGTGATAATGCAGGTGATTTTCTTGTAAGCACATCATTTAGCTATCCTTCCTGAAGCAGGTGAAAGATAGTTTTATGGGAAGTTAGGACACAGTTGCACAAAAATAATAGCATGGCAATACTAGAGCCCTGCAGAAGCCATCTCCAGAAATGCCCCCTGCCACAAAACACTGCCCACACATTATGAACTGGGTACTTTCCCCTCACCAAGGGTGCTGGAACAATTTGTATAATGTGGGTACTGAGAGCCATTGACCCAAACTGTAAAGCCCTGTATATGATGGAAACCACTTCAAGCAAGGGGCTGTGGCAGCATGCCACAGCATGTCACTGCCTGAGGCGGGCCGCGCAGTTACCTTGGCGGGCAGCGGCAGCCGCCTCCTCGGAGATCTCCCGGTAGATGTGGCGCACCATGCCTGCCGTCTCCTCATTGCTCTGGGTGTTGATGTCCCACAGCACCAGCGGCGCTCGGCGCCGGGCAAACTCCAGGGCGAAGAGGCGGCCCAGGCCGCTGCCTGCCCCGGTGATGAGGCATACCTGCCCCGCCACACTCTTCTCCTTGGGCCTCACCAGCCACTTGGCCGCAGCCAGCACGAACGCCCAGATCACTTTGAAAGTGACTACGAAGAACTCCAGCAGGATGTTCATGCTTGCAGCGCTGTCCCCCAAGGGCTCAGCTACAGTCCCTGCTGCCTACCGCGGGAAGGGGCGTCTCCGGTGCCCTAGTACAGGGGCGCCTGCCTGCTGTGCTCCAACGGGTCCCGCAGCCCCTCTCCAAAGAGCAAAGATCAGCCCCCCGAGAAAAGCCGCGCGGAGCCCAATGAACTTAAGGGACACCCGCAACCGTGGCACAGTCCGCTCAGCCTACAGAGCAAGGGGCCGCGCAAAGCGGCAGCCAGAGGAGGAAAGGAGGCGAGAAGCAGCCTAGGGACCCACTATCCCCTACACTAAGCACTGTCCAGGCTCCGCACTGCCTGCAGGCACCTGGGGCTGCTACTGCCTGGGAACCGCGGCGCTTGCTGCCTCCTCTGGCTGCTCGGGAGCCGCTGTGCCTGCAGCGCTGGCTACAGGGCTGAGGACAGGGAGACTTTGAAGAGGAACAAGCTCCCTCTGCGCTACCAGATCTCCTTCCCCCAGGGCGGCAGCTCCTCGCCGAACGCCAGCCAGCAAGTTCAGCCACCCAATCGAGCCGCCCTAAGTTTGCCGACAGCCGGGGCTAGCTCCCCCCTCGCCGCCGCTGGCACTGGCTGAGGAGAAGCGATCACTAGCGCAGGGTGAGGGGCCACCTCCACCGCTCAGCCGGGGAACTAGGCGCCGGGTTTCCCTTTCCTTCGCCCCTGCCTAGCTCCCTCCTCCGGCGCTCTGCACCCCGCCACTGGTTGGAAGGGAGCATCTCCACGCTCCGCGCGCTATATACCCACGGCTGGGAAACCGGTCCCCTCCCCCACCCCATTCCCAGGCCCTCCCCCAGCCCAGCCCAGCCCACTCTGCATTCCCAGATCTTCCCCCAGCCCATTTCCGCCTCCACCGCACCCCCCACCCGCCGGCACAGCCCCACCCCTTCCTCACCGCCAGGCCCCACCAGGTCCGCGGCTGCCCCGCCAGCCCCTCTCCGTGCGCTCCCCACCCCATCTCCTCCCCCACCGCACTCACGGGGAGTCGGTGGGATCCGCCCATGCACGCCAGGGCCCGCCCCCGCGGGCCCAGACCCAGCAACAACTCCCTCCCCAGTGGTGCCAGCACCCCCACCACCTCCCCGCGACCAGCCCAGCGCCGCTCTCCTCCGCCGCCGCCGCCGCCTGAGACACACACGGCGCCTCGCACAGCGATACGTGCCCGAGCCCCCGCCACTCACATCTCCCCCCCCCCCTGCTCCGCGGAACTTTCGGTCCCACTTTCCGTCAGGCGACACCGGACGCATCGCTCCACGGCAGGGACCTCGCGGTTGGGTTAGAAACGCGAGTCCTGACTGTCCTCCAAATCTTCTAGCTAGAGGAGGGAACAGGAACGGACTACATGTCCCAGAATGCAAAGCGGCTCCCTCTGCATACAGGGCCCAGGGGGTAATGCGCCATCTTGAGTCTGGCGACTTTCAGGGACTGCATGTCCCAGCATGCAATACGGCTGCAGCCTTCCAACACGTCCTGGAGCCGTGGCCAAGGTGTTACTTGGTATGCTGGGACTTGTAGTCATCACCGGCCACATTGCTTCTCGGGCGAGCCCACTGTTGGAAGGGTGATGTGTAAGCAGACGTACGAACCAGTTTGCAGTGTTCGACACAGAAAAAAGTTCAGCATATTATTGTTAGTCAAATTCTAGCTATAGGACGATAGTTATTCTAATATAACAATTTAATTGAACATTTGCTTGTGCATGTATTTTTAATGCTCCTGTTATTTACTCTAGTTTTAATAAGATTCATGAGTGTAAGGTGCTGTACTAGTATAAATTAGTATTATCATTTGTTTGTACATCTATAATACTAACATAGCTGCTGTTTAAATGCCAATGTATTATTATTAATTCAACATTTTACAATAAAATAGCTAACACCTAGCAAAACAAACAAAACAGATCAATTAAAATAATAGATAGTAACACTGTTGATTATTTTGGGACAAATTGCATAACACTTATTTCCACTGAATGGTACCTCACTACACACACAGTTCTATTGTTTTCAGTAGGACTAGGGAGACCAGACAGCAAGTGTGAAAAATCCGGACAGTGAGGGGGTAATAGGAACCTATATAAGAAAAAGACCCAAAAATCAGGACTGTCCCTATAAAATCGGGACATCTGGTCATCCTAAATAGGACTGCTCTGCATGTGTGTCCATAAGCAGTTCCACTGAAATCAATGAGAAAACGAGTAAAGTTTCATCCCTATGTAAGCATTTGCAGGATTGGTGCCCTAGAGCACAGTGAGTGGACATTGTAAAAATACTTAGATGAACAGACTATTTTAGTCAAGTGGATGCAGTTCCATTGAAGTTCATCTGTTTATGGCAGTGATGCCTTAAATGACTTTTCAAATTGCACAATGAATCAGCTAGCTGCAACGATGGAAATGGAACCTAAGAAACTGAGGGCCTAATGCTGCAAAGACTGTGGATTGCGCCCAACTAGGCATGCTGAAGCTGTAGCCAAGCTGGAGGGGCTTTCCCATTCCCATCCAGCTCTGAGCCCCTCCAATTTAGCTCAGGCACTCACGTAGTCACCTCCCTATTCCTAAATTGTATTCAGGCACCTCGCAGGACAGCAAAACCCAGGGCTTTTGTGTTGGCCCCTTCCCGGACCCGATTCTTTAAGTGTGTGATGCGCATGCGCGCGCTCTCTTTTCCGGTGGGGATCATGGCGGGCGTAGAGTAAGTGCAGCTTCTTACCCGGGAAAATCCGTTTCCATCCGCGGCGTGGCGGCCTCTACCCCCCGCCGGCTCCCCGGGCCCGACCGCCGGGGCTCTGCCTTCCCGCTGCCGCTCGTATGGACCCACCTCAGGCCCCCCAGGCCTGTGTGTGGCCGGGGCGGCAGCGGGGTTGGTTCTCCTCGCCTGGCGCGCGCGGGACTTGATGGAGAGTCTCTTGGGGGCGGCGGCGGCGGCGGCCTGCCCGCGTCGGGCCCTTGTGCTCGAGGAGGAAGGGTCTTCGGGAGCGGGGCTGGGGTTGCTGGGGGAGAGATGTCCCGGTTCAGGAACCATCATGATGGGATGGGCCAACAGCGTGTACAGTCTCCCCAGGCCGTGGCCCATAGGCAGGAGTCCCTGTAACAGCAGTCGCTCCTCTCCTTTCTTGCCGTGTTAATGTGCTGTATGAAGCATTATTTAGAGCTATGTGCTGCCTTTATATGCGTGGGAGTTGTGCCCATGTATCCAAGGGCACTACTTAGCTCTAAATGTATGATTCATTACAAACGGTGATGTTGCTCTTCTAACACTGCAAGTGACTTCCTAGAAGGTCTTTCAGACAAGCTCCCACAAAACTTAACAAAGTTGAATTACATGCCATAGTGGTAATGACCTTAGACTTCCTTCATAATGAAGTATCATCAAATTTAATTGGTATTCAAGCTATAGCCAGGGATTGCTACAGCCACTATTGCAGCTGTTTGTCAGTAGTTCTTGGACTGTCCCTGTACTGACTTGTATTCAGAGCTAGATGTAAGATCCATTTTTTGGGAGAGTTTGCCTCAATTTTAAGCCAGAATGATAGTTTTTAAGTAGAATGAAAAAAACAAAACTTTTTAGACTCCCAAATGGTGTCTAAAAGGAAAGTGTTGGAGGCAAAATGTAATTATAAACTGATTCAGGACACTTTTGTTTCCATGTGTGATTTATGTATATTGAAGCTGCTTATAATCATTCTTAGTTAAACTAAATTTGCAGATACACCTTTCATTATTTGTCATGAGGATCTATTTATAGATCACTTTCACAAGTCTTTTTTAAATAATTTAGAGGAAAGAAGGTGCCATCTGTTCCAGAAAGCCTTTTAAAAAAGCGAAAGGCTTTTGCTGATATAAAGGCCAAGCGTCTGAAGAGGCTAGTGATTCAAAAGAAGGTAAATATTTTAATAAACTTACTTGTTTGAATTATTTAATTATACAGCAAAGGTAATCCTAATACATAGAGATGGACATAGAATTTATTAGATCTTAAATCTGATATATAGACAGCTGTTTTGTTAATCAGGCATTTTGCAGGGTGTTTTACCAATTTATTCATGGAATATTGATCAAGACAGAACACACAGTCTGAATACTGTAAGTGACTCAAGACACACTACCCTTCAGAAAGAACAGTAATTTTTAGGAGAGTAATCTTAGAGGCAGTATTAGAATTTGAAGTTGAGAGTTTAGTGTTCATTGGTATATGGCAGGAAGATAGCCTCTTCAGTAAGAAATTGCGTATTAGTGCACTATGACATAGCTGTTAAAGGCCTTTAGAAACTTGGTCCAAAATGTCACTAGTATTACTCTAAATACCAGGTAAGGGAAACAAACTGATCTGCTTCTCTTAACTATGTCCAAAGTGTTACAGTAAATAATTGTTATATGCACAGGAGATGCTAGCACTTGAAAGTTAAAGTTGATTTTTTTCTGCTTTCATATGTTAGGATGGTGTTATCTATTATACACATTTTGTAAAGCTTATTGATCACTTGGAATGATACTATTGAGCTGTTGTAGGTTAATATGCTTATGAACATAGTGTACTTTTGGATGACATTTTATCCCTAATTTCAGCTTCGTAAAGCGCAAAGAAAACTCATCTATGCAAGAGCTCAGGCCTATCACAAGGAGTACAGGCAAATGTATAGACGTGAGATTCGTATGGCCCGAATGGCACGCAAAGCTGGCAATTACTATGTACCTGCTGAACCAAAACTGGCCTTTGTGATCAGGATCAGAGGGTAAGATATTTACCATTTTGGACTATGGTTAAAATTCATGAGGAATAGATTCATTTTGTTAAGATGTGTGGGGTAAATTTGGCCTTCCCATATTTGATAGAGCAGCACTATAGAGTGTTTAAAAGTTCATATCATTTGTAATAAAAGCCTTCCACTAGTAGGTCCAGGTAGGTGTGAATTGACAGTAATATCAGAGGACTCGTTCAGTCAGTCTAGTTCCACCAGCATATTCGGAATGAAGCCCATGTTTTAGCGTTGTCAGTAAAAGAGGCAAAGTAGCAACTGCATGGAGAGTGAATTATCCTCGTTTACATTTCATCTTGGAGTGACGATAAAATAGCAGGTTTGTCTATCAATTCAAATTGTTCTCATGCTTGTTCTTCTATTATACACCTGCAACATTGCAAAAAATTAGTATTTGTTACTTTTATAACGTAAACTGGATAATATGAATAAGTCTGCAGACTGTTATTAATGAGGCACCATAGAAACCTCTCTCCCCACGGGTTTCTGAATAGCTTGTTTAAAGGTGTACTAGGAGAGAGAAATCAACTAGTGATCCAGGAAAATGGCTGTTTAAAGAAGGGTGTACCTTCAACTAATTGAAGTTGAACTATATTCCTGGTTGTTTTCTGGTGAGGGCACTGAACTGTGAATCAAGAGTATCACCTTCCTGCTTTGCTTTTGCTCAAGAGTAGGTCAGACTAAGCCCTTGTTAGCTTGTTGAAGAGAGACTCCAGAGTAAAAGTAGTAGATCTGCTTTGAATGAAAGTTTCAGAGAATGAAAATAGAAATGGTAAAACATAATACAGTTCACTATTGAATTATTGGTAAGCATATAGTTGATTACTGAATCAAAGCTACATAGCCATGTAGATCAAATTATTTGAATATTACAGACAAATGTAAATCTAAGCATATCACTTCTGCACTTTGCAGTATCAATGGAGTTAGCCCAAAGGTCCGTAAGGTATTGCAGCTCCTTCGCCTGCGTCAGATTTTCAATGGCACATTTGTAAAACTCAACAAGGCTTCAATTAACATGCTGCGGATTGTTGAACCCTACATTGCCTGGGGGTAAGTAAAGTTTTCAATTTAACTTTATCAAGTGAATTTGAAAAGTAAAATACACTGAAATAAGTAGCAGAAAAAGTAAACACAAGACCTGGTCTGACTCTCAGTCATGAATTCCCATTGGTGCAACATGAAGTGTTTTGTATCCATTGTGTTGCACTGGATTGTTACCCTTGGCATGCTAAGTTCCCTCTAAGCTGCATGGCCACACAACTGCCTATTGAGTGTTGCGCTGGTGCTCAGGGCTGCAGCAGCGAGAGATACCTCTTCCCAAACCCCGGACCTGCCACAACAGCGGGACAGGCGCCCTGACCCAGCCCAATCGGGTCCTGCCGCAGCTGGGGGACAAGTGCCCCGTCCCAGCCCTGAACCTGCCACGTCTGGGGGACAGGCGCCCCGGAGCTGCTGTGGCTGGGGGAGAGGCACTTTCCCACCCAGCCCAGGTGCTGCTGCGGGGGAGAGAGATGAGGGGAGTCCTCTCTCCTCAGGAAGCCCCACTGCACCCAAACCCTTCAGCCCCACCCCAGAGCCTGCACCCCCAGTCAGAGCCCTCACCCACACACACACTGCACCCCAACCCTCTGTCCCAGCCCTGAGCCCCCTCCCACACTCCAAACCCCTTGGCCCCACCCCGCCACATGAATTTTGATATATGCATCAATATGGAGGTGATGTGTCACACAACAAAATACTTTCTGCACATGGGTTGGAAAAAATTAGAGGAAACACTGTTGGTATGTGCGTTGTCCTCATATTAAGCTCGAATAATTTAATATAGAACTTCATTTTTTGGCATTATTGAATGAGAATCCACATCACTTCTACCTCACTTCTGTATTTCAGTTACCCCAATCTGAAATCTGTGCATGAACTGATCTACAAGCGTGGTTACGGCAAGATCAACAGGCAGCGCATTGCTCTGACTGACAATTCTCTGATTCAGCGGTGTCTTGGTAAATACAGCTTAATTTTTTAGCAATGATTTTGGCTTAAGATTATGTGATTTAGCTAAAAATATGAGTTTAAAAATTTTGAACACTACCTCTATCACTAAAAATAGATTTCAATATGACAATAAATCACTATCTTGGCAACTTGATGCAAAGCAGGAATGAAAGTATTAGCTTTTCCTATCGGAAATCAAAATTTTTAAAAATGTAAGGTAAATTAAAGTTGAACTAACTTTTATAATTTGACTAGGGTATTCAACTATAAACATTGTCTCAGCTTGATTTGCATTGATTTCTAATGGAAAAACTGATAGGTCAAGCAAGAGCCTTTAAGAATGAAAATATCAGCGAGACATTGAGTGGAAATACAGAAATATTTCTAAACTGTTTTGAAATCATTTGCTAACTAAATATGCAGTAATCAATATCTTGTATCTAATCAGATTAAGATTTTAGTGTAATGTTGTGGTGCAGGAAATTATTTTCCACATTCCATGTTACTGAATGTTGGTGAAACCTCATCCTCCCCATTCATCTGGAATTAATGGCAAAATAGTTTTTCTATTCACAATTCAAATTGTTCTTGTTTGCTTTTCATTTATTTACCTGGGTCACTAAAAATAGCAGTATATATTCTACTTTTATAATTTGCTGAGGTCTGAAAGTCTATTATTTACATTACAATTCTAAGAATTGGGTTTTCACAACATGAAACACTCAATTGCTGTGTTGTATTACCAGATGCTCTTGGAAAATCTGAATTCTTGATGTTTAAAGACTGCATTAAATACAGAAATGCCATTGTTTCATTGTTCACTAAATCCTTGCACCGAACAAATTCATCTTTTCTTAAATCTCACAAACTGTTGCAAGTGTGTAATCAGTGTTGATTTAACTTAATTTTTCTTAAAAGACCACTATGAAACAATGTTTACCAAAATTCCATTAGATTATCACGGTTTTCTTTTCCCTGTCATTGCTGGTTAGTATTATTATATAAACAAGCTTTCTGTAGTGTTTTGCTGTCTTTTTTCATATGTAAGGGGGAAGCAAATCATTTGTTTCTTATTAGCAATAGTAACATCCTTGAGGGGCAATATAGTACACAATTTGTTTTGAAACATTAAAGCAGAGCATGCTGATTTGTGGACTTTGACTTGATCTCAAGCAAACGACTTGAGATAGCATTGGTTTACTAGTGAACATAACACTTGAGACAAATTTTTAATTGTGGATAGTGTTTTGTAGGTAGTTATGTCACAGGCCTTGGGTTTTAGTCTGATAGTCCTGTATAATTACTGTTTCCTGGATTTCAGAGAAATATGGCATCATCTGCATGGAAGATGTGATCCATGAGATCTATACTGTTGGCAAGAACTTCAAAGTAGTGAACAACTTTCTGTGGCCCTTCAAGTTATCTTCTCCTCGAGGTGGAATGAAAAAGAAAACTATCCACTTTGTGGAAGGTGGAGATGCTGGCAACAGGGAAGATCAGATTAACAGGCTCATAAGGAGAATGAACTAATGGTAAGACACTTAATGTCACAGGGAAAATGTACCTTAAAATTACACCTGCTAAGTATGCAGTAAAGGATGTGGTCCAGTGGATGTGGAAGGAAAAGTTGCCTGATTTTAAGGGAGGGTATATATTAGCATTAAAGGATCAAAAGTAAGTCATTCCCAGAAAGCTCCATGCTTTTGCTGTTAGCCATCAATTAACTTCATCTGGCCACAAGAGTTCGTTCTTGTAAGCACTAATCTAGGTACAAGTGGTCTCTTCAAATTTGGCTCTTGGCCTTGCAAAGTCAGATGTGCTTATAGAAATGGCAGGGGAAGGTATGGACTATTAAAAACACTTCTAAACTTTTAATTGAGTGTGTATATTAACAGGACATCTCTGTTCCCTATATTGGCCAAAGTAATAGACTATTTCAGAAAAACAGGCAAAAGGAAACCATAAAGTTAGTATGGATTATTGACATGGTCAAAGGGCTTGAGGACTACCCAATTCCTAGTCTAGAGGCTGATCAGAAAAAGGTCAGCCCACCAATGTGCTCCATGGACAATGCTACGATGCATTTTATTAACCCACATATGTTGGGCTTTCTGATGGTGCTATTCATGGACCGTACTTGGCACTAGAGCTCATCAGGAACTTTGACAATGTTTTTGTTGGAACATGCCACTTTGGCAAAACTAAACTGATTAGTAGGAAAGGATCTGTTGTGATAAGTTTTCAGCTCATTTTAAAAAATTTCAAAATTGTCAAAACATTTCATTGACGTCTGAATTGAAAAATTCTCGGCTTCTGGTTCAAAATGACTGTTTTGAAATTTAAAAAAAATTCAAAATTACTGAAACTTTCAGTTGACCTAAACTGGAATCTTCTTGGATTTGGGGGTTTGAAAATTTGAGATTGATTTTGTCCCCATTTGGAACAGGAAATTGTTCAGAATAATTTTTGTGGGATGGGAAAACAGTTTCCACTTGGCTGTACTTGGGACCTCTGTCGTATCAGCCTTTAGTGACAGTCTGACACCTATGCTCGGGGGAGAATTCTGACCACTACACATATGCAGAACTCATGTCCTCCACAGATTTTTGTTCCTCTGCAGAATATAGATTCTGCTGGAGGGGGCACTGCCGTTACACCTTTTGCCCATTAGGGCCTGCTGTGGCACCAGAAGAGAGGGCAGCAGCCAGTGAAGAGGGAGGGGGAGAAGCTGCGTTCCTCACAGTGGGGCCAGATGAGGAGGCATAGGATGGACAAAATGGGGGCTGCTGGGGTAGGGGGTGTCACAGACGGGGGTTCAGAAAGGCTAATGGAGGGGACAGACTGGAGTGTGAGCTCAGGAGCTAGTGGGATAACAGCACTGAACCAGGGCTGCATGGGGAAGGAGGGTTGCAGGGCCCCATGGGGCAGATGTGCCTGACTGAATGGGAGAGGCTAGAGGTCAGCCAGGGTCTGCATGGGGGAGGCTCCCTGCTTCTCCCATCCACACCCAACAGCCCACCAGGTTCACTCCCAGGCTGCTTCCCTGTCCCTCACCTCCTCGGTTACCCCGACTCCCTCCCGAAGTTTTTGCGCTGCTTGTGAGGGGTGCTGGAAATACATTTCTGTATTGTAATTAGATTCCTTACTAGGCATATTACTTATCAAAAAACATTTCCTGTATCTTTTTTTGTCTGTATTGTTACAGACCTACTTGCTGACAAGTATTTTGAAATAAATTACTAAAATAATTGAAACTGGCATGATTATATTGTTGTTTTGACAAATAAAATATGCAGAATTTTAAAATATTGTGGGCAGAAAAGACTGCATAATTCAGTTTGCCCTTCCTGCTGTGAGCATAAGAAGGGTTCTGCTACTTCAACCCTCCCCCCCCCCCCCCTTTCTCATTTTCAGAGTTCTCTGTCCTCCGGCACATTTTTCAGTTGTTGTACCTTCTGTTGCTGTTTGTAGCTTTCCTAAGCAGCAGTGGACTGAAACTGACTTGGTTCTTGTCAGCTAACTGTTGCCCACAGGGTTCCGAATAGCAGTTAGTCTTATCAGTTTTCTTCTGTTGCGTGACTAAAGTCTGAATGGTAGCTGCAGAGATGCACTGGAGCTGTTTTGTGCTGCATTGACAGAGCAGAATAGACTGGATACAAAGACTTATTGGGCCATTTTAGCAATATGGTGTCACAAAGCACTGCTTTAAAGAAGAACAAAGGAAATATGTACTCCCATGCTGTTAGAGAAATTATGCATTAGTAAGGCTACGGTTTAATCATAGTTAGGGACCAAATTCATGGTTCATTATGGTCAATTTCATGGTCATAGGATTTTTAAAATAGCAAGTTTCATTATTTCAGCTATTTAAATCTGAAATTTCACAGTGTTGTACTTGTAAGAGTCCTGACCCAAAAAGGAGTTGTGGGGGAGGTCGCAGGGTTATTGTAGGGGGAGAGGGGCGTTGCTGTACTGTTACCCTTATTTCTGAACTGCTGCTGCTGCCTTCAAAGCTGGGCAGCTGGAGAGTGGTGGCTGCTGGCCAGGAGCCCAGTTCTGAAAGCACAGCCACTGCCAGCTGCAGTGCAGAAGTAAGCATGGCATGATATGGTATTAACACCCTTACTTCTGTGCTGCTGACCGCAGAGCTGGGCCCATAGTCAGCAGCCTTCACCCTCCAGCTGCCCAGCTCTGAAGGCAGTAGTACAGAAGTAAGGATGGCATGGTATGGCATTGCCACCCTTACTTCTGTGCTGCTACTGGTGGGTTGCTGCCTTCAGAGCTGGGTGCCTGACAACTAGCCACCGTTCTCTGGCCTCCTAGCAATGAAGGCAGCGCAGAAGTAAGGGTGGCAATACCGCAACCTCCCTAAAATAATTTTGTGACCTACCCCACAACTTCCTTTTGGAAGGACCCCGAATTTGAGAAACACTGGTCTCCCCCCATGAAATCTGTATAGTACAGGGTAAAAGCACACAACATACCAAATTTCATGGGGGAAGACCAGATTTCACGGTCCGTGATGTGTTTTTCATGGCTGTGAATTTGGTAGGGCCCTAGTTATGGGCATTTTTAGTAAAAGTGATGGACAGGTCATGGGCAATAAACAAAAATCACTGCCCATGACCTGTCCGTGACTTATACTGTTAATATCCCTGACTAAATTGGGGGGGGGGGGCGGCGTGAAAAATCACAGAATTCTTGACTTCCGTGACAGACATGGAGCCCTATTCATGCCTTTTTTTAAAACCCAGACACCTAAATTAGATTAAACAAGTGCTCAACATCACTGAGTTTACTATACTACACTACAAAATAGCAAGCCTTCAGATTACTTGCTCATTAGAGATTATGAACACCTAACTGCTTTTATGTGCCCTTGGAGGAGAGAAGGCCTTAATTTTTAAAAGGTGAATGTTTATGGCTGTGAAGATACCCTCCCAATGTCAACAATTCAAATAAAGTAATTGAAATAATGTTTCAATTGACACAAACTGATTTTTGGTTTGTTTTGCTCTTTCCAGTAGTCACTTGGGGTTGACTGGAGATGGGGAGTGTTTTCCTCCCTTTGCCTTCTCTGAAACTACCTTCTCATAGCAGTACAGGGGGGGTTGTGATGAGCTCTGAAATTGGCTTTACCACTTGCTGGTTATCTATGTGCTTACAACACTTCTGATCCATAGAACTGAAAGAGCTTGTTCTGTAGTTGGCAAGTCACATGGTGCTGGTTTCTCGCTCCATCTGCTAAATTGCAAATGTTAAATATTTCCTAAGTAAGCAGTTAGTATTCCCAGGAATAGATGATTGGCTGGTGGGGAGAGGGGAAGTAGACCATTCTTTGAAATCTTTGGGAGCTCTTCTGAATAAGACTTGGAAGTTGGGATAAAATCATTGTATTGCTAT
Organism: Mauremys reevesii; assembly: GCF_016161935.1. Taxonomy (NCBI): domain Eukaryota; kingdom Metazoa; phylum Chordata; order Testudines; family Geoemydidae; genus Mauremys; species Mauremys reevesii. The sequence goes on along the minus strand of NC_052624.1, from coordinate 232,109,886 downwards.
TATGCTAGTCTAGGGATCACAAGTTTTGTAGACGTTTGTTTATTTGGTTCTGATGGGGTAACTTTCTGGGTGGTTAATAGCGCAGTGCTTTTAACATCTTGCCTGGAAATTTAACAAATGTGATAAACACACTTCTAAAGTTCTAGTAAATAAATCTTCAGTCATTCAAAATTGAGCAAAACTGCCTTTGTTAGATGTCTGCAAACTGGATGGCAGTTCCCTCTTGTCTAAATAAATTGCTGGTTTTTTTCAGTTGTATCCCAACAGCTTTAAGACCACACATTGTTCTATAGCCTATATCAGTATGCAGTCTGCACTCCTTCCATCAATGAACTTTGCTTTTAAGTTTACCCAGCATGATGGAACATCATTGTGGCCTAAGCTTCCAGGAGCTTTGTGTGGGAAGGAAGTTTAAGCCCTACTTTTTCCTTTCTTCCCCTGACTGCGGTTAAGCTGCCTCTGTGCTCACATATACAGATGGCTCAAGTTCAGTGAAATGGTGCTTGTCATGATTTTGATTGGTGTTCCACCTCAAGAGCATTCCTTGTCACTAGCTGGGTTCGGTTTCAGTCCATTCTATACTAGTTCTACAGGTCAATACAAACTGCTGTGTCACTTCCATTTCCTTTTAATCATACTTCCTTGTTCTTACGCCCTTGCCATGTTATATGTGGGCTGCAGGTATCAGTGAAGCATTTTTTAAAACTCCTAAAAACCCCTTCCATTGGTCTACAGCGCTTGTAAACTCTTTCTCCCCTTTGTTTGCATTCCCCTGTATTTTCTTTCCTGCAGAAAATCCCAGTTACTTTACTACTATCTACTGAAGTTGTTTACAAATTCTCTTTAAATATATGAACAATGAGTAACTCTTTAGAAGGACTATTCAATTTTCTCATTCATTACAAAACTTTGTGAGAGGGCAGAGAATTGTCTGCTAGTAATGTAGTGAAAACTAGGCCCCAGCTTAATAAGGAATAGTGTTCATTGGAGCTAATGCCCATGTAAGCAAATGTCTTCTAAAGGGTTGTATACCTGAAGGTGAATGTTCATTTCAATTTTACATACCTCTGACGGTATGAGTATTCTTCTCTGCCCCTTTGTCTACATTAGGGAGATTTACTAAATATTTCCTACTGTTGCTAGCATTGTCTCACCTTGAGAAGTGTTTGTGTGGGGAGACCTAGTGCAGCTGAGTGTTTAACACAAAGCTGAAATTAGTGCCTTTAAGCCTTTGCTTAAAATTCCCTTGTTTAGATGCAAGACTGATAATTTTAACATAAGTGGAGCTGGATTGAAGTGCATTTTTATGCAAGTTTAGCATCAACATTAACAGCAGGGACTATGACTTGATTGTGTTCTGCCTTAAATACTAGCTTTCCTCTTCATTCAAGGTAGACTTGCTTCTTTCCTCACATTGATGTTCTTATATTAGGAGACATAAGATGTTCTAAAGCTACAGCTGGAAGACAGTGCTTTATTGCAAATAAGAAACTTGGGTACTGAAGTTGGAGCTATTTGACTTGCATAGGATTCTAGTAAAGTCAAATTGAATAGTTAGCACCTATGGGTCTTTTCAGTGTGGTTGAAAATTATATATATAGTAACGGCAGCTGTGATAAACTGATAGTTCTACATGATGGTAATATAGAAATTAAGAAAGTTAAATAATATTGTTAATGTTAATTTGTCTTCTCTTTCAGGTGCCCAGCAGTGGACTTTCCTACTCTGGTCTGTTAATAAAAAATTTCTGTGCATAACAGTCTCAAGTTATTTTGCCTGGGGATTTTTCTGTAGTATTCCTGCATAGTTACATTGTCTAGAAGTGGGCTTTTAATAGGGTACTCTCAAAGCTTCATAATTAAGATTCAGTAGTAGAAAATTAATACTACCTCCTTTTTATTTTACTTCCTCTCCTCAAATATGAGGTTACCTTCAGGGTAAGCCAGTCCCACCCTCTTCTGAATTTCAACTGTAGCAGGGAAGAGGTATAGAGTGGCTTTTGGGGGGGGGGGGGGGGGATTATGGGTAAGAGTCTTGTTTCTGTTCACTGATCAAGGCCCTAGGAGGGCTGCAGAATCCAAGCTTAGTTTGCTACAACATACATCTGGCAAACCAGTAATTTTCCACCACCCTTTCCCAAATTCCTTTCTGTGCTCCCCCATGCCAGTTAGGCAAGACTCTGCAGACTTGCTAAGGGGCACAGAAGAGTCCAGGCTCCTTAGATCTGCAACAACAAAAAATTAAGGTTCTCAGCACCCCACCATCCTTAAACAAGTTTAGACTAAGGTCTTGGCTACACTTGCAGATTTGCAGCGCTGCAGCAGGGTGTGAAAAAACACCCCCTCCAGCACCGCAACTTGCAGCGCTGCAAAGCGCCATTGTGATCAGAGCCCCAGCGCTGGGAGCACGGCTCCCAGCGCTGTACGTTAATCCTCATAGGGAGGTGGAGTACGGACAGTGCTGGGAGAGCTCTCTCCCAGCGCTGGTGCTCCGACCACACTCGCGCTTCAAAGTGCTGCCGCGGGAGCGCTAAGTGTAGCTATAGCCTAAGGCACATGAAAGTTTTCAATATATTGAGAAACTAATTTTCTATTAAAACATGTTTGTCAACCAGCTCTGCTACTGACAGAGTCAGTTACACATGAGTGCTGAAATAAAGGGGCACAAATGGGTTAGTTGTCAGTATACTTTTCAAACTTGCTGTGGCCTAAAGATAGGATGTGCTGTGACCAACATCCAAAATGAAGGACAAATTATTCATCCAGTAAACTTCACAGTGCAGGATTCATTCCTTTTGTGTAAATACCTCTTTATGTAACCTCAGTTTCATGATTCTTGTGATGCAAGTATTTTTCAACAATAAGATACCAGATTTGTATTCTTGTCTCTGCTGTTGACCCATGACTGTGGCAAGAAACCATTCAGAGTTATTTTACTCATCTGTGTAATGGGTTAAATATCTACAGTTGTGAAAGTCTCAGCTAATGAATAGCACAAATGTATGGAAGTGCATATTTATATAACAATGGAATTGTAATATCAAATAGCTACATAATTTGTCTTTAAGAAAATTACTGTTCTTCCATGGCTAGAGACATGAACAGCCCCACAGACAAGAGATTTCCAGCGTTTCAATGGCTGCCTTCAAAAATGGCATGATGATGTGTTATAGAAGCCCCTCATGGTTCCATCGTTATGGTCTTATTTAATTTTGCACATATTCAGCCATGTTATGTGTGAAGCATACAGAGTATTCTACCCATAATTACAGTGCTTCTGCTATACATGAGTTTTCTGCAAATTTACAATTAATTTAATTTCTAACAAACTTATGTTAAAATGGATCCTTTAAAAAAGTTGCACTTAGTGTCAAACATTTGCTTTCTCTCCAGTGATAATTCACATGCTTCAAACTTCTATGGTTAAAGCTCACTGAACTCTTGCACATGTACTAAATTTGAAGAACTTACTTTAGGATTCATGGTTTTTCCCCCATTCTTTAAAACTAACAGGTTCTTCAGGTGCTTGCAAATGTTCAACTACAGAGAATCTCACAAAAACTGCCCTTTTTAAAAAAAAAAAATCACTGCTTTCTCCTATTCTCCAGGGGACTGAAGTCATAACTGGCCCTGTTACATGTCCATTTCTCCTACTGTTCCAATAGGATTGAGGCCACAGGCTGCTTTTAATTACAGCGGCTGACTTTATAATGGAAACTGGGTGGTGGCCAACATGAAATAGGACACCCTAATTTAAGTTTACATATACCACTTAGCCCAGGTCTACACTAGCAAGGGGCTCGACCTAAGATACGCAAGAAGTCGGTGTATCTTAGGTCGACTTACCTGGCCATGAGGACAGCGGCGAGTTGACTGCTGCCGCTCCCCTTTCGACTCTACTTCCGCCTCTCGTGAGCTGGAGTTTGGAGTTGATGGAGCGTGATCAGGGATTGATTTTACACACGATAGATCAGGTAGTGAAGACCTGCCCAAAGATTGGGGAAATGTAAATAACAGGACAGGTCAGAGTGATCTGAATCATTTTGTAAGCTGGGAGTGATGGAACTGTATGTTTCAGTCTGGCTAACTAAAATATGTGTATCAGAATAAAACATGCAGATCATGCTTGCAGGATGGGGGTCCCTATCCTGGTAAGAAGTGACTAGAAAAAAAACTTCAGGCTCAGGGGCATAATCAGCTGAGCTCCCAGGACAATGCTATGGACAAAAGGGCTAATGTGATCCTTGGATGTATAAATGGGACTCTGGAGTAGGAGTAGACAGGTTACATCTGTAATTGGCACTGGTGCAACTGCTGCTGGAATACTGTCTCCGGTCCTGATGGCCACAATTCAAGAAGGATGCTGATAAATAGAGGGTTCAGAGAAGAGCTAGGAGAATGCTTAAGGGATTAGAAAACATGCTCTACAGACTCAAGAGCTCAATCCGTTTATATTAAAGAGAAAGTTAAGGAGTGACTTGATCAGTCTATAAGTATCTACATAGGAGGCAGAAATTTGATAAGAGGGCTCTTCCATCTAGAAGACAAAGGTATAATGCAAGATCCAATGGTTGGATGTTGAAGCTAGCCAAATTGAAATTAGAAAAAAGGCATACATTTTAAACAGCAAGGGTAATTAACACAGAACAACTTGTCAAGGGCTGTGGTAGATTCTTTACTGGAAAATCTAAAACCAAGATTGGATGTTTTCTAAAGGCTATGCTCTAGTTCAGGGGTTCTCAGCCTCTCTCTTTCAAAGCCCCCTGCCCCAACATGCTATAGAAACTCCATGGCCCAGCAGGGGGGACTCTAGGCTTGAGCCCAGGGGGTGGGCTTCTTTCCCTTGGGGCTGAGGGTCCAACTCAGGAACCACATGGGGTGCCTGGGCTCAGGGCTCCTACTGGCCCTGTTTGGCAGACCCTCTGAAACAGCTTGTGGACCCCTGATTGATAACTGCTGCTTTAGTTCAAATAGGAATTAATTCAGGGAAGTCCTAAGGCCTGTGTTATACAGAAAGTCAGACTAGGTTATTACAGCAGTCTCTTTTGGCCTTATAATCTATGACAGGGGTGCCCAAGCTGAGCCAGAATTTACCAATGTACATTGCCAAAGAGCCACAGTAATACATCAGCAGCTCCACCCCCTGCTCCCAGCGCCTCCCACCCACTGGCAGCCCTGCTGATCAGCACCTCCCAGTCAGCTGTTTTGCTGTGTGCAGGAGGCTCTGGGGGGCAGGGGGAGGAGTGAGGGCAGGGCAGGCTCAGGGTAGGGGGCAGGGCCCATGGCACCCCCTCCCCCACAGTACATTGGAAAGTTGGTACCTGTAGCTCCAGCCCTGGAGTTGGTGCCTATACAAGGAGCTGCATATGGCTCCGGAGCCACAGGTTGGCCACCCCCTATCTATGAAATCTAAAAGTAGCTATGGCCTCAGGCCTATTGAGAACATTAAGATATGGCAGCCATTTTGAAAGAGAGCAATCCTTGGCTTGAGTTTTCTGAAGCTTTTTATGCACCAGCCTTTACAGACAGATGCCTTTAAAATTAAAGTAAAAAATTAACCTTAATTGTAAATATTTCTTTTCATAAGTTACCCATTGTGGCTGTTTAGCTGGCCAGCATGATGTGGCTGCTTTTGTGCTCATGCACAGTGGGGAATTTCACAGGAGACTTTGTACTGCATCTCCTAGAGGGGCAGCACTGAACTCTCAGCCCCAGGTGGTTAAGCCACATTTTCACCCTCCTGATTCTGGGATACTGGAGACCAGAGAGACCTTTGGTGTAACTGAGCTTAAATTAGCGAGCAGAGCACATCTAATTTACAGCAGCCTCCCTGGGCAGAATCTCCACCACCAGGTCTTAGCCCCTCCCCTGGAACCTTCCCACAGCAAAGCTTGCTAGGGGCCTGTGAGATAAAGCTGTATATCATAGTGCTTATGCCAGGAAATTCTCCCCCCGCTGGGGGAGATGGGGCTTTTAGGGCCACTTTGCAACATCCCAGCCAAGGATGCTGGAACAATTTTTATAGTGGGGGTGCTGATAGCCACGGAACCAGATTGTAAGCCCTGTATATACACTTCAAGTCCTGCAGCACCACCAGCATCCCTAGTTCCAGCACCTATGATCCCAGCCCTTCTATCTGCCAAGAAATACCCACCTTTTGAAAAGAAAAGAATAAAAGGTAACATATGAGACAGATTCTAATGATTCAATATTGAAACTAGTAAATTTACATCAGAGGGTCCATAAGATATTAAAAACTAGAAATAGTTATAAAGCCAGTGATTCACTACAAGAGGGGAAACAAAATGGCAGAGGATTCAGAACAAATATTTCAGGTTTAGTTCTCTAATAATGGAGAGATTCAAGGGTACAGCATTCATAATAGTGCTTTCTCTGATGGCATAATCTAATCGCAGAAAGCAAAGTCCTGCATGCCCCACACTTGCGCTCTTCCTTTTGTCTCTCTATCCCCACTCAAGTTATTCTTGTTTGGCTTATATAAAATTGTAAGCCAGCAATAAGCCCTGATTAGTGAGTACATACATTAGGTCAACCTTTTTTGCTGATCTTAATTTTACAATCTCTATTTGTGTGTTTAGACCTTTAACCTGTAATTTTTTCTAGCACTGCATAACCTTTTCTTGACATCTAGCATTGCAGAATAGTTTTGGCAACGTAGCAGAACATATACTAAGGTGCAATGGTGCTTGATTTTCAGGGCCGCCCAGAGGATTCAGAGGGCCTGGGGGCTTCGGCAGCGGGGGCCCTCGCTTCGGTGGTAATTCGGCGGCAGGCGGTCCTTCCGCTCTGGGACCCACCGCCAAAGTGCCCCAAAGACCCGCGGCGGGGCCCCCTCGCTGCCGAATCACCACCGAAGACCTGTTACTTCGGCAGCGGGTCCTGCTTCGGCGGCAATTTGGCGGCGGCGGGTCCTGCCGCCCTGGGGTGGAAGGACCCCCCACTGCCGAAGACCCGGAGCGGAAGAAACTCTGGGGGCCTGGGCCCCCACAAGAGTTTTCCGGGGCCCCCGGAGTGAGTGAAGGACCCCTCTCCAGGGGCCCTAAGAAAACCTCTCGTGGGGGCCCCTGCAGGGCCCGGGGCAAATTGCCCCACCCCAGGCAGCCCTGTTGATTTTTCTCTCCTTTATATAGGGCAGGGGTCAGCAACCTTTCAGAAGTGGTGTGCCGAGTCTTCATTTATTCATTCTAATTTAAGGTTTTGTGTGCCAGTAATACATTTTAACCTTTTTAGAAGCTCTCTTTCTATAAGTCTATATTATAGAACTAAACTATTGTTGTATGTAAAGTAAATAAGGTTTTTAAAATGTTTAAGAAGCTTCATTTAAAATTAAATTAAAATGCAGAGCCCCCCCCCCGGACCCAGCAGTGAGAATACCACTGAAAAAATCAGCTTGCGTGCCACCTTTGGCATGCGTGCCATAGGTTGTCTACTCCTGATGTAGGGTAATTCCCTGACAAATTCCTCCTCTTGGGGAGGACTGTGTAGTCAAACCAATGGGGAGTTTGAGGAGCACGAACAGTAGAGATTTCTTTAATCCTAATGGCCAGAGGGCACATTAGAAAATGTTGGCCACATATTTAGAGAAACTGGTTAGATGGTAGTTAATGAGTGGACTCCCAGACCAGAAGATCTGTTTATGCAGGCTAACAGGCACAGCTTGTATTTATAAAGCTACATATTTATTTCTCTCTCTCTCTGTGGCTTTGGCTATGCATTTACCCTGGTGTTAATCACCAAATGTGAGTTCTCTCACCAGCACACCTTTTTGCCATAGATTTATGTTTGGGGCATGATTACTTTTTGCTAATTAAAAGTTAGGGGCCCTATTGTTAATGAGAATTCCCTTGGGCTGTGGCTGTTTCATGTTCTATGATAAGGCCAAGGCTTGAGAGACAAAGTAGATACCTTGAGTGAATTAAGTTTGGTGGATGAAGATCTTCCCTCTGGTCCAGGAAACTTAACTGAATCAAACATTCAAATTGAGTTTCTCTGGAAGGAACTACTCCTGATTCAAGATTATCTAGTGTTTAAATAGTTCTCAAGTGCTTTCAGACAAATTCCTTAACTATTTGTTCTGGTATTTATAGTTAACTGGTTTTGAATTGGACAGGATGTCCACTTTTATCCTTAGAAACTAGAATCACTTTTCCAACTTACAGGTACCTCACTTTCAAAGATTTTTTTAAAATTACCATTCTGAAGTTTTCATGGGTTTTTTTTTGAGAATCCTATATTGACACCTTATAGTCCTATTTATTTCCATATATTCACTTTGTCTAGGCCCTCTCTCAGTAGCCTCTTATCAGTCCTTTTCCTTTGATAAACATCTAGATTTTAATAACATTTTTAATATTGTGCCATGTGAGAATTTAGGCTGTGCAGAAAGAGAAAATGGGAACAGAGAAATACTTAGTTTAACATAAATTAAAAAAAAAGTGTTACTAGCGTGACCAGATGTCCCGATTTTATAGGGACAGTCACGATTTTGGGGTCTTTTTCTTATATAGGCTCCTATTACCCCCTACCCCCATCCTGATTTTTTCCACACTTGCTGTCTGATCACCCTATTTGTTACCTTGATTTCTTCCCCTTTCTTTGACCTACTTGTTGACCATGCCCCTCGGTTCCCTCATAGATCAATCAGTCTAGATTATTAATTTGTATTGCACTAGTATGCAGAGGCCCCATTGTTGAGGATGCTGTACAAAAACATTGGAAAAGACAGTCCTTATGCTGAGGAGATTATAATCCTTATAAAAGGGAAGGGAATAATGGGAAAGGGGGACAACTTGGAATCCAATGACATCCCGGTGTGATGGTGAGGCCAAAAGGGCTAATGTGAATCTTGGATGCATCAACAAGGGAATCTCGAGTAGGAGAATAAAGGTTATTTTACCTCTGTATTTGGCACTGGTGCAACCATGGCTAGAATACTGTGGTTCTAGTGTCCACACTTCAAGAAGGAAGTTGATAAATTGGAGAGAGTTCAGAGAATAGCCACAAGAATGATTAAATGATTGGAAAAAATGCCTTTTAGTGATAGCCTCAAGGAGCTTAATTTATTTATTTTTAACAAAAGGAAGAGTTAAGCGGTGACTTGATTACAATCTATAAGTACCTTCATGGGGAACAAATATTTGATAATGGACTCTTCAGTCTAACAGACAAAGGTATAACATGATCCAATGGCTGGAAATTCAAGCTAGATAATTTAGACTGGAAATGAGGTGGTGCATTCTTCATCACTGGTAATTTTTGAATCAAGATTGGATGTTTTTCTGAAAAATCTGCATAGGAATTATTTTGGGAAAGTCCTATGGCCTGTGTCATACAGGAGATCAGACTAGATGATCAGTGGTCCCTTCTGGCCTTTTATTAATCTATAAAATGAAAGAGCCTGACAATGACATCTCAGATTCATTGATTCCAAGGCTGGGGGAGAATCATTGTGATTATCTAGTCTGACTTCCTGCATACCACTTTGGAATCAATGAATTTATGACATGCATTGTCAGGCACATGTCATGTTACTTTAATTTTTTAAAATTAAACCTAATCCATGCCAAATTCCCACTTTTTGTTGCTAAATTCAAATTTAACCACCACATCAGTGTTCCTTGCTTGCCTTTTTCTATTGTTGAGTAACACATTCTATGTATTATTGTTTAGAATGAAATGATTCTACCCGAGTTTTATTCCCCCATTCTATTCTTAGGCCCTGCTTCTGCTAACATGCACATGCTTACTGTGTAGTCCCACTGAAGTCAGTGGGCCTACTCCTGGGTGTAACATTAAGCACGTGCATAAATGTTGTCAGGATTGTAAACCTAGTTTCCTACCATTTAGGTTGTACCCACATTTAACTTTTGTCAGCGTGAAAAATGTCTCAGTTGACTAACATTCCACAATTTTGTGACCAGTTCAACATCTCTTCTTTTTTTCTAACGAGGGGGAAAAAATCCCCATCCTTAATTTTTCTGCATTACATTCTTGAGAACCTAGTGTCTTCATTCTACTGCAATGTGTTGCTGCAACATCTTGGAGAACAATTACTGAGGTAAGAAAAAAATTTTTTTTTGTGATCTAGCTTCTGCTTGTACAGATTAATGTGTCTGACTCACAGTGATCAAACCTAGGGAGGGCAGAAGTTACTACAGAAAAGCCCATGCATTCCTGAGGAAAAGGAGGATTTGTGTTTCCACAGCCAGGAATCAGGCTAGTGAAGGAGATCCTTTCCTCTGAGATCTTCTACCTTGGATTGCCAGCAAGGGCGGCTCTAGCCATTTCGCCGCCCCAAGCATGGCAGCATGCCGTGGGGGGCGCTCTGCCGGTCGCCGGTCCCGCGGCTCCGGTGGACCTCCCGCAGACGTCCCTGCGGAGGGTCTGCTGGTCCTGCGGCTCCGGTGGACCTCTCACAGGCATGCCTGCGGATGCTCCACCGAAGTCACTGGACCAGCAGACCCTCCGCAGGCACGCCTGCAGGAGGTCCACCGGAGCTGCCTGCCGCTCTACCGGTGACTGGCAGAGCGCCCCCCGCGGCATGTCGCCCCAAGCACGCGCTTGGCGTGCTGGGGCCTGGAGCCACCCCTGATTTCCAGGAGTCTCCTAGTACAGAAAGCTGAATGGAAAGCCACTTTTCTTTAGAAGACTGAAGTGCCAAACTAAATCTGTCAGGATTCGAACCTGTGAGACAGACCATTAACCCATCCCCTCAGATTCTAAATAGCATTATACATAGTTTATGGATGTTTAAAAAACAACTTCAGCATAATCGTTAGAGATGCCAAAATTTATGATGCAAGATTTAACAATAGGAGGCATTTCACTGTATAAAGTTGCTGCAATAATAAAATATAGGCCTACAGAAATATCCTAGTAACATCTCTATAATAAACGACATCTTGAAATATGTTACAAAAGCAGTAATGGCTCTTAATATTTAGTAACTCTTCTCCCAAAAGGAATAACTTGGCAAAAATATTGTGCCCAAACTAAAAACCAGCAATATCAGAAATGTGTTTGATTGTCAAATTATACTGGGGGCTGCATCCATAATGGAAAAATTAAAGAATCATAGCAGCCTAAAAAGTACAGGCTGTTACACAGAATACAGTTCTCCAGCTGGAGTTTTCACTAAGTGGAAGATATTGACTACCAATGCAGCAGAATTCCCAGAATGAATTTACCTCTTTATCTGCTGGAGAGTACCTTTACATAGCTGGTATGAATAAGACCAGATACCAAGATATAACCTTTGCTATTCAATGATAGAAATACCTTCTTAACATAATTTGGGTCATTTTTCAAAGACAGAACTATGTGGAGGTAAGGAAAGATTGTAGCTAAACTCTAGACTAATCTCTAGATGGAGCCATAGGGCATCAATCTGCAGTGTGAGTTCTACAGAGAAGGAAATGGCACATACCTTAGACCTGCTTCCACTGAGGCTTACAACTGAGGAAAGACACTTTCACTGCAGTTTTAAACTACATGTAAAGATCTGATTTCTTATCCAATTTATAGATTTTAATGCCAGAAAGGACTGTAGTAATCTGGTCTAACCCAACTGTATAGCAGACCATATGATTTCAAAACTGGACATAAAATCTTAGTATTGGTGGGACTGATTGCTGCCATTCACATATCTTTTTTGCTCCTATGTTTCTTTGTCGCCAACGTGTCTGCTTTGGCGGCTACTTAGCTTGTCTGTTGTCTTAGGAAAAATATGGGTTCTCATATGTTCCAAATGCTCAGAAATTATCTATGAAAACTGAAAAATTGTCATTGCTACCAAAATTTAAGTTATTCAAACTTTTAAACAGATCTAGAACTAAACTTAGAACATTTGTTTCTTTTTTCATTAAAGGAACAGCACAGTCTAAAATATGATTTATGAGTAAAATAACCCTAAATTATAAAAGCTTTTTTTCCCCCAAAAAACTTCAAATATATGTTTTCATAGTCTAGATCACAGCCTAACACAAATTGTCTAATGGATCACTTTCCTTTACATTCTTCTTCACATGACATGCCTGCCACAACTAAGGCTATTGCTTTTTGTAGAAAAGTAATATTAAGAAAGGATTTCTATGTTTTTAGCTCTCTTTAGATGTGATTTAGCACATGGATACAAAGAGAGCCAGAATCATGTGACCACATGACTCTTCCCTAATTTGGGAAAACCAAAGTATCTACCTTCAGTGCATCTGGAGCTGGGAGGTGAACATTAGAACCAAGTTTCTAAAACTTGTATAGTACATTAGCCATGGTAATGGGCCTTTATGATGTTTCAGTGATGTGTTACTCAGGCATCGATGGTCAACATACATTAATGTATGTTCTCAGAGTGAATGAGGCAGATTCAGTTAGGTTTTGTAAGTAGAAGGATATGGGTAGATTTGGCATGCTAGCTCATACAAAAGATGGATAGTCTTGTGGTTAAGGAACTAGACTAGATCTCAGGAAATCTTGGTTTGTTCCTGGCTCTGCCACAGATTTCCTGTGTCCCCGTGGGTCTCAGTTCCCAGTCTGTAACTTAGGTATAACTTCCCTTGTTCACAGGGATGGTATGAGGAAAGATACATGAGAGGTGCTGAGCTATGAGTGTAATGTAGGCTCTGTAAGGACACTGGGATAGATTGTGAAATGGTGAGTGGAGCAGGATGTTGCTCTGAATCCTATGATGAGGGCAAAATATGATCTCTGGAGCAGAGGAAGATGGTTGACTGTGGGGAGAATCTGATCTCCAACCTGTGGTAAAGAGAACTTGGATTTCAATAGTTATATCAGAGATTAATGTAGCTTATTGTCTTTAGCTTATCTCTGTATACAGCATCTGTATATATTTCACACATAAAAAGCAGAAGTAAGGTTACCTGTGCAACTTTAATTCAGCCTCCTTGTGCATATGTATTTTAGTACAGTCTTTAATTACATGAGCTCATGCTATTTTTTCCCCCACAGGACCCCTTGCCTCATTCAGGGCACAGGATGGACGGTGCTCACTGAATGAGGAGCTAGTCGGTATTTTGTTTTATCATTGTTCAGTGGATGGGCCCCAAGCCTTATTTACTGTACGGTGTTCTGAAAACTACTGTTAATTTCCTCATGAGCTTTTCTCTGGCACTCATCACTACAGTAGGGTGCCTCACAAACACTAATTTTTCTTCACAACAACATACCTGTGAAGAGTGGGGATGGTATCTCCATTTTATGGATGGGGAGCTGAGCCACAGAAAGATGACGGCCAAGGGTAAGATTAAGTCTGACATTCCCTAACTTTTGAATGCTTGACTTTACAACCTTGATAATGTTCTTTTAACATTGTTTGTGTGTAATTTCCTAGGTTAAAAAAGTAAATTGAAAAAAAACTGGAATTCCATCATGTGACTTATTGACACCCATATGGGGTCAGCAGCAGGGTTGGAACTGTTAGATCCACCACACAGCTCTAGTGACAGAGATCTAACAGAGTAACCGATAGCAGTAGAAGGTTGTCATCCTGTATGTGAACCAGCAGCAGTAAAGGGGGATTAACACTTCGCCAGTGGGTTTCACACATATTTGATGACAGCAGAGGAATGAAAGGTGAGACTCAGAAATCTAGGATTTCATTCCAGGCTCTGGTGAGGAGTGTGCTCTTGTGAGCACAGACTTCTGCCCCATCCCCTCCAACCTGTCCCAGCCCTGTCTCTTACCTTTCCCTGCCTCCTGGTTTGTTTTTCCCAAACTTGTTTTTCCTCACCTAGCCTGTTACAGTCTCCAGTCCTGAGGCTTTTCATCTCAGTCCCAGTCTCCCTCACCAGACAAGAGCTGAATAAATATACTGATTTTTCAGTCCAGTGGCCAAACTGAAAAATAAAACAAAGCTTGGTTCATTTCGAATCAAAACTGGATTTTTGTTTCTTTTTCTCACTGAAATACAAAAAAATAAAAAACACTTTCATTCCATTTGAATCAAAGATGTTAATTCAAATAAACGTTTCTGAATTTATTTATTTTTTCTGTCTGAAAACTATTTGCCAAATTTGACCCACATTTGCAAATAATTTGATTAGCCTGAAAAACATTTTTTTAACAAATTTACTATTTGCTGGAAAAAATGCCCAGTTCTACACCAGGCTTCCCATTTCTATCTTCCCCCATGAAGTCCCAGTCTCCTTGTCCAGACAGTCCCACTTCCTACCTATAGATGTTCGGACTCACCCCTCTGGTGCCTCCTGCTGGTCTGTTCCTGGAATTAGCTCTTCCAGCTCCAGAGCGCCCTCTGCAGGCTGGTGATCCACCTGTCCTCTGGCCCTGTCTTTCTCCCAGGACCCTGGTGCCCCTTTATCTGGGGTGCTTCCCCCTGGCAGTAACCTCTTTCTCTTTGGGTCTCCCTTCCCCAAGAAACCCCTGCCCACTACCCCCACCTTGCCTCAGTATAAGGCTACTGCCACTCATCATCTAGCCCCCACACCCTGGGGAAGATTGCAGCATCAGCCTACTCATCACTGGCAAGGTTGGGTTTGGACCTGCTGCCTTTGCCTACCCCTGGGCTGCCCTCTGCAACCCCCAGTACCTCTTGGCCTTGTGCTAGGCTGCAGCCTGGGGCTTTCCAGGCTGGAGCTCCCCACCTCCTCTGCCTTTCCCCAGCCCTACTCCACTCAGGTACCCTGTCTCTAGCTCTCTGCAGCCAGGCCCTTCTCCCTCTACAGGCAGAGGAAGACTGATCCTTCTAGCTTCACTGGCCTTCTTATAAGGCCCTATTGCTCAGTTTGGGGCGTGGCCCCAGCTGCAGCCACTTCCCCCAATCAGCCAGGGTTTTACCTTGCCCAGCCCCAGCCCTCTGCAGGGCTTTTCCAACCCCTTCCAGGCTGGAGTAGTTAGTCACCCCACTACACTACTATTCTCAGCTCCTCATCTGATCTCCCTCCTCCACCCTGGCATCCAGTTGCTGCCCTATCCTTGCTGGGTCCCAGTTCTTCTCAGGAGCGGCTCCAGGCACCAACACACCAAGCATGTGCCTGAGGTGGCAAGCCACGGGGGGCACTCTGCCAGCCGCCGCAAGGGTGGCAGGCAGGTTGCCTTCGGCGGCATGCCTGTGGAGGGTCCGCTGGTCCCGCAGCTTTGGCAGACCTCCCACAGGCGTGCCGCTGAATCCATGGGACCGGGATCCTCCCACAGGCGAGCCACCGAATCCGTGGGACTGGGAACCTCTCGCAGGCATGCCACCGAAGGCAACCTGCCTGCCGTGCTTTTGGGGGCAGCAAAATACCTAGAGCCATCCCTGGTTCTTCTTCTTGTCCAATCTGTTTCCCCACCTCCCCATGCACACAGGCTCCTTGTTCCAATCTCGTTGCCCAGCCAGTGCCAGTTCTCCCATCACAACCCAACTCCTTCTCATATGTCTCTCCTCCCCATCCCACTAGTTGTTAGTCCTAGTCTCCTCCCGTACCCCTGTAGGTCCTCATCCAAATTCAGTCTCCCCCAACACCTCCATCCCCACATTTCCCTCTCCAACTCCTAGTCACCCTTCTTCCCCCACACCCAACAACATACCAGCCACCAGTCCCAGTCACCACTCTCCCACCTTCCAGGCCCTTGGTTCTTCTGCATTTGAATCAGGCAGCTTCCTCCTTCATGTTACTTGGGCCTACCATGGGGGCACTAAGCGAACAGGAGAGACAGGCTCCTGCTCTCAGTTCACATACTTGGATCCAGACCCAGCATGGCCTAGAGCTGCAATTGCAAGGAAAGCTCTGCTCAGTACCAAGAGTAGTTTCTCAAACAGGGGTCGCCGCTTCTGTAGGGAAAGCCCCTGGCAGGCCGGGCCGGTGTGTTTACCTGCCCCGTCCACAGGTCTGGCCGATCGCGGCTCCCAGTGGCTGCGGATCACTGCTCTGGGCCAATGGGATCTGCTGGAAGCAGCGCGGGCTGAGGGACGTACTGGCTGCCGCTTCCAGCAACTCCCAATGGCTCGGAGCAGCGATCTGCAGCCAGTGGGAGCTACGATCAGCTGGACCTGCGGACGGGGCAGGTAAACACACCGGCCCGGCCCACCAGGGGCTTTCCCTACAGAAGCAGCGACCCCTGTTTGAGAAACTCTGGTAAAGTATATAGAGCAGTATCAATAAGTCATTGGTTGTTTCTTTCAAAAGTTTACAGCTGAACACTGACTGAATGCAGCTTTGAAACTTTACTATGTGGAAGAAAAATGCTTCTTTTAACCATCTTAATTTAAATTAAACAAGCACAAAAACAGTTTCCTTGTCAATTTTTTAAAAACTTTCTCTTCATTTTTTTAAAAAGTTTAACGTTTAACACAGTATTGGACTGTATTTGCCTTTTTTGTTTTGTTTTTGGTCTCTGCTGCTGTCTGATTGCGTACATCCATTTCCAAATGAGGAGTGTGGTTTAACTGGTCTGTTTGTAACTCTGATGTTCATAACTCTGAGGTTCTACTGTAGTAAAATGAGATGACCTGGGTTCAGGCCCGTGTATTCCATAATGGAATAACTTCAGCTATACAGAATGCAATGCCATCCACAGCATCAGAAACAACTCTGACATTACACCTCTACCCCGATATAACACGACCCGATATAACATGTATTCGGATATAACGTGGTAAAGCAGCGTCGGGGGGGGTGTGTGTGTCAAAGCAAGTTCGCTATAACGTGGTTTCACCTATAACGCGGTAAGATTTTTTGGCTCCCGA
Organism: Mauremys reevesii; assembly: GCF_016161935.1. NCBI lineage: Eukaryota > Metazoa > Chordata > Testudines > Geoemydidae > Mauremys > Mauremys reevesii. The sequence goes on along the minus strand of NC_052624.1, from coordinate 232,093,167 downwards.
GGACAGCGTTATATCAGGGTAGAGGTGTATAACCAAGTGGGCTGACAAAGGAGGTGTTGTAGTCATAATGAACAGGTAGGAATATGAATAGGAGGCTACCAGGCAACTCTCCAACACCACATTCTACCGGCCACTATCCTCTGATCCCACTGAGGATTACCAAAAGAAACTACACCATCTGCTCAAGAAACTCCTGGCTACAGCATGGGAACAAATCTACACGGATACACCGCCAGAGCCCCAACCAGGGGTATTCTATCTGCTACCCAAGATCCATAAACCTGGAAACCCTGGATGCCCCATCATCTCAGGCACTGGCACTCTTACAGAAGGATTATCTGGCTATTTGGACTCTCTCCTCAGACCCTATGCTACCAGCATTCCCAGCTATCTTCGAGACACCACCGAATTCCTGACTTCTACAATGCATTGGTGAGCTTCCTGAAAACACCATCCTGGCCACCATGGATGTAAAAGCGCTTTACACCAATATTCCACATGAGGATGGACTACAAGCTGCCAGGAACAGTATCCCTGATGAGGCCACAGCACGCCTGGTGGCTGAGCTTTGTGACTTTGTCCTCACCCACAACCATTTCAGATTTGGGGACAACTTATATCTTCAAGTCAGTGGCACTGCTATGGGTACCCACATGGCCCCACAGTATGCCAACATTTTTATGGCTGACTTAGAACAACGCTTCCTCAGCTCTTGTCCTCTAGCGCCCCTCCTCTACTTGTGCTACATTGATGACATCTTCATCATATGGACCCACGGAAAGGAGGCCCTTGAAGAATTCCACCTGGATTTCAACAATTTCCCCCCCACTATCAACCTCAGCCTGGACCAGTCCACACAAGAAGTCCACTTCCTGGCCACTACAGTGCAAATAAGTGATGGTCACATAAACACCACCCTATACCAGAAACCTACGGACCGTTATACTTACCTAAATGCCTCCAGCTTCCATCCAGGACACATCACACGCAGGGCCAGTTCCAGGCACCAGCTAAAGAAGCAGGTGGTTGGGGCAGCCAATACCAAGGGGTGGCCCTCCAGCCGCTATCGAGGCGGCATGTCCGGGTCTTTGGCGGCAATTCGGCAGTGGGTCCCTCTCGGAGTGAAGGACCCGCCGCTGAATTGCCGCCAAAGAGTGGAGCGGCGCGATTGCACTGCCACAGCCTTTTTTTTTTTACCGCTAGGGGTGGCAAAAAACCTGGAGCCGGCCCTGATCACACGATCCATTGTCTACAGCCAAGTCCTAAAATACAACCGAATTTGCCCCAATCCCTCAGAGACAAACACCTATAAGATCTTTATCAAGCATTCTTAAAACTACAATATCCACCTGGGGAAGTGAGGAAACAGATTGACAGAGCGAGACGGGTACCCAGAAATCACCTAAATAACAGAACACCACTGGTCATCACGTACAGCCCCCAGCTAAAACCTCTCCAGCGCATTATCAGCGATCGACAACCTATCCTGGAAAACGATCCCTCACTCTCACAGATCTTGGGAGGCAGGTCAGTCCTCGCTTACAGAAAACCCCCCAACCTGAAGCAAATACTCACCAGCAACTACACACAACACCACAGAAACACCAACCCAGGAACCAATCCCTGTAGCAAACCTCGTTGCCTACTCTGACCCTATATCTACTCTAGCGACACTGTCAGAGGACCCAACCACATCAGCCAACCATCAAGAGCTCATTCACCTCAACGTCTACTAATGTTATATATGCCATCATGTGCCAGAAATGCCCTTCTGCCATGCACATTGGCCAAACCGGACAGTCCCTATGTAAAAGAATAAATGGACACAAATTGAACATCAGGAATGGTAACAAACAAAAGCCAGTATGTGAACACTTCAATCTCCCTGGACATTCTATAACAAATTTAAAAATAACTATTCTTGAACAAAAAAACTTCAGAAACAGACTTCAAAGAGAAACAGCCCAACTAAAATTCATTTGCAAATTTAACACCATTAATTTAGGCTTGAATAGGGACTGGGATTGGCTGGCTCATTACAAAAGCAGCTTTGCCTCTCCTGGAATTGACACCTCCTCATCTATTATTGGGAGTGGACTACATCCACCCTGATCGAAATGGCCCTGCCACCACTGGTTCTCCACATGTGTCATTATATAATGCCTGCATCTGTAACTTTCACTCCATGCATCTGAAGAAGTGGGATTTTTTACCCACGAAAGCTTATGCCCAAATAAATCTGTTAGTCTTTAAGGTGCCACCGGACTCCTTGTTGTTTTCACAACGGAAGAGTTACTTTACTGGCATCAGTGAACAGTCAGCTCTTCATGCAAGATTTCATCTCCCTCCTCTGACACTGGTGGGATAGGGAGGAGGAGAAGGCGGGGCACCCACATTTCACACTCTGGGAAGTGCACAAAAGGATGGTCCAGTTTCCTCCCAACAAACAATGTAACTCCAGCTGGATCCCACTCTGCTGTTTGCACCACATTGAGATTTCTCACCACCTTATCAACAGATCCCCCACTGGAGTCAGGTGAAGTCCCTGGAATCACTTGGTGTTTCCTTTTGTTCCCCCTAAATTTCTTTATTACTTTATATAGAAAAGCTTCAGTGTATGAAAGTAAAATCACTGGACTTGTGTGACTCCTATGGGCACAGCATCTCTCACATGGTTAGAAACAGCAGAATAGGAGAACACCACTTTTGTGTGGATGTGACAGTAAAGGGTTAACTTTCCATTGCCTTTATCAAGGATAACTTCTACAAAATAATAGCTGAGTAGTTTGGGCTGCTTCTGTGGGCCCCTAATAGCTCAGTTTCAGTGGCCATTAGGTCTATGCAATCTGGCACCTCCATATATTTGTAGAAGAATGTCAAATTCATTGACTAGCATGTCTAGCTTACACTCAGGCTTCCTCTGCATGAATTTCGTACCTTATTTATACCAGGACTCATTGTGCAGAGGCTGCAACTCCCATTGTTTTGATGTACTTCAGCAACTCTGAAGGAGCCATTCCAGCCTACCATAACAATGATTTAAGCGGCCTCTTAGAAATCTTACCACAATAAGCAGGAGTACAGTACTGGCATCTCCATTTTATTACAGCTGGAGTTCAGTCACTGAAAAACAGTAAACAGAAACGCTATTGGAATTACCTGACCTGAAACTTGTCAGCTCATACATGAAATTCAGGACCTACTTCTTAAGTCTATTCCGGAGATCACAGATCCATAATCTTAGTGCTGCCTGCCAGGTGGTCCTCTCACGCACTGTATTACAATGCTAAAGCAGCTCCTGCCCACATGCATGAACAGCTCATCAAGAATATGCTTCATCCAGCTGTTGTGCACCAGAAATGTACCCAGCAGGTGGAAAGGTGACAGATGAACCAATTAGCTACAAAATATTGATGGCAAGAACAGGGCAAGGCTGACAGCAGAAGGCAGGTAGCAGGGAAAGAGAGGGAAAAGCAGTTAGACAATGGGAAAGGGAAAAAGGGATGAGCAGAGGGAAAAGGAAGTAAATATGGGAAAAATAGAGAGAAGAAAAAAACATCCCAACATAAGTAGCCATTTCTTGGCAGTCACTGAGACAGCCTGATGAAAAATTAAAATAAATTTGAAATTTGAAAAATTTTAAAGTTGTTTCTGTTTTGCAGGGTTCAAAACAGAACAATTTTTCATTTACATTTCAATTAAGTGTTTGTGAAAGTTAGTGAATACATAAACATTTCAATAACAGTTCATTGAAATGATGATTAAAATTGTGAAAAATGGAAGTCCGTTATTTGCAAAAATGTTAGTTTTTTGGGGGGGGGAAAGGGCTATTTTTTAATCAAAGAAAACTTTTCAATAAAAAAACTTCAACCTGCTTTAGTCACTGAGAGAGAAAGCTACTTAAAAAAGAGCTGATCCCATATCAAGAAGTGGTGGGAAAAATAAGGCAGGCCCAATTTATCGGACATTACACTGAAAAAAATTATGGGAAATAGAAGACTGAGTTTCCAAGGGATAGAAGGCTTCTATGGAAGAAGGCAAAGAAACCAGAGAAGGGTCCCAGCTCAGACATTCCCCCTCTTGCGTCGTAGACTTGGGAGTGAAAAGCTCCATATTTATTGTCTTGGTATCTCTTTCTCCTTGTATACACTTGCCTTATCATTTATTTGGATGAAATGCCAATCCCTACTATAGGGCTATATGGATGGACCTGCTGACGATTATGTACTTTTCAACCTCTTACCCATTTCTTTTCCATCTAAATGCCAAGTTTCCTGTTACTTACTCAGGAATAATCCAAGAAGGGGATGATTCAGCCCCAGCACTTGGCACAGATTCAGGAAAGCCAACAGAGGTATTTCACTTCTTCAGATTTGTACACATCTCAGTACCAAATATTTAAAACATGTTTTATAAAGCAATTTCTGTCTACCTGGGCTTTTGCACTGATCAACATCAATACCAGGGAAAACAATATTTTTGCCTTTTAATTTATATTAATATATTGTTCATGTTTAGCTCTATACTGACCATGTTTAGCTAAAACTAAAGTTACATGCCACCGCACTTACGGAAGTACCAAGAACCAATGCTGTGTTCTTTAAACAAAAGAATCAGTGAAACAGCTCTGAGCATATTGCAACACAGTTACATTAAAATAATTAAATCTGCTGTTGGAACCTTAAATATTTACTTTAAGGCAGACCCTAATTCTAGCTTTTACAGACTCAAGACTGGTTACCAAATAAGGCAGCAAATGGCTCATTTCCTTTGACATAAACCATTTATTTCACTATTATTAAACAGGCACTCGCCAACCAACCAAAAACTTGACATATTGTCGCCAGCTGTTTCACTTCACAGCTTTCTGGACAGGGCCGGCTCCAGACCCCAGTGCGCCAAGCGCATGCTTGGGGCAGCATTTTGCCGGCAGGGCGGCAGGCGGCTCTGGCGGACCTTCCGCAGTCATGCCTGCGGGACGTCCACCGGAGCCGCGGGACCAGCGAACCTCCCGCAGCCATGACTGCGGAGGGTTCGCTGGTCCCGCGGCTCGGTTCAACCTCCTGCAGGCATGACTGCGGAAGGTCTGCCGGAGCCGCCTGCCACCCTCCCAGCACACCCTCCGCAGGCGCGTCTGCAAGAGGCCCCCCGGAGCCGCGGGACCAGCAGCGCGCCCCCTGCGGCATGCCGCCCTGCTTGGGGCAGCCAAATTCCTAGAGCCGCCCCTGTTTCTGGATACAAGCAAAAAAATCAAAATAGGAAATATCTTTTATTATTTTTACAGCACCTGTTACCGTAGCAGCAGAGCAATTATTTACAGTCACAAAATGAACAATTTGAATTTACACAAAACCACCCAACTTGGTGGCATTAAAAACATCATCTTTTTTGTAATAACCAAATTCAAACACAAATAAACTAGACAAAAGCTAAGTCAAATGAAAATATCTGACACCATGCTGTGAAAGCTTCCTAGGCTCCAGCGGACTTCCAAAGAGGAAGGAATTCCCAAGGCCCTTAGCTGGGAAATCCCTGCTGCTGGGCTCGGAACCTTTAGCCCTCAGGAATGAACAGCAATTGCTTCTCAGCTAGGGAGGGAGATAGATAGGACAAGAAAGCGACTCCCAGCTAACCAGGTACCACACCATTCAGGGCTTTTAAGGATAGTTTACAGATACAATTCAATTACCAATAGAAAGTCAGTGCAAAGAGTTGAGCCTTCAATAGGGGGCACTCTGCCAAATGCCAGAGACCAAAACACCATGCGGAAGAGAGCCCACTCCTTGGGAAGGAAAAACTATTTGCAAGGATTCACTTTTCTGACCAGGCCTCAGGGCAGGGAAATCCCTCTTTGGCTGCTTTAGAGCTGATCAAAAGTTTGCTGCAAACATTTTTTCAAAATTTTCTCATGAAGAAATGTTTTTCATCCTGATTAGAGAGTGCTTGACATTTTGAAAATCTGATAATTTGCAAATGTTTGTCTGCATTTTTCTGCTGGAAAAGCAAGCTGTAGTCAGGGAAACCCAGGGCTTCTGGTGCCCTTCTGCTTGGTTAGATGACTACAACTTAGGAACTGTCTGACTGAACCAGCACTGGCCAGCCTGCTAAAAGGTATCACCAGGCAAACAGGGCATCGTTTATGTCTCTCTGCTCTATAATGCTTGTATAGCACTTGAGTTACAACTGGGACAATCATGAGCTGTTCTGCTTCCCATATGGGCCCCTAACTGGAGGGGAGTGAGTCTCTCTTTACCACCATCCGATACAGTGGTATTGGGCAGTTTTCCCTTTTACATTGACTTGTTGGAGAATACTTATCCTCTCAGGTGCCAGGATCCTCTTCTGTATCATATGAAAAAAATATCCAGAACTGGATGAAATTTCAAGGCGCCACTGCCGGTTAGGACACAAGAAGTCCATGTAGCTGTATTCCCTGGTTCAAAGAGCTTTGGTGTAGACTTCAAAATTCCTGGATAGGTGCCTGAATTTTGGCTGTCTGGAGACAGATAAGTACAGAAGGCAAACTTCCTAGACTGTACAAAAGGGGTCAGTGAAACTTTCGCCAAATTTACTACAAGTATTAGGAACTAGTAGTACAAGTCTAATGGCCAGTAGGAGGCACTTAGATGAGATCTCTGTAAGTATTTTGGAAAAACAGCAACTCTCTGCCAAACGGGAGAGCCCAACAATGGAGGTTCAAGTTCCTGAGGCACAACCACTGGTACTATTGGTGGACAGTGGCCTCCTGTAAGTCTGTGGAAACCATAGCTCCCTGATGAGATGGTCAGGATGACCAAGCAAGTAACTTCTTTTTGAACCTCTGGATGATAAGGGGGAAGGAACAAAACAGTTTAGCTCTTAGCCAGAAGCTAGATGGTTCCTATCTCCAAAATGATTTCAGTGAAAATAGAAAACATAAATTTATTGCTTCAAATGAAGTGACATCATAGGCCTTATGTCAAGAGGTATTGCACCATATGGCTGCATCTAAATCACTTTCTGAACCAAATCTTCAAGGGAATCAATTCAGAACCTAAAGAACCATTATCAGGAAAAGCTAAACTGAGGGAGGATGTGTGCTCTTGACTGTGGGGCAGAGAAGGATCTAATAGGCTTATTTTTAGTTCAGTTGGTGGTGTCTTGGAATTGGATGTCAACATCCAGTTTAATTACTAGGGGGCCTTCACTGTTAAGGAGGAGACAGGAAGGAACTTTAAGCATCAGTTGAATGTAGCTAGTGAAAGCCCTTGGTCCACTGAGACTTCCTCTTCCACCTCTCAAGCCATGACTGTGTGGACACAGAAGATTTTATTAATTGGGTCTGCTACAGATGAGGGTTTAGCAGCTTTACACTGAAAACAGATTTGAGCAGATTGAGTTGCATTGGATTGCCACAAGAGAAAGTTTTTTCTGGCTACTCACATTTTAAATTCACTAGATGGAGGAAAAACTAAGCAACAGAATAATTTAGGAAGCTGTGTGGCACCTCAGTACTTATAATGCACACTCTGCTGCAAAAGTTTCTTCTAGACAGCCTAATCTCACTGAATCTTGCACAGTCTAGGCGAGTGCAAAACAATCCTGTAATTCCACTGCGTGCTTATGAATAGTCAAAGAGTGACATAAGTAAAAAACTCATCATGTTAGACTGACTGTATCCACTTGGAAGAGTCACTGTTGTTTGAAACAAAGCCATCTGAAAGTACATTTATCCTGCTATATATGAGGTGATTCTTAAAGGGAATATAAAGCACAGGCTTTTTAGATTATAAAACTGAGTGTGTTTAACTAGTCAGTTCCCTTTAATGGCATAACATTCCTAAACCTCTAATTTTGAATGTCATCCCTTTTATTCTATTGTAGCTGAAAAAGGGAAGGGAGAGAGAGAAGAATAGTAAGGGAAGACCACTGCTTTAAAAGGGAGGTTATATACATCTACATCCTTCTCTAGGAGGATTTCATAAGTTCATTACCCACTATCTGAAACTTGTTTTCATAAAAATAATTGGGTACTTTATTCACATGCCCAGCGGTGGATATCTATGCATTTATATTGTTATAGGTTGGGATAAACCTCATTGGAACTAGGGGATGTATCCATTGCCCTTCATGTTAGAAGCATGAAGCTCCTTTTTGGAATCAGGTAGTTGAAACAATAGGGACCCCTCCCCAACCAAAACACAGTGACATGTCACCACCTACAACAAAAGCATATGTGAAGCAGCTCAGGAATTTGGACTATGTGGGTGGAGGAGCTTTGCTGTATATTGTTTTAGTAGAGGTGTGTGAGAGTGAGTAGCAGGAAAGACACCGCAGAAACAGGGGCGTCTCTAGGTATTTTGCCGCCCCAAGCACGGCAGGCAGGCTGCCTTCGGCGGCTTGCCTGCGGGAGGTCCCTGGTCCCTTGGATTCGGTGGCATGCCTGCGGGAGGTCCGCCGAAGCCGCGGGACCAGCGGACCCTCCGCAGGCATGCTGCCGAAGGCAACCTGCCTGCCACCCTCGCGGCGACTGGCAGAGCACGCCCCGTGGCTTGCTGCCCCAGGCACGTGCTTGGCGAACTGGTGCCTGGAGCCGCCCCTGCACAGAAAACACGGACAAAGAAACAGAGCAGAAAGCCAAGGAAACAGCCAAAACAAGCCTGACCTTGAGGAAAGCCTGGGGAGAGCTTTTGGGTGAAAGTGCTCACTGAAAGAGACTTGGAACTGTGAGCAAAAAACTGTCTCCTGTTTGAGTTTGCCTTTGTTCAGAGAAATAGGACTTTGTACAAACAGGATTGCACCAAAGAAATAACTGACTGTCATCATGAAAACAACTTGCAAGACCCTACATTTTGGCTAATTGCTCAGGTCAAACAAGGGGTAACAATATCATGTTCCTCATCATGATATCAGAGCATGAATTATGATCAGCTTAGCTTCACATATCTGCACTATTCACTGCATTGACTCCTGCTTCTTCATGATTTCAAGTTGAAGTACCATATAAAGAACACTGGGGTACCCTAGTGGCGGTGGCTGCAAAGGCACAGATAACTGTAGCAAGTAAAGGATAACTACTGTGCTGGATTGGATCACTAGTTTACCAACTGCACTTTCTTTCCTTTGGAAATGGCCAACATCCAGCGTTTCAGAGAAAACAAAAGACTTGATTTTCCTTACATTACAATGTGTAACTGCAAATATTTTTAATCGTAACTTTACCAACTCACTTTAAAAATGCAGCTGCAATGTTTAACTCTAGGCCCTCCTGGTGCAGTGCCTTCCACAGGTTGACTAAATGATACAATTGTTTCCTTTTACTTTACTTTAAAAGTTGCCTATCATTAATTTTATCAAGTACCCCTTCCTTATGCATTATGTTGAGACAGCATGAAAAGCAGACTGACCAGTTTCCTATTGCCTTTCCTAATCTCTAAATATCACATCTACATCCTTTGACTCTTCTGTACAGGCTATAAAATACCCCGCTCCATACCCCCATAAATCCCTCCTACTTCTATCCATTTTCACTTCTGCTTCTCCAAATCTTTCTAATGGTGCACTTATCAGCTACGCTTTCATATGCAGCAATGGCCTGAATTTGAGGTGTTGAGCATCTACAGCTCCCATTGATTTCAGAGATCATGAAAAATCAAGCCATGTGATTTTCTGTTTTAAAAGACTTACATCTGCATGTGACACATGACATGTTACAAATCTACTCTTGGGCACTTGGCATATGAAGAGTCAATTACCATATTATTTACCACCTACTTAATAAGGTAAAATTTGGGGTTAATTTTAGGAGTGTTTGCAAAGGTTAAGTGGCTTTCATAGGAAAACTCCAAAGTAATGTCACAGGGTGGAATTAACTAATTTTGTGAAATTTCACAATCAGCGTTGGCAAACGGGTGTTTTCTGCCAGATTTTCAGCCTCTTTTCTGTTTGGGGGGGGGGGGGAGAGAGAGAGAGAGAGAGAGAGCATGGAGGAGAAAGACTTTTTTGTCAAAGGAAAAATGAAATGCCAAGATTTTCTAGATCAGTCCCATAGATTCAGCCAGGTTTCCATTGCCCATTTTCCAGCTGTCTTCCACCCTATTCAGAGCTAACATAAATACCATGAAGAAAAAAGCTTTACACCTGAAAGATTGTTGTGTTTTTGATTAAGCTGCCTCATATTCGTTTTAGTGCCTACACCCTATAAACAGATTGCATAGGATGTTCCTTAGCAAATCTTCTCTGAAACTGCAGGTACAGCCTAAATAAACTGGCAATAAGATTTGCTTGGCAGTCTCTTCAAATACAATATTATTTGACATCACCAATAGGCAAACATTTAAGGTCTGTATTCAGTTTCCAAGCAGCTCTAATATGATGCTACCATAACTAAACATTCAAAACAGAAAAAGTATTAGTTTATTCTCATTGCATTTTTGCATGTACATTTTCCTATGTGAAATATCTCAATGAATTGCATATATATATATATATATATATATATATATATATATATATATATATATGTATAACTAGTCATTTCCATAGTACGGAAAATAACATACAAGATCCAGAGCGGGCAACATTTCAGTGGTCAGGGAAGTTTATTTTAAATCTGTACAGACTTACTTGATTAGCATGCCCTAAGATCCTTCGAGTTGAATGATGCTATATAAAATATAAGATATAGTGTTTACCGATAGGAGAATGGCAATTGATATTCCAGTTGTTCTAGTATTTGCTATCCTTTGCTTTTGTTAGATCTGGACAGAATAACTGAGAAAATATCAAGTTACAAACCAGGAAGGGGAAACATCATCACTTTTATAATGAGATGACTGATGCCACTCAAACACTACAAATCATTTTTTTCTTTGTACTCTAAAACAGGTATTGCAAGTGTGAGTTCCTGGAAGACAACCGGGGATTATCAAATTTCTAGTTGTACACAATACTTGAAATATTGCTTCACCAGCCTTTATTAATGGATTTTAAAGAACATTAGACATTGCTTGTGCACTACTCTTTGCCTAGCAGGAAGTTTTTCTAATTACTTGCAGAAAATTAGCGGCATATTTTTAAAATAATGTTGGCCTAAAGTACTTTGTGGCAGTTAAGGATTTCATTTCCTCTAAGCAGCAATAAACCATGTGGAGGAGACTATTGAGCTTTCAAGCTGCAGTTACTAGGAATTCTTCCATCATGAATGCAGAATTTGCTCATTCCATTCGGAAGTGGTTTTGGGGTTCTATCATAGTGGATCCAGAGAAGACGACTCTTGGACAGTCCAGCTCTTGCGGGAGCCATGTTTCCAGGGACTTCCCTACTTCTAACCCTCCAAAAGATACCTTGCCCTCTGATGGTATGAAGCAATCACAAATTAATATATAGACAAAATTTATGTTGGTTTCCCCAGAATGTTTGGGATGGGAGAAGGAGAAAATCCAGGGAAACCTCTCTCTCCTCTTGCCTATCTCCCACAGTTCTGAAGGCAGTCCCTCAGAGGAGCTGCCATAGGTTTGGGTAGGAGGAGGGAACAGACTGTGGAAGAAGGATTTTCCCCTGTCCCCTGAATCTCCTCAGTGCCAGATCAGTAGAGGCAAGTTTTATGTAAGGGAGGAAGCTCTGGGCCCAAAGTTTATTGATGATATACAAATAGTGGATTTTATATAGGAGTAACTATGCCACCCAGTGGAAATTTTTCTTTCTACTTAATTTTAGTGTGTTATGGGAAACAGGTTTCTTTGGTCTACTACAAACTCTGAAGCAAGACTCAGTGAAAAGCAGACCTGTAAACAAATCTGCATACAGATATTGCATCTTTAGTAAAGTGACCAAAACCAAATGTGCTCTTTATTAATTGAACAGTAATTGCATATATTAAACTGCAAAATGAGATAAGATCATTAAAAATATATACAATTACCCTTTTATCTAGTACAGAAGTAAACTTATTAAAGATTAAACATACTATAGTTTCCACCATAGAAGTCTATTTTTCATGTGTACATGTAGCTGGTTTTTAGTGGCAGAGTTAAAACAATCAAAGGTCTGCTCCTCATTTAAAGATTAATATTTCAGGTCTACATTATACAAACTGTAATCCGTATCTTTAAGACACAAGTTATGACTTTTTAATGAAAACACTGCACGCTGCTCTGTATAAATATATAAAATATTTATTAAATATATCACAAGATTTGGTATTTACAGTTTATTTACATTAAACAGGTTTTCAGGTAAATCATTATTTAGCATCAGACTGTATTTAAAAGCAAAGTTTTTGTATTTCAGTGGGCAAAACCATCTAAGCTCACAAAATAGTGTACACAAGAGCTTGTTTCTTGACCATCAGCTTGTCTATGTTTCTTCTTTCTTGCCCCTTTTCAATTTTTTGTTTTTCTCTTGACGTATAGTTTCACACTGAAATGATTTTATTTCAGAGAGTCTCTGTATGTATTCAGGTGGAGCTCCAGCAAAAGGATCTGTGAAATGGTGATGACCTAAGGGGAGGGAGGGGGGAAAACCACTGATTCTACAGTACTAAATCAGGTAGGTCTTAAGTACCTTTAATAAGAAATATGTCTTCAGCAGAGTTACTTGAAAGGTTGGTTTGTGTTTAATGAATCACTAGTCTAACCCTAAAATTTGGCATTCCACTTTCAACTTAAAACCTCACCCTAGGGATGTAGGATTCTAGAAAACAAATCTTGATAGTATACTGTTTTTAAACGGTGAACATCTCAACAGTCAAATCCACATTGAAAGGGGGAGTGGATAAACAAAAGTTGCCAAAAACATGTCTGATACTGACATTTTTAATTATAATATTTTTGGCAAATTATTAAAAAACAGATATCTCTGTCTGGTTTTCAGTCCCACTATTATTCATTTTCTCCTACTTCTTTTCACATTGCTTTTTAGCTCATCTACCACCACTTGTAGAAATATTTTTACATAAGGGGCTTTTAATAACAAAGGTATGCATTGCATCGGGAGACATTTTTATTTCAGTATCATTACAAATATTAAACTATTACACAGGATACTGTTGAGAGATTAATTTGCTACCTACTAACCCTTCCAAGCAGTATAAATACAACTGTGGTTTGGAACCAAACTAACCTAAAAACAGTACTTGCTAGATTGATATTTCAGCATAACAAAGTTTAAGTGGCTAATGTGGTCAAGTGAGTTTAGAAGTAGCACTTTCCAGAGATAGTCTTCTAATGAAAAAGTTACAACACAGATGTTTCATGTACTTGTTGGTAGTTATTTTCCTCCTCAAATGTAGTGGAGGTCAGTGAGTTCATTCAAGTCATCTTTTCTCTGATCTCATCATACTGTTTAGAGACCAGTATTCTACTCAGTGGAGCACAAGATTAGCAACCAGTAACTTCAGTTCTAATCCCAGCTCTGACAGTCGCAGCCTCTGCCTCAGTTTTCCCATGTGCAAAATGTGGATAGTGGGAAGATTCTGTGAAGTCTACGGCTATAAAACACTTCATAAAGCCAAGTATCCTCTATTATAGATATCATTTTGTGTATTATTTAAATTTCTTCCAATCACAGCCAGTGAAATATCATTGTCTCACAAATGACATGAGTATATGTGTTATCCCTTCAATAAAAATATGTAATCACTAGAATTTCAAGAAGTTTTATCATGAAGGAAACAGTTTTCAAAAGAACAACAAGGAGTCCAATGGCGTCTTAAGGACTAACAGATTTATTTAGGCATAAGCTTTCATGGGTAAAACCCCCTGAAGAAGTGTTTTTTTTTAATCCACGAAAGTTTATGCCCAAATAAATCTGTTAGTCTTTAAGGTGCCATTGGATTCCTCGTTGTTTTTGTGGATACAGACTAATATGGCATAAGACAACTATATTGTAAAGCATTGACAAGTTAGGGCTTGTCTACAGCAACAGTGAGTTTGTGGCAAGCGGGGGATGTAATCCTTTTTCAAACAGGACTAGATCAAAGCTCATTAACAAACGGTTAATGCATGTCAGCAGAGACCACAAAGGGACTTAGTATGTAGCAGGCTAGGGTGGGGTATATTCACACCTCAGTTGCCATAAACTAACTGTCCATGTAGACAAGCCCTTAGAGTTGCCCCTTCTACGACTCCTCAATTCTAACAGCATCTGACAAGAGCTGAACACTAAAACTGCACATGTATTATACATTTCTTACCAAACTTGTATCTGGGTCCCGCTGGAAGTGAACATATGCTGGAAATGTGGTTATTCTTCTTGGATCTATAGATGTCACAGTGAAAAGTCTTGGAATTAATATATCTGAATAAAAAACACCCACTTTATAGAGAGCACAAATAAAAAAGTGTTAGATTTATTCACTGTATGGAAAGTCGTTAGTGTATTTCCTAATGATGTTCCCAAAGATCCGAGGGAGTTGAGAAAGATTGTTTTGTTGATGAGAGGTTGAAAGGATTCTTGAATTCTATAATTATTTTATATTTCCATAGCCCTTTCCATCCAACTGCCTAAACGAGCTTTACAAATATTAATTCCTTAATACTGATATGCCTATTATCCTCATACTGATGGGTAAACTGAGGCACGGAAATTATGCTTTGTGACATAGGGCAAATTTATCAGTGGTAGAGCTGGGAACAGATCCCATATCTGCTATTTCCTAGCCCGGTACTCTATCTACGGACAAGTTAGGGCTTGTTAGGGATTGTAGGTACTTTGACAGTCTCTGCCACTGAGCCTTTCAAAGTACTCACAATCAGCAAAATTTGAAAGGCTCAGAGACAGACACTATCAAATCAATTGCTACAACTATAGACAATAAAGAACAGCAAAGGAAAAAACCTCCTAAGTCTCATTGAATGGAATGGGAAGGATTAGTAACCACCTGCTCTGGCTCTTTTCTGCAGACAGTACTTTTGGGTCAGGAGGTGGTAGGTCAAACCAGTCCATCTCCAAAAGTAACTATAAAGAACATTTCTTGTTAGATATATAATAATAGATGTCTTCTTTATGCCACCAGTGATTCCCCCTACACCACAGGAGTTTGCAGCTGTTCTCTTAGAACAGCCCTTCATCCCCTTTATACTACCAGAATGGCACAAAGGGATTGAGCAGAGGGCTAGGATCTATCCCTTGACATTTAGGTCTAGTGCAGTGGTTCCCAAACTTGTTCCGCCGCTTGTGCAGGGAAAGCCCCTGGCGGGCCAGGCTGGTTTGTTTACCTGCCGCATCCACAGGTTCAGCTAATCGCAGCTTCCAGTGGCCGCGGGTCGCTGCTCCAGGCCAATGGGAGCTGCTGGAAGCGGCAGCCAGTACGTCCCTTGGCCCATGCCGCTCCCATTGGGCTGGAGTGGCGAACTGCGGCCACTAGGAGCTGCAATTGGCCAAACCTGCAGACGCAGCAGGTAAACAAACCAGCCCGGCCCACCAGGGGCTTTCCCTGCATAAGCAGCGGAACAAGTTTAGGAAACACTGGTCTAGTGAATATGAAACCATCCTAATCTGGTACTTATCTGTATATGTTCCATCTAATTTTAAAGTAGTAACCACATTTGTAGCCTTTTTAACTTTTTCCCATTCTGGAATTTTATTTCACCAGACTATAATGGCCTCTATGTTATTAATTACAATAAGTAAAATGTTGAACACAAAGATGATAGAGCATCCAGTTTTCTGTCCAATGTTTTTCAAACAAGTCACTAGAAAGTAACACAAGTGCATATATACTAACCTTTTTGCCTGAGGAGCACAGAACAATTTGATCTTTTCCACCAACATCCCTTCTCCATCTACCTTTTGTACAGATTCCTTTCCACGTGACTCTCTCCAGTGCTCTGCCATTTCAGGCCTTGTCTACACTTAAAGGATTTGCTGGTATAGACACACCAATAGAACTATACTAGCAACTCTCCAAGTGGAGATGCAGCTTACACAAGCAAAAAAGTTCTTTTCACAGTAACGCTTAAACCACTGTCCTTCTGTTTCTCTTTTCCCTGATTCCCCCTTTCCTGTAGATATGCCATATCATGTGTTTCTTTTCATAAGGGAACTGCGGTTACATTTCGCCCACCTCCACTAAAAATTCCTTACCTCAAAGCTCCTATCTCTCCACCTCCATCATGAATGGCTGGCATCTTCAGTGGACTTGGGATCCAAGAATCTAGTCCTCTCTTCTGCAGATCCACCACAGGTATATCTCCCCTGCAGAAGGAAGCAGCCGTCTTTCAAAAAGTGACTAAGAAGGGCAGGATTTCTATTTCAATTGGTATTGTGAGAAAGGCTCTGCTGGTAATATTGATTTTCACCAGTTATTTCCCCATCTCAAATGGGGGGTGCATCCTTTTGTGGCGACAGGTGAATAACTAGCCAGACCTCTCAATTAGTCTCCAGAGTCTTCATTTAAACAAACCAGACAGCTTTGACATATGAACTGTCACATTTATTTCAATAGAAGCAGCAAAGAATCCTGTGGCACCTTATAGACTAACAGATGTTTTGCAGCATGAGCTTTCGTGGGTGAATACCCACTTCTTCGGATGCAAGCAGCCGAAGAAGTGGGTATTCACCCACGAAAGCTCATGCTGCAAAACATCTGTTAGTCTATAAGGTGCCACAGGATTCTTTGCTGCTTCTACAGAACCAGACTAACACGGCTACCCCTCTGATATTTATTTCAATGGGTGCTAACTTAGAGCCCAGTGATATAAGCAGGTAAGAAAGGCAAGGAAGTATATTATGAAGTTCTATATCATGGGAAGTCCTCTAACAACATACAGTAGAGCTGATGGGGTGCACAGCTGATTTTATTTTCCTGAAGGGGGTCTCAACTTCTGACGGTTTGGGAAACATTGCACTAACCATAAGTAGACTAAAGAGTGAATGTTCCTAGTAAAACTATAGCACATGCTTTAAAAATGTAGGAAGGGGACAGGAGTAAGTATGTGGGAAGCTTAAATAACCTGGAGCTTATCTACACAAGGAAAAGACTTGGAATAGCTACTGTGGAACAAGTTGTGCAAGTAAAATCCATTTCTTACTGGTACGGGGTGAGGGGGGGAGCACCAGCTAAGGGGGGGGGGCAAATGACCACCCCATGTGGCCCTCCATGTGACTCCTCTCCACCCTATCCCCAGCCCAGGGCCCCTACTTGCTCCCAGTCCCCTCTCCATGATCCATCCCATGTTACCGGGGGATAGGGGTGTTCTGTCCTCCTCCTGCTGTGTTGGAGACTTCAGGAAAGGAGCAGAACATGGAGCCACTGGTCAGCCCCACGCCAGCAGCTCCTCCAGCCTGGCTCTACTGCCCCGGCCCCACCCCCTGCCCTTCCACGGCGGTGCATCTCCATTCTCTGTCTCTATCTGAACAGCAGCAGCCCCGCCAGAGGACAGGGCTGGATGGGTGTGGCTGTGGGTGGTACAGCTGCCGGAGGAGTTGCCAGCATTCTGCTCCTTTCCCTGCTGCCCCTCCTAGCGGGGAAAGGAGCAGAAGTCCCAACCCCTGCCCTTCCACGGAACTGATAAAGCTGGTATAGAAATGCAATGTTTTTATTAAAGTAAGATGGGAAAATCTGTGAGGGGGAGAGCTCATATACACGTTAGGTCTGGGGACACTTCAGTTATCTGATCTAAAATGGAATTTATATTTTTAAGATGTAAAAGCAGCTCTGTCCAGACAATGGTAATCCCTGAGTGGGACTTTCCATAGAGATTTCAGATTGAAGCCCGCCCACATGAGAGGATTGGGCCATCCTGGATGCATCCAAGTAAAAGGACCATCTAATTAGTCCCCAAGCTATGAAGGTGGTCCTTGAGGAAGAGTAAGTGGGAACTGCCTCATCAAGGTCAAGACTGCAGAAGAGAATATGCTCTTTCGATCCACCAACAATCTGAAGCTAAGTGGCCCTCCCATTCCCCTTGGGCAAACAACCCAGGGTAAAAGGAGGAGAAGACTCATGTTGTTGGCTATGCTAGTATGACCAGCCTACTACTATCCAAGACCCCCTCAGTGGTGCCAAAAGCTCAGACCAAGCTACTACATTGCCTGGTTCTAGTAACTGCAGCAACTGAGATCCCGAGACCACAAAGCAAAGTTCCAATTCATTTTTTAGGTTTTGTCTTAAGGGAGGGGTGCCTCCTTATTCTATTAGGGTGCGAATGTGTCAGATCTGAAACCTGAAAGGCAAACCCCAAGTCTGTCATCTAAATTAGTGATGTCTCTGTTATACAAGGCTGCTATTTGAGCTTGATTCAGTAATCACCTCTGTTCTGTGGTATTTGTGTGAAGTGGGAAAGAAGTAAGAGAGCGGAATAATAGCTATCATAGCAACAGAAAGTTTAAGGAGGAAGCAGAGTAGCACTGAAGTTGTGGACAAAGAAATTTGATCTCTGTACGTCCTTAAAACTAGATGAGTGCAGTTTACCTCTCCGTGTAATCTCCCCAGGAGCGTAGCCATGGGTGGGCTTGAGTGAGCTGTGGCCAACCCACTTAGCATCCAGGCCCACCCCCCAAGCCCCGGCTTTGCTCTGGCCCCAGCTCTTGCACTGCTCCACTCTGCCTGCCTGGTCCTCCTGCCAGGGCTGGGCGGGTGGAGCAGGGCAAGCCCCCGCACCCCGACACTGTGCCCTGGCTGGAGTGCCAGGCAGGTGGGCAGAGCGGGGCAAGCCCCCGTGTCCGGACCCTGATCCCAGGCTGGAGTGCTGGTGGGGCAGGTGGAGTGGAGCAAGCTCTCACCCTGCTCCACAGCAGGAGCATTGGGAGGCTGAGAAGGTGGGGGCGCAGAAGCACTCATTTTTCCTGGGCACTAGGTTGGCCCAGTGGCTAATCCACCACTGGGAGGAGGATGAGTGAGCGGGCGGCCGGCATCAGTAGAGGAGATCTTTAAAAAAGGTAGGCCTTCCACCTGGGGGAGCCAGGCCCGGTGCGGGATAGTGGGACCTGGAAGAGTTGAGAGCTGTGTGTGCTGAAAAACAGTGTCTCCTCCCGGAGCTGCGTGTGTGCCCAGGGCCCTGGGGAACCCTTGACCAGAGGGTCCGTCCATCGCCCCCTGCAAGGCTGGCTGCAGGGGGAGGTAGGCCTGCATTCCTCCTGCCCTCCTAGCCCCCTTTCCTGCCTGCCTGCCTGCCCACTCAAAGTCGGGGCCCAACCAAATATCCCATGCTGGCTACCCCACTGAATCTCCCTCAGTCATTATCTAAACTCAAAACCGACAGTCACATCCTACGTTTAGTTGACAATTGATTTCACAGTCAAGACAGGATCCCTCAGTTGGGGTTGTTAAATTAAAGGACAACTACCACCTCCTTCAGTCTCTTGATTAAATAAAAGCAATTTTTCCTTGGGTCAACCTCATGATATAATTTGATTACCTGCTTATTAATTTGATGATTTGATAAATGATAATCTAAACTATTTAGAGAGAGAAGGTGGATGAAGTAATATCTTTTATTGGACTAACTTCTGTTGGTGAGAGAAACAAGCTTTCAAGGCACACAGAGCTCTTCTCTCACCAACAGAAGTTGGTTCAATAAAAGATATTACCTCACCCACCTTGTTTCTCTGATATCCTGAGACTGACACAGCTATAACTACACAAAATATCTAAACCAGGGGTAGGCAACCTATGGCATGGATGCCGAAGGCGGCACGCGAGCTGATTTTCAGTGGCACTCACAGTGCCTGGGTCCTGGCCACTGGTCTGGGGGGCTCTGCATTTTATTTAATTTTAAATGAAGCTTCTTAAACATTTTAAAAACCTTATTTACTTTACATACAACAATAGTTTAGTTATATATTATAGACTTGTAGAAAGAGACCTTCTAAGAACATTAAAATGTATTACTGGCACACGAAACCTTAAATCAGAGTGAATGAATGAACACTCGTCACACCACTTCTGAAAGTTTGCCGACCCCTGATCTAAACTAATGTCACTGTTAACTCATTGATCTACTGATTTAATCTCAATTGTGATCTTAATTGATTATTGCATTGTTTCATTCTTAGTTTACTAAAGTTATAGTAGTTTTAGTCTTATCCATATATTTGTTTAATCTAAATATGTGCTTGCTTATTCTTTTTAGTAAATTCCATAAAAAGTACACAGACCCGGTTCTTTCAAATTGCAACATGGGTCCAGAATCACAAGGAATAGGGTAAAAGTAGTTATATTATCTGAGAGCCACTTGGCTGTCTTCCTAAATTAAAATGTTTGTCCCTCACAAGCAATATTGCACTATAAACTGAAAGTCTAAGAATTCAAATTCTAGAATACTGCCAGGGCAGAGAGAATGTACTGCTAGAGCAAAATGATTTTGTTTGGTGTTATGGAAAACACAAGTTTTACTTATTAGTATGCATTAATTAATTTGTGCTTGAAAGCTGGAGCAATTAGTCTCCATCATATCCAGAAGAAGCCCCTAATCCAGTATCTCAATTGCAGAAATAAGTGGTGGCAAAATTTCATATTGGGGGAAGGGAGACAAGGTGGGTAAGGTAATATCTTTTATTGGACCAACTTCTGTTGGTGAGACAAGCTTTTGAGCTTACACAGAGCTCTTCTTCAGGTCTGTGTAAACTCGAAAGCTTGTCTCTCTCGCCAACAGAAGTTGGTCCAATAAAAAATATTACCTCACCCAGCTTGTCTCTCTAATATCCTGGGACCAACACGGCTACAACAACACTGCATACATACCGGAAAAAGGCAGTTAAAAAGGAGCAACAGTTTAAGAACCACATTACTAAGATCTCTTTGCATATTCAGCAATTTAAAATCTTTCGTTAACTTTTCAGGGAAGGATGATACATAATCATCTAAATGGAGACTTACCTGTTTTGGCAAAACTCATATCCTAAGTACTGTGATGAGGTCTGTGGAAGTATGTACGAAGTTGGCACAAAATGATGCTCATCTTCACTATAAGAGCTAAAAACATTAGAACAAGATTTAAACAGATAACAGAAGTCTGTACTAAAATGATAATCCATTGTATAACATGCTTCACTGAATACCATTCCAGAACAAAGATCATTAACATTGCAAGATGACATGTATCTGAAATAAGAATCCTTTAAGTAGCGTTTTTGATTATAAAATCACAGGATAATTATGACTAAATTCCAGCTGCAGTATGTTAGGAGAGAGAGACCAACAAAAATTTCAATAATGGGTGAATTTCTGGCAAACTATTTTAAAGAGTAAGAATGCATGTATGAAAGGCCACTCTTTTTACTGAGTACAGATTATATTACTCTGTAATTAATTATTGTTTGCTTTATCATTATCAAGAACAATGATTCAGAAAAGATTCACTGGCATGAGCAAGTTGTAACAAAAATATGAAGTGCAATACGTGCTAAGGTCAGCAGAATATTACATATACTGAACTTAGCTGAAAACAGCATATTTTTAGGGGCTTAGTGTGTTGAAAACTAAGTGCCACATGCTATTTTTTGCTATTGTTTACCCATCATATTTATTTATGTTCAGAAGTGACTCCAGATAGACAGCTTATCCACACATGGCAGCAGTTTGTAAACCATACTGAAGACCATAAGAAAAAAGTCCCAGACAAAGCTATTTTGTGGATAGCACTGGTGTAATTACAAGTAGGGGACTTGTCCCCCTCATATCTTTTATATGGGGAGGGACCAAGGGAAGGGAGTGACGAGAAACATATTTGTTGAGAAAAGTTACTCCCCTGCTTATATACGTAAGTTCGGTGGACACCTGTGTGGGAAGCATGGCGTCCCAACTGGAGCAAACAGATATCAATTATTAGATACAAAGAGGCGCACAGACAATAGCTTCTTAGTAAGAACACTGTGAGACAAAGCAAAATGCTGAGAAGGAAGCTTGAAATTTTGGAAAATTAACTTCAAGGTAATAATCCTTATAGTTTTTCTTATACAACAACTATTGAACATCTGGTCACTGCTAACACAGTAGATGTTCTCTGGATCTAAAAGGCATTCCTGATGCCTGTAGGAGGTATGGACTAACTTACTATTTGACTAACACACAAATTAGTTCTAGAGGGCTAGATCCAAGATATAAGGATAGCATTATTTCAGAAATATGTCTAGAAAGGTACTTTCTATAAGAACAGTAAGAGATCTACATATTTCCAGATGTGGACCCTCTTTTTCCAATCAAAAGGATTAACTTCTTTTCTGTTGAAGAAATCTTCTATTTAGCAGAACGCAGAAGCATCATTGCTCTTCACAGCTACACTTAGAATTTACTAGGAGGACAGCTTTATTTCTTGTGATTCTGGTAAGGTGAAAAAACTGCTGTTTGGCCTCTAGCAATGGCTTGAAGTCTG
This sequence comes from Mauremys reevesii, assembly GCF_016161935.1. Lineage (NCBI taxonomy): Eukaryota > Metazoa > Chordata > Testudines > Geoemydidae > Mauremys > Mauremys reevesii. The sequence continues at coordinate 232,070,872 of NC_052624.1, read as the reverse complement.
ATACTGTGCCATGTTACAGAATTAATATCAACTTTGAGTGTCAGTGAATTAATAGTATATATGGGATGTGCCTTGGAACCTACTCTGCATTTGGACATAAGACAATCTTTGCTTTATTGTTGCATTGACTCAACAGAAGTACATCATTAGAGTCAGGATGAGCTCTACTCTGACATCTGGTGGTGAGCCATGGAAAAGGACTTCAGGAGCTGATCTCGTTTGCATGGGCACACCCACCCTGCCTAACATGAGGGACTGCCTGCCCAAATGGTCACTTTGGCTGCTGTGGGATCCCCAGTTTCTCTGTTATTGGAGCAGGAAGAATAAAGTGTTGTTACCCTGATTATGTGAATAAAGGACAGTGGAACTGTTTTATGACAGAGAGACTTGCCATCAACTAAATAGCACTTGCTAGACAAGGGACATTGGTTCCAAAACCTAGTGAATTGACAGAGAGAGAGAGGTTGGAGACAGGTATTTGTGCCTGGTAGTATGGGCTGCCTTTGAGGACCTGAAACACCAATTGCACTGCCTTCTCTCTCCCCTGTGGAATATCAGAGCTAATTTTGATTCCATTAGGAGTCTAGTTACAGGCTCTTGAGCTGAATTCATTTTGGTCCAATGGTGCACCAGCACCAAGGCTCCCCTACTACAAGCTGAAATCACTGAGTGCTATTTTAAGTAGTGGGTGGGCCTGAAGCTACATTGCTGAGCAGCTGACAGAGCAGTTTGTGGGACGGCAGGATGGCTGGTGGGGAGCAGAGTGGCTGGTGAAGTGGAGCAGTTTTGCAGGACGGCTAGTGGAGTGGCTGGCAGAGTGGAGCCGTTTGTGGGACGGCTGGAGCAGCTCATGGGATGACTGGTGGAATGCTGATGAAGGCTGCAACAGAACCCCCCAGAGAGGCAGAGCAGTTGGCCTCGGACCATGTAAGGTGCCCCTTAATACTCCCCACCCCATTTCCACCCAGGCTGGGAGGTAAAACTCTGTAGATAAACTTTTGAACTCTAGGGCTGCACTGACCAGGGACAGAGACTTTTGGGTTATTGGACTGTTGGGACTTTGGGGAATTTTTAGGTTGCTGGACTTAAGACCCTGAGGGGGAAAAGACACTGCCAGACTTACTTGGGGGTGAGTCTTTTGCTCGTGGTTTGTGTTATGAATCCTGTTTATGGTGTTTCCCCAACATAATGCTGCATTGTTTCCTTCCTTCATTAAAAGGACTTTGCTACACTCAGACTCCGTGCTTGCAAGAGGGGAAGTATTGCCTCTTAGAGGCGCCCGCAGGGTATTATGTTATTGTCCCAGGTCACTGGGTGGGGGCTCGAGCCAGTTTTGCATTGTGTTATTGAAACGGAACCCCTAGATACTGAATCTGGCCCTTGTTGCTGCCAACTCAGACAGGCAGAAGGGTTACAATTGTTTATACTTTTTAAGTTATTCTTCTGCATTACTCAAGGCTGATATGAAAACAAACTACAAGTTTCGCTTCCCACTCTCTCCAGAAAATACTCATTTGACAAAGCTATCAAATACCTGGACTCTTTTACAAGTCTTTTCAGGTGCAATATGACCAGGGTGCACTTTGATTCTAAAAAGCTAAAATGTTCTAAAATAAATACTTTTTATATGAAAACATTGACTATGGACGTATACCCAGTTGGAAATGGTTTAGCAGCACCATATGCAAGTCCTTTTTTCATCTGCAGAATAGGAGATGGGTTTTCTTGATAGCTCTGGACTCCCTGAGTAAGATTTGATATTGCAGCACTCTCCTCGCAGTCTCTCAAGTCAAAGGTTGAAGAGTATTCTGCTTAAAGTAAATATTCACAGAAGTGTACATAAAATATTAGCATCTGATCATAATTAAGGAGTATAAATGAGATGAGTTTGTTAAGCTCCTTTTACTAAATATGAAATCAGTAGAGATATATCATCAGGAGAAAAAACACTTGGGTTGTTTGTTTTTAAAAAGTGAGGCCATTTCACAAAAACCACATGTCTCACTCAATGCATGGTCATATGAAACCCTTAGAAATACCAGGAAATGCAAGGTACATTAGTAATTAAAGGCCAAATCTTGCTCCTCCTGAAGTCAATGGTTAAGGCTGTGAGCTTGTCAGAGAGGTTATGGAAGTCACAGATTCTGTGACTTTCCATGACTTCTGTGACTTCCGCAGCAGCCGGTGCGCCTGGTTCAGGAGCAGTTCAGGCATATTGGCCAACGGGAGCTGCAGGGGTGGTGCCTGCAGACAGAGGCAGCATGCAGAGATGCCTGGCCATGCCTCCACCTAGCTGCTGAGCGAGAGGGATGTCACTGCTTCTGACAAACCTGCAGGTAAGTGCTGTCCTGAACCCACCTCACCCAGTCCCCTGCCCGAATCCCCTGCCCCCTCCCACACCCAAACTCTGCTGCTGAGGGGGTGGGGGAGGCAGGGAGCCAGGTAGCGAGCCTCTCAGCCCCACCAACCCCACTCTCCCAGCACCAGTGGAGGTCCCAGGCTGCTACCCACCCCTCCCCACAGCACCAGGGCCTCCCTCCCCTGGTACCTGTGGGGCCCCCAGGCAGCCCCCCCCAAAAAAAAAAGTTTTAGTCACAGGTATTTTTAGTAAAAATCATGGGGAGGTTATGAGCCGTGAATTTTTGTTTACTGCCCATGACCTGTCCGTGACTTTTACTAAAAATACCTGTGACTAAAACATAGCTTTATCAATGGTCAAATTTCTATTAACTTTAAAAGAAAAGACACACAGAACAGACTGATTATGTAGAACTCTTAATTAAGGAGCTCTATACGGCTGTGAATGCCAAAAATTAAGCTTGGAGAAATGCAGCACTAGAAGTTCTACGCCCCCTCTCCCCCCCCCCCCCACACAGGGGCGGCTCTAGGCATTTTGCTGCCCCAAGCATGGCAGGCAGGCTGCCTTTGGTGGCTTGCCTGCGGGAGGTCCCCAGTCCCGCGGATTCGGCGGCACGCCTGCGGGAGGTCCACCAAAGCCATGGGACCAGCGGTCCCTCCGCAGGCATGCCGCCGAAGGCAACCTGCCTGCCGCCCTCACGGCGACCGGCAGAGCGCTCCCCATGGCTTGCCACCCCAGGCATGCGCTTGGTGTGCTGGTGCCTGGAGCCGCCCCTGCACACACATACATTTGCAGCACTGGAAAGGACAGCTTCTGAAGTTAACTAGACCATAAAATGGCAAGAATAACCATTTACCTTTTTTTATCCTTTCTGTCTTTAACAATGCACTCCTCCAATTACTTTCAAAGGGAAAACATCCCAGTGATCTTCCTGAGGCTTTATTATTCAGATATTTGTGGTCAGACGTTAGACTTGGCATTTTTTGTTCTTTTGATGCCTGAGATGAAATTGATCTGCTGTTTCAAATATGAAATGAAAAAGATACCGTGGATGCAAATATGTGTTTAAAGAGTAAGGTGACTGATGTTTTTCAAAAGTTACAAATCGTGTTGCCAACATACATAGACACTTTGAATGAGGACTTCTCAATACATGGGAAATTACCCATAAGTGGACTGCTGACTGAACGAGTCAGTAAAATCCCATGGGTACTAGGACCCAGCAGGAGTGTGAGCAGGAGATGGAAAGAATCACTTATTCTCCATCCAACTCCTGCCTCCATCCTACTCCATTCCCAACCCTTGCTTCAGGTTCTCAGCCATTTCTTCCTCGCCATACACCACATTCAGCTCCAGGAGAAGGAAAATATTACTTCAAGAGGCTGTCTAGCTGGCTCCAAAGCCTCTTGAAGCCGCAAAACTTCCATTGCTTAGGGCTGTGCATTACAGAAGGTGAAACAGTCTCAGGCAATAGACAGCCACAGCCCCTCTTCCCCCAGCCTTTTAGCATGTATGCCAGCAGCATGCCCCCCAAAACCTCCAAACCATCTGGAGGCTTTTGCTATCAGTCTAATTTCACAATTTTTGTAGCAACAAAGGACTGTGGGATTGGGTGGGTTGCCTTAAACTAATCTGGTTTAGGATCCCTAGTACAAAAAGACTGAGAATCATGGGCTTTAAAAATAATATGAAATGTATTTTATTTATTAAGAGAGAGCTTTAGTAATGTGTACTGAATGCTCAAGAACCAGGGTCAGTTTTTTTTAATAGTGAAAAACAACTTTTTCTGGTCACAAATATACAATCCTGTAAATCACTGGCTGCCACTATGTATCAGCATCTATGGTGGTGGTAGTGATGTCAGTCACTACAAAACCCCACGGAAAAAGTTATCTGCCCTATTCAAACCTCTAAAGGTAACTTTGCATTCCAATCAAGAACAGAAGTGGATAGTCATTTGGCCACATCCTCACTCCCTCGACCCAAAAATGAGTCAAAGAAAAAGGGGGGTAGATTTGTGATCAGAAAACACTCAAAAGCTTTTCTTCCACCCACCAAGATAACAGCAGAGAGCTAATGGAACATTGAGGCTAGTGAATACAAACTACAATATGAAAATACAGGAGAAGGAGGAATGTTCAGTGGTTAGGATGCTGGTCAGGGACTGAGAAAAGCCAGGTTTTATTCCCTGCTATGCAGGGGTGAAAGTAAGTTAACAGACTTACTGGTACACAGGGCGGCCAGGGTCCTGGGCAAGGTGGGAGGGCATCACATGTACACACAATATTTAAGGAATAGTGCAACCATATGATGAGCAAGTCAACTATGTCCATACCCGGATTGATCGCAGCCCAGTTAAAAATGACCATGCCATCCTTCTCCCACCAGGGTAGATGCGACAAGTATACTACTGGTGTAACCCCAACAAAGAGGATCCATGGAAGAGATAACATCACAATAGCCACATGGAATGTAAGGACATTGAGACAAATAAGGAGGTTGAAAGAACTCACATACGAAATGGAACAATATACCTGGCACCTCCTAGGAATCTCTAAGGTCAGATGGAAGAATTTTGGAGAGATCCTAATGGAAAAAGGCTATGTAGTCTATTACAGTGGAGAGGACAAACATGTCAATGGTGTAGGATTTCTTGTGCATAAAGATAGCAATAATTCAGTATTAGGATGCCGCCCAATGTCCACCAGGCTCATTTCCATCCACCTAAAGGCAGTACCATTTATAATATAATATATGGAGATATACCTATCTCATAGAACTGGAAGGGACCCTGAAAGATCATTGAGTCCAGCCCCCTGCCTTTACTAGCAGGACCAAGTACTGATTTTGCCCCAGATCCCTAGGTGGCCCCCTCAAGGACTGAACTCAGAACCCTGGGTTTAGCAGGCCAATGCTCAAACCACCTCACAGTGGTACAAATCTATGCCCCTATAACAGACTATGATGATGAGAAAATTGAATATTTTTACAATCAGCTCCAAGACATCCTTGATAAGGTACACAAGAAAGATATCCTGATTGTACAAGGAGATTGGAATGCTAAAGTAGGTACTGATGCACAGACAGATTGGCGAGATTATTGTGGCCCTTTCTGTAATGCGGTAACCAATGAGAGAGGATTGAGACTTTTGGAGTTTGCCAGCTATAACAATCTGGTTATAGTACACACATTAGGAGCACATAAAGCATCCAGACAATCAACATGGCACACACCTCTTGGTCTACATCACAGCCAGATCGACTACACCATGGTGCAAAACCGATTTCATTCTGGGATTAATAGAGCTAAAACAAGGAGCTTCCCCAGTGCTGATATTGGAAGTGATCATGACCTTGTGATGCTAAATTTTTGGCTGCAGCTAAAGAAAATCGTCAGGCCAAAGTTCACCAAAACCAAGTTTGACTTAGAAAGACTCAGAGACTGAAACATTGCAGAGTAATTCCAAGCAATGATCAGTGGAAAATTTGCCCCACTGCTTGCTCTAGAGGAAGATGTAGAAACAATGACCAACAATTTCAATGCTGTAATGAATGAGGCAGCAATGGACATCCTTGGTAAACATCACAAGAAGACAAAACCATGGGTCACAAATGAAATACTACAAATGTGTGACATTAGAAGAGAACTTACGAGAGACAAGAACAGCACTGAGGGATTGATAAATACAGAGCGACTGGCAGAAATATCAAGAAAGGAATTAAGGTGACCACGGAGATATGGATTGAAAAACAATGCTGTAAAATTGAAGAGTGTATCAATAATAAAAATAGCAAATGAGCCTTCCAGGTTGTAAAAGATCTGATGAAGAAAAGAAGGACCAAAGCTAATGCAATTCAAAACAAAGAAGGGAACAGTCTTACAGAAGGACATCATCAATAGGTGGACAAATTACTGCTCTGATCTATACAACTACCAGACAAATGGAGATCCTAGTGTCTTAGACAGCCCATGTTCAACACAGGAGGATGACTTTCCAATACTATGTGAAGAAGTGGAGACAGCTGTGAAATCATTCAAGAATGGAAAGGCTACAGGTATTGACAACATCCCAGCTGAACTGATGAAATTCAGAGGAGAAATAGTAATAGCTGTACTCACCAAGATCTGCAACAAGATCTGGCAGACTGGTGAGTGGCCCTCTACGTGGACACAGTCACTAATCATCACTCTGCCAAAAAAGGGCAACCTGCAATTGTGTCAAAATTACCGGACCATAAGCTATCCTAGCAAAGTGATGTTGAAAGTCATATTGAACAGACTGAAGCCACAAGCAGAGAATATCATCACTGAAGAACAGGTTGGCTTTCATACTGGAAGAAGTACCACAGAACAGAATTTCAACCTTCGTGTTCTATATGAGAAGTACTTACAACACCAGCAGGACATCTTCCACATCTTTGTTGATTTCAAGAAGGCGTTTGACAGAGTATGGCACAAAGCTCTCTGGGCAACCATGAAGTAGTACAATTTTGGCCATAAGCTTATTGGGGAGGGATAGCTCAGTGGTTTGAGCATTGGCCTGCTAAACCCAGCATTGTGAGTTCAATCCTTGAGGGGGCCACTTAGGGATCTGGGGCAAAAATTGGTCCTGCTAGTGAAGGCAGGGGGCTGGATTCGATGTCCTTTCAAGGTCCCTTCCAGTTCTTGGAGATTGGTATATCTCCAATTATTATTATTCTTACCATTAAACAACTGTATGCCAAGGCCAGCAGTGCAGTTCTCATCAATGGCACAATAGGAAAGTGGTTTTGCACCACTGTTGGAGTCTGGCGAGGCTGCCTTCTTTCGCCCACATTGTTCAACGTCTACTTGGAGCACATAATGACTGATGCCCTAGAAGATCACTTATGCACAGTCAGCATTGGTGGGTGAACAATCTCAAATCTTCAGTTTGCTGATGACACTGATGGCCTGGCAGGCAGCGAAGATGAACTTGCCAACCTTGTGAAATAATTAGATGAAACCTCCGCAAAATATGGCATGGAAATTAGTGCAGAGAAAACTAAGCCAATGACAAACGTACGTGATGGTATCAGCTCACTTATCACTGTCAGGGGACAAGAGCTGGAGATAGTGAAACAGTTCAAGTATTTGGGGGCAATCATCACTGATGAAGGATCCAAGGCAGCAATTCGAGCAAGAACTGCGCAAACAGCAGCAGCAGTGGCAAAGCTAAAGCCAGTTTGGAGGAATAAGAACATCTCCCTGGAATCCAAACTGAAACTGCTGCATGCCTTGGTCATCTCAATTTTTCTGTGTGTGTGCAAGACATGGACCCTTACAGCAGAACTTGAACGGAAAATACAGGTAGTAGAGGTGATGTGACAGATTTCTGTTACCAATCTGCCTGAGGCGTCAGGTGATCAGGCTCAAGCCACAGGATCTTTAGGGGAGGAGATGATGAAACACACTAAGGGTCTAAGTAAAGCTTTATTAGTAAAATAACAAAATAACAGCGGAGAGTGAGGGGTGCTCCCCACGTCACTCAGAGGAAGGATGAAACCGTTAGTGCCCCAAGTCCTAACCCACTTTCATACTCACGCATGCTCTACCCTAGGCTGGCCAAACCTGGGTGTAACGTAAGCAGAAGAGGGGAAAGGGTGGACGGGAGTTCTGTCCTGGGCCCAGGTCGTCTGGGGTCCACTGTGATCTCCAAATTGCTCCAGCTCTCAGGCAGGTTTTTAAGTCCAGGGTGCCTTTGGGGGTGTTTCATTCCATGACCTCTGTTCCTGGTGTTCTTTGTACCAGTCCAAACTGACTCTCTGTGGTCTCCTCAACTTTCCCAAAACACACCGGCTAGACTTTGTTGTCCTCTTTGTTTTCCTCTGTGCTGTCCTTCACCTGTCTCACTCATTATGGGCTGCCTCTGCAGGTCTGCTCAGCTGCATCTTCCTTTCTCATGGCTGACTGGTGAATTCCAGGCCCCCCTCTTTCTTGATAGGCAGCCGAGAGTCAGATGAAAATCCTGGGCATCTACTTCAACTACATCACTAATGAAGAGGTCTGCAACATCATCACCCAAGGCACTGGGTCATATGAAGACCTCCTTATGACCATGAAGAAGCACAAGCTGAAGTGGTACAGCTATGTAACAAGATCATCTGGCCTATCCAAGATCATCCTCCAAGGGACAGTACAGGGGAAGAGAAGAAGAGGTAGAGAGAAGAAGAGATGGATTGACAACATAAAAGAGTTGACGGGAATGGACTTCATGGAGACTCAAGCACAGACACACAATCATCAGAGGCAGAGACAATTGGTTGATTGCTCATCAATGATGGTGCCCCAACGACCAATGCAGTTATGGGAGTGATGATGACACAACTAGACTTAAGTGTATGTCCTTTTGGTCTTAATGTTAAAAGTAGTCACCAGGGGTGTCAGTCTATTCATGCAGGAGGGAATTGCCACCCCTCCCTGGTTAGCCAGTGATGTAATGCAAAGCTCAACTGTATACCATTGCCCCATTACAGAACAGTCAATGGAAACTGATCAGATAGAACTCCAATCAAATGAAACCACTTGGAGGTGAAAAAGAAACAATGTAACAGACAAAGGATTGCCCTCTATGAATAAAGACAAACGACTGTTACAGTACAACATAAAGCGGAAACAGGCACTCTGGATCCATTCATTGACGAGACATCTTGTTGAGCAGGGGTATTTTTCATGAAAGATTGCATTCTTGTTCCTGTGAAGCCAGCTAGCTCTGTAACAGACTGAATTTTTAGGGGAAAACCTACTTTATAAGAACGGCCATACTGAGTCAGACTAATGGTCCATCTAGCCCAGTATCCTGTCTTCTGAAAGTGGCCAGTGTCAGATGCTTCAGAGGAAATGAACACAGCAAAGCAAATATTGATTGATCCATCCATTTGTCCAGTCCAAGCTTCTGGCAGTTGGAGGTTGCATCCCTGACCATCCTGGCTAACCAGGGAGGGGAAACTATCTTCCATGAACATATCTAATTGTTTTTTGAACCTAGTTATACTTTTGGCCTTCACTTTTGGCAACGAGTTCCACAGGTTGATTGTGCATTGTGTAAAGAAGTACATCCTAATGTGTTTTAAACCTGCTGCCTATGAATTTCATTGGATGACCCCGGTTTTTGTGATATGTGACAGAGTAAATAACACTTCCTTATTTACTTCTCCACACCAGTCATGATTTTATAGACCTCTATCATATCCCCATTCGTTGTCTCTTTTCTAAGATGAGAGATTAAAAAGACTGGACTATTCCTCATATAGAAGCTGTTACATACCCCTAATCATGTTTATTGCCCTTCTCTGTACTTTTTCCAATTCTAATAGTTTTTTTTTGTTGAGATTGGGCAACCAGAACTGCACTCAGTATTTAAGATGTGGGCATACCATGGATTTATATAGTGCCATTATGGTTTTTTCTGTCTTCTTATCTATCCCTTTCCTAATGGTTCCTAATAGTATTAGCTTTTTTTGACTGCCACTGCACATTGAGCAGTTGTTTTCAGAGAACGATCCATAATGACTCCAAGAGCTCTTCCTTAACTGGTAACCGCTAATTTAGACCCAATCACTTTGTATATAGAGTTGGGATTATATTTTCCAGTGTGCATTACTTTGCACTTATCAACAATGAATTTAATCTGCCATTTTGTTGCCCAGTCACTCAGTTTTGTAAGATCCCATTGTAATTCTTTGTAGTCAGCTTTGCATGTAAACATCTTGAGTAATTTTGTATCATCTGAAAACTTTGCCACCTCATTATTTACCCCCTTTTCCACATCATTTATGAATATGTTGAACGGCACTGGTCCTAGTACAGATCCCTGGGGAACCCCACTATTTACTTCTCCTTACTATGAAAACTGACCATTTATTCCTACCCTTTGTTTCTTAACTTTTTAACCATTTACTGATCCATGAGAGGACATTGTCACATGACTGCTTACTTTGTTTAAGAGTCTTTGGTGTGGGACCTTGTCAAAAGGCTTTCTGAAAGTCCAAGTACACTGGATCATCCTTGTCCACATACTTGTTAAGTATCAGAGGGGTAGCCGTGTTAGTCTGGATCTGTAAAAGCAGCAAAGAATCCAGGATTCTTTGCTGCTTTTACACATACTTGTTGACTCCTTCAAAGAATTCCAGTCAATTGGCGAGGCATGATTTCCCTTTACAAAAGCCATATTGACTCCTCTCAAACATATCATGTTTATCTGTGTGATGGGAATTCTGGTCTTTACTCTCATTTCAGCCAATTTGCCTGGTACTGAAGTTAGATTTACTTATCTGTAATTACCAGGATAGTTTCTGGAGCCTTTTTTAAAAAGGCTGCTTTTTAAAAGGAGCATTACACTAGCTATCCTCCAGTTATCTGGAACAGAGGCTGATTTAAACGACAGATTACATACCACAGTTAGTAGTTCTTAGCTAGGAAAGGTATCTATTAATAAGCGAAGGCTATAGTTTGTGTTTTATTATTTTGTTTGATATTGTAATGATTTGTTTACTTTAAAAGACCAAACAACAAAAACCCAATGCTATGATCCAGGTGCTCAGCACAGCTTGGAGGGGAAGTGTGGTAAAGATCGCTTTGACACTTTTGTATCCAGTCTCAGATCTTGAGGCCTTTTGGATACTCAGTATCCTGAGTTCAGTACTCTGCAATACTTGGAAGTAGAATTGACAGTGGTTAGTTGTATTTTACAATGGTTTTATATTACTCCAATGGGCTGTTCTGATACCAAGAATAATGTAGGTCTGCCTCAACAATATGCCCCTCTTTTGGGAGGGATGGCCTCAGATGGAGTGATACCAGTATAGGAACCATTACAGTGGTTTTACATCATCCTTTCAGACATTAAACAAACAGATGTAACACTGGTATGTTAATGGAAAATTGTTTAGGTTAATGAAAAGAAAAGCTATTAAAAACCCATAATGTCAAGAAATTCTTTAAGTTCTTAGTGATGTGGAACAGAATCGCCCACTGGAATGCAAACAGATATTATTAAGGCAGTTCAGTTTCTGAAAGCAATCTCAACCAGCCTGGAAGTGAGCAGGTTGGAATTTTAAGTCAGAAGTGTCAGAAATAGTGATTTTCTAATCACCTTACTAGATCTCAAAAAAAAAATTGCCTAGAGGGTGAGGCAACAACATACATGAGGATTTTCTTGCATGTTTTAATAAACATTATATTTTTTCAGGATAACCCTGGAAGGAATTTATTTTATAGATTTTATTTCCATAAGGCAGAACAGCATCATTCAAATCAGATTTTGTTGTCAGTGATTCAAGAGCACAGTGGCTTAGGGGTAGGGGTGTGTGTGTGTGTGTGAGAGAGAGAGAGAGAGAAAAAACAACAAACAAAATGCCACATTTAAAGGGAAAAAAATCCACACACTCATTTTGAACTTCAGAATTTTTCAGAAAATACAAGGGATTTCAATTAGATGATTTTTGCATAGCCTTCAATGATTACAAAAAACGGTTTCGCTCTGTATAGTCCCGACCAAAAATTGTGATAGGGATGCAGTTCTCCCCAAGGTTATACACAGATGAAAATAATTCACTAGCATATCAACATGTCAAACACAAAAATACATTTTTTTCTGTGACCTAATACTTCTGGTGGATTGTAACTCCTAGGAATAATAGTTAATTGAATACACATTTGTTTTGCAATTTTGAAGCAAAAAAACCAGCATAATCTTTGGGCTGCAGAGCCATCAAAAATCAAGAAGGTACCAGCCATCTGTATAAAAGACTCCTAAATGTTTAGGATTATACGACTACATTTTTGGAACAGCAAATTGTAGGAGAAGACACATACCATACCTCACATTCAAGAAAAGAATGAGAACCAGACAGTATAGCACTGTATTCTATTTAGCTAAAGTCCAAATATGGCATAATTGATATACACAATTCTCCTTTCTACCCATGAAAGGAGAACCATATATGACAACTGGATATTCATACAATCTCTCTCTTCTTCAAGATAAAAGACGGTCTCACACAAATGTTCCGTAACACAACCAGTAGCCTGATAAGTTCAGAAAAAGTCAATTTCTACCTTTCATGAACCAATCTCCCCATATTCTCCTTGACCTGTTCTGGTATCAAAGCATAGTTAGAGTAGGCTATTGGTAAATCCAATTACAAAGAAAATTATCCCTACTTTTTAAAAAATACTTATTTTGTGAGAATACTGTATTCATTTATGTCACATACCATATTAACAGACTTACCATTCAGAGAGGAATGATGACTCTGGGTATTTAATTTCTTTTACGTATGATTCTGTAAAACAAAAAGCGATAAAACGATATTTAAAATCAAGTTCCTATGTATAATACCAAAAGAAAATGGTAAACAAACTCTAATTACTGTTTACAGCAAAAATCTCAAACAAATTTTTTTAATTACCTTGCCACCAATTTTCTCTACCACAGCCTTTAATATAAATGAATTGATAGGATTTGTTTTCCTTGGAGTTAGTATTAGCCCTAATGTCCTGGTCAAATTCCAACTTCCTATCCAATTGTCTGAATTTTCAACTGGACTGGGTACTCTTTAATTCCTGTTCTAAATTGTGTAGATCACTATACACTGCTGAACAGGTGTCATGTTTCACCACTGAGCTGTTTGTATTTTAGGTGTGGTTGGTGTGATTCTTATGTGCAGTTTGTAAAGCAATTTGGGATCCTTCATGATGAAAGGTTCTATATAAATGTATAAATTGCATGTGTGCAAAGCAGCTTATAATTAAATCTCACTATTTTTAAGCAGAACTCCCCATTAAGTGAATAAGGAGTTCCGCTTAAAAGTCAATAGCAGGAAATGGCCTGATTTTATTGAAAGTGTCTTTTTAAAATACCTTTTCAGTTTGGGTATATTTTAAAAATAAGTAAGATTTATAAAACAGATTTATGTGTCCAGATTTCAGTAACTCATAACTGCATACCACTTTTGTTAGTTATCCAATTTCTGTGTTTAAATAAGTGTCTTTTTCACAATCCTATTTTCTTCTGCTTAATGTTCTGGTACACACATACGTTCTGCCATCCTAATCACTGCCCTGGTAATAAATTGATATTGGACTCCCTGCCAATCTCCTTTTAAAAATATTTTTTCCTAAAGAAAATGTAAATTCTGTGCTTAAAATATTTGATGACACTATCCTTTACAAAAGTAATAACAGTGCATTAGAACACAGGCCATTATTATTCAACATTTATGTTGCAGTATCTTCGTTTTCTGAAGTGTGTGTCCATGTGTGTGCACGCAGTAGTATCTTAACTTACTAACAGGAAACAACCTATTAGAAATTGTGAGCACTCTGGAAATGAGAACATCATTTCCGTGATGCAGCTAAACTAACTGGAAAGCCAAAGTCCTAAGGTTCTGTCTGTTGAATATTCTCAGAGCCTCACAAACTGTGTGATGCAATGTTGTTTGCAGGCAATTATTTATGCCTTTGAAATGAAGATGTTTTGAAAGAATCAGTGTAGGAAAGAAACAAGTTCTTCTGTATCCTCCCCATTTTGTTTCCCATCGTCCTTGAATTTTCCTCATTATAACGAGCAAGATGTTTTGAAATCTTATAAAAAACACTCAAACATTATAGACCCTGACCTTTCAATATAAGAGGTAAAGTACTGTATTTTAGTGCTACATTTTATTTTTGGTGTTTTTCATAAAAATGTTTACAGCACTTTGCAGTCATGAGTTGTGCAAACACAGAAGCAGCGGGTGGTTTATAATACCCTACGAGTAATATCGGTACATATGACCAGGCAGAGCTGGATGAAGAACCACGCTTCCGGGAGAAGAGGGGGTAAAACCGAAGGATCAGAAAATAGAACGTGACTGATTTGGTGGAGAGCGGCTTGAGAGGGGACCGGAAGCAAGTGCATTTCGTCAGGAGTGAGCTTCTCCGAGACTCCGACTCCAGAGCCTTTCAGGGCGGAGGTTTCCCCGCACGCTTGGGAGTCTCTGCCCTAGAGCTGAGCGCGGCGTTGTGCTCATGGGGCTACTGACCGCGTTACGCTGAGAGCCCCGGTCGCCCCCCAGTCACAACCTTCCTTCCTACCCCCGATCCCAGCCCCCTCTCAAGCCCATGGCAGCCCCTCCCCCGCTAGCGCCCACGTACCCCGGTGCCCCCAGCGGGGCTGGCTCCTGCTCATGGTGCCGCTAGCCTCGGGGCTCAGCTCCCGGGCGGCTGCGGCGGGAGGGGGCTGGGAGGTGCCCGGCGGCGGCAGCAGGAGAAAGAGGAGCCCCGGCGGCTGCGGGATGCGGCCCCGGGCAGCAGCATCCCCGCCCTGCTACAGAGTCACCGAGGCGGCGCCCGCGGCACCAGACCAGGAGCCCCCCCCCCCCCTTACGCTGCGAGCCCGGAGCAGCGGCCTGGCCGGTTACCGGGCAACAGGGGCGAGCTCCGCGGGCGGGGCGGGGCCTCGGCGGGTGCGGCTGCCGCGGGGCCAAGGGCAGGGGGCGGGGCCCGTGGCGGGGAGGGGGGGTTCGGGGGATTGAGGGCGGGAGCAGGGTGCTGAGGTGAGGGGAGTGACGGGGGGGTGGTGAGGTGGGGGGAAAGCAGGTGGCTGGCGGGGGGCTGTGATGGGATTGGGTGGAGAGGAAGAAAATGGCTGGGGGGTGGCTGAGGTGGGGTTGAGTGGGGGGAAGAAAAGTTTTGCAATTGAAGCGCTGTCCATACTACAAGCATGTTAGGAAAACTAACATTGTTTAAAATAGGTTAACACGTTTGCATCCACATTCAAACTCTTGAAAGCCAGTTTACAGTAGTATTTAATAGACACTCGTGTGAGCTCATCATGAGCTAAATCCTAAGGTGTAGATGAGGAGTAATAGGATGTGGGAGGGACTGAAAAGGTGGCATAAAGCCCACCTTTGTTCTCTGCCATTTCTGAGCCAACTCAATGCTAGGCTAGTTGCCAGGTATACTATAAATGCACAGCATGTGGTTTTCTATTAATTTTATAAACAACATAGCAGTAAGCAGTTATCCAGATGTCTAGGACAAAGAAAAAAATGATTTCAGATCCAAGCAGTCCAAGCTTGTTATCCATGAAGGACAAGCAAACTAGGGTGGAACTGCTGATATCCTATCGGCATGCTAGGAACAGGTATGACATGGCATTCCCATGAGCTGGATAAAGTGGATTGGCCTAACAAGCTATAACATCCAAAACATATTTGTCAAAAAACAGGACAGCCAGACTGACTGACTCATATGGATTTTGAACCAAGTCTATCAAACCTAGCACATAGAAAGGGTCATGGATTTCAGATAATGACTAAACATATTACATGTATTGTGAGTTTGAATATTAGAATTCTATTCATTCCAGGCCAGACTCCACTAGTTTCAGAAGAATTAAGGAAGTTACAAGTTTCTTTGCTGCCGTACACAAGACACACTGGCTAGATACAGGAGAGTTCACAGTTGGAAATTTTTTATACTTTCCTTTATTCTGGACATTCAAGTGGACAAGCGAAACATAGGGATGAGGTTGTGACAGAAATGGACAAGAGAACATTGAACAGCTGAAAACCGGTGTCTGAACAGATTGTCATAGCAAGGTTTATTGAGCGGCGTATTATCGCCTAGGCCAACAAGGCCTAGGGCGGCAAATTTGCTCGTGACCCCTCCCCAACTCTGCCCCTTCCCCAAATCCCCGGCCCGCCTCCTCCACCAGGCACGCCACACTTCCCTCCTTCCACCTCCCTCCCAGGCTTGCCGCGCAAAAGTGCTGGGAGGGAGGGAGAAGCAAGTAGCGGTGCGCTTCAAGGAGGCAGAGTGAGGTGAGCTGGGGCCCGCGGGCATGGGGAGTAACCCAGGGTGGGCCGGGAACCGCTCCCCACCCCAGCTCACCTCCGCTCCACCGCTGCCATTCCCCGAATGCACTGCAACTCCCCTTCTCCCCCATCCCTCCCAGGCTTACCACGGGGGAGCAGAGGTCGGGGGGTGAGGGGGCGGCAATTTTTTGAGGGCCTAGGGGCAGAAGCAGCAGAGAGGAAGAGAAGGTCAGATTTTATTAACAGCTAGATAGCATTGTAGGTGAGAGTCCTGATCAAGATATGATTTTGATAATGGGAGATATGAATGCAAACATTGGTAGTGGACCTGGTAAGCAAATTAAATGTGTTAGACTACACAGCACTGGGACAGCTGATGGTAGTGGGAAAAGGTTAAGAACTTGCTGGAAGTTTGGAAGGACAGGGCAACTTGCAGGGCAGAATGGATATCACTATTCCTGTAGCTTTCTCATATTTTAACTGTTAAAATATGGAAAAGCTACAGGAATAGACAGTATAACAGCAGCGCTGCTAAAATCCAGCAGGACAAATACTATCAAAGCATTAGGAAAATATCTATAAGAAAGTATGGGAGCAAGAGGAGGTACCAGTCAACTGGCTAAAGCCAACAGTTGTACCAAACCTAAAGAAATGACATCCTGCTGATCCAAATATTTATAGAGGAATAAGTTTATGATCAGTACTGGGGAAAATCAAGATGATAGTAATTATCAACAGATTAATGCCAGTTTTACCAGAGGTAGTAGGTAAGGAACAGTGTGACTTTAGGCCAGGCCAAAGTTGCATTGATCAGATATTCATGCTTCAACAGTTGATGGAAAAAAAAGCAAGAATAGGAATTAAAGACTTCACAAAGGTATTTGGTTTGGAGGAAAGCATTATGGACAGTAGTAGTGAAATCATAAGGAGTTCCATAAAGGATAACTGCAATTATAAACATAATGTATGAAGACTCCTGAGTGTTGTGAGAATTGGTGGAAAATTAAGGAACTGGTTCAAGTTAAAGTTTGGTGTAAAACGGGGCATGGAATCACCGTTGCTTTTCATCATATTCTTAAATTGGACATAAAGAATGGTAGACAAATCGGAGGGCGTGACATTGGGTGATCAAGAATTAAACTCTTTAGCTTCTGCAGATGACATCGTACAACTGGCAGACATTTGAATTGATGATACTCTTTGCTACATTGGAAAATTGGTATTGTCAATTTGGACTTAAAATAAATGCTAAGTGATTGCGTCTTGGAAAAGGACAATAGATAAAGTGTTGAAGTGCAGCAGCAAAGTCATAGAAGAGGGGTAGGCAACCTATGGCATGCGTGCCGAAGGCAGCACGCAAACTGATTTTCAGTGGCACTCACACTGCCCGGGTCCTGGCCACTGGTCTGGGGGACTCTGCATTTTAATTTAATTTTAAATGAAGCTTCTTAAACATTTAAAAAACTTTATTTACTTTACATACAACAATAGTTTAGTTATATATTATTGACATAGAAAAATACCTTCTAAAAACATTAGAATTATTACTGGCACGTGAATCCTTAAATTAGAGCGAATAAATGAAGACTCGGCACACTACTTCTGAAAGGTTGCTGACCCCTGTCATAGAACAAGTAAAATCTTATATGCACCTAGGAAGCTTGATTAGTGCCAATGATTCATCAAGGATGAGGTTAAAAAGGAAATGTGCTTTAGCTACAAGTTCTGCACTGAAACTGGTGAAATTATGGAATGATGAAAACATTGCATTTGGTATCAAAGTAAAAATTTATCAAATCACTATATTAACAATATTACTCTATGATCTGGAAGCAGCTGCTTTGAATGAAAGAGATCAGAAGGTTGGAGACAATGGAAATGAGTGCACTTTGGAAGACGGCAGGTGTAAAGTGGAATGATTTTAAGTAGGACTGTCAAGTGATTAAAAAATTAATCATGATTAATTGAGCTATTAATCAATAATAGAATACCATTTTAAATATTTTAGGATGTTTTCTACATTTTCAAATATATTTATTTCAGTTAAAACACAGAATACAAAGTGTACAGTGCTCATTTTATATTTATTTTTTATTATAAGTATTTGCACTGTAAAAAAACAAAAGAAATAGAATTTAATTCACCTAATACACCTACTGTAGTGCAATCTCTTTATCATGAAAGTTGAACTTACAAATGTAGAATTATGTACAAAAAAAACTGCACTCAAAAACAAAACAACGTAAACTTTTTGAGCCTGCAAGTCCACTCAGTCCTACTTCTTGTTCAGCCAATTGCTCAGGCAAACAAGTTTGTTTACATTTGCAGGAGATGATACTGCCCACTTCTTGTTTACAATGTCACCTGAAAGTGAGAACAAGTGTTCTCATGGGACTGTTGTATTCGGTGTTGCAAGGTATTTACGTGCCAGATGCGCTAGAGATTCATATGTTCCTTCATGCTTCAGGCACCATTCCAGGGCATATGCATCCATGCTGATGATGGGTTCTGCTCGATAACAATCCAAAGCGGTGCAAACCTATGCGTGCTCATTTTCATTATCTGAGTTAGATGCCACCAGCAGAAGGTTGATTTTCTTTTTTGGTGGTTTGGGTTCTGTAGTTTCTGCATCAGAATGTTGCTCTTTTAAGACTTCTAAGTGTTGCTCCACACATCATACCTCTCAGATTTTGGAAGGCACTTCAGATTTTTAAACCTTGGGCCATGTGTTGTAGCTATCTTTAGAAATCTCACATTGGTACCTTCTTTGCGTTTTGTCAAATCTGCAGTGAAAGTGTTCTTAAAACGAACAAGATGTCCTGGGTCATCATCTGAGACAGCTATAACATGAAATATATGGAAGAATGCGGGTAAAACAGAGTAGGAGACAAACTTCTCCCCCAAGGAACTGAGTCACAAATTTAATTAACACATTTTTTGAATGAGCATCATCAGCATGGAAGCATGTCCTCTGGAACGGTGGCCAAAGCATGAAGGGGCATATGAAGATTTAGGATGGTCTGGCACATAAATACCTTGCTACTCCAGCTACAAAAGTGCCATGTGAATGCCTGTTCTCACTTTCATGTGACATTGTAAATAAGAAGTGGGTAGCATTATCACCTGTAAATGTAAACAAACTTGTTTGTCTGAACGATTGGCTAAACAAGGAGTAGGACTTGTAGGTTCTAAAGTTTTACATTATTTTGTTTTTGAGTGCAGTTATGTAACAGATTCTATATTTGTAAGTTGCACTTTCACGATAAAGAGATTGCACTACAATACTTGTATGAGGTGAATTGAAAAATACTATTTTTTAAAATTATTTTTACAGTGCATATATTTGTAATAAAAAATAAATATAAAATGAACACTGTACACTTCATATTCTGTGTTGTAATTGAAATCAACATATTTGAAAATGTAGAAAAACATCCAAAAATATTTAATACATTTCAATTGGTATTCTATTAACAGTGTGTTTAAAACTGTGATTAATCATAATTAATTTTATTAAGTACTATTAATTTTTTTTAGTTAATTGCGTGAGTTAACTGCGATTAATCGACAGCCTGATTTTAACACAAATTAAGAAGTTAGAAGGAGAGTAGGATGTGAAGTCAGGGTACTGAATTGGCTACAGTTCAAAAGTTTATGATGGTGAGGATATTGCAGAAGACAAACACATAGGATGCTAAAGAAAATAATTCAAACGCAACCAAGATCTGTCGGACCTAGAGACCGACCACTGACTAGATGGTGGGACATCATACACAGGGCCATTACAGGCTGGGCTTAACGAAGGAATAAAAAAATGACAGGAAGGAATGATGACATTGTATTGCTCCCACTGTCTGCAAAGATTCTTTGGGATGAGAAGAATTATAGCCACTGTCTCCGGTTCCCCATTAACAGGGACCCTATTTGAGATCTCCTTACATTCTTGCTCATGTCTGTGATTCCCACCTTTTTTTCCTACTAGCATTCTATCATTGCTGATTTTCAAACTTCTTTCTCACCTTCCCAAGAAAATAGAAACACTAGCTAATTAATTCTCACCATATCCTTCACAGATGGGAGGGAAGTATTATAATTCCCACACTACAGATGGGAAAACAGAGGCAGAGAGGTTAAGTGACTAGTCCAAAGCCACAGAGGAAGTCACTATTAGACATGGGATTAGAATTCTGCAGTTCCTGTGCTCAGATTACTAGACTCTGGCTTTCTCTAATGCCTTGTCTTGTTTGGGTTAATTGGTTGATCTGCACATAGAACAGTGATTAAAATTTTCCACATTTATGACATGGCACTCCAAAGGTTGAGCAGATTCTGTGTGGGTGGGGCTTACCAGAGCACAATTTCTTTGTGTGAGCTCTTGTTGTGATTCTGACTCTCAGGTGGCTGGGCCCTACCCATGCTGCTCTGAGTACTCTTTTGTGTAAAAGTCTGTATGAACTTGTCTGTACGTGGCCCACACATGATCTCTATTTGTGTCTTCATGGCTCTGAGGCTCTGCAAATGTCTATTGCTTTTTGAAACCCCAAATATTGCTCCCTCAGCAGCCTTTGCATTAGTCTTTTATCAGTGACCCTGAACACAATTTTATCTCTAAGCATGTCATTGTCTGTATTTCCAAACTCACAATTTCTGTTTTTTGCCTCAGCTTTGTGACATACTTGGCTATCTGCTCTTCTCCTAGATGTGGGTGCGACCAGAACTGGTACTGTTCAAACACAACATGTTTCTTAGGGTTACAGTAGTGCCTATGCATTATTAAGACCTCATCTAAAGTGGGACTATTTTCAGTTGGCTGCTGGGAGAATGTGTTATGAGTTTCCTCTCCCACTAGGTGCAGTAAAGTGGCTGCTTTAATGTCTGCTTCTTTTTTATCTGCACCTGAGGCTTCCCATTGCTCCACTTCTCAGCAAGATTGCCAACTGAAAATAAAAGAGGCAGTGGCTTGAAACCCTCCAGGTTCAGATTTTATTTTTAATTCTATTTTCTATTGCAGTGGCTCTCAACCTTTCCAGACTACTGTACCCCCTTCAGGAGTCTGATTTGCTTGTGTACCCCCAAGTTTCCCCTCATTTAAAAACTACTTGCTTACAAAATCAGACATAAAAATACAAGTGTCACAGCTCACTGCTACTGAAAAATTGCTGACTTTCTCATTTTTAGCATATAATTATAAAATAAATCAATTGGAATATAAATACTGAACTTACATTTCAGTGTATAGTATAGAGCAGTATAAATAAGTCATTGTATGAAATTTTAGTTTGTACTGATTTCGCTAGTGCTTTTTATGTACCCTGTTGTAAAACTAGGCAAATATCTAGATGAGTTATGTATCCCCTGGAAGACATCTGCATACCCCCAGGGGTACAGTACCCCTGGTTAAGAACCATTGTTCTAGTGTAACTGTTTTACTTTTGGGTTCACTTTTGTGTCTCAGTACTCATAGGCGCTGATTCCGTGGGTGCTCCGGCGCTGGAGCACCCACAGGGAAAAATTAGTGGGTGCTCTGCACCCATCAGCAGCCAAGTGTTAGGATATAGCAGCAAAGAATCCTGTGGCACCTTATAGACTAACAGATGTTTTGCAGCATGAGCTTTCGTGGGTGAATACCCACTTCTTCGGATGCACCCACGAAAGCTCATGCTGCAAAACGTCTGTTAGTCTATAAGGTGCCACAGGATTCTTTGCTGCTTCTACAGAACCAGACTAACACAGCTACCCCTCTGATACTTGTCTGCAAAGGCCTATACTTTAAGAATTTAGGTGTATTCTTATTACTTAGCTAGTTATAGAGGTATAAAAGAAACAATCAAAATCACTTTCTGTCTGTGTAAGGGCCTTCTCTCACTGTGACAGTCTGAGGCCTTGTTCTTAGGCTAAGCCTTTGGCTAAACAGCAAAGGCAGCAATAAACTGGAAAGTGTATGGTCACATCCTTACATTCCAAACTAGTCACACTGAAATAAGGTGCTATTGGGCTGTTAGGAATACAATCCTGTCCTGATATTCCTATCACCTCCAGAGAAAGGGAAGAGCCTAGAAGATGTAAAAGGAAACTTAGTTTGATAGCATCCTGTTTGGCAAGAACTCACTTATCAATAGCTGGGATGTGAAATCCTCATTTCTGTATTGTTCTATCACTGTAGTCTCTACTTTCCTATTGTTTGTCTGTATAATCTCTGTCTGGTTCTGTGATTGTTTCTGTCTGCTGTATAATTAATTTTGTTGAGTGTAAACCAATTAAAGTGGTGGGATATAATTGGTTAAATAACCATGTTACAGTATGTTAGGATTGGTTAGTTAAATTTCAGTAAAATGATTGATTAAGGTATAGCTAAGCAGAACTCAGGTTTTACTATATAGTCTGTAGTCAATCAGGAAGTAAGGGGGGAATGGGAACAGGGAATGGGGGTGGGGGAATTGGAACCATGTTTCGCTAAAGGGTGGGAATGGGAACAGGGACACAGGCCAGGCTCTGTGGTGTCAGAGCTGGGAAGGGGGACACTGAGGAAGGAAACTGGAATCATGCTTGCTGGAAGTTCACCCTAATAAACATCAAATTGTTTGCACCTTTGGACTTCAGGTATTGTTGCTCTCTGTTCATGCGAGAAGGACCAGGGAAGTGAAAGGGTGAAGGAATAAGCCCTGTAACACCAAGCTTCCCTCACCTCCCCACCTCCTACTCACCCCTCCCACAAGCACGCCACGTCCCCGCTCCTCTGCCTACCTCCCAGCCGCCCACCACCAAACAGCTGTTTGGCGGTGTTTCAACGCTCCAGGAGTGGGGGGAGGAGCGGGAACATGGCACGCTCTGGGAAGGAGGTAGGGATTTGGGGAAGGGGTTGGAATGGGGGGGGGGGGAAGGGGCGGGACCTCATGGAAGGGATGGAGCGGGAGCGGGGCCGGGGGCAGAGGTGGGGGGGTCAAGCATCCACATGAAGGAGGGGAAGTCGGCGCCTATGTCAGTACTTTGTACCTTGTGTTTGGTTCCTGCTGGTCTGTGGATTGCAGTTTCTTGTCTGTTTATAGCAGTTTGCAGTCTTTACTCATCTACTGTGCTCCTGACGAAAACAGCCATTTCTTGCTTCATGCAGCATGTAGTCACTTCTGACACCACATCATACTTTCTGGCATGGTCAGGCACCAGAGAGTGTCTTCCTCAAAAGTATGCTGCAACCTCAGTACTTCAGAGTGAGACAGGGATATAAAGTTTAGATCACAACTGCCTTTATTAGATACATAACAAGATGTCTCCTACAAAGATTGAGAACATCCTGAGTGTGCCTGCATGATGTAAGAGACCCATGACACTGGGAGACCCTCTGGTGATTATGTGAGACTAATGTTAAAGAGAGAGTACCATAATACTACATTCAGTAGCCTGGCTTGAGGCAAAGGTTTCATGGTAGGAAGTATCCTTGCTACACAGTGCATGGCCACTACTAAGGGTATGGTAGTTCTCCTTCTGCACCCCTGTTCCATGGACATCAATATCTGATGGATAGAGCAGTACATCAGATTGGTTTTCTCCAATCACAACCAGCTGCACTAGTATGCACAGGGAGCCCTATGGAGCTGGTCTTGGTAGCATGGTGAAAGTATGACCTTCCCAAATGTTGCTTGCTGTATGCAGCTGGTTACTTTGCTTCTGGGACCCTTTGTATTTAGGGAACAGTATTTGTCTCAAAAGAAGTGCAGGAAGTACACACATAATTCTGCCTTTTCTAGACCTACATATGGTAGGCAGTCTAGCCATTAGTTAGGTTTTAAATGCACCCTGTAGGTAAAATCAATGTTAGACAAGTGAACATAACTGATCATCTGTATAAAATACCGTATTGAGGCAGGTATATGCTCTTTGCCATAGTATAATACCTGAGAAAGATAGTTAATATCTTCAGATATAAATTCTGAGGCCTTCAAGTATCAATCCTCCATGACTTCATACCAGCTACAGAATGCTAGCCAGATATTTCCATTTCTGCTTTCCTGCCATGTGATGATATAACAAAAGAAAATTCAGGTGCAAATCAGGAGTCTGCAGAAACTGAAATCAAAATAGCTCAACAATGCCTTTTAATGTGTGCTAAAAAGAAATGCTACTATAGTAGCAATATGCATCATCTAGGCAATGCTGTTTCAGTATAAAATTATTAGATATCACAAATTAATAAAATCAGAATCTAAGCTCTTTGGGGCAGGGCCCATATATTTTCTATGTCTGTACAGTGCCTAGCACAATATGACCAAAAGCTGGACTGGGATTTGTAAGCAGGACCATAATAAATACAGATAATAACAAAATTAACATCATTTTATAAAGCTAAATCACATCCAGAAAACACAAAATTGATAAACTGTGGATGTAAAGAATCCAAGGGAAGTGAGGGCAAATTTGATCCACACTCCAAATACAACAGGCTCGTTGATGCCAACCTCTGAGCAGGGAGACACAGATTATTTGATTCTCTATTCCAAAACTGGAGATACTGCAGAATCCCTGAGCAGTAAAGTAGAAAGAAAGAGCATGAGCAGTGAACAGTATGGGCCTGACTGAGTACCCGTCGCTCCAACTGAAGTCACTGAGAGTTGCCAGAGCTCGGCACCTCTGAAAAAAACCCACAGAAACAACAACAAAAACAGGCTCTGTATCATAGCTAACTGTACTAATATAGTTTTAATGGAAAAAAAGTAGTTGTGCTAAAAATGCTTTAATATGAACTTTGGCTTGGGTATTATGTTTTAATACTTGCAATTAGGCTCTCTCTCCAGACTTTTGCAAACTGGGAAAATATAATGCATGCAATTGAGGAGGGAATTTATTCATGTTTTATGCAAAGCCTTGTCTTAAATGCCATTACTGGGCACTTGAATGTGGAAAGTAAAATCCAGCAGGTATGCTGGTCTTTACATACAGACTCTTGTAGTCACATCAACTGGTTGCTAGAATCTGGGTCTTGTCTTGTAAGAAATGCAGATGCAGACCAGCCTGACCCTCATCCAGCTCAATTCAGAAGTATTACTGAGTCAGCACTGTTCTAGGGCTTAGGTGTGCTGGTCTTTTGCATCATACATGCCACTTTCCATACCATAGCAGTATCCTAGCTTACACTCAGGACAGGGAAGAGAAGCTTGAGAGAAGTAACAGGAAACAATGGAATGTAATTGCATTCTTCTCTGGGCTGCCCAGAGGATTCAGGGGGCCTGGGGCAGGGCAGGGTCTTTGGTGGCAATTCAGCGGCGGGTCCCTATCGGAGGGAAGGACCCGCTGCCAAATTGCCGAAGAGCGAAGCAGCGGCGGTAGAGCAGCCTAAGTGCTGCCGATCGCGGCTTTTTTTTTTTTTCCTTCTCCCTGCCACTTGCGGCACTTGTACTCACGGGGCAGCACTCCGAGGCGGCAGCACTTCAGTGGCAGGTCCTCGCCCTTCCCTTGCTCCAAGTCTTCCGCTGCACTGAAGGACCTGCTGCTGAAGACCCGGAGCGAGGGAAGGGCCTGCTGCCAAAGTGCCACCGAAAACCCAGAGTGGCTCACGGGGCCCCTGTGGGGCCTGGCAAATTGCCCCACTTTCCCCCACCCCTGTTCTTCATTGGCACTGCATTTAAACAAAATACTGTAGAATTCCTTATTTTCTCTGTTAAAATGTTTGTGCTATATCAGTGTTGTGCCTCTGACTCAGAACAATTATTATTGCACTGAAAATAATGTTTGTTTTCCCCAAAATCAGCAGTTCCCAAAGCCATGGGGAGCTTCTAGTCGCTGCTTGTTTTCTTGGCTCCAGAAACTGTCTGCTTCAGAATCTCATCCATGTAAAAACAATCCTATGTGACCATCTCATCATCTAAGATGGCACAAAATAAAAACATGAACACAGCTCCATAGTACATTATATTAAATTGTTTTTAGCAACCTTGTGCACCACCATTGGTTACCTGTTGTTAATGACAGTTTTGCAGGCACACCTTGTTTCTTTGCAATAGAGTCATTATAAAAATTCTTGGCTCTGTGCTAGGTTTCTGTGGCACCAGAGAGGGATACATTTTTATTGACTTAATCTGACTAGGAAATATCTGCCACACAAGTTGTCTGGGAAATTATTAATTGTGATGACACCACATCCATCAAAGATGTTCTGAATTGTTCAAATGGAGAGCTGGTGTTTAATTGCTACTCTTGCAATCTATTCAAAAAGTGGGGAAAGTACTTTAAAAAGGGTGAAATGAAAGATATATAAGCACCATGAATAAAGAAGAAAAAAAAATCACTGAAAGATCTCAGGTCCTTTTACTCTCTCTTCTCGTATAGCTAGCAGCTTCATTTCTCTGATCCAGGCTCCTACCCATGTCCATGCTGGCAGGTCTGTTCTTCAGCAGTTTCTCTACATTATGCTTCCTGCTGAGCCTCATACATGTTTCTAGGAGCATGAATCAGATGCACTGAATCAGTCATGTGGGAGCAGCACAAATAATAGAGGGGAAAAAAAGAGGAGGATGATTACTGAGATTAGGGAATTTGACTGGAGATTCAAAACTCATGTATTAGCCACAACATGTACACCTCAAATAAGATTTAAAAGGAGGCAAAATAGTGACTGGACTCTGTGCAAGGAGATGGGCCAGGACGGAGGATGCAAAGGGCCTCATAGCTCTTATGCACCTGCCCAATCACAGTGGCAGTATTCGTGCTTTCCTGAAGGCAAAGACTGCTCCCTGTTCATTGTCAGTTCTAGTACCTCAGAGGGCATGGCTATAACCCTCTTTTCTCCCATGTCAGCCAGCAAAACTGGCTCTGCATGGATATGGAGAAGTGGGGGTTGGGGGGTGGCAGGGTGCAGGCTATACCCTATATGAGGGTGATACAGCAACTGTGCTCTCTCTGCTCCTGGAAACATTGTGCCTCCAGAAAATCCCACTGAGAAGGTGCACCTCCTTACCTAGCCTTCCCCTGAGCAACCTTGTAGTGGGCCAGTTTGGCCCTTAGACACCACAGGGTAATTTGCTGCACCTCCTGGGAGCTTAAATCAGGAGGTAATGAAAATCTTGCTAGAAACCCTGATTTCCATAGCAAAGACACTCGGAAAGGCATCTGAACAACAGGCAGAGCTCTCCAAAGGTTTTGCAGAGCTAAGAAAGACATTTAGACAGGCTTCAGACATCCACCTAACACATCTAAGGTGGTGGAGTGCTTAACACCAGTCGGATTGGGAACAGGATGCTTATCACTTGGGATCTGGGAAAGGATGGACCCCAACTTCATCTTTCAAGGTGGGCTGTGATCATAGGAAGTGAGGAAGGTCATGGATGTGCTGGGAGGGGATGTCCACAAAATCATGCTCCCCAAATTGTAGGACCCTGAGCAGCTGTACATTTGGCATATGATCTTAAAATGCTTATCTGAACTTTATAAGGTTGGCATAGCATTGCTGCAGAACTCACAACTTGGAGACTTTCAGAGCTCTGGCTTCATAAACACAGACAAACTTGCCAAAAGTAGAACTGAGATGCCACTATTTTTTTTATTATTATTTTTGATTAAGCATTTTGAGACTCTTATTGCCATAGCAACAAAAAGAAAAGACTAGCTGATTAAATTTTATATTTCACAGAGGGAATAAAACCAAACATATTGCCCTGTACATCAAAACATACACAAACCCAGCACATTAAACAAAAATAGAAAAAGCTCTAATAAAGCTGGATTCTTGCTCATAAAAGAGAGAGCAAAATTGCTTGTGATGCTGCCCAGCCATACTGCTGCAGCCTGAACAAACCCATCTTTGGGAGGCCCGTGCATTTGAAGCAGGACAATTACTCAGAATACTAGGGCACAAAAACACGGGTCAGTGAGTGACAGTCAAAAATTGCTGCTGTATAGAGGGTGGAAAATAAATAAGTTTCTATTTTTTTAAGTGAAAATGAACACACAGCTTTATTGAAGATGTTCAGGGATTGCTCAGTAAATGAGTCGAGTGCATTCAGTGGCCATCAGACCACACCTCTTGCGGATTGCAACTTCTCCATAGAAATACTACTTTATTATATACACAGCCTTAGCTACACTGTTTAGTCAAACAAATCCAGATGCCCCCCCAACATTTTATCAATGAAGCATTTTTAAGGTGTGGAAGTATGTACAAGCTAAATGTACCATGATTACAAGCAATTCTTTTGAAAATGTGTTGTAACAGTTGCTGTGAGCGCTCATTTAAAGGCAAAAAAAATGAATGTGATTGAGAGGCTTGTGCGGTGCCAGTTTTCAGTTTGCAACAGAGTTACACACACACACTCTCTCTCTCTCTCTACGGCACTCAAAAGTGTAAGAGCCACTTGTATAGATCTCTCAGACATCAGTAAGGAAAGCAAAACTCCTTGGAGTGATTCTTGAGGAGGAGGAGAATCAGATCCAACCTCTCTGTGCAGCTGGGTGTCGCCCTGCCTGTGTGCTTGGCCGGAAAAGGCTGGGGAGCCTAGCCCAGCAAGACCAGGTAAAAGGGGGCTCAGGCTGGCAGAATAGTCTGCCTCAGGGGCATCCCAGCCCACCAGGTGACATCCCAGGGGGTCCAACCCATCATAGTAGAGGCTGTGAGGTAGTGTGGCCTTGAAAAATAGGCATGTGCGTGAAGAGGACCTGCGTTCTAATCCAGGCTGTGTCAGTGATGCATTGCATGGCCTTTGGCAAGTCCTTAGCTTTCTGTCTCAGTTGGTAATGTAGATAATACTTAGCCACCCACCTCACAAGTTATGAGGATTAACAGTCAATGTCTGTACAGTGCTTTGAACTAATAAAGGGCTGTAAAACTAACTCTATGTATTATTAGTAATGAGGTTGAAGAAAAAAAAATAGTCCTCGGGGTTTTACCTTACAGGGATATGGAACCTTCATGGAATGAAAACCGCAGTTCTGTGGTCCTGGGAAGAAAAGCACTTGCAAGTATGGCAGTAATGAAAAAACACTATGGGCCTCCTACTGAACACCCACAATTTCAAATGAAGTGGGAACTGCAGTTGCTCAGCATCTCTGAAAATCTTGTCCAGCAGCACATAACTGTGGAGAGCGACAGGACTGGGTAGATGAAAAGATTTATTTTTCTGAGCAAAGAAAGATCTCTTTGTTGCTGGACCTGCAGGAGAACCAGATCTGAACCATCACTCATCTGAAATAAGTGACACCTGATTACCTTTCCTTCTTTCTTCAGAATTTAAAGGAGGAAATAGTATGTTTCCGCTTTCCTTTTGCAAATTCTTGAAATAAAACTCTCCACAAAGGACTTACATATGTTCACTACTTGGCAGGTTGAGGCAGATTTCTAGAGACTATTGTCCCTCAATGTTTGAAAGTCTGTTAATCTCTGTTTAATATTGTAATTGTATAATTCATTAATTAAAGTATAATTCTTGGATTATTTCCTTGTGATAATAATCCATGTAAACGCCATCATAACATGCATTTAGTCTACTTAACATGCATCACAGAAGTATCACTCTAGCACACCCCTCCTGGCTCAAAGTGGTATTGCAGCAGCTTTTGCACTCAGGTATTGCACTCAGTTTCCCCAGTGTCTTCTCTGGCCATAGGAGTAAACTCTCCAACAAGGCCACATAAAAGACTCCAACCCCTTTCAGGGCTTCAGAGTCTTTCACTTAAAAACCAACAGAAAATAGCAAAGCAACTAAGTCTTCAGCCCATCTGGACTCAGGTGCTAGCTTCATTCTTTATAGGCTAGGCTTAGTAGCAATAAACTGTCCCAACACCAGCCCCAGTCCCTGGGCTTCAATCTCACCACCCAGGAGAGGGCATACTCTTCTCCTACCCAGGGTTTCAGGCAGGCTGTAGTCCTGATCAGCTCCTGTCTCTAGCTAGGCTCCTTGCCTACCAGAGGACAGTCTATCTGCTCTACTTCCCTGCCAGCCCTCAGCTTCTAGGCTTCCCTCCTTTTAAATTCAATGTTGCATAGGTGTAGTGGGGCAGAGCTAATTTAACATGGATGACTGGCCCAAGGCCTCTGGCCCTTAAAGGGGCAGACCAGCCCATTACGAAATGCAATGCCACATGTTGGGGTTCTATCATCTCCTCAGCACAGCAATGATTTAGGGGACTTGGGGGCATGTAGCAGGAAAGCTGAACACTCATTGTGTGGTACTGTTCAACTCACTGAAATTTTCTAGGCAGAGGAGTGTCGAAAATTAGGCTGCCTGTCTGGGCACCCATACTCCTTTGTTACTGTGGCTCCTGCTGCATACTTAGGCCGCAGGATGTTCTGATGACAGATGTCATAGGAGGCAATGGGATTCAGCCAGTGCTGTGCTCATTTGTTGCCAAACACCAGTTTCCTTAGACTGTTCTGGGTTCGCAGAACACAGGAGAAAGCTAGCAGGTACCACTGGGTTTTAGGGAGAAGCTATGGACATGCAGGAACCATGCAAGCTATCACAAAGGGACATGGTGCTTGGATGGGTGTGGGCAACCTCCCTCTCTTCTAAACCTCCCTACTCATACTGATTTGCAGGAGAAGTGTTAAAGAAGAGGAATGTACTTTAGCTAAGGACTACACCTTAAAATCATACATTTATTGTAACAATTCAAGACCACATGAAGAAACATCCTTGGTCAGCACTCTGAATATCATCCTGAACAAAGGGGGACAGTCATCCATAACATGGTAAGTTATTCTTTGTGACCTGCGTAATGGGACATGAGAGCACAGGGGAGGGTGGAAAAGGGAGAACTAGGCCATGCAGTCTGTGCAGATGCTTTAAATATGCTCCCTCATTGCAGGCTGAGAGAGAGAACACCACCCTCAGGGAAGGCACCTACAGAGAACCATACACTACATTTCTCTATCTGTCCATATGCAACTTGACTCCTCATGCAACCAGTCACCTGCCAAATTTACACTTGAACTATTCAGAAGAATGGCACCCACCCACATCATGGAGTTATACTGGAAGATCTCCTGACCACTTGGATCTACCAGAAATGTGTTCAACCCACCTGCAAGATTGGAAGGAGGAGTCAATTTTTTAAGACATGAAAGAGTGCTGCTCATTCCAGTCAGGCATGGGAACACACCAGATACTGCTCTGCCACTGGCACACAACAGTTCCCAACAGCCTAAATGATGCCAAGCATTCTATTATCTTTACTCTTTAAGAGCTGCTCCTATGATGGTCAGCACAAGTTGCATTAATTTCATTACTGTAATCCATTTGTGAACTGGTAACAGTGCAAGGTGTGTGAACTCCGTGGATGGGAGCTGTGCAGAAGGGCTGTGCCTACAAATGGGGTATAGGCAGTGATGAGATGGAGCCATTTCCCACAGGTTCCCAAGAACCGGTTGCTAAAATTAGACCTCTGTGGAGAACCGGTTGTTAAAGGGCCAGGGGGTGGGCAAAGAACTCTGGTCTGTGGGCCGGACCATCCTGTTGCTCCCAGGATTCCCAGCTGGGGAGGCTGAGGCTCCCCTGGCCCCTCCCCCGCTTCCCCCCAGCTGCAGCGTGGCCAGCCGCCGGCACCAGCTGGGCAGCTCAACTGAGCTCAGGAGTCATCCTGCTGCCGCTTTTTGAGTAGCCCGGCAAGTGTGGGGGGGCTGCTGCAAGCTCCAGGGCTGGCCAGAGGGGAGGGGAGGGGAGGGAAGGGGAGGGGGCAAGTTGGGCAATTGGCCCAGCAGGGGCCCCCGGCCCCATGAGGGTGTCTCCCCCGGGCTCTCCTCCGCTTCCCCCACCCCGCAGAGCCGCAGCATGGCCAGCAGCTGGGCAGCTCAGCTGAGCTCTGGGCTGCAGGCAAGGTAAGGGGGTGGGGGGCTGCGGGCTGCAGGGGAGGGCAAGTGGGACAATTTGCCCCGGCCCCACAAGGATGTCTCCTCCCGGCCCCTCCCCCCTGCAGAACTTCAGCGTGGCCAGCAGCTGGGCAGCTCAGCTGAGCTCCTGAGTTGTTCTGCTGCTTTGAGCTGCCGGCAAGGTAAGGCGGGGGGGGGAGGGGGGCGGTGGCTGCGAGCTCCAGGGCCGCAGGGGGGAGGGCAAGTGGGGCAATTTGCCGCCGGCCCTGCAGGGGCCCCCGGACTGTCCTCCGCTCCCCGCCTTAAATCAGAATTTTTTATAGGGAACTGGTTGTTAAGATTTTGGCAGCTCATCACTGGGTATAGGAGTATATTGACTTAGTGCAATACGGCTGTCTCAGTGGGTACAAATAAAGCATACTACAGCCCAGCTTCTCTTCTGCTCCTCACCGTAACTACCATAGGGAGAGGGAGAACAATGGTGTGTCTGTTGCTGATTTGAGAAATAAAGGTTATTACAGCCATTGATTAAACTGTGCTCTCAATTATACCATGTCACCTCTCTGAAATCAACAGGGCTTCACGGGGCAACTGAGACCAGGAACTGGCTCATAGACCTTTCAGTGTGGGCACACTTCCATAGGGCTAAGTTGTGGACTCCTTCTCCCATTGGTCAGTAGTTACTCATCTGTTGTCTTCACTGGGAATTCTCGTGCAGGTAACTTCCTGTTGCTGGGAGTAATGGGTTCACAATCTGACCCACATCAGTTACTAATTATAAACATACCTCTAGACAGTACTTTTCAGCCTACACTCCTGTAATTATATGTATCTAACTCACTTGGCTGTTGCGAGGCTCAATTCATTCAGATATATAAAGCCGTAAGAGACCCTTAGGTAGAAGGTGCAATGGAAGTGACAGAGATATTATCAAGTATCAGAGGGGTAGCCGTGTTAGTCTGGATCTGTAAAAGCAACAAAGAATCCTGTGGCACCTTATAGACTAACAGACGTTTTGCAGCATGAGCTTTCGTGGGTGAATACCCACTTCTTCGGATGCAAGTCGATGCTTGCATCCGAAGAAGTGGGTATTCACCCACGAAAGCTCATGCTGCAAAACGTCTGTTAGTCTATAAGGTGCCACAGGATTCTTTGTTGCTTTTAGAGATATTATCGTCCTCCAGAAACACTAAGGGCTTGGCCACACTGGAGAGTTGCAGCGCTGGTGGTGGCTTTACAGCGCTGCAACTCACTCACCGTCCACACTTGCAAGGCACATACAGCGCTGTATCTCCCTGGCTACAGTGCTGGCTGTACTCCACCTCGGCCTGTGGAATAACGACTGCAGCGCTGGTAATGCAGCGCTGCTCCACCAGTGTGGCCACCAAAAGCACTGTTATTGGCTTCCAGAGGAATTTGGAGGTATCCCAGAATGCCTGTTCAGCCACTCTGCTCATCAGTTCGAACTCTACTGCCCTGGCGTCAGGTGACCCGCCCTTTAAATGCCCTGGGAATTTTAAAAATCCCCTTCCTGTTTGCTCAGCCAGGTGTGGAGTGCAATCAGTGAATCTTTCCAGGTGACCATGCCTCCACGCGCCAAACGAGCCCCAGCATGGAGCAATGGCAAGTTGCTGGACCTCATCAGTGTTTGGGGGGAGGAAGCTGTGAAGTCCCAGCTGCGCTCCAGTCGTAGGAATTACGATACCTTTGGGCAGGTATCAAAGGCCATGCTGGAAAGGGGCCATGACCGGGACGCACTGAAGTGCAGGGTTAAAGTGAAGGAGCTGCGGAGTGCCTATTGCAAAGCCCGCGAGGGAAACCGCCGCTCCGGCGCTGCCCCCACGACCTGCCATTTTTACAAAGAGCTGGACGCGATACTTGGGGGTGACCCCACCACCAATCCGAGGACCACGATGGACACTTCAGAGTGGGGGGGGGAGGAGGAGGAAGGGGGGAGAGGAAACCGAGAGTGAGGGTACTGGGGTGGGAGGAGACACCCCGGAGTCCCTGGAGGCATGCAGCCAGGAGCTCTTCTCAAGCCAGGAGGAAGGTAGCCAGTCGCAGCAGCCGGTACTTGTGGAGGACAAACAGAGGAGCGGGTTCCCGGTAAGCGGCTTTTATTTTCAGGATGGAAATTTTTCGGGAGAGGAGGGAGGGTTCTGCATGCATGCATGCCTAGATGTGGAATAGCGCATTGATGTGGTCTATCACATTGCGGTAATCGGCCTCGGTAATCTCTTCAAAAGTTTCAGCCAGAGCGTGGGCAATGCGATTGCGCAAGTTTATTGGGAGAGCCACCGTGGTCCTTGTCCCAGTCAGGCTAACGCGTCCGCGCCACTGTGCCGCGAGGGGTGGGGGGACCATTGCTGCACACAGGCAAGCTGCATAGGGGCCAGGGCGGAATCCGCATTGCTGTAGAAGACCCTCCCGCTCTTCCCAGGTGACCCGCAGCAGCGAGATATCTTCCAGGATCAACTCCTGTGGAAAATGTTGGGAGAGTGTTCAGTGTAGGTGCCCCCTGCAGCTGTTTGCTTTCCCCAATGCACAGAAACCCCAGTACAGCCCTGAAGCAATCAGTCCCCCTTACTCACCATTTTGGGGCTCCTGTGGGTTATGTCCACTCTCTTTGGTATGGGAAAATTATGCTATTGTGAAGACTGTTACTCCTTCACTGTGTGGGAATAACTGTCTGAGATATAAACAATGCTGCCTCTGTTAAGTGTTGCCTTTTTTGCCTTTCCACAAGCAACCTTGAGTTCTCGGCTGCCCGTGTTATCAACAGCTCAAAGACTCCAAAACCTCCGGAAGAAGCCGCGAAAAAGCAAAGACGACCTGCTGCAAGCAGTTATGGATCACTCTGCCACAGAGAATCAAGAAGTGTAGGACTGGAGGGAAAGTAGGATCCGCCAGAGAAACGCAGCAGCCAGGAAGAAAAGCACAAAGCAGCTGATAAGCATCCTGGCGCGCCAAGCGGACTCTATCCAGGCGCTCGTAGCCATGCAGGCAGAGCACTACCACGCCACCCACCCCCGTCCCAAAGCTCTTTCCCTTGTGCCCCAATGTCAGCTCAAAACCCCCTTCCCCAGCATCCAGGTTCTTACCACCACCAGCTGCCTCCAACACCTGTACGTTCACCAACCAGCCCTGAGAACTACAACCCTTACCCTCTGCACTCAACCCCCATCACCATGCAGTATAGGCACCCTGAAGTGCAGCAGTCATCGCACAGCACTCCAGACAGGACATATTCAAACCTGTGACTGTACAGTTCCCCACCCCACCCCCCTGCCCTTTTAGGTTCCCAAAATGTTGTGTGTCTGTCAATAAAGTTATTTTCTTTTCAATAAATGAATTCTTGGCTTTGAAAACAGTCTTTATTATTGCAGAAAGTCAAAGATACCGTAGCCCAGGAAAGAAACAGGCACTGCAAATCAGCTTAGGAAAAACAGATTCCTACTAACATTGTAACCACTGCACTTCACTCCCATGCAAGGCACCAAACATTACTGTTGGTTTTCAGCCTCAAATTCCTCTCTCAAGGCATCCCTAATCCTTGAAGCCCTGTGCTGGGCCTCTCTAGTAGCCCTGCTCTCTGGCTGTGCAAATTCAGCCTCCACGCGTTGAACCTCGGAGGTCCATGCCTGACTGAATCTTTCACCCTTCCCTTCACAAATAACCGCAGGGATGCTGCTTTCCCCCAAGTCTAACTTCCCATACAGAGATCGCCAGTGCCCCTTTAAACGGCCAAAAGCACACTCCACAGTCATTCGGCACCGGCTCAGCCTGTAGTTGAACCGGTCCTTGCTCCTGTCAAGCTTCCCTGTATACGGTTTCATGAGCCAAGGCATTAACGGGTAAACGGGGTCTCCAAGGATCACAATGGGCATTTCAACGTCCCCTACTGTGATCTTCCGGTCTGGGAAAAAAGTCCCTGCCTGCATCTTCCTGAACAGGCCAGTGTTCCGAAAGATGCATGCATCATGCACCTTTCCAGGCCATCCTGTGTTAATGTCAATGAAATGCCCACGGTGATCCACAAACGCCTGGAGAACCATAGAGAAATACCTCTTCTGATTAACATACTCGGATGCTAGGTGGGGTGGTGCCAGAATAGGAATATGCGTACCACCTATCGCCCCTCCACAGTTAGGGAAACCCATTTGTGCAAAGCTATCCACAATGTCCTGCACGTTCCCCAGAGTCACGGTTCTTCTTAGCAGGATGTGATTAATGGCCCTGCAAACTTATATCAACATGATTCCGACGGTCAACTTTCCCACTCCAAACTGGTTCCCGACCGATCGGTAGCTGTCGGGAGTTGCCTGCTTCCAGACTGCAATAGCCACCCGCTTCTCTACCATCAGGGCAGCTCTCAATCTCGTGTCCTTGCTCCTCAGGGTAGAGGCGAGCTCAGCACACAGTTCCATGAAAGTGGCTTTTCTCATCCGAAAGTTCTGCAGCCACTGCTCGTCATCCCAGACTTCCATGACGATGTGATCCCACCACTCAGTGCTTGTTTCCCGAGCCCAAAAGCGGCATTCCACGGTGCTGAGCATTTCCATGAATGCCACAAGCAATTTAGTGTCCTACGCATCAGGAGACTCGCTATCATCGTCAGACTCCTCATCACTTTGTATCTTAAGGAATAGCTCAACTGCCAAACGTGATGTGCTGGCAAGACTCGTCAGCATACTCCTCAGCAGTTCGGGCTCCATTTCCCACAGAAATCGTGCTGCACAGAAACCGTTGAGAGAGTCAAGATGGTGCCAAACGTGGACGGAAAAACAGGGATTGCTGGGATGTGAAGCGATGCATCACAGGGCGTTGGGACAGGAAGCAGAATGACCCGCACCCTCTGCCCCCTTCCCACAATCCACGGCGCCAAAATGGGACGAGGTGCTTTGTGGGATAGCTGCCCATAATGCACCACTCCCAACACTGCTGCAAATGTGGCCACACTGTAGCACTGGTAGCTGTCAGTGTGGCCACACTCCAGTGCTTTCCCTACAGAGCTGTACGAAGACAGCTTTAACTCCCAGCGCTGCACACCTGCAAGTGTAGCCAAACCCTAAGTGCTTTAAAAACTTTAACTGCTTTACAGCCTGAGCATTAAGAAGAGCATAAACCCTGATGCATTTGAGCTTTTCCTTGGAAATTTGCAGTGGAATTAGCCATACACACTTAACTGAGAATCAAACAAGGGCAGCGGTCATGCTCCAAAGAACATAATGTGTCAATAGTCAGCTCACCAGTTTCAACGTACTATTCAATCTAACGGCAGGTTGTAAACTATAATATATCTTTCAAAGGTGGAACAAATCTCAAAGGAAGCTAGAACTGTGTCACTCTGGAATGCAATTGAGAATAACACGGTGTTAATATATTCTCCTTCCCCCTGGGTCTGCACCTCTAAGGTACACAGAGCGTGTTTGAAGTTACGTAGCAACCACTAACTAACATTGAAAGAAATATTACAGATCTTGGGCCAAATCCTGTTGGTCTTATTCACACCAGTAACCCTGTTGTAGGGCAACAAAATATGGCCCTTACTTTGTGTTTTAAGTTAGTCCAAATAATTCCTGCAAAATGTTAATTGAACGTTTACTAGCCTAGTCACAAAATCCACGTGCCTATCCATTACCATGATGGTTGATGACAACGAAAAAAACTAATGATATTGCTCTTCCCCCATGAAAACAATCTTGTTGAGGTAGAATTTTGCAAAGGTGGTCAAAATACCAAGTACTGAGTGCTTTGCTTTTCCGAAAGCAATTGCAAAGATTGTGAGTGGACATCATGTTGTCATCTGCAAGCTGAGGAACGGGATAACCTCTGGAATTGCCCTTTCGAGGAAGCAGCTATGGTTTTTGCACCAACCTGCACATTTTCTTGGAGTGCCCCAATCTGTTGCGGTTTCCACAGGGTTTGTCCTTGAACTAACGAGCATTCAGAGACTGTTTTCCACAATGAATATGCACACAATCTTTGACGGTTGTCCGTGGTGTCCTTTCTTGCACAGATCACATAACAGTTGCAGTTTATGTGATCACCACTTTAGCAGTTGTTTCCATTGATACAGCAATTTCTAGTGCTCAGTTTAGGGTCAAATCATCCTCAATCAATAACAGATTCTGGGTGGCTTCATTTAACATACCTCTTAATCATCATTGAAACGGTCTCCAAACTGGAAATGTTCTGTTAATTTCCAAATCTGCCATTGAATAGTCTTCCCATCAAACATTTCTGAGCCCTCTTTACCACCCTCTCCCCCTCCTCTCTGTGCATACACTTGCCTGTTCAGTTTCATTTCCAGCTTTTTCTGTTGCTGGTAAACTGATCATATCATCATCTGGAGAATGCCCCGTATGAGCAGCGTCAGGCTGAGCTGACTCCTAGGGCAATGATACAAAAGCTGCATCTTCTCTCATTACAGTTGCTGGTTGGGTTAAACCTCACCTAAATTGCTGCAACCTCCACCCCTCATTTAAGATAGCTGTCAGACAGCTAAGCAGCCCTAGCTAAGACAAAGAGGGTATGCAAAAAGCCTGCCCAGTATTTTGCACTTTGAAGGCAGAATGCTTCACAGGGCATTGTCTTTGAGTGAGAGTGAGTGTATGTGGGAATAGCGAGTGGGAATGGAGAGACAACACTGCACAAATGAAAGGACCACTAGAGAAGCAAAAAGGAAACCACATATGCACACACAGAACAAGCAGGCTGAAAGATTTTGGTGCTGTGAGAAAGGAATCTGTTGTAAACCACATACCTCCTGGATGTGGTGTTCTGTCCCCTCTAGTAGCACTGAGACCACTTAGGTCTGGTCTACACTACGGGGTTAGGTCGAATTTAGCCACATTAGGTCGATTTAAAAATGAATGCGTCCACGCAACCAACCCCATTCAGTTGACCTAAAGGGCTCTTAAAATCGACTTCTGTACTCCTCCCCGGTGAGGGGATTAGTGCTAAAATCAACCATGCTGGGCTGAATTTGGGGTAGTGCGGATGCAAATCAATAGTACTGGCCTCCGGGAGCTATCCCAGAGTGCTCCAATGTGACCGCTCTGGACAGCACTTTGAACTCTGATGCACTAGCCAGGTACACAGGAAAAGCCCCAGGAACTTTTGAATTTCATTTCTTGTTTGGTCAGCATGGTGAACTCAGCATCACAGGTGACCATGCAGTCCCCCCAGAATCACAGAGTGTAGAATGTTTCTATGCTCCCCGTATCATCTCCGTCCCTGAGGTTGTCACAGATTAGAAGGCGGAAAAAAAAAGTGCACTCGCGATGACATGTTTTCCAAGCTCATGCAGTCCTCCTGCACTGATAGGGCACAGCTTAATGCATGGAAGCAGTCAGTGGCAGAGGCCAGGAAAGAATTAAGTGAGCGCGAAGAGCGGAGGCAGGATGTGATGCTGAGGAAAGCCAGCAAGAGCACAGACCCCCACTGCATCCACTGTATAACCGCCTGCCCTTCTCCCCCTGTTCCATAGCCTCCTCACCCAGACGCCCAAGAATGCAGGGGGAGGCTCCGGGCACCCAGCCACTCCACTCCAGAGGATGGCCCAAGCAACAGAAGGCTGTCATTCAAACAGTTTGATTTTTAGTGTGGCTACAATAAGCAATGTGGCCATGTCCTTCCCTCCTCCCCCACCTCACCCGGGCTACCTTGTCCGTTATCTTTTTTTTTTTTAAATTAATAAAGAACGCATGGTTTCAAAACAATAGTTACTTTTTTTCGAAGGCAGAGGAGAGTGGTTGGCTTACAGGGAATTAAAATCAACAAAGGGGGTGGGTTTGCATCAAGGAGAAACGCACACAACTGTCACACCGTAGCCTGGCCAGTCATGAAACTGGTTTTCAAAGCCTCTCTGATGCGCAGCATGCCTTGCTGTGCTCTTCTAATCACCCTGGTGTCTGGCTGTGCATAATCAGCAGCCAGGCAATTTGCCTCAACCTCCCACCCCACCATAAACATCTCCCCCTTACTCTCACAGATATTGTGGAGCACAAAGCAAGCAGCAATAACAATGGGAATGTTGGTTGTGCTGAGGTCTGACCTAGTCAGCAAACAGCACCAGAGAGCTTTTAAAGTGCATGATGGTGAGCTGAGTGGGCTCCATGCTTGCCGTGGTATGGCGTCTGCATGGGTAACCCTGGAAAAAAGGCACGAAATGATTGACAGCCGTTGCTTTCACGGAGGGAGGGGCAACTGAAGCATGTACCCAAAACCACCCACAACAATGTTTTTGCCCCATCAGGCATTGCGAGCTTAACCCAGAATTCCAATGAGCGGCAGAGACTGCAGGAACTGTGAGATAGCTACCCACAGTGCACCGCTCCGTAAGTCGATGCTAGTCACGGTAGTGATGTCACACTCCGCTGACTTAATGCACTTAGTGGGGACATACACAATCGACTGTATAAAAATCAATTTAATTTGCAGTGTAGACATATCCTTAGAGATTAACAAGTCTGCTCTACAGCCTTAGTTTAGGGCCAGTTGGCTTTTAGCTCATGCAATAGAGGCTCATGCACTGTGCTCCAGAAGCCCCAGGTTCAATCCCATCCACTAACAACTGGGGTCTGTCACCATTATATTGTCTCCTGTTCTTTGTTTCCTCCTGTGGTAGGGGGAAAACAGGACTTTGTACATTTTTGGCAAATCAACCAGATTGCATCAACACACTAGACTCGATCACCAATTTCTCCTCCCACCTGAAACAACTCAGAGGGCCCCAAAATGTGAGTAGTCAAAATAGGGACCATTACAAATGTAACTCTTGGGCACTTATTAAAGACTGGAGTCAGAGATTCATGTTTTATTGGTCAGACAAAGAATGGCACCTCTAGCATCACAGTGGGCCTTATTACCATTATCTTCTTGGGGTCAGGAAAAATTTTCCCTCATGGTCACGTTATTACAGAATGACCCATTATGGATTTTCTTGTATCTTCCTCTGAAGCATCTGGTGTCAAAGACAGGATAATGGAGTAGATGGACCATGGTCTGATCTATATCTCTGGCATTCCTGTATTCATATGAAACTTAACTTTATCCAGATAAGAAAGTGTTTCCAGTCTTTGTTTCATATAATTATTTCTATCTGTCCTCCAGAACATATGTATTTCTTATGACTGTAGAATATATTCAGTCATAGTTTAAACAGCAGTAAGTATATCTATAAAGCGATGTAAAACAAAACATTACTAGCATATTTGCATTTGGTTGATCTTTACATTCTTGGCTTCAAAATGGTTTAAAATAAAATATACATACAAAACAGGGGGAGAGCAGGAGGGGAGACGTGACTCTGGCCTCTTTGCTTTTGCCCACAACAGAGCTGGCAGATGTAGGAAAGTTGGAATGTGCATATCTAATCATTCTCTTCTATGCCATCATTTTAAGATGTAGGAGTGTAACAAATTGGCCCCAGAGATGCTTTCACACAGATTTCATTTATGACTGAGGGCTACATGATACTCAGGTCACAGAAACAGCTTAGTTTATGAAAAGAGGGTGCTCCTTTTGAGCGTTGTTGTGAAAATGAGATAAGGGTGTTAAGATTGCATCACAGCACTGGAACTAGGTAATCCATTCTTGTGTGAATAAACTGGAGTAAATGGACAGTTACTGGAAGGATGTAAAAAATGGTTGCATTTGGGAAAGATGCAGGCTCTTAGGTGGTGTGGTCTCAGGATGACCTTGTAGAGTCTCATGGTCTGGTGGACTCTTACCACGCAGTCTGATAATTGAATAAATGCAGTGACGATTTACAATTTTGGAGCAACTTGTGTGTTTTAAATGCTTTCATGTGCCTAGAGCCTGGGATTGACACTGGATAAATCAAAAGAATTCAAATAAAGAAAAAGCGTTGATGACTTCTGAGCCATGACCTATTCATATGACTATCAAGACATGAGCAATTAATCACTGATCAAAGGAGCAGTTCCCAAGTCCATGCAGGACTGCTATAACAGATAGTGTGTTCTTACTGGAGAGGGACCTGAACCAAAGCACTGAACTCAGATCTAGATGTGAATTTTAAAAATGGCCTGGCTTCATATTGGGCCAATACAACCCCAGCTCTGAACACGTTTGAAACCTGGATCCATCTTTTGGATTTTTGGCCTAACTCTAGTCCCTATACTGCCCTGTGTCTGTTTTCTGCATCAAATGTATTTTCCTGCCACTGGCCAGGGTCTAAAAAGGTGCAGGAGTACATAGATGTGCAGTAAGAAAAATTAAATGTACATTGATATTTTAGTAATATCCCTGCATTCCTCACAGTTGAGTTCACCACACATTTTCCATGAGTAAGATTTGGCCCAGCTAGAAAACACCTAACATTATCAAGGTAACTATTTACCTTGATCTTTGTTCTCCAATATGTGTATTGATTTTTTTAGTTGATTTTTTTTTCTTTTTTTACGATGCCCAAAGGCTTCTTCCAAAAGGCAGAAAAATCAAGCCAGACCTGTGTGCCATTTTCTATAGGATGAGGCTCTGGCTGGCACGCCAGGGACATTAGAATTCCAAAGAAGCAGGAAAAGAAGAAATATTTTCTCAGACTTTGGGAAAAGTCCTCCTTTATAGTTCACGGCAGGACATTTCTCATAGGAAAACCTTACGTACTAGGGATGGATTTTCATTGTGTGAGGTCCTGCTCCTTTCTCCTTCACTGATTGTCAGGTGGGAATTAGGGTTGGCATGCAGCATCAGTGAAAGCTGAGAGATAGGAGGATTTTGATCAAAGTTAAAAACTATTTGCCTCCTATAAAAAACTTAACTGATCAGAGAAGGAAAAAGGATTGATTCTCCATTCTGCCCAAGCCTCACTTGGTGCAGGAATGTATGTGGAGGCTGGAAGGATAAGCTTTAAGCCACTTTTGAATCTGTGTCATTGAGCTGCCAGGTGGAACTGCCTGACCCCTGGTGGCTGCTCTAAGTTACCCCGGCCTTAATGGTCTCCTCTCCCTGGCAGATTCCCTATTCAAAGGGCTGGTGTTGAGCCAATCAGCTGGCTCTGCAACGTAAACTGGAATTGTTCCCTGAGGGCTGGTTTGGTTCCACTGGATTTGTGGCCCCTTTACACTGCAAGAGTAGCATAGAAAGACCAGAGTGGGATGCAGAATTGGCCCTGGAGTCCTAAAATGGAGAATTACATTTTGTAATAACACGCAGTTTGTCAAAGCTTAGACGTACAGTATCCTGGCATTTGATTACACTGAGCCAAACCAGACTCACACTGATGTAAACCCAGAATTTCTCCATCAACTCCAATGAGATTAGTCTGGGCTTACACTGGGACAGGTTCAGAATCTGGCCCAGAGTTTTGTAGAACTTTTATTATTAGGGTCCTCACAGAGCTGCTACTTCCTACCATTTAATTGTTAAAACTAAATACACTTCTACCCCGATATAACGCTGTCCTCAGGAGCCAAAAAAATCTTACTGCGTTATAGGTGAAACTGCATTATATCGAACTTGCTTTGATCCACCAGAGTGCGCAGCCTCCCTCCCCCCAAGCTCTGCTTTACCGCA
Organism: Mauremys reevesii; assembly: GCF_016161935.1. Classification (NCBI taxonomy): domain Eukaryota; kingdom Metazoa; phylum Chordata; order Testudines; family Geoemydidae; genus Mauremys; species Mauremys reevesii. Next base: position 232,027,358 of record NC_052624.1, on the reverse strand, counting down.
TTATATCCGAATTCGTGTTATATTGGGATAGAGGTGCATTGGTCATCGTGGTCACTGAGCCCAGGGTTCCCGACCTGAGAATAAAGATAGATTCCATGATGCCACACTGTCCCATGAAGAAAATGTTGATTTAGATTTACTTTTAAATTCACAATCTTTTACGTTTTTTACTGCTCAGACTATTCCTTGACCTACATTTTAAAGCTGAATAATTTGACTTGAGTTTGTTGCACAACTTCTGGGGATAAAAGTTTTTAATCATCTAACAAGAGTGGTTGGCCTCCCCCAAAAGCTTTTAACATTTGATCCAATCAGCTGTCTTCACTGTACTGCTGAGCCTGCATTTTGTTCAAGTGCCAAGATGCAATGAAGCCAAATAATCAGGGTCAAAAGTTTCTGTTAGTTGGCATGTATCTCTGGCAAGCTTTATAGACTATCTTGATTAAAGCACATGTTAAGCCTTTGCTGAATTCTTTTTCCTCTTATAAATACAGTAATGTCTGATTTGATTTTTCACTCTCCATATGCTTCTGTGAAGAGGTCTGTGATCAGAGTGATGGACTAGCAACCAGAAGCAAAAAGCAGGATTTCTGTCATACCAGAGGGATTTGTGTCATTCTACATTATTAACTACCCTGGTGACAGGTGTTATCTTCTGGCGTTATCACAAGATCATATGCAAGCTGCAAGCCAATGGAAGTAGTCACAATACAGCAAACGTGTCTAGCTAGGTCTTTTTGGACTGCTGCTGCACATACAGATAACACCCACCAGGTGGTGCTAGGAAACAAATCACCATAGAAGAGAGCTTTTTGAAAATTTTATGTAGGGTAGAAGCTTGATACCTGGGTCAGGTTTACAAAGAGTCCAACTAACTAAATGAACCTCAGCCACAATACAAGTGAACCTAGGCTGATGCAAACCATTAGAAACCTGATGATTTTACATGGTTTTTAACACCCATCCTGGCAGAATTTGGTGGATTTGGCTGAGTTTTACTTTGAGTTTGTAGAGGTTTTGAACCTGAAATTCATATATAGTTCAGCAGGTGCAAACTTCATGCAACTGGAACTGGGAAAACGGTTGACAAATTTTTGCCAGGTGAGAACATGATTTCTGCATACCTCTACATTTGAGATCTGCCAAGGATGTGGCGTACAATCCAATCAGATTTCAAATTCAGGTTTGGGATCAAGTTCATCTATGTCATACTCTTGGGCCCTGTACAATTAAAATTTCAGACCAAAATATCAAAATGTTACAATCCAGACAGCAGATTTCGCATCTGCACAAGAGCCAGAAAACCCAAACTTTCCATTTTGGATCTGACCCAGTCCCCAAAATACATGGTCAAATTTGGGTGTGACTCCTATCTCCCCCTTATCTAAATTTGGAAAAGGGAAGGGTGAATTTTAGATACTATTTGAACTGATATCGAATACATATACAATGCAACTGAACATGTGGCCCTCAGCTACTACAGTTAATCTGTGGATCTGTCTTGGTATTGTCCTCATTGAGCTAAGACATCATTTATAGTTCCTGCCTCTCAGGAATGGATCCCAGACATGTTGTAAAATGGATTTTTCACCTTTGCCACAAGCTGGGGTTACAGTTCTAAAGCTTTAGGAAGCTTTTCTTGTGTATATCCAGTTTGAAAGCACAGTATTGTGAATGTTTATTGTCTTAGAGAGGGAGCGGCTGGAGTCTATTATTGGTCTGTGTTTAATTTTAAATTATGTTCAACATGCTTATAACTTTAATTTAAAAAATGCTTTAAATATTCCTATTATTTATACAGTCCCACTTTGGGGCATGGCACTTTAGAGGCCAGTAAAAAGATGAGTCCCCCTGCCCTGAAGATATTAAACACTGTGCTATATGGGACATATGACAATTGCCTGCAGCATCCTTGGAAAACCTCACTGAATAAAATGTAAGTATCTCTGGTGTGAATTTGTATTAAATGCAAAGGTTATGTATTGTGGTAGGCCTGGGCCTGGTGAACAATGTGGCAGACAAGAATGGTTTTGCAGGGCAATCCATGCAAAGTGGATTTTCTGGGAAATATCTAGGGGGAGGTGAATACAAATTCCTCCCCACCACCTCATGCGAAAACTCAGCCCTTTGGAGCTAAGGTCTGAGGAAGGGCCTCCTGTCTACCGATTACCTGTTCCTGGAATCTGAAGATTGAAGTCTACGCTGTATAAAGGGAAGACTAACCCATTCGTGGGTGTGCTTGTTCTGACTTGAGGCTGTTATGAACTTGTAACTACAGAAAACCTGTGTGGGGTTTAAAGGACTAACTCCTACCAGAGCCACTGCGGGAGTTGGGTGGGGCGGGGCAGTGATCTCTGGTCAACTTATTGGCATGCATGTAGGTTTGTTTATTGTTTTAAATATGTTTTCCCTGTAATGCTTTCACCTTAAGAATAAATGTGCTTGTTTAGAAAGGGCAGTGTGGTAACATAACTCCTGTCAATTGCAGCTGTTCATAGCTGTCAAAGAGAAAGCAAAGCACAAATGCTAGCCTGTTTAGGAAGTCTGCCTTGCTGGGGATAATGACAGCATAAGCAGGGAAGTGCACAGCCCAGAAACCCCCCTGTCAAGAAGGCGAGAGATGTGAATCTCTGCTGAGGAGCCTAGAGAGAGTGCCCTCCAGGGACCCTGGAGGGGGAATACAGGTGCAGTTGCCCTGAACTGAGAGACTATGTTTCTGCAGTATTCTGCTCTTTGGGGTTGGTGTTATGTGATTCTGTAGTTTGGTATCCTCAGACACCATTATAATAACTGCAGTATTAATAGTAATACTTGATCTTTCTGTAGAGTCTTTTATCCCAAAGGATTAGTATGGGGTTGACATGATAACTAGTTAGCAATTTGGAGCAAGTTAGTTAACAGTTTGGTGCAAATTCTGTTCTCTGTAACCCTTTAGGTTTCATTGGGGTTTCCTTAGAATAAGTGAGGACAGAGTTTGAGCCTCTGTGGATAGATAAGTCATCAAGGGAAAATATGGAACTACATTTAGTTCGGGTTTGTGTGCAATTGCTCTATATGGTGACCAACCGATAATACATAGCCCCAACTCTTAGGGCAGCTCATGGTAGAAACCGCTTTTTCCCTTTCCTTCACCTTCTAACCCCTCCTCCCCCTCCTTCTGGGGCTTATTCTGCTACAAATGAAACTGTCTAGCTTGGAAGAAATTGTATAGTGCTGGACAACAGGACATTCAGACATCTCTGGATTATTCAGTTACTGAACTATCTTGCCTTTCTCCGATCAATAGTGTGTTGTTACTCTGAATTATATATTTTCAATCGCACTGCTTCTGACTGTGGTACTTGAAAACCTCTCAGGACTCCCTCACTCAAGACAGCAGTATTGGAATTTCTTGTACCTGTAAACAGGTCAGAGACTTAGTGCTCTCAGAGCAAAGAGTGGATTGAGAAATCATCATTTGTCTCTTCTACTTCCAGTTTTTCACTTTTTTCCCCATAAGGTTTACATGCTTTGTCATGCAAGCAGATAACCATTCTGTGAAGTGATTACAATGAGCCCCTGAACATGCGTTCGCTCGGAGGTTTTAGAAGGACCTAAGCAGAGCAGGGCAAATAGTACAGTAAAACAAAGATTTATTCTAATTTTTAAACAATTTCCCTTCAGCTGTATTTGTACCTCTTAGGGGTTTGCTTTGCATAAGTATTTTTATCTAACAGAGTTTTGCTAGCACAAATGCTTGCAGAAGTTAATTTTAAGCTTGCAGGTTTTAAATTCATCTTCCAGGAGCCTTTACAACAGAAACAGTCTTAAGAGCTATGCTCATCCAGCCAGGGAACAGCAGCAATACCATGTGACTTGTCTGGCTAATGGCAACTCAGCAACAGAGGTCAAATTTCAGCACTTGAATAGCACATCGCTGATATAAAACCATCAGTGACTAATTTCAAATAATGAATAGATTTGAGAAAAATCACCATCTGTTTATGGATATTCCATGAACAGGAAAAGCAGTGAGATTTGCTGAATAAAGCAATTCTAAGTTTATATCCATTGAAACCCATGAACAGTCACACAATCCTACATAAATACCTGCTCCATTGGGTGATCATCTTCTATATGTAAAACTACCTATCATGAGGGCATGCCTCTCCAGCTCACACTCTTGCAGCCTGCTGTGGGCCTGCAGGTCATTGCACTCATCCTCCCTTGGGTCTTTTCCAACAAGTACCCAGAGCAGGTTAGTTCAACCCTTCTTTGTGGAGTCTGGTTTATTCACAGTTCCAACATATGCCCCTTTACAGGGTGGGGTTTATTCACTCCTACAGAGGTAACTCACTTGTTTAGCCTTTCCAAGTCCATGTAAAAGTCCTGACCGGTTTCCTCCACTGTTCATGAGGCCCCAGCCCTCCTCCCAGAGCCAGGCTGTATTCAGTCAATCCTTCTGTCCCTCACCTTTATAAAGGAGCCTCCTAGCTCTCCTCCTCCAAGCAGGAGTTAGACTTCAGGCCAGCAGCAGAGCCTCAAGCAGCTTTTCTCCTAGCTGACCTTCCCCTCCCCCTCCCCCTCCCCCCAATCAGTCCTTATAGCCTCAGGCTGGGAGGGTTCAGCTGGCAGACTTTCCCCTGCTGCAGTCTTCCCCCTGTTAACTCAGGGCCCCACAGAAGCCTCCTTACTCCCAGTTGTCTGCAGGCATCTGCCCTGCTATGAGGGAGCAGGTAGCATTTATAGTGGCCCCTTTTTCGGCTCATTCTTTATTGATTGGGTAAGGGGGAACCTTGCCCTATTCTCTCTGCAAGGCTCCTGGTCTGGGCCCTTAAAGGAGGAGTGACCAGATTCCTACTCCAATCACTTCATTCCCAGAGCTACTTCCCCTCTAGCTCTATCCCCCTTAGGTCTCTCGCTATTGGACCCTTAAAGGGCCATGCCACATGGCGTGCACTGACTACTAGGCAATACTGACTGCACCATCATACTACCTCAAAGTGATCCCTTAGCAGAACAGTTCATTCTTCAATAATGCTGCCAAAAAGGGGAGAAACTGCATTCGGAGTGGTGGACAGAAATCAGAAATTCATTACTGACCATCCTTTCAATCGACTGCTCTGCAAGGAGATTCATTAAGTATGCTTTTTATGGGGGGAAAGAAAAGCTTAGGAAAAAGCATGTGAACTGAGAATGTCTTTGGAAATCATTGATTTTATGTCTGGAAACTGAGCAATATTATGTTTACAATTGAGAATGTGAAACATTTTTAATGGCAGGTGATGTCATTCTTGGCATTACTCAATGATATAAAATATGCTAAGAAGAGGTAACACTGTTAAATGTAACCAAAATGAAATGGGGGTAGGGAAGTGCACAAATTGCATATGGTACCGGCTCGGAATAATTCATCCTTTACTTATTATTTTCATCAATAAGGTCATTCTGAGTGAAACTCATCTCTCAGCAGAGGACCATCACAAGCCTATACACTACTTAATTCCACTTTAGGAATAGGACTTACATGGTTTATAGGACTTGTGCTGGCAAATTCCATTTCCGTGCTGTATGAGCAGTAGATTGAAATAATAATATAGTTGGTTTATTGCAAAAGAAATCTGGTAGGTTTTTATTAACAGAATAAAAAAACAAGGGACAGGGTAGTTCAAGTTTTGTTAATGGACTATAGAGCATTTTGTCCTGCGGTCACTCATTCAAACCTGAACCAATTCGGGGGTGTCTGAAAATCCTGCCATCTGGCTGCTGTTCCATTTGAAATGAGTTAGTTGTTTGGTTCGGTTCTGTGGTCAGATATTCCTGTAGCAATTGGCAATAACCAGCATGAATGGACATGGCAACTTTTGTCTTCTGCCTAGTGGGAGTCCTTCCAATCAGGGTTAAGAGACATTGGCAGACGGGATGGGGAAGCTCTCTCACACACACACACACACACACCCACCCCCCTCTTCAGGACTATAATTCCAGCATCAGAGTCATATTCAAAGGGTAAGATCAAAGCCTATTGCAAAGTGGCTTTAAGCTCCATGTTTTACCAGAAGTTAAAGGGAGAGCCACTTAGATTTAGCCATACTAGGCTGGGAACCAAAGGTCTTTGCTAGATTAACAGCAAACAAGTGCTTTACAGTGAATATTCTTGTTTCCTTACTTCTAGTTCATCAGAAGTCAAGTTTCAAGGATGAGTCTTGGCCAGAATAAGATCAACCCTTCTAAACAATGAGATCAGCTGTAAACAGCTGAAATGTAGCACACTGGATTTTAGAATACGCACAAGTCTGAGGAACCCAGGGAATAGTAGTGTTGCACACTGCCTGTACTGAAGTTAGCACAGAAGCAGTGCTGCACTGTGGAAAAAGCCTAGTCACGCACTGAGAGGAGTGCTCTGAGCCTTTCAATTAGGGACCTGCCTAATTCTCTGAACCCTGCTCCCTGGGTGACTCCAGATTTCTTCGGTGGGTGGGTGATGCTTGATACAAGAGCTCCAGCTGTCAAAACTATCACATTTTTTCTAAATACAATCAATGTGCTTGGAGGGAACACTCTGATAGACTACTGGGCATTTTGAAAGGATATGAGGCTCATTGCATGAATTGCTCAGTCCAGACAAAGGATTAACCACTGTAAAATGCCAATGCCATTAGTTTTGTCCACCCTCAAAGTACAGATGCTCCCCCCTGCAAAAGAAAGCCCGTAGGAATTGCAGTTATCATAAGATAATCATGCCCCTGGGGATTAGAGACCTTTGGCTAAAGTTCATGCTTCCCAATGCCTAGGGCTGTGACTATCTCATGCTATCCATACTTTCTGCTTAATGCTTCACCTACACTGGTCAATGAGCAACATGGACACATTCCAAATAGTTTCTTTCACATCCTATAGCCAGGCACACTGAAGAGCATTTCAAAATTATGGGCCAGATCCTCAGCTGGTGTAAACGGGCATAATTCCACAGAGCTGTGCAGATTTATATCAGCTGAAGATCCTGCCCTTGGAATGCAAGTACTTTAGGGAAATATTTTCCTGAGTTTTTGAATACAAACTAGGCAGCAGGAAGGATTCTTTGACTGTGCTCTGTAAACTAATAACATGGTGAGCCCTTCTAATGGATCCTTTGTAGCTCCATCAGAACTGAAGCAGTTGGGAAGTATGTTTAGAGAACAGGGGCGGCAGCATACAATTAATACTCATCAAAACTATGGCTGAGGATGGATCTGAAGGAAAATAACTATTCAGAACATACAAAGAATTTACTTCAAATCTCCGGGGCTCCTCCAGGTGGTAGCATTCACTGTGTGTCCGTGCAGCATGAGGAGGGAGGAAGCAGCAGGGCAGTTGGCTGCAGATTGAGCCCCACCCCGGCTACATGGGCTGCTTCTCTTTTCCTGCTGCTGAAGTCTCAGCGCTTCCTGCTGCCTGCTTTGCAGACCGCCCTGGGGTGACGGTCCTGTGCCTGTTCCCAGGGCAGAGGTTGCTTTCCCACTGCTGTAGCAGGGGCTCTGCCCAGGGGAAACTGCTCCCCTAGCACTGCAGTGGGGCTTGCCCTGCCTTCCATTTAGCAACAGCTTCTAAGGCAGTGGTGGGCAGGTTGCCCACCATTGTTCTAAGGTGAGTCAGGGGGTGAAGGTGGCACTCTCTCCCCAAGCAGGGCCAGCCCAAGCCGCCTGGCATTGCCACTCTCACCCCCCCCCCAGAACATTCCTCCATGCCCCCCAGGGGGCACTCCCCACAGTTTGAAAACCTCTGTTCTAGATCCAGCGGCGATGACTGGGATGTTCACATGCCCCCTCAAACCTTTTAATTGTGCCCCCCCCCATGATCAACAGTTATCATAGAACTTAAGATCAGAAGGGACCATTATGATCATCTAGTCTAACCTCTGCTGCCAGCACTCCCAAAGGCATTGCCTATCTCTGGGGCAATGCCCACAAGACCTTCCTCATCCCCTACCTAAGGTCTTGGCACAAATACAGAGGTTAGAAATGCCACTTAATTTGCTGATAGAGTTGTCAGAGCTGCCAGAGAGCTCAGCTGAACAAGACCATTGGAAGTGACACGCTTTAGCTGATTAAGTATTTTGAGCCCTTTTCCTTGTATAAGCAGCTTCTGAGAAAATGAGAGCACAGAGACACAGTGATAACACTCCTGATACAACTAAGGCTTTCATCCTTTGCACCACTGTAATCTCTCTCCCTGCTGACTTTCCATTTCCAGGGCCCTGCACAAGGAGCTGTGCAGGGTTGTCAGCAAAGACCCACCAGCAAACCATGCTCACTTTATTTAAAGGCAATTGTAACTTTGCCTTAGGCCTGGTCTACACGACAGAGTGAGGCTGATGTAAGGCAGCTTACGTTGACCTAACTCTGTAAGTCTCACAAAGGTAACTTGCCCACTACACTGACTTAATAACTACACCTCGACAAGAGGTGTAGCACTTAAGTTGATGTAGTTAGGTTGACACAGTGTTAGTGTAGACACTGTGTTGCTTATATTGGCTGTTGCTGCCTTTCAGAAATGGTCCCAAAATGGCAGTTAAATTGGTGCAAGTGTAATCCACACACTTCTTGGGTGTGGTGTTCTGGCCCATCTAGTGGCACCAAGACCACTTAGAGAGAGATGAAGGAGTCAGCTCTACAGCCTTAGTTTAGAGCCAGGTGGCTTTTTGCTCATGTGGTAGAGGCTCATCCACTAAACTCCTAGTGGTCCCAGGCTCAATTCTGCCTGCCAACAACCAAGGTCTGTCAGTTCCATTCTTTAGTTTAGTTCTCTGTCAGTGTTACACAAACGTTCCTGGTGAGGACACACCACCAACACAAGAAGCATAGTGTGGATGTGTAAAATCAGTTCAATTACTGCAGTGGCTGTATGACAATGTAACTTAGGTTGACTTAATTTTGTGGTGAAGACTTGCCCTGAGACTTTAATGGGAGCAGTATTTCACCCTGTAATCATTCCATCTCACCCCTCATGACCTTTCAGACGGTCTCCTGTAGGGGGCCCTGACCCTCCAGCCAGATTCCTCCCAGGTCCCTACTGTTCTTTGTCCCAAAAAATGTCCATGACAACTGGCAAACCCACATATATTTAACACAGACATCTTCTGCCCCTCCTGGGACCTCTCTTCAGTCCTGGCTTCTCCACCAAGCAGTGAAAAACAAAAAGATAGCCAGAACCTTGGTAGAAATGCCCCCCCCCCCCCAGGAGGCTCCACTCCCTCTGTGGCCCACCCCTGCTCCTCCTCTTCACCTGTACTCATCTTCCCCCTGAGGCCCCACCCTTGGCCATGCTGGAAGCTGGAGCTGGGCCATGGTAAGAGCCGCCCAGGAAGCCCAGCCTGCTGTGGGGAGCCCCAGACCCTCCACCTGCCCTGGGTGGGGAGCCAGGGTGCCGAAGAGCAGCCCCCAGCCTGTGTCTCCCTCCCTCCCACCGGGGGATGTCAGCCTCTCTTCCTAGTCCTCTCAATCCTCCATTTTGTTCTCAGAATACTGACTTGCAGGGCTGCTCCCCTCAAATCTTGCCCCCTTCTGGGGCCCACCATAGGAACTAATCCTCTCCTGACATTTTTCCTTTCCCCCCGGACTCTTGCCAGCCCTCTCTTCTCAGGAGAGGATCCAAGATTTCTCCTCCCACTGTCTGTATTGCTGCTTTAACTTCCGCCCTCAGTCAGCCACCCTCTCCAGGTGCACCAGGTTAGGTTTATAGAGCTCTCCAGCTCCAGTTAACCTCCCTTGTGGGCTGCCTGTGTGGAATTTAGGTTTTCGGGAGTACTCCCTGTTTTAATTTAAGCTACAGAACGTAAAAAATGTTCTACTCAATCACAAGCATGTTTAAATGTATTTTGTCCAGTCACTGTAGCTTAGTTCCATTCTTTAGTTCCCTTTCCTTCTCAGCTCAAAATGCCTTTGCAAAGCTCTCTTCTAGATAATTCTGATTTTGGCCTATCAGGACTATTAGAAATTTATTATCCTTTGACATTAAGTAAACTTTGTATTTCAGAAGAGCCATTAAACAGCATTTCACTGGGTTGAGTAACAGCCAAAACTCTGTCTTTGCTGATCCACAGCCCACCTGAAAAACAACTGGGAGGTCTTGTCTTAAATAAATGCTTTGGCAGTTGGTGTTAGTCTGTGTGGGATTTTTTTTTTAAATAGGACTGAATAGGTCCTTGACACACTTTAATGAATAAATAAGATAATTAACACAATATCTGTGCAGCTAATCACCAGGCTAGATCAAGAGCAAAAACCACTAAGATGCCATGAACAATATCTCTCCTAAATCAATGATTTCTGAAATGGTCCCACCAAATAACTTCTTAAAGTGATCAGATCTGTTCTGCTCAGTTGTCCTGCCTCTATCATGCGCCTGAAATATACTGTAATGTTAGTGAAATACTTGCAAGCACTGGAGACCTTCATCTCAAGCATTTGGGGGGCTTTGGCCATCCTTTATTTTGAAAACCAAAAATCTCTCCAACATACAACTACAGTTTGGTGTAAAAAAAAAAAAGTGGTCTAATGAAGTGTGATTGTTTATGGCATCAGATTACCTGAGATGACATCTTTAGAATCACAGGATACATCAGACTAGGGCCATGTGCTGGGATGAGCTGACCAGTTTTATCAATGCAAAACCAAAGAGGACCTGTTCCTCCCACAGCATGCTGTTAGGGGCTGACTGCTGCCTCCTCAGCCTTTAATAAAATCTTCAGGGAAGGTGGGGCAGGCAGGTTCTACTGAGCATGTGTTCTGCTGAACTGCCCCATAGGAAGCCCTCAGAGATTTTTTGTCACTTGCAAGGGATTATGGGTCTTCTCCCTAGCATGCGCTTTCTAGGGAATCCTTAAGGTATCCTTTCACTACCATGCTAAAAACACATGGGATGCTCTTTGCACAGCTGGCAGCTGCAGTGCAAGGGGAGAGTATATTCCTCTTCCCCTGCCCTCTGAGGGGTAGGCACTTCATGATTCCTCCTGCAACAAGTCCCTGGCAAAGACTGGGGAGGAGAAGGGCAATGGCACAAACTGGAAAGCCCCCATAAGAGCATGTTGGGAAGTGAGTGGGACCGGGACACTCCTGCAGATACTGAAGGCCAGAAGGAAAGCAGTTGACTGGAGGAAAAGGCCCATTTACCTGGATGAGATATTTAAGCAAGGCCCAAAGTTGGCAGGGGGGCCTACAGAATAATTCCCTATCTGAATCTGAACACCACTTTCCAAATACCTTCCCATAGGTTTGCGACTGTTTAGACTCTTGAGTCCAGCCTGAGTTTGATGTGCATGTTTAGCATATGTGTAATCCTGATAGGAGCCACTCTGTGTCCTATAATCCTCCCACTGCTGCTTGAAGTATTCGTGTCTGGGCTAAGAACATCCATGCAAATCATAGAGGTCTCAGAGACTTCTGCAGAATAAATTTGTCAGGCTACAGATAACACAACAAGGCTGAAGTGAAGGGGTTCACCAGGTATCCAGCTGACAGAAAGAAGTTATTTGTATGTGAAACTGAATTTCAACAGCTGGGCTAACATCAAATGTGCAACATCATTTGGCTTTGTATAGCTAGGGAGCATAGTGAAATTTTGCTGCATGTAAGAGGCACATGTTAAGTAAAGCATGAATTCTCAGTGCCAAATTCATGTTCTCATTTACACTGGTGGAAAGCCACGGTTACCCCATTGTTTCCAGAATCTGGCACATGAGGCTTAATGAAAAGGAGCCACATAACTGTGCTTGTAGATTTAAGAGGATTGTAATATAAATAAAGTGAAGGGAAAAAACAGGACACAATTTTGGCAACCCTTTCCCTCTATTTTTGGTCTCAGCTTTAAAGCTTTCAAGATTTCCTTTTAAGGACAAATAAAATAAATAAAATTAAATAAAAAATAAAAGCGAGAGAGAGAAACAAAAAACAAACAAAAAATCCCACCTTATAGTGGAAGCAACCATGCAAGTAATACTACTTTACTTTACTAGTGAGTGAAATACATTAAAAGTGCTAATATGCTGTAAAAGCTCCTGCCACATACGGAGTAGACTGATAGAATTAGCATAGATGATCTGCAGATAATGTCTGGGAAATGTTAACTGTAAAGCTTTATGTGCTGAAGGCCTTCAAGGTTTAAATAAATATTTCATGTAAATATTATGAAAACCTCTACTCCTTGCAGGGAGACTCTGTTCCATGAGGGTCCAGTGAGATACAATTTGTTTGTATTAATCCCTCTATAAGCTTCAATAAAAGTAAAGAAATGGATGCATTGCATAGGATAGTTTTGTATGCCAGAGAGGCAGCTTAGTGGCATAAGCCTCAAGGGTCAAATCCTGTTTTCTTTAACAACTTGAGCAGCCTGGGGTCTTGAGTGAAGGTATGAAGTCCAGCAAGATTTTGTTCTAGGTTTGCAGGATTTGGCTCCAAATTTGCAATCCCCTGAGTACCTAAAACAGGTTCAAATCCCAGCATGGTCAATTCAACTCTTCCTCTTTCTGTAGTAGAGAAGTTCCATGCAGTGCACTCAGTTTCAAATGAGATCTTAACCACCAAGAGAAGGAATCTCCCTCGTGTTATGCTGTGCTTTATAGCCAGCTGGATATTTCAGGCAGAGTGGGATAACTGTAAGCTGCCCTTTACAAGCCTTCTCACAACAAGCCATACAGGGCCAGAAGGATGTGTGCCAGCAGTGGGAGCGAGTCTCTGTAGCATACACAACGATGGAGATTCTCACTGCTGCGGAGCTGCTCATAGGCAATGGTGTGGGGAGATGTGTAATGTAGAGAAGTGCCAGCCTCCAGGGCAGCCCTGAATCAGATGGTTTAAAACCTACCTTAGCTTGGGCTGCATCTTTCTGCACTGTGCAGCACAGAATCTCAGCCCAAGGCTCCATTTGTGCAAGCATTAAAAATGCCATGGTATTTTTGATAAAATTAGAGATTTTCCCTGGTGTCCCTAACCAAAGTTTTCCCTGTCTCACTGATATGCTTTCTCTTCTGCTCCAGGTGTTCACCTACCACGAGAGAGGTGGCTGCCTGAATCTTGCATTTATGAAGGGCCACAGAATGCTAGTGATGCAGCAGAATTCCCTCTGAAATATATTTCATTCCAGTCCCAATTTCAACCTTCAATCCAAGTCAAGTCAATTTTCCTTGATTAAGAAGGAAAGTCTTGGGCCCCAAAGGCAAATGCATTTAACCACAAAAGGCCAGACTACACAAGAAGTAGTGAGCAGAGCTGGGTGAAATTTCAGACCGTTTATTCGCAAAAAAAAAAATAAAATAAAATAAAAATCAGGTTTTGGACTGATTCCTGAGTTTGTGTGGAGTTCACCAAATAGTCTGGACCAAATTGAAAGTCAAAATGTTTCAGTAACGTTGAAATAAAATGTTTGATTTCAACCACGTATTTTTGTTTAGACTTTCAACCATTTTGACAAAAGCAAAGGATTCATAAAACAGCTGGAAAAGCAAGTGATGGTAATGCTATTACCTCCCTTATATGCTTTAGCCCAGTGGTGAGGGTATTTACCTAGAAGGTAGAAAATCAGGGTTCAATTCCCCCACCCCCTCAACCAGCTATTGAGAAAAGAACATAACAGCCATTCTGGGTCAGACCAAAGGTATATCTAGTCTAGTATCCTGTCTGCCGACAGTGGCCGATGCCCCAGAGGGAATGAACAGAACAGGTAATCATCAAGTAATCCATTCTCTGTCACTCATTCACAGCTTCTGGAAAACAGAGGCTAGGGACCATCCTGGCTAATTGCCATTGATGGACCTATCCTCCATGAACGTACCTAGTTCTCCTTTGAATTCTGTTATAGTCTTGGCCTTCACAATATCTTCTGGCAAAGAGTTCCAGAGGTTGACTGTGCGTTGTGTGAAAAAATACTTCCTTTTGTTTGTTTTAAATTTGCTGCCTATTAATTTCATTTGGTGACCCCTAGTTTGTGTGTTATGAGAAGGAGTAAATAACACTTCCTTATTTACTTTCTCCACACCAGTCATGATTTTATAAACCTCCATCATATCCCGCCTTAGTCATCTCTTTTCCAAGCTGAAAAGTCCCAATCTTATTGATCTCTCCTCAGATGGAAGCTCTTTCATACCCCTAATCATTTTTGTTGCCCTTTTCTGAACCTTTTCCAATTCCAATATATCTTTTTTGAGATGGGGCAACCACATCTGCAGGCAGTACTCAAGATGTGGGCGTACCATGGATTTATATAGAGACAATATGATATTTTCTGTCTTATTATCTATCCCTTTCTTAATGATTCCCAACATTCTGTTCTCTTTTTTGACTGCCGCTGCACATTGAGTGGATGTTTTCAGAGAACTATCCACAATGACTCCAAGATCTCTTTCTTGAGTGACAGCTAATTTAGATCCCATCATTTTATATGTATAGTTGGGATTATGTTTTCCAAGGTGCATTATTTTGCATTTAATCAACATTGAACTTCATCTGCCATTTTGTTGCCCAGTCACCTAGTTTTGAGAGATCCTTTTGTAGCTCTTCGCAGTCTGCCTGGGACTTAACTATCTTGAGTAGTTTTGAATCATCTGCAAATGTTGCCAACTCACTGATTACCCCCTTTTTCAGATCATTTATGAATATGTTGAATAGGACTGGTCCCAGTACAGACCCCTGGGGGACACCACTATTTACTTCTCTCCATTCTGAAAATGGACTATTTATTCCTACCCTTTGTTTCCTATCTTTTAACCAGTTACCAGTCCATGAGAGGACCTTCCCTCTTATCCCATGAAAGCTTACATTGCTTAAGAACCTTTTGTGAGGGCCCTTGTCAAAGGCTTTCTGAAAATCTAAGTACACTATAACCACTGGATCCCACATGGGTGTTGATCCCTTCAAGGAATTCTAGATTAGTGAGGCATGATTTCCCTTTGCAAAAACCATGTTGACTCTTCCCCAACAGATTATGTTCATCTATGTGTCTGACAATTTTTTTCTTTACTATAGTTTCAACCAGTTTTCCTGGTACTGAAGTCAGGCTTACTGGTCTGTAATTGCTGGGAGCCCTTTTTAAAAATTGGTGTCACATTAGCTATCCTCCAGTCATCTGGTATAAAAGCTGATTTAAATGATAGGTTATAAACTACAGACAGTAGTCCTGCAATTTCACCTTTGAGTTCCTCCAGAACTCTTGGGTGAATACCATCTGGTCCTGGTGACTTATTGCTGTTTAATTTATCAATTTGTTCCAAAACTTCCTCTAATGACACCTTAGTCTGGGACAGTTCCTCAGATTTGTCACCTAAAAAGAATGGCTCAGGTTTGGGAATCTCCCTCAGATCCTCAGCCATGAAGACCGATGCAAAGGGTACGTCTACACTACGGGACTATTCCGAATTTGCATAAACCGGTTTTGTAAAACAGATTGTATAAAATCGAGTGCGCGCGGCCACACTAAACACATTAAATCGGTGGTGTGCGTCCACGGTCCGAGGCTAGCGTCGACTTCTGGAGCGTTGCACTGTGGGTAGCTATTCCGTAGCTATCCCATAGTTCCCGCAGCCTCCCCCGCCCCTTGGAATTTCCGGGTTGAGATCCCAGTGCCTGATGGGGCAAAAATCATTGTCGCGGGTGGTTCTGGGTAAATGTCGTCAGTCACTCCTTCCTCTGGGAAAGCAACGGCAGACAAGCATTTCGCGCCTTTTTTCCCTGGATTGCCCTGGCAGATGCCATAGCATGGCAATCATGGAGCCTGTTTTGCCTTTTGTGACTGTCACCGTATGTGTACTAGATGCCGCTGACAGAGGCGATTCAGCAGCGCTATACAGCAGCATGCTTTTGCTTTTGCATGACAGCAGAGATGGTTATCAGCCATACTGTACCATCTACCAATCCATAAATTGGTAAAAAGATGAGCATGGTTACCAGTCATTTTGCACCATTTGCTGCTGTCATAAGTGCCCCTGGCTACTCTTAGCCAGGGGCGCAAAAGCCAAAATTGGGAATGACTCCCAGAGTCAATCCCTCCTTTTTGGTATCTAAAAATAGAATCAGTCCTGGCTAGAATATGGGCAAGTGTACTAGAAAACCACTGTATCAGAGAGTGCAGCTGCTCTGTGTGAGATCCTGCAGAAATTATGAGCTGTATGCTATTCACAGGGGGTGCTCCTGCAACAACCCCACCTGTTGATTCTGTTCTTCCCCCAGCCTTCCTGGGCTACTGTAGCATTGTCCCCCCACTTGTGTGATGAAGTAATAAAGAATGCAGGAATAAGACACACTGACTTGTTAGTGAGAAATGAGTGGAAGGCAGCCTCCAGCTGCTATGGTAGTCCAGACAGGACAGTAAGGAGTGTGGAGCAGAGGAGCCCAGCATCCCTCTGCTAGTCCAGGGGCAATTGAATCTTTTTTTTACACATGAAGGGTGGGGGCTGACAGAGCTCAGCCCCCTGTTGCTATGACAACGATGGTTATCAGCCATACTGTACCATCTACCAGGAAAAATTAGGGCCAGGCACCCTTGATAGACCTCACCGATGCTAGTCAGCATGGTTACCAGTCCTTTTGCACTGCCCCATGTGCCAATAGGCTGATGACGAGGACGGATACCAGTCGTATTGCACCAACAGCCACCCATGGCGGGGGGGAGCAAGGATGTTGGTGTTGAGTGCTGCAGCATCGGGTCTACCTGCAGCATTCAGTAAAGACAGGGTGACATGTTAAAGAGTCAAGAGAGGATTGTTTTCCCTTTCACTTCTGGGGGTGGGTGGGGGGGTGCGTAAATTGCCGAGCTATGCCCTGACCCACCGCGGACACTGTGTTTGACCCTAGAAGCATTTGGAGCTCAGCCAAGAATGCAAATACTTTTCGGAGACTGCAGGAACTGTGGGATAGCTTGAGTCCTCCAGTCCATGAGCGTCCATTTGATTCTTGGGCTTTCCGTTACGTTTGTCACGCAGCAGTGCGCTGAGCCCCTGCTATGGCGTCTGTCTGGAGATTTTTTAAAAATGATTTTGAATTTCGTCTTCTGTAACGGAGCGCTGATAGAACATATTTGCCTGCTCTTACAGCGATCACGTCCGCATCGTCCATGCGGGAGCTCTTTCTTTATTTTGATTTTTAACTGCATCACCACACGTGCTGATCGGAGCTCCACGCTGGGCAAACAGGAAATATTCAAAAGTTCGCGGGGCTTTTCCTGTCTACCTGGCCACTGCATCCGAGTTCAGATTGCTGTCCAGAGCGGTCAGTGGTGCACTGTGGGATACCGCCCGGAGGCCAATACCGTTGATCTGCGGCCACACTAACCCTAATCCGATATGGTAATTCCGATATTAGCGCTACTCCTCTCGTTAGGGAGGAGTACAGAAACCGGTTTAAAGAGCCCTTTATACCGATATAAAGGGCCTCTTAGTGTGGACGGGTGTGGCGTTAAATCGGTTTTATGCTCCTAAAACCGGTTTAAACGCCTAGTGTAGACCAGGCTAAAGAATTTATTTAGTTTCTCCACAATGGCCTTATCATCCTTGAGTGCTCCTTTAGCATCTTGAGCGTCCAGTGGTGCCACTGGTTGTTTAGCAGGCTGCCTGCTTCTGATGTACTTAATTTTTTTTTGCTATTACTTTTTGAGTCTTTGGTTAGCTGTTCTTCAAATTCTTTTTTGGGCTTCCTAATTATATTTTTACACTTCATTTGCCAGTGTTTATGCTCCTTTCTATTTCCCTCACTACGATTTAACTTCCACTTTTTAAAGGATGCCTTTTGCCTCTCACTGCTTCTTTTACTTTGTTGTTTAGCCACAGTGGCACTTTTTTGGTTCTCTTACTGTGTTTTTTAATTTGGGGTATATATTTAAGTTGAGCCTCTATTATGGAGTCTTTAAAAAGTTTCTATGCATCTTGCAGGGATTTCACTTTTTGTGCTGTACCTTTTAATTTCTGCTTAACTAATTTCCTCATTTTTGTGTAGTCCCCCTTTCTGAAATTAAATGCTACAGTGTTGGGTCACTGTGGTGTTTTCCTCACCACAGGGATGTTAAATTTGATTATATTATGGTCACTATTACCAAGCGGTCCAGCTATATTCACTTCTTGGACTAGATCCTGTGCTCCACTTAGGATTAAGTCAAGAATTGCCTCACATCTTGTGGGTTCCAAGACTAGCTGCTCCAAGGAGCAATCATTTAAGGTGTCAAGAAACCTTAAAAGACTTTAATTGGGTCTTTCCCCATGGAAAGAAAATGCCCTAGCTACTGAGCTATTCTGATATGTGGCTTGCTCAATCTCTGCTCTTGAAGCTGTTCTCATTAGAGTAGGGATTTGAACTTGGCACTCCCAAATCCAAGGCAAGTGCCCCAACTATCAGACTGTAAAGTCAGTCACTTATGCCCTCCTTGGCCCAGCCACTAGCCATTGTATCATTCAAAGTGGTATTTCATAGTGTAATATACTATGCGTCTCGTGCTAAAGTATTACACCCACTTTGTATAGGTAGGAATTATGGCACAAGATACTAGGCAGTGCTGAATCAGGCCCTAGTTACCTGCATAATTTTTTTTTTAATAGAAAGGCTCTAAACTGCTTTGATTTATGGAGGCTCTAGAGAATCCAGATTGCTAATGATGTTTACCAAGTTCCAACTCAAAACCAGGTTGATAGATTTT
Source organism: Mauremys reevesii (assembly GCF_016161935.1). NCBI lineage: Eukaryota > Metazoa > Chordata > Testudines > Geoemydidae > Mauremys > Mauremys reevesii. The sequence goes on along the minus strand of NC_052624.1, from coordinate 232,008,728 downwards.
CTTCAGATTTTGTAAAATACTTTGCTCCTGGGCTAACAGTCTGGATGCCACGTTCCATACTCATGACTGAGTTATAGACCCCTATCTCTAGAGCAGGGCCGGCTTTAGGCCTATTCCACCAATGCCCCCGAATCAGGCCCCGTGCCTAGTGAGAATCCCTTCCCTGGCTAGAGGCACCTTTTTAATTTTTACTCACCTGGCAGCGCTTCAGGTCTTCGGCGGCACTTCGATGGTGGGTCCTTCAGTGCCACTGAAGACCTGGAGCGAGTGAAGAACCCACCGCCGAAGTGCCGCCGAAGACTCGAAGCACCGCCCGGTGAGTATGAGCCCCACGTGTTTTTTATACATGTGGGTTTTTGGTTTTTTTTAAGTCATCCCTGCCGGGGCCCCGTCAAAACTGTTTGAATTGGGCCCCGCACTTCCTAAAGCCGGCCCTGCTCTAGAGTAAGTAATTCACATCGAACCATGAACATGTTTTTAACTATAGTGGCATTAACAACTTCTGTGAAAACACGTGATTAACAAGTTCTATCACGGATGCATAATTACAGGTTTAACTTTTTCTTGATGTTCATTCAGTATCACTAAATCTAATGGCTGAGAAAAATTACATCCCATGGTAGCACTGTAAAATGTCTCAGTAGTGGTGTTTCTCTCATTACTTGCACAACAAATTGCTCTATGGTCGTATTTTGTGCTGTTATTGGGACTCTCTCTAAGCAGGGAAATAAATGTTTCCTGTCAGCAACAGTATGTGTTTACCTATAAAAAGACTGAATTGATGGGGGAAAAACAAATAAACAATGAGGAGGGTTCAAAATATAGGTTTTTCACTTGTAACCAGAGCCCTCCTGTTCTTTTTTGCACATGACCTAGTTTTTGTTAAATCTTGAGTACTGAAGAGAAAATGAGTAATGCTGTCTTGGAGGTACATTAAACATGTGATAAGCCCTTTCCTAGCTTTTGGGGGAGGGGAGGTGGAGAAAGCCCTACATCTTTGCTGATGACTCCTGGGAAGTGGAGAAAATGCCCTCGATATTAGCATTCCTTAGTTTTTTTGTTTTTGTTTTACTTTGTTGTTGTTTATTAAGCACTAGTGGACTGAGGTTTACTTTTGATTCTCTACACCTTTAGCTTTGAGAACAGTGGGCTATTCCACCCACTTCAAAACAACTCCTTAAATATAGAAGTACTAGCACAGGATGAAGTCCTGCTGACAGAACAAACAAAACATTTAACTTTCAGAACGCTGGCAGTTTCCAGTTAGCCAGCTGAATACTTTCCAACCCTTCATAGTACTAACAGGCCTCCAACCTCAGCAATTTACAGCCTCCCTGCCAAAAAAAGTCATTAAGTTTAGTAAAAAAACAAAAAATCCCCAACAATAGATTTTCTGTTACCTAAACTATCATCCAGACTTTAAAGTCATTTCAAACACTTATTGATGCTCCTCCTAATTAGCTGTCCAAATCTGAGGCAGTTTTGTAAATCTGAGCCCTATTGTTTTCAGTTTGTTAGTGAAAAGGGAAATATTTGTTTTTCTTATTAAATTTTCAGTATTGCCAACCCCAAACATTCAAAAATCCCCAAATCATATTTTCTTAAAAACAACAACAAAAAAACCCACACACAATAAATTAGGGTGACCAGATGTTTGGACAGTCCTGATTTTTGGGTCTTTTTCTTATATAGGCTCCTATTACCTCCCACCCCCCGTCCTGATTTTTCACATTTGCTATCTGGTCACCCTACAATAAATGTTGGGTTACTTTTATTTCCTTAAAAGCAACAAAGAATCCTATGGCACCTTATAGACTAACAGACGTTCTGCAGCATGAGCTTTCGTGGGTGAATACCCACTTCTTCAGATGCAATGACTTGCATCTGAAGAAGTGGGTATTCACCCACGAAAGCTCATGCTGCAGAACGTCTGTTAGTCTATAAGGTGCCACAGGATTCTTTGTTGCTTTTACAGATCCAGACTAACACGGCTGCCCCTCTGACACTTTTATTTCCTTCTGGTTTCTCAGGGTACGTCTACACTACGGGACTATTCCGAATTTGCATAAACCGGTTTTGTAAAACAGATTGTATAAAATCGAGTGCGCGCGGCCACACTAAACACATTAATTCGGTGGTGTGTGTCCGCGGTCCGAGGCTAGCGTCGGATTCTGGAGCGTTGCACTGTGGGTAGCTATTCCGTAGCTATCCCATAGTTCCCGCAGCCTCCCCCGCCCCTTGGAACTTCCGGGTTGAGATTCCAGTGCCTGATGGGGTAAAAATCATTGTCGCGGGTGGTTCTGGGTAAATGTCGTTAGTCACTCCTTCCTCTGGGAAAGCAATGGCAGACAAGCATTTCGCGCCTTTTTCCCCTGGATTGCCCTGGCAGATGCCATAGCATGGCAATCATGGAGCTTGTTTTGCCTTTTGTGACTCTCACCGTATGTGTACTAGATGCCGCTCACAGAGGCGATTCAGCAGCACTAGACAGAAGCATGCTTTTGCTTTTGCATGACAGCAGAGATGGTTACCAGTCATACTGCACCATCCAAACCCTTCCATAAATTGGAACTGGTGAGGATGATTATGGCTACCAGTCCTTTTGTACCATTTGCTGCTGTCATAAGTGCCCCTGGCTGCTCTTAGCCAGGGGTGTAAAAGCCAAAATTGGGAATGACTCCCTGAGTCAATCCCTCCTTTTTGGTATCTAAAAATAGAATCAGTCCTGCCTAGAATATAGGCAAGTGTACTAGATAACCACTGTATCATAGAACCAGAGAGCACAGCTGCTCTGTGTCAGATCCTGCAGAAACTATGATCTGTATGCTATTCACAGGGTGTGCTCCTGTAACAACCCCACCTGTTGATTCAGTTCTTCCCCCAGCCTTTCTGGGCTACCGTAGCATTGTCCCCCCACTTGTGTGATGAAGTAATAAAGAATGCAGGAATAAAAAGACATGGTGACTTGTTAGTGAGAAATGTGTGGAAGGCAGCCTCCAGCTGCTATGATAGTCCAGACAGGACATTAAGCAGTGTGTAGGAGAGAAACCCAGCATCCCTCTGCTAGTCCAGGGGCAACTGAATCTGTTCTTTACACATGAAGGGTGGGGGCTGATGGAGCTCAGCCCCCTGTTGCTATGATGACGATGGTTACCAGCCATACTGCACCATCCACCAAACACCAGAAAAAATTAGGACCAGGCGCCCACGGATGCTAATCAGCATGGTTACTGCCCCATGTGCCAATAGGCTGATGACGAGGACGGTTACCAGTCCTTTTGTACCATCAGCCACCCATGGCAGGGGGGGGAGTGAGGATGTTGGTGTTTACGGCTGCAGCATCGTGTCTATCTGCAGCATTCAGTAAAGATAGGGTGACATGTAAAAGAGTCAGAGGATTGTTTTCCCTTTCGCTTCTGGGGGTGGGTGGGTGGGGTGAGTAGATTGCCAAGCTATGCCCTGACCCACCGCGGACACTGTGTTTGACCCTAGAAGCATTTGGAGCTCAGCCAAGAATGCAAATACTTTTCGGAGGCTGCAGGAACTGTGCGATAGCTTCAGTCCTCCAGTCCATGAGCGTCCATTTGATTCTTTGGCTTTCCATTACACTTGTCACGCTGCAGTGCGCTGAGTCCCTGCTATGGCGTCTGTCTGGAGATTTTTAAAAAAGGATTCTGAATTTCATCTTCTGTAACGGAGCGCTGATAGAACGGATTTGCCTGCCCTTACAGCGGTCACATCCGCATGGTCCGTGCTGGAGCTCTTTCTTTATTTTGATTTCGGACTGCATCGCCACCCGTGCTGATCGGAGCTCCACGCTGGGCAAACAGGAAATATTCAAAAGTTCGCGGGGCTTTTCCTGTCTACCTGACCACTGCATCCGAGTTCAGATTGCGGTCCAGAGCGGTCACTGCTGCACTGTGGGATAGCTCCCGGAGGCCAATACCGTCGATCAGCGTCCACACTAACCCTAATCCGATATGTTAATACTGATACTAGCGTTACTCCTCTCGTTAGGGAGGAGTACAGAAACCGGTTTAAAGAGCCATTAAAATCGATATATGGTGCCTCCTAGTGTGGACGGTTGTGGCGTTAAATCGGTTTTACGCTCCTAAAACCGGTTTAAACGCCTAGTGTAGACCAGGCTTCAGCCTTTATACACTTGCGTCACATTTTCAAGATTTTTTTCTGCAACCCAGTGTCTAGAAACTTCCTTTTATTTTTAAATGAAAATTGAGATGCTCATGCAATTTCTTCATTCCAGCATTGGGGCACTAAGAAAGACACTAAAAAATTGTGAAAATTGGAAAAGCTGCATTCAAGTGGCTCCTTGCTCGCATCGACATTGTTGGGAAAAATGCCAAAATCAGGTTCTTTGTGTAATAAGTGGTAAAATAGCAGGAAATACTCTTGTAGAGTCAGTTTTTTTGTTCTGTTTTGTTTTGTTAAAAGCTGGAAGCTAAGCATCTTGGTATAGGGTCACTCCTAGTTCCACTCCTGTCAAACTAAAAAATTCCCACCGACTCCAATGGTACAATTTGTCCAGTAAAGGAATTGTTCAGAGGAAGAGGGCAGGGTATGTTTCCTGTAAATTCCTGGTGCTATTTTAAATTTAAATCAAGATTTGAGGACTTCAGTAACTCAGTCAGAGGTCATGGGCCTTTTTCAGAAGTGAGTGGGTTGTAAGGCATGCAATGTTCAAGAGGTCAGACTAGATCAGGGGTCGGCAACCTTTCAGAAGTGGTGTGCCAAGTCTTCATTTATTCACTCTAATTTAAGGTTTTGCGTGTCAGTAATACATTAACGTTTTTAGCAGGTCTCTTTCTAGAAGTCTATAATATATAACTAAACTATTGTTGTACGTAAAGTAAATAAGGTTTTTAAAATGTTTAAGAAGCTTCATTTAAAATTAAATTAAAATGCAGAGCCCCCCGGACCGGTGGCCAGGACCTGGGCAGTGTGAGTGCCACTGAAAATCAGCTCGTGTGTCGCCTTTGGCACGCGTGCCATAGGTTGCCTACCCCTGGACTAGATGATCATGATAGACCAGGGGTGAGCTGCAGACGGTTCGCAACGGTTCGCGCGAACTGTTTGCTAAAATTAGACGCCGGACAGAGAACCGGATGCTAAATTTTAGCAAACGGTTCGCGCGAACCGTTGCGAATTCTGCCTCCACCTCCTGCCATGAAGCTCCTCCTTGCTTCTCCTCCCCCAGGGCTTCCCGCGAATCAGCTGTTCACGCGGGAAGCCTGGGAGGGCTGAGAAGCAGGCAGGCTTCCCCGGCCCAGGAAGACGAACCTAAGGTAGGAAACTAGGGGGGCGTGTGCCCCAGCCGGTCCCTGGCCGCGGCCCGTCCCCGCCTCCCCGGCCGCGACCCTGCCCCGCCCCGCGGCCCCGACGCCCCCCGAACCCCTCCCGCCGCCCGGCTCGGCGCACCCCCGGCCCTGCCGTGCCCCACCTACCATCCCGGGTCCCTGCCTGACCCTCCCTGGCCGCGTCCCCTCCCACCCCCGCGTTCCCGGCCCTGCGTTCCCAGCCGCGATCCTGCCCGCCCCGGCCCCGGGTCCCCGCCCGACCCTCACCGGCCTCCTGGCTGCGTCCCCCGTGTTCCCACCCGCGACCCTGCCCGGCCACCCGCCCCCCCCCCCGACCCTCCCTGGCCGTGTTCCTGGCCCCGCGTTCGCGGCCCTGCCCGTCCCCGGGTCCCCGCCCGACCCTCACCGGCTGCAGCACGGCCCCGCGTCCCGACCCCGTACCCCTCCTGGCCGCCCGGCTCGGCGCACCCGGCCCTGCCGTGCCCCCACCTACCGGGATGCTCGGCTCTGGACACAGCCCCCCACCTCCAGCCCGGCCTGGCCCCATGGCTCCAGCCGCCCCTGCTGTTTTGCCAGGGGCCGGGCTCGGCAGCGGGTCTGGGCGTGGCGGCGGCCCGGCTGCCCGGCTCCAGCTCTGGCCACAGCCCTCCCTGGCTCCACCCGGCCAGCCACCTGGCTCCGGCCGCTGGGCTCCTGCCGCATCCTCCGGCTCTGGCCGCGCGACTCCTGTCCCGGCTCAGCCACGTCCAGGCAGCGCGGTAAGGGGGCAGGGAGGGTGTTGGAGAGGGTAGGGAGTTTGGGGGTGGGGGGTCAGAGGGCAGGGAACAGGGGGATTGAATGGGGGCAAGGGTCTGGGGGAGCAGTCAGGAAAGAGCAGGGTTGGATGAGGTGGTGAGGGCACTCAGGGACAGAGAGAAGGGGTAGTGGTATGGGGTAGGGGTTCTGGGGGGCCATTGAGAATGAGAGGAGGGGTTGGGTGGGGCGGCAAGGGGCAGTCAGGGGACAGGGAAGGGGGGGATGGGTCAGGGGTCTCGGAGTGTGTGTGTCAAGGAACATGAGGGGTTGGATGGGGCACGACCCCCCCCCCCCGGAGGGGGGGAAGGAGGGAACCCGTTGTTAAAATTTTGGAGGGAGGAGGGAACCCGTTGTTAAAAATTTGGCAGCTCATCACTGTGATAGACCCTTCTAGCTTTAAAGTCTATGAGTTCAATTGATAATTGTTTATCTATAGAAGCTGGTTAGCATGCTTAATATGGAAGCATTTTTTTCCTCTCATGCCTTCCGTGGATACTTAGGTAAACTTGTTTTGTAACTGGCTTTGTTGTGCAATACTGGAGGGTGTCACTGGATGATATTGGGGGCTTTTTAGTTTTGTTTAGGAGAAGATTTCAGTGATTGTCTAAACTCAAGGAGCCAAATCCATAAGCGAGGGGTATTAAAGACAAAACTTGAGCTAGAGGGACAAGTTAAACCAGTGTAAGTGAGAGAACAAACAGGACACAACTTATAATAAGCTACTCCTGATTTACACTGGCATAAGTGAGGCCCTGCCTGCACTGGGAAAGTGCATCATACCAGAAAAATATATTCACTGACTCATTTTAGCTAACATATTAATTACAATTTTGCCTTTCATGTGAAAAAGGACAGTCATGTTTATATACAAGTAGGCTGGTTGTGGTAACTCCAGATTAACCACAACCAGCTACTACATTTCAAACATGACATATCCCTGACTACACTAAGGGTATGGCTACACTTACAAGTTGCAGCGCTGGGAGTTACAGCGCTGGTCATGCAGCTGTGTAGGGGCCAGCGCTGGAGTGTGGCCACACTGACAGCTACCAGCGCTGCAGTGTGGCCACACTTGCAGCACTTTCCAGCGCTGTATTGAGAGGTGCATTGTGGGCAGCTATCCCACAGAACACCTCGTCCCATTTTGGCGCCGTTTTGGCGCTGAGTATTGTGGGAAGGGGAAGGAAGTGTGTGGGTCATTCCGCTTCCTGTTCCAACGCCCCGTGGTGCATCGCTTCACATCCCAGCATTCTGTCTTTCCGGCAACGTTTGGCGCCATTGTGAGTGTCTTTCTGTTTTACTCTGTGGGAAATGGAGCCCGAGCTGCTGAGGACTGTGCTGATGAGTGTCACCAGCACAACACGTTTGGCAGTCGAGCTATTCCTTCAGCTCCAAAGTGACAGCGAGGAGTCTGACGATGATATCGATATCGATTCTCCTGCCACGTGTGACACCAAAGTGCTTGTGGCATTCACAGAAATGCTCAGCACCGTTGAACGCCGCTTTTGGGCTCGGAAACAAGCACTGAGTGGTGGGATCACATCGTCATGGAAGTCTGGGATGACGAGCAGTGGCTGCAGAACTTTCGTATGAGAAAAGCCACTTTCATGGGACTGTGTGCTGAGCTCGCCCCACTCTGCGCGCAAGGACACAAGATTGAGAGCTGCCCTGACGGTGGAAAAGCCGGGTGGCTATTGCAATCTGGAAGCTGGCAAATCCAGACAGCTACCGGTCGGTCGGGAACCAGTTTGGAGTGGGAAAGTCGACCGTTGGAATTGTTTTGATGCAAGTTTGCAAGGCAATTAATCGCATCCTGCTAAGAAAGACCGTGACTCTGGGGAGCGTGCAGGACATGGTGGATGGCTTTGCACAAATGGGTTTCCCTAACTGTGGAGGGGCAATAGATGGGACGCATATTCCTATTCTGCCCCCCCCCCCACCTGGCATCAGAGTACGTTAATCGAAAGGGGTATTTCTCTATGGTTCTCCAGGCGCTTGTGGATCACCGCGGCGTTTCATTGACATTTACACAGGCTGGCCTGGAAAGGTGCATGATGCACGATCTTTCGGAACAGTGGCCTGTTCAGGAAGATGCAGGCAGGGACTTTTTCCCAGACAGGAAGATCACAGTAGGGGACGCGAAATGCCCATTGTGATCCTTGAGACCCCGCTACCCGTTACTGCCTTGGCTCATGAAACCCTATACAGGGAAGCTTGACAGGAGCAAGGACCGGTTCAACTACAGGCTGAGCCGGTGCGAATGACTGTGGAGTGTGCTTTGGCCGTTTAAAGGCACGCTGGCGTTGCTTGTATGGGAAGCTAGACTTGGGGAAAGCAGCATCCCCGGTTATATCCGCTTGCTGTACCCTCCATAATATTTGTGAAGGAAGGGTGAAACATTCAGTGAGGCATGGACCACCGAGGTTCAAGTCCTGGAGGCTGAATATGCACAGCCAGAGAGCAGGGCTAATAGAGAGGCCCAGCACAGGGCTTCAAGGATTAGGGATGCCTTGAGGGAAGAATTTGAGGCTGAAAGCCAACAGTAATGTTTGCTGACTTGCATGGGAGTGAATTGCACTGTTTACACTGTTATTCTATTATCCCTAAAATGATTTGCAGTGCCTCTTTCTTTACTGGGCTAAGGTATCTTTCACTATCTGCTATAATAAAGACTGTTTTCAAAGCCAAGAATTGTTTTATTGTAAAGAAAAAAAATTCCTTGACAGACAGACAGACACACAACATTTCATGAACACAAGAGGGAAGGGGTGTGGGTTGGTGAACTGTACAGTCACAAGTTTGCATGTGTCCTGTCTGGAGTGCTGTTTAACGATTCCTGCACTTCAGGGTGCATATACTGCATGGTTATGGGGGTTGAGTGCAGAGGGTAAGGGTGGTAGGTATCAGGGCTGGTTGGTGAAAGAACAGGTGTTGGAGGCAGCTGGTGGTGGTAAGAAACTGAATGCTGGGGAAAGGCGGTTTGAGCTGACATTGGGGCACAAGGAAAAAGCTTTGGGACGGGGGGGGCTGTGGGGCAGCACGGGACTGCTCTGCCTGCATGGCTAAGATTGCCTTGAGAGAGTCCGCTGGCTCGACAGGATCTCTAGCAGCTGGTTTGTGCTTTTCTTCTTTGCCACAGCGTTTCTACGCCAATGTCTCTGGCGGATCATGCTTTCCTTCTCTCGCCACTCCTTCAGTTCCTTTCTCTCTGCAGCAGAGTGCTGAAGAACAGTCTTCAGCATGTCCTCTTTGCTCTTTCGGGGATTTCTGCTCAAATTTTGTAGCCTCTGTGCTGTGGAACATCTGCCCACTCCAGGAGTCAAGGTCACTGTAGAAATGAAACATTTAACAGGGGCAGCATTGTATCCACTATCTCCAGACATGAATTGTTACACTGAGGGAGTTTGCACTTTAACATTCTTTTCCCACACGCATAACACGACAGAAGCCACGAAATGGTGAGTGAGGGGTGCTTATAGAAGGAGAAGTGGGGCTTGATTGATAGAGGGGGGCTGGTTGCTTCGGGTAATCTGGAGTGATAGAGGGGTTGAGTGAAGATGCAGCTGCAGGGGTGATCTTCACTATCTACCTATCTCTTCACTAAAGAGTCTCCCAACATTTTTCACAGGAGTTAATCCTGCAAGATATCTCCCTGCTGCGAGTCACTAGGGGACAGCGGGAGGCTCTTTTACAGCAATGTGGATTCCGCCCGGGACCCTACGCGGCTTCCCTGTGTTCAGAAATGATCCCCACTCGCGGAACAGTGGCGCGGACGCCAGCGTGACTGGGACAAGAAACACAGTGGCTCTCCCTATAAACCTGCGCAGGCATATTGCCCACGCTCTGGCTGAAACTTTTGCTGAGATAACTGAAGCAGATTACCGCGACGTGATAGACCACATCAACGGGCTATTCCACATCTAAAGGCTGGCATGCATGCAGCCATAACCACCCTTCCTCTCCAGAAACATTTCCACCCAGAAAATAAAAGTCGCTTACCGTTAACCCGCTCCTCTGCTTGTCCTTCTGCAACTGCTGGCTGCTGCGATTGGGTACTTTCCTCCTGGCTTGAGAAGAGATCCTGGCTGCATGCCCACTCTGGGGTGTCTTCCCCCATCCCAGTAGCTTCACTCGTGGTTTCCTCCCCCCCCCCGCCTCCGCCGCCGCCGCCTCCGCCTCCTCCTCCTGTCCCCCAGCCTGCTCAGAAGTGTCCATCGTTATCCTGGGATTGGCAGTGGGGTCACCACCAAGTATCTCGTCCATCTCCTGTAAAACGGCAGGTCGTGGGGCAGCTCCGATCGGCGACACCCTCGCGGGCTTTGTAATAGGCACTCCGCAGCTCCTTAACTTTCACCCTGCATTGCAGTGCGTCCCGATCATAGCCCCTATCCAGCAAGGACCTTGATATCTGCTCAAAGATATCGTAATTCCTACGGCCGGAGCGCAGCTGTGCCTGCACTGATTCCTCCCCCCAAACACTGATGAGGTCCAACAGCTCGCCATTGCTCCATGCTGGGGCTCGTTTGCCACGTGGAGGCATGGTCACCTGGAAAGATTAACTGATTGCACTCCACACCTGGCTGCAGCAAACAGGAAGGAGATTTTTAAAATTCCCGGGGCATTTAAAGGGCTGGTCACCTGAGGCAAGAGCAGTAGAGTGCAAACTGATGAGCAGAGTGGCTGAACAGGAATTCTGGGATAGCTCCTTATTCCCTGGAGGACAGGTAAAGCGCTGGTGAGTGTCCACACCTGCTGAGCAGCGCTGGATCCACCAGCGCTGCACTCCTTATACCCCTGCCGGGATGGGTTTTCAGCCAGCGCTGCAACCAGGGAGTTGCAGCGCTGGTTGTGCCCTGCAAGTGTGGACGGGGTGTAATTGCAGCGCTGGAAAGCCTCCACCAGCACTGCAACTTGTAAGTGTAGCCAAGCCCTAAGTGTTATGTTTACCGTTACAACATGCTTTCTAACACGATACATTTGCCCCAGTGTAGACATGGCCTGATAGGACAATTAGGCCTTAAAGGCCTAATTTAGCACTGCCTTATACTTTAAGGAATTGTTTACATCTATACAAGATGGGTGTAAAATGCTACTATCAGTGCAAATGAATGGGCAATTCTCACTTGGCAGTGTTTTACAACCATTCTGCACAGGTGTAAATGACTCCACAAGGTACAAGGCATCTGAGAATTAGGGTTGAAGGGCTGGATTCTTGTCTGCCTCACTAAAGCTACTTTGTGCTGTTTTAGCACATGTGAACATGGGTCAAAGCAAACATTTATTTGAAAGTCATGGAAATATTCATGACTATTTGTTCTCACTCTTTTCCTTGTTCTACCTTAGGCCCATAATGTTCTCATATTGCAGATCTTTGTACTTAAATTGCCCTGTATATCAGTAGTAAGAGAGATCTTTAAAGGTATCAGTGCTTGTCTTTATTACTTTATTTTCATCTGCCTGAAATCAGATGAATTTTCACATGCAAAAATAGCATTCTAATTAAGAATTAAGTAAATTCAACAGGTTAAATCTAGGCTACCCACCAGTGAAAGTTTACTAACTTTACTTATTGTAGTAAAAAGAGTTATATATGGCTCATTCAGCCACTTACATGATTATTTTAAACAGATCAGTATGCCACAGAGCAAATTTGTCTTTGTTTCCTTTGACAATGAGTGAAAATTTCAACTTGAAAGAGCAGGGAAGAAGAGTGAATTCCACAGTAAAACAGAAACTGTGTTGACTGGTAAATACAGACAAATATCTAATCAATATTGTTGTGTCTATGGCTCTTTACACAATATACATAATATGAAGGAACCACATGTACACAGTGGAGTCCCAATAACTGTGTTTACTAACTATCTACTACTTGCGAGGCCTCCGTACCTAAGTCTGATAGTTTAATAGGAGTTGGTGAACTGCACAGCAGATTATAACTTTTGGCCCCATTACATTCATTAAAACAGGCACCTTTTTCTCATCAGTCCAGTGCTGGAAATAAGGGTGCTGGGGGTGCTGTTGCACGTCCTGGCTTGCAGTGGTTTCCATTATATACCAGATATCAGAGGGGTAGCCATGTTAGTCTGGATCTGTAAAAGCAGCAAAGAGTCCTGTGGCACCTTATAGACTAACAGAAGTTTTGGAGCATGAGCTTTCGTGGGTGAATACCCACTTCGTCGGATGCATGTAGTGGAAATTTCCAGGGGCAGATATATATATGCAAGCTGTTGAGATGAGTTCCTGTCTGCGTCCTGTAGAACTTGCCATACCAGTATTGCCCTGGCCTCTTCGTTTGTCATTCAGTGTTAAACACATTCTAAGACAATATGCATTTCCTCACCTTTTGGGGGCGAAGCCAGACTTTAAGGCACCTGCTCCCCTACATGGTGTTAACTTCGCTTGTGCCAATCAGAAACAAACACAAACAGGTTTTGGGCCCCGTCCCCAATGACACTTCTATGATGTCATTGTGGGTACTTTATGGCCTGCCTGCCATGTGCAGGCAGGGAGAGGAGAAAGAAAACGAATCCTGTGTATACCCGTGTATCCTGTGTATACCCGTGTATCCTGTGTATACCTGTAACCGAGCCTGATCACCTCGAAGCCTCTCTCTCAGCTCACGTGTTTCAAATAGAGCTTCTACGTTTGCCGGTCGTTATGCGTCGGTTTGTATTTGTAAGTATCAGTTATTACTAAATGCTGCATCTTTGTTTATAAATATTGTTAGTAGATATTTTAGTCATTGTGTGTTTTAAGTTTCATTAACTCTATTAGCTAATCATACGCTGCTCCCTTACCCCTTGTAATTATCCCCAATAAAACTTTTAAATTGATTAAGTTTAGTGTGTGTGTGTGTGTCTGCAGTTTGCATCGTGACCCACACTCTCCTTGCATCCCTTACCAATATAGTCTGTTGCCACGTGCAGCCTGGTAAATAACAGGCCTGCATTTTCTTTCGCCCCTGCGAGTCCGTGGCAATCTACATGGCGTCACGAACAGGATGCAAGGAAGTTGGGCCATGCCCGTGGCACGCTGCAGACCGCGCAGATGATGAAACTGAACAGTTCCATCATTTGCAGTTTCACCTTTTTACTAGCCAAAATTCGACCAATCCAAAAATAGAATGGATCTGTTCCCTTGGCTCGGACAAAACTCTAAAAGGCTATACTGTGCCTTTAACCCTGGCAGATACTCTGAGGATGTTTCCACCGTCCTGTTTAGCATGATATGCAAGGCCCTTGATCTGTGCTCTGTCCTCCACGGGGGCACAATGTTCGCAGCTAAACAGGCAGCCTCAGGCTCTCCTAAAGATGATAATGAGGAGAAGACAGAAAAGGTAGAGCCCATCACTACCCACCCCCCAAGTCCCTCTCAGAAAATTTTGCCACCTCCATATGAAGCTCCTAAAACTCCTCTGTATCCAGCTCTGCCAATGAATCTAAAACTGTAGCAGAAGCTTTGCCTATTGCGATAACTAACCTTGATGGAGTTAATCTTTCTTGGCTCAGGTCTCTGTACCTTCCTAGGTTGCTCTTCACCCCACCCCTTCCCCCCCTCCGCCTCTCCTCACTTCGGCTCTCTTTTTGTTTTAAAAATTAAAAGCTATAGTTTTTACAGAAACCTCCAAAAAATAAAGCAATTGAAAACGGAACAAAACAAGAAACAAAAAGAAAAACAAGGTAAAAACTTTAAATCCAGTAAATTAATTATTTTAACCCTCCAGGAATGCAACAGCTGGAATTATTCCTAACTTTCTTGAAGATATGGTTGCCAAGCAACAGAAGTGCACTCTCTGCTTCTTATCCTAACCACTAACTAATATTTGTAACATGGGCTTTTCTTATTTCCATATAGCAGAGTTTTAAAATAATGTTAAATATAAAATAATGCAAAATTCCTTGTTACCGAATTAATACAATACATTTGGCAAATACTAATATATTTTTATCAAATTTATGCTACAAGTTTTAAATAAGGTAATAATTTATTTATTCAAATGTTTAACCCTTTTACTTTTTATTTTTGGTTGTGTTATTTTGTATAAATATGAATAGAATTTTGGCGCCATTTGTTTTTAATTGTAAGTTTGTCCTGTATGTCATGTGTGTGTCCTATGTTGTGTGTGTCACGTGACTATTTTTTTTAAATTATTTTTATTTTGTTGCAACAAAAGTCAATTTTATACCCTTTAAAAAAAATATATATAAGATGTGGTACCACACTATTTTAAAATCATGGTTGGGGTGTAATCATAGTATATTAACACCAATTTTTTGTGCAAAGTTCAAAAAGGTTTCAGTTACAAATATATGTACATATATTTCTGCCTCAACAAATAATGCAATTGCAAACAAAGGAATTCTCTTTTATCAATCACAGTTTTGTTTTTTAAGTTTCTTTTTTTTTAATTTGTTATTCAAAAAAAATGTGTAAGGGGAAACCTCAACATTAAGGTAAAGATAATATTAACAAATGTCAATTTCTTGTTTGGGATTTTTATAAACTTGTTTGCACTTTTAATTATAGTTATAAGAATGTCATAACCAAAATGTTTTAAAATAACAATTTATGCATAAAGCTAACCAAACAATTTCAACAGGTTTCCACCTTTGGCTCCCAAACATAACAAAGCATCATAAAAGTATACCCTCAAATACCCTCAAAGTATTTGCATGTATCTGTATTTAAAATTTATTTTGGTTTAATTTTATAGTTGGTTTGTATTTGTTATACTGCTCTCCCTCACAACATCTTTGCCCACGGAGCCCTTAGGAGAGGGTGGACTACAAACTTGGTTTGCCGCCTACTGGGTGCAGGAGGTCAGCAGAAACCAGTCCCTGTCAGCTCTGAGTCCAGAAGATTGTCTTGTTTGCTCCACTCAGTTCTCACCTAAATATCCATTACCCTTTCAATTTGTACCAATATTTTATAATTTTTCTTCATTTAATATATCTAGTGTAAATTGTTCTTCCCCCTGTGTGCAGTGGGCTGCTTTTACTGTTTGTAATAATTGTTCTTCACAATTTAATTCTTATGTGTACCCAGTTCTTAATGCTTCAGGTCGAAGTGATCATAGCTTTCCTTTAATTGAGGGTATGGCTACACTTACAAGTTGCAGCGCTGGGAGTTACAGCGCTGGTCATGCAGCTGTGTAGGGGCCAGCGCTGGAGTGTGGCCACACTGACAGCTACCAGCGCTGCAGTGTGGCCACACTTGCAGCACTTTCCAGCGCTGTATTGAGAGGTGCATTGTGGGCAGCTATCCCACAGAACACCTCGTCCCGTTTTGGCGCCGTTTTGGCGCTGAGTATTGTGGGAAGGGGAAGGAAGTGTGTGGGTCATTCCGCTTCCTGTTCCAACGCCCCGTGGTGCATCGCTTCACATCCCAGCATTCTGTCTTTCCGGCAACGTTTGGCGCCATTGTGAGTGTCTTTCTGTTTTACTCTGTGGGAAATGGAGCCCGAGCTGCTGAGGACTGTGCTGATGAGTGTCGCCAGCACAACACGTTTGGCAGTCGAGCTATTCCTTCAGCTCCAAAGTGACAGCGAGGAGTCTGACGATGATATCGATATCGATTCTCCTGCCACGTGTGACACCAAAGTGCTTGTGGCATTCACAGAAATGCTCAGCACCGTTGAACGCCGCTTTTGGGCTCGGGAAACAAGCACTGAGTGGTGGGATCACATCGTCATGGAAGACTGGGATGACGAGCAGTGGCTGCAGAACTTTCGTATGAGAAAAGCCACTTTCATGGGACTGTGTGCTGAGCTCGCCCCCACTCTGCGGCGCAAGGACACAAGATTGAGAGCTGCCCTGACGGTGGAAAAGCGGGTGGCTATTGCAATCTGGAAGCTGGCAAATCCAGACAGCTACCGGTCGGTCGGGAACCAGTTTGGAGTGGGAAAGTCGACCGTTGGAATTGTTTTGATGCAAGTTTGCAAGGCAATTAATCGCATCCTGCTAAGAAAGACCGTGACTCTGGGGAGCATGCAGGACATGGTGGATGGCTTTGCACAAATGGGTTTCCCTAACTGTGGAGGGGCAATAGATGGGACGCATATTCCTATTCTGCCCCCCCCCCCACCTGGCATCAGAGTATGTTAATCGAAAGGGGTATTTCTCTATGGTTCTCCAGGCGCTTGTGGATCACCGCGGGCGTTTCATTGACATTTACACAGGCTGGCCTGGAAAGGTGCATGATGCACGCATCTTCGGAACAGTGGCCTGTTCAGGAAGATGCAGGCAGGGACTTTTTCCCAGACAGGAAGATCACAGTAGGGGCCGTCGAACTGCCCATTGTGATCCTTGGAGACCCTGCTTACCCGTTACTGCCTTGGCTCATGAAACCCTATACAGGGAAGCTTGACAGGAGCAAGGACCGGTTCAACTACAGGCTGAGCCGGTGCCGAATGACTGTGGAGTGTGCTTTTGGCCGTTTAAAGGCACGCTGGCGTTGCTTGTATGGGAAGCTAGACTTGGGGGAAAGCAGCATCCCCGGTTATATCCGCTTGCTGTACCCTCCATAATATTTGTGAAGGGAAGGGTGAAACATTCAGTGAGGCATGGACCACCGAGGTTCAAGTCCTGGAGGCTGAATATGCACAGCCAGAGAGCAGGGCTAATAGAGAGGCCCAGCACAGGGCTTCAAGGATTAGGGATGCCTTGAGGGAAGAATTTGAGGCTGAAAGCCAACAGTAATGTTTGCTGACTTGCATGGGAGTGAATTGCACTGTTTACACTGTTATTCTATTATCCCTAAAATGATTTGCAGTGCCTCTTTCTTTACTGGGCTAAGGTATCTTTCACTATCTGCTATAATAAAGACTGTTTTCAAAGCCAAGAATTGTTTTATTGTAAAGAAAAAAAATTCCTTGACAGACAGACAGACACACAACATTTCATGAACACAAGAGGGAAGGGGTGTGGGTTGGTGAACTGTACAGTCACAAGTTTGCATATGTCCTGTCTGGAGTGCTGTTTAACGATTCCTGCACTTCAGGGTGCATATACTGCATGGTTGTGGGGGTTGAGTGCAGAGGGTAAGGGTGGTAGGTATCAGGGCTGGTTGGTGAAAGAACAGGTGTTGGAGGCAGCTGGTGGTGGTAAGAAACTGAATGCTGGGAAAGGCGGTTTGAGCTGACATTGGGGCACAAGGAAAATGCTTTGGGACGGGGGGGGGGGCTGTGGGGCAGCACGGGACTGCTCTGCCTGCATGGCTAAGATTGCCTTGAGAGAGTCCGCTTGGCTCGACAGGATCTCTAGCAGCTGGTTTGTGCTTTTCTTCTTTGCCACAGCGTTTCAACGCCAATGTCTCTGGCGGATCATGCTTTCCTTCTCTCGCCACTCCTTCAGTTCCTTTCTCTCTGCAGCAGAGTGCTGAAGAACAGTCTTCAGCATGTCCTCTTTGCTCTTTCGGGGATTTCTTCTCAAATTTTGTAGCCTCTGTGCTGTGGAACATCTGCCCACTCCAGGAGTCAAGGTCACTGTAGAAATGAAACATTTAACAGGGGCAGCATTGTATCCACTATCTCTAGACATGAATTGTTACACTGAGGGAGTTTGCACTTTAACATTCTTTTCCCACACGCATAACACGACAGAAGCCACGAAATGGTGAGTGAGGGGTGCTTATAGAAGGAGAAGTGGGGCTTGATTGATAGAGGGGGGCTGGTTGCTTCGGGTAATCTGGAGTGATAGAGGGGTTGAGTGAAGATGCAGCTGCAGGGGTGATCTTCACTATCTACCTATCTCTTCACTAAAGAGTCTCCCAACATTTTTCACAGGAGTTAATCCTGCAAGATATCTCCTGCTGCGAGTCACTAGGGGACAGCGGGAGGCTCTTTACAGCAATGTGGATTCCGCCCGGGACCCTACGCGGCTTCCCTGTGTTCAGAAATGATCCCCCCCCCACTCGCGGAACAGTGGCGCGGACGCGTCAGCGTGACTGGGACAAGAAACACAGTGGCTCTCCCTATAAACCTGTGCAGGCATATTGCCCACGCTCTGGCTGAAACTTTTGCTGAGATAACTGAAGCAGATTACCGCGACATGATAGACCACATCAACGGGCTATTCCACATCTAGAGGCTGGCATGCATGCAGCCATAACCCCCCTTCCTCTCCAGAAACATTTCCACCCAGAAAATAAAAGCCGCTTACCGTTAACCCGCTCCTCTGCTTGTCCTTCTGCAACTGCTGGCTGCTGCGATTGGGTACTTTCCTCCTGGCTTGAGAAGAGATCCTGGCTGCATGCCCGCTCTGGGGTGTCTTCCCCCATCCCAGTAGCTTCACTCGTGGTTTCCTCCCCCCCCCGCCTCCTCCTCCGCCGCCGCCTCCGCCTCCTCCTGTCCCCAGCCTGCTCAGAAGTGTCCATCGTTATCCTGGGATTGGCAGTGGGTCACCCCAAGTATCTCGTCCATCTCTCCTGTAAACACGGCAGGTCGTGGGGGCAGATCCGGATCGGCGATTACACTCGCGGGCTTTGTAATAGGCACTCTGCAGCTCCTTAACTTTCACCCTGCATTGCAGTGCGTCCCGATCATGGCCCCTATCCAGCAAGGACCTTGATATCTGCTCAAAGATATCGTAATTCCTACGGCCGGAGCGCAGCTGTGCCTGCACTGATTCCTCCCCCCAAGCACTGATGAGGTCCAACAGCTCGCCATTGCTCCATGCTGGGGCTCGTTTGCCACGTGGAGGCATGGTCACCTGGAAAGATTAACTGATTGCACTCCACACCTGGCTGCAGCAAACAGGAAGGAGATTTTTAAAATTCCCGGGGCATTTAAAGGGCTGGTCACCTGAGGCAAGAGCAGTAGAGTGCAAACTGATGAGCAGAGTGGCTGAACAGGAATTCTGGGATAGCTCCTTATTCCCTGGAGGACAGGTAAAGCGCTGGTGAGTGTCCACACCTGCTGAGCAGCGCTGGATCCACCAGCGCTGCACTCCTTATACCCCTGCCGGGATGGGTTTTCAGCCAGCGCTGCAACCAGGGAGTTGCAGCTCTGGTTGTGCCCTGCAAGTGTGGACGGGGTGTAATTGCAGCGCTGGAAAGCCTCCACCAGCGCTGCAACTTGTAAGTGTAGCCAAGCCCTGAGAGTATTAAAGTTCCAGCATCTCATTGTTGGGTTTTTGTTGGTAATATTTAACCCCAGCCCCTACTTGGGCTGGTACTTATTCTAATTGTTCTATGTGAAGTTTCTCTTATGCTAATACCTCCCTAACTTAACCCACTCTTTAGTTTTAACCCTGTTGGTTATATAATGTTACATGATCAAGTGCTGTTTCAATCCCTTGCTATTGAAATGCTTGCTAATACTACAGGCAAGGGCCTCTTCTTAATTAATCAGCAGTAAATACATTAATGATTCAATATTTGTTACAATCTTCCTCATTTTGTACTAAATTTGCTGAAGTATATCCCAACTTTGCTGATAAATGCTGCATTTCTTTGCCTTCTATTTCTCCTAATTTGTCCTCAATTGTTAAAGACCTGCAAACGTTAAGCTCTACTGTCAGAGAGTCATGAGAGTCCTTCCAGTTTTGGTCATGGCTCAATTGGCTTGGCCTTGCGCCCTACAAATCCTATTTCCAATCCCTGTTTGTGTCCCTTCTGGTTGGGCTTGCTCTTCTCTGTCTCGGATGTGCCTTCATTAAAGCCTGCATTCACAAGTTTGTTGCCTCGGCCTATATCGCTTCCACCCCCGAAGCACATCCCCTCGTAGGTGGGGATGAGGAGTCGGACTCGGAAGTTTAGGTTTTCGGCCTAACTATTTCGGCCAGGGCACGGGGGCATGTTGAGATGAGTTCCTGTCTGCGTCCTGTAGAACTTGCCATACCAGTATTGCCCTGGCCTCTTCGTTTGTCATTCAGTGTTAAACACATTCTAAGACAATATGCATTTCCTCACCTTTTGGGGGCGAAGCCAGACTTTAAGGCACCTGCTCCCCTACATGGTGTTAACTTCGCTTGTGCCAATCAGAAACAAACACAAACAGGTTTTGGGCCCCGTCCCCAATGACACTTCTATGATGTCATTGTGGGTACTTTATGGCCTGCCTGCCATGTGCAGGCAGGGAGAGGAGAAAGAAAATGAATCCTGTGTATACCCGTGTATTCTGTGTATACCCGTGTATCCTGTGTATACCTGTAACCGAGCCTGATCACCTCGAAGCCTATCTCTCAGCTCACGTGTTTCAAATAGAGCTTCTACGTTTGCCGGTCGTTATGGGTTGGTTTGTATTTGTAAGTATCAGTTATTACTAAATGCTGCATCTTTGTTTATAAATATTGTTAGTAGATATTTTAGTCATTGTGTGTTTTAAGTTTCATTAACTCTATTAGCTAATCATACGCTGCTCCCTTACCCCTTGTAATTATCCCCAATAAAACTTTTAAATTGATTAAGTTTAGTGTGTGTGTGTGTCTGCAGTTTGCATCGTGACCCACACTCTCCTTGCATCCCTTACCAATATAGTCTGTTGCCACGTGCAGCCTGGTAAATAACAGGCCTGCATTTTCTTTCGCCCCTGCGAGTCCGTGGCAATCTACACAAGCAAGAAGCAGGCTGGAGATAACGAGGTTAGTTCAATCAGGGAGGATGAGGCCCTCTTCTAGCAGTTGAGGTGTGAAAACCAAGGGAGGAGAAACTGGTTTTGTAGTTGGCAAGCCATTCACAGTCTTTGTTTAATCCTGAGCTGATGGTGTCAAATTTGCAGATGAGCTGAAGCTCAACAGTTTCTCTTTGAAGTCTGGTCCTGAAGTTTTTTTGCTGCAGGATGGCCACTTTAAGATCTGCTATTGTGTGGCCAGGGAGGTTGAAGTGTTCTCCTACAGGTTTTTGTATATTGCCATTCCTAATACCGGATTTGTGTCCATTTATCCTTTTCCATAGGGACTGTCCAGTTTGGCCGATGTACATAGCAGAGGGGCATTGCTGGCATACGATGGCGTATATTACATTGGTGGACGTGCAGGTGAATGAACTGGTGATGGTGTGGCAGATCTGGTTAGGTCCTGTGATGGTGTCGCTGGTGTAAATATGTGGGCAGAGTTGGCATTGAGGTTTGTTGCATGGATTGGTTCCTGAGTTAGAGTTATTATGGTGCGGTGTGCAGTTGTTGGTGAGAATATGCTTCAGGTTGGCAGGTTGTCTGTGGGCGAGGACTGGCCTGCCACCCAAGGCCTGTGAAAGTGTGGGATCATTGTCCAGGATGGGTTGTAGATCCCTGATGATGCGTTGGAGCTTCAGCTCATCTGCAAATTTGACAGAAAGATGCTGTGAACTGATCTGTCAGGAATACACAGGAAAAAGTAATACGATTTAGTGAGAATTTTTTCCTTTAAAATTGTGTAACAAATGGGAAAGGGGGTCCTGTAAGCATTTAAGGCCCCCTCCTCCTCTCCCCTTTTAAACACGGAGGCTAGGAAAACAGTAGAAAAATCTACTGAAAAGCCCCACATATTGTCAGATGAAGAGGAGTCTGCAGCATAATCATCCCTTCCATCCTTCCTCTATATGTACGTGGAGAAGCATGGCGGGACAGGACTTGGATGAACTGCTATCTGTGGCACCACTCCACTCCAAGCCTGGATTGATTTTCCCACATCAATAAAGTTGATGCTGTCTGCGTCATCTTCTTACGTCATATTCAAGGGCACACACACACACACACACTCTCTCTCTCTCTCTCTCCAAAGGCAATTTGCCTCAGGTACAGATGGTGAAATGATGGAGCACAAGACTTGTGGGAGCTCTGCTGCTATGAGGGATGAGGCCCAAGGAATAGCAGGGAGTGGGCCTCATCCCTCATGGCCTCTGTGCAAATGTCCTGGCTCCTGTGGAAGCATCAAGATCCAAGACATTGCCTTGGAGACCTTGAGACTTCTGTGGATTAGGAGAGCCATGCTCACTGCTCATGCTGCTTGCGGGGCAAACATTTAATCCCCTCACCCTGGTATTTGTGGGAAACTGCAAATTGCAGGGTCCACTTGTTTCCT
The DNA here is from genome assembly GCF_016161935.1 of Mauremys reevesii. Taxonomy (NCBI): domain Eukaryota; kingdom Metazoa; phylum Chordata; order Testudines; family Geoemydidae; genus Mauremys; species Mauremys reevesii. The sequence goes on along the minus strand of NC_052624.1, from coordinate 231,986,617 downwards.
GCTGAGCGCATAATTTGGCCCTTAGAGAGGACTGGATGACAACTTTGATCTCTTTAGTCACATGCTCGTCATGAGTCTTCACAAAAATCAGTAAGCAAGGTGCATAAATCTGCTTGTAGACATCTCTAGTGGCTCTAGCGTTTAAAGTTAATCCTTACTTGTCAAAGCAGAAGGCTGGTTACTGTCTTTTCAAATAACATGTGCTCCAGTAGTGAAACATGGATTTGAGTTAAATAAGCCACAGCCAAAATTAAATGGAGACAAAAAAAGAACATGGTCCTGTTAAGGGTTTTGTTTTTTACAGTGTGCATGGGAGCAGGAGGGAAGGGGAGATAGGAGTGAGAATGGGCAAGAGAGGTGTAAACATTGACTTTAGGTATAAGCTATCATTGAATTTCAGGTCAGGTAGGATCTGGGAGTGAAGGAACAAGCAGGCTCAGGGAAGCAATGACAGAATAACCATGGAACTATGACAAGATTTGAGAAAGACTCTCTATATGAGTCTGTATGTAAAACTGAGACACTATGTGCTTCACTCTGGGCTGTTTGAATGATTTTTCTTTACATACAAAATCTATGATCACACAGAAATCACTTGCCCTAGGAGAAGACATCAGCTGACATCGGCTGGATTTCTAATGGACTTTAAACTATCCTACTGGGGTTCTATTTGCAGCCAACATTTTAAAGAGAGACTGTGAGGTGCCATCTATTCTGTGCAATTCCCATTAATGTTAATAATTTATGCATGTGCTCTGAAAATAGACTAACCTCCTTACAGATTCAACGCTTGGTACTGTCAAACCTTTTCCTAGTACAGCAAATCTGAAATCATTCTTTCAAGATACACATGGATTGTTTCACAGGAGTGACCTGAGAAGATGCATATTCTTTCAAGATTCCCCCTTGGGACGAATGGATGAACAAGTAGATCTTCTTAGCTAAGGCTATATATAAAAGTCTTGTTTGCAGTGTTGTTGCAGACATGTTGGTTCCATGATACTAGAGAGACAAGGTGGGTGAAGTAATATCTTCTATTGAACCAACTTCTGCTGGTCAGAGAGCCAAGCTTTCAAGATACACACAGCTCTTGTTGAGGTTTGGGAAACAAACTTAGGGTATGTCTACACTGGCAAGTTTCTGCGTCACAAGTTATACCACTTTTATTAAAACGCTGGAATTAACCTGCTATTGCATGTCCACACTGTGCTCTTTGTGACACTGGAGTGCATCCACATTAGCAGCTCTTGCAATGGCAAAGACAGCAGTGCATTGTGGTAGCTATCCCACTGTGCAACTGGCCGAAGTTGCTTTGGGAAGGATTTGCAATGCCTCATGGGGCAGGTACAGTATCACATGATGCAGGTGTCTCAATTACATAGTTCCATGGGCATCTTATTAGATTGCCAGCCACTTTTCAACTGAAGTTTCTTGGGGGGGAAGGGAAGGAGAGTGGGTGACAAGGAGTGTGTGTGTGCGTGTGAGAGGGGAGGTGAAAGGCAGAGACAGAGTGTGTGCTGGAGGAGTGTGTGAAAGATTGTGTGTGTGGGAGAGAGACAGTGTGTGTTGGGCAGGTGTGTGTGTTGGGGGAGTGTCTGTGTTGGGGGAGAGTTAAAGTGTTGGCATGCTGTCTCTTTAAGTTCAGACAGCAGATGGAACAAACCTGAGGCGGGGGAGGGGGACACTCTCCCACATCAGCTCCCATCTCCCTCTCTGGCTCTGCACAGCACAGCAGTCTCTTCTTCTTCTCCTCTCATCTCCCACTTCCCCACCGCAGCAGCCTGCTCTGCCTGCCTGCCACTGTGGTCCTAGAGCCTGGGAGAGCAGGATTCCGCATTAATATTTTGATTCCCTCCGAGTTCTCCCACAGCTTCCTCTCCCCACAGAACCAGGAGATGCACCCCCACCCCTGTAGTCCAGGCAGGAGTGTGTTTACTGCCTGGAGCTGGCAGAGTTCAAAACAGTGAGCACAGCGGTCACAGTGGGCACTGGGGGATACCTCCTGGAGGCCAGTTACAGTGATGTAATGAACGCAGCATCTACACTGACGCTTTGTCAATCTAACTTTGCTGCAAAAAGCTCTATGCCTCTTGTTGAGGTGATTTCATTTTGTCAGCAAAGCAGGAGAGTTTTGTCGGTGAGAGGAGCATTGTAGTGTGTACACCTCCACTGTTTTGTTGACAAAAGCTGCCTTTTGCCAACAAAATTGTGTAGTGTAGACCAGGCCTAAGACATATTGGGCCAGTTCCTATGGTGAGCTATAGGTTTTTACTTAGCTTGCCCTTTCTGCATCGACTTACATCTGGTGCCATCCCTGCAAAGTCAATGAAGATTCATCAGGTGGGAATTAGCTCAGAATATGACCCACAGTGTTACCAGGTATTCCTCTGCTTATTGAAATTTAAATATGAATCTATTCTTCCCTGAGCACAACAGTTCTGGTTTAGCTCTAAATGAAACTCATATGGTTGTAGCTGTTGACAAAACTAGACACAGTTACAATGGTGATAGGCACCTATACAAGAACTTAGTAGATATAAACACAATTAAATGACTTTAAATGACTTTAAAGTTCAATTTATAAAAAAAACAAAACAAAAAAAAACAAATCACCCCCCTACTATATTTAACAAAAATGTCTAAATAAATCAAGTTACAAAGAAAAAAGTCCTAAAATCAATAATATCCTTAATCATCTGTAAAGTTAATTGGACAAATTTAGCCCCACAAACTTCAAAAATGTGTTGGTTTCAGCCAAATTAGCTCCCATATGAAGAAACATAGGTGCACTTTCTATTTCTAACCATGAGGTGGCAGGAAATCCTAAATTCATTCTTAAAGGGAAGGTAAGAGAGTTGGTTTTTTTTAACATCTGCATATATTTCATCCCACATTACTCTTTCAAAACTTGTTTTCACTATTTTTATATTTACAAAAATAGTCCAGCTCTGAATGGGTTCCAATTAATTTAGTTCAAATTTTGGGTGAAGGGTCTGATTCTTAATTTGCCCAAATTCCATAGTAACTGCAGGAGCTCAGCACTTCCCAGGATGTCCTTAGCACCTTACAGTACCTTTAATCCAGGGGTGGCCAACCTGTGGCTCCAGAGCCACATGCGGCTCTTCAGAAGTTACTATGCGGCTCCTTGTATAGGCACCGACTTGGGGACTGGAGCTACAGGCGCCAACTTTCCAATGTGCCGGGGGGCGCTCACTGCTCAACCCCTGGCTCTGCCACAGGCCCTGCCCCCACTCCACCCATTCCCGACCCCTCCCTTGAGCCTGCTTTGCCCTTGCTCCTCCCCCTCCAACCCTCCTGCATGCCATGAAACAGCTGATTGGGAGGTGTGGGGAGGGAGGAGGAGGTTTTGATTGGCAGGGCTACCGGTGGGCAGGAGGCACTGGAAGCGAGTGTGGGGGAGGTGATGGGGGGCTGCTGACTTATTACTGTGGCTCTTTGGCAATGTACACTGGTAAATGCTGGCTCCTTCTCAGGCTCAGGTTGGCCACCTCTGCTTTAATCAGTTAATACAGCCAGTCAGTACTGCTCATCATATTGAAAAGTGGGCAGAGCTGCACTTAGGCCTTGGTTCACTGAAACATTTAAGCACATGCTGAACTTTAAGTACATGGTTAGTTCCACTGAAGTCAATGGGACTTCTCATGCTTAAAGTTAAGTACATACTTAAGTGCTTTGCTGAACCAGGTCCTTAGAACAGAAAGAAACGGAATTGGCTATAGCTACATTTGGAGCCAAATTCTAAGTACCTCTGTGGCCTCCCTCCTGGTAACAGCTGAGCGCCTAAAAACACTGATGAATTTATCCTCCAGCACCCCTGTGGGGCACAGAAGTGTGATTAATCCTCTTTTTATAGATGAAAAATGGAGGCAATGAGAGATAAAGTGACCTAACTAAAGTCACACTGGAAATCCGGCACCCAAGTCACTGGGATCCCAATTCAGGGCCTAACCATCCTTACACAACCCAGCTGAAGTCAAGAGATGAGGTATAATCTACTCAAATAGAAGTTGTGTTCAATAGATGTATGAGAACCAAAAATAAAGTTGACTTAAAAGGGGTTTATGAGGTGTATGTGAAGGCTCATATTGTATAGACTGTTCTAGTTACATCATTCCTTTGGGATGTTCATTAACTTAAAGCAAGTTTAAATGGCTTTGTTACACCCTGACTTTTCTAACAACAATATGATGATGTTATATGTTGTTATTTTTACAGTGCCGTGGAAGTACAAGGTGCTTTACAAACAAATGGAAGACAGCATCCCTGCTCCAAGGAGCTTACAATCTAAGTAAGAGATGGGTGGGGAAAGATGACATCAAACATCAGTGGGTTGAGGGGAAGCCAAGATGGGCACTATTATGATCCTAATATTATCAATATGTGTAAGATTCCCATCCTGGGGAGCCCATTGCTTATTGTTCAATTTGTAAATGGTTACTGAGTTTTTAAATTTTAGTTATTTTTATAAATTAGTGCTGAGTTTTCAGCACTGGAAACAGGAAACAGAAGAGGGATTTGAAGAACGATAAATAGGAGATAAAAGTTGCATGGAGCATGAGATCAGAGTAGTCACTGCAGAGACGAGAGGCAGAATGGGAGAAAGCACAGAGGCACTTGCTGAAGGGGAACATAACAGTACATGAAGAGTAGTGGAGCCAACATAGAGCAGTTGAGACTATTAACTGTAATGGTGAAGACTGGTATATCTCATCTGAGGAGAACAGCCTCTCACTGTCTGTTGTAGCTGTCAGTCTTCATCTCTTCTTGTGATTCTCACACATCCAATACTCCCAGCTCGCACCTGAGCAGATGTTCCTTCAAATACACTTCATTAATGTATGTAGACTCCTTTTGAAATGGGGAAGGAAATATAGCTATTACCACAAGCTGTTTAAACTGAGTGGACAGTCATTTGGGCTCAGTGCCATTTTAAAGCCCAGAAATGATAACAGAGCATAAAAAAGTCAAAACATTTAAAACCAGATCCTCAGCTGGTATCAACTGGCATAGCTTCACTAAACTCAGTGGAGCTATGCCAATTAACACCAGCTGAGGATCTGGCCCTCTTTTAAAGATCACATTATTTGTCTTTAAAACGATATCCAGATTAGCAAGTGAAACTGCAAAGCAGTCAGTAATATTTACATTGAGTCTGTGTCGTCCTGTGATCATGGTCTCTGCTTGCACTTTTGGGTAGTATTTCAAATAAGGAAGTATCTGTTACTGCTATTCCAAAAAAGGAAGCATAGGATAGTTCTGTAAGTGGAGCAAGTACTAACAAAACATAAACTCTCTCCAAGGTCCTTCAGCTGTATCCTTCTGCCAGTCTTTAATAGACCATTTCAATTAACTCCATAAGCGACAGTGCTGAAGTTGAAGACCAGGGCTGGCTCTGCATGCAGTAAAATATGGAGCGTTTCATCCAAAACTTTCCCCACATTCAGCTGGCCTTCTCAACTTAGGTGCCTCACACCCTTTATGCCCCACATACAGTATGTGAGTTCAAAGGCTGCTGGAATGTATACAGTCATGCCAAGAGCACACAAAGCAAAGTGGAGATGAGGCCAGCGGGGAGGAGCAAGAAATGATGGACTCAGGAGGCAATCTGGGAAAGGAGAGAAAGGAGGCCTCAGAGGATAGTGCCCCCAGGGAGTGAAGCATGTGCAATGGAGTGTCTTGTTGTGGTAGATTTTTTGTTTCAATGTACATATTGCTGAGTTAGAGAAAGCAAGGTCAAAGAAATGTCTGCACTAAGTGAAAGGCAAAGTGGTGAAATTTGTCATGGTCCTTAGTTCCTGGTCGAGTTCATTCTACAATGTTGGACCAGCTCCTGAGAAAGCTCTGTCTCCCACGCAAATGAGCTTTACTCTTATTGTAGAGTGTGTCATTGTGCCAGACAAGTGGAGTTGTTGACCACAGTCTTAGGCCTGGTGCTTAAGTTGATCTTTTAGATACCCAGAGACTAAGCCACAGAATGCCTTGAAGATAATGATTGAGACCTTGAACTTGTTTTGAAATTCTATAGGAAGCCAGTATAGAGAATGTCTGTTTACTCTCCTGTCAGTGGAGGCTGTATATGTATGGAAATGTACTTTGCCTTCCCTGCAAGCTGAATAATGGCTCACAATATTCTACTCTGCCTTCAAGCACACCTGTGCATGGGTGTAAATCAGGGCAGAATTTGGTTCTGTATAGCTTTTTTAAAATTTAAATAGAAGTTATGGACCTTAAGAATTCTGGAGGGTTGAGCAGATGAGTCTTTTTTAAAAATCCCAGGTCCCAGTATTTAGGTGCCTAACTCCCTGTGTCCCAAGGTCCTCTTGATATTAACTGGCAGAGAGCACAAGAGTTCACAAGGATTACAGGGATCTCCTGGGTCTGATATTTACATACTAGTTCACCAAAGAGTGTGATGTAAGATCTCTACTGAAAGCCTGTGTCACTCTGGTCATCATCATCTTTATGAAATATATGTGTGGATAATATGCAAGGAGATATGTGTATGTATATTTGAAATTATGTTCTTAAAGTCTTGAAGTTAAAGGCAGGTCACCCAGAGATAACGTGCCTTATGATATGTTCCACCAGACATCAGCACCAGTCATTTCCCTCTGTTGATTTTTCTCCAATCTATTTTCTGAAGCGTAGACTTGCTGATATTTTATTAAAAGCTTGTGAGATTTTTTTGTAATATCTTCCCTGTGAAGACATTCCCTGTGATTGTTGTGCATTCTGCCTTTTAGTGCCACTCTCATACTTTCTAGATGCTATGTCAGGCATTTTTACATGTTCTTCTACACTGTGTCACGTTCTTCTATCCCTGCTGGATAAAACTGGCGTGTGACTTGATTGCAGGTCAAGGAGGGGTCATATGATCAGGTACTTGCTGCTCCAATTGAATATGGCTTGATAAAATAGCTGTATTGTTCCAATCCATAGAGCAAACGATACATATTTTTGGGTGTCCCTCAAAATCCAAAGTCGTCAGGTGCAACCCCCAAAGCCTTTATGTTGATCCAGCCCTGCACGGGTGTAACTAATTGGGTTAAGCATGCAAAACTCTTATATCCAAAGACAGATTCTGGCCCTGAATATTTGTCCCTGAATAATATTTCACACTACCTAGCCACATTTTAGTTTGCACAATGCATTTTTGTCCATGGACACTAAACACAGCCCATATACTAATTACAAGAAAACAGGCTGTGACAGAAAACAAGAACAAGCAAGGAAATGAAAAAGCATTTTTTTATATAGCCAGCAGCTTCACTGGCATCATTTCTAGCTACAAAGAGCTTGTTATTAGCAAACCCAGAATTATATAAACAGTTTCCTCTGCCAGCCAGTGTACATCACAATAACCTTTTACTTTCAAAATAATTCAAGTCAGCAAAATCCACCTTTTCAACGGAGCAGTAAAAAGACTGGCAGAGGTTTTTTAAAAGTAGAATTATGCTCAGAAAAGTGGCTCACTTTCTTAACAGATCAGTTCCCAAATTAAATAAAATCATGGCCATTTCTGTTTATATTATTGATAAAAAGAAGTGTTTATTCCTGTTAGCACTACACAGCCAACAGCTGTGCGAGAGTGAGTAGGCAGGGCCATCCTTAGCCATAGGCAGAACAGGCGGCTGCCTAGGGCACCACTAGGTCTGGGGGCACCACTCTGCTGGGAGCCCAGACAGATGGGAAGCAGTGGAGAATGTAAGAGCAGACTGCTGGGTCCTAGAGAGAGCCAAATGCAGCACAGTCTGAGGGAGGGGATTGGTTGCTGGGAAGTCTCTGGGAAGGGGTGGGGGAAGGAAACTCACCTGTGAGTGTGACTCTTTCCCCCCCGGTGTGAGGGCTGTCAGGGCTGGGTTGGGTGAGGTGCTGGGGAGGGGAGGGGAGGCTGGCTGCCTACCTGCTGAGGAATGACAGTGAAAGTAACTCACTTCCTCGCAGGCAGCAAGGATTGGAATGGTCACACACGGCTGGGCTGGGGATAGCCAGATAGCATGTGTGAAAAATCAGGACAGGGGGTTGTGGTGGGGTGAGCAGATGTCCCACTTTTATAGGGACAGTCCCAATTTTGGGGTCTTTTTCTTATATAGGCTCCTATTCCCCCCCACCTCCCGTCCTGATTTTTCACACTTGCTGTCTGGTCACCCTAGGTGGGGGTAATTGGTACCTATATAAGACAAAGCCCCAAATATCGGGACTGGCCCTATAAAATCAGGACATCTGGATCTGGTCACCCTAGCTGGGGAGCGTGTCTCTCCCCTGGGCTGACAATGATCCATCTCATCCGAGGGGAGCTGCACAGGGCAGGATGAGCTGCTGTGGCTCCATGGGTATCCCGTCCCTGAGATCAGATGCTGTGCTAACTTCACCATGGTCTGTTGGGCTGGCGGTGGTGGCCATTGGAGTGTGATCGGACCTGAGAGATTGCTGCTGCTGTTGCCACTCTGCACCTCAAGAGGTGGATTTTGGGGGCCTGCAGTTTTCCACCTATCTCCTCCTCTACTGCAGCTGTTGGACCAGCAGGCTGTGGGGTTAGCCAAGCATGAAAGCAGTACTGTGTTGTCATTTTGATTGTCATTGAGCAAATTTGTATGCCAAAAATGCTTGCTAACAATCCTGAATTCAATTTCAATATTTTTTTAAAATCAATATCTTAGTCAAAAACAGAAAATTAAGTTGCTGACAATTATTTGTGACAAGTTTGGTATGGGGAAGGAAGGTAATAATTGGAGATATACCAATCTCCTAGAATTGGAAGTGACCTTGAAAGGTCATTGAGTCCAGCCCGCTGCCTTCACTAGCGGGACCAATTTTTGCCCCAGATGCCTAAGTGGCCCCCTCAAGGATTGAACTCACAATCCTGGGTTTAGCAGGCCAATGCTCAAACCACTGAGCTATCCCTCCCTCATTTCATCAGAGAAACAAAAAATGTTGACTGACTTTCCTATAGCCCTGTTACTGCTAAATAGAGCCCTCCAACAACTGTAATATGCTCATCTCCTTACTAGTGTATAGAGCAGGGGTCGGCAACCTCCAGCACACATGCCAAAGGTGGCACATGAGCTGATTTTTGATGGCACGCAGCAGTGGGCTGAGCAGCTCAGCCCGCCGCTGCTGTGGGGTTCTGGCTGCTGCCCCATTGCCAGCCGGGGTCCCGGCTGCCAGCCCCAGTCAGCACCCACTGCTGGCCTAGACAACCCCAAGGAACCCCAAGCTGGCAGTGGGCTGAGCAGGCCGGCGGCTGAGACCCCAGCTGAGCCACTCAACCCGCTGTCGGCCTGGGGTTCCATTCACTCAGCTGGAAGTGGGCTGAGCGGGACTAAATTCAACGAAATAGGAAAACAAGAGCAACTAATGACAAAGTGCAAGAACCTAGAGCAGTGGTCCCCAAACTTTTTCATCTGGCAGGTGCCAGACGAAGGACCATGGTGGCGGACGAGCATCTGCTGAAATGCTGCTGAAATTCAGCGGCATTTTGGCAGCGACGCCTCTGGATGATGCTGCTTGTCGGCGGCAAGCGGCGTCATCCAGAGACGTCAGCGCCGAAATGCCGCCGAATTTCGGCGGCATTTCGACAGATGCTTGTGCTCCGGCCAGTATGCGGATGCACTGAGAGGCCCCTGTGGGCGCCATGGCGCCCGCGGGCACCACATTGGGGACCCCTGACCTAGAGAGCCTCCTGAAGCACGGTGATCATTTTGATTTAAATGGACTTGAACTGTATGAAGAATTGAGTACACTGTCATCAATGTCGCCACATGCAAAATCGATGATGGACTTTGTACAGTTTATTCATACCAGCAAACTTGTTGACATATATCCTAATGTGTACATTGCCACTCGTATTCTACTGACAATTCCTGTAATAGTAGCATCAAGAGAACAGAGTTTCTCAAAACTAAAGCTCATTAAAAACTATCTCTGCTCTACAAAGAGTCAGGAACACTTGACTGGTCTTGCTATTCTTGCAATCAAACAAGACATCACTTTGTCTTTGTCATACGATGACATTATTACTGATTTTGCAGCCAAAAAGGCCAGAAAGATTGCTTTTAATTAAAAACTAATCCTTGTTTCAATACCTCTTCATATAAATTTCCAATAAAATGCTGACAAATTAAAAAAATTATATTATTTGCATCATTCTGTCAAATCAGAATTTTTTCTATAGTGCTACTTTTTAGTGCTTGTCCATCAGCATTACAGTGTGCTTAATTAACTTAAACTGGTTTTAATAACATACATGTGGCAAGTTTTCCAGTACTGTAAGCTTATGTTTGTGTTGCTAAGAGCAAGACAGGCACAGGGGCACCAGTTTAATAATCCCGCCTAGGGCACCATAAATCCTAAGGACGGCCCTGTGAGTAGGATTCTACTCTGGCTAATTAATGCACAATCATCAGAACAGTTAATTAAGTTCAGGTTGCAGAATCTTTATTACCAGGGATGATGCATGAGAAGGAAAGAATCAAGCTTGTATCTCTATAGGGCTGGAATTGCGCACACACACAAGTTGATATGGAGTTAATGAGAGACAAACATGCAATCCCACAAACCAATTTCACAGTCACTTTTCTGAGTACAACTGAACTTTAAATAATAATAAAATTGATAATAGGTTGCTCCTATCTTCAGTTCATCTAATTACCTAGAATCTGACAAAATGTGAGATTAAATGCGCTTTACCTGGACTAATATTTGCTCTAGAGTCTACAGAACAATGTGCGCACTACAGATCAGTGGGAGAAAGGAGGATCGTGTGACTAAGGCATGCAATGGAGACTAAGAGAAGCTGGATTCTATTCCCACTTCTCTCACAGACTTCCAATGGGAGCTTGGGCAAGACATGTGTAATTCCAGATTAGTCAATGAGACTATTCATGTGCTTTAAGTTATGCACAAGTTTAAGTGTTTTGCTGATCAGGAGTTTACTCTCTCTCTGCTTTTTCCCCCATCATAAAATGCTGCTTCATGTGCGGGAGTGAAAAGGAGAAAATGAAGAGCAAGGAGGAGCTCTATGCTTCTCACAACACAATCAAAGCCATTTTGTGGTTTCTTGGCTTCTGGCTTACCATCCTTTTCCCAGTAGTTACCTCCATCCTAATCATGGCTTATGCAGAAATCAGGCCCATACTAGAATAGTGACATTCTAACAGTAATCACATAGAATGCAACATACCTCAATCTCCCTGCAATCTGATATTAAGAGATAAGATAATGCTGGATAACAATGAGTATGAATATCCAAATGATAGATATCTGAGACCACTTGCTCAGTACACATCATGAGTCACTGAGCAGCTGGCTGGGAATGGGCGGGATCAGGTATCTTTAGAAACTTCTGAAACGTTTCTGTCAATGACTGGGCATTATGGTAACTGCTGCTCTCAGCTTCTTCTCAGTGCAGCTCATGAGCATGCTGTACTACTGGTTGCCAATAGAAGTAATTGGAAATGGCTGCACTTTAGCATCTGTCTCTGCCATGACACACTCCCTTCTCCTGTGCTCACCACTACTCTGTTCACTGAAGGCATAAATGTTTGCTCAGATTTCTCTGCACAGATGCTTGGCAACAACTAGTGCTAATGTCTTGGTTCTTCACATTTCTTTAGCAGCCATAGGCTTGAGCCTTTTATAAGCCAAAATAAAAATGTGCTAGTTGGTAGCAATGCAAGCAATCCTGAGCTCTAAAAATCAAGTGGAGTTTTGTCCATTTCATGAATCATTGCCTGCCATGACCAACACCAGTGACTGGAATTACGATATAGCTGGCAACTTTTGCTTCCATGGTGAAATTCCGTCTGGTTAGAACTTACCGGCTAAAATAGATGCAAGCTAAAGGCTGTTTCGCAGCAGTAGCCCTTGTAAAACATGACAAGCTATTTATAATGTTTTCTTAAGAACAATCCAAGGTTGGCCTTCATTTTACCTGCATAGTTTAAGCTATTGATCAGAGCAGCACAGTACTCTCCTCTTAACAACAAGGCCCAGGAAACAGGGGCGGCTCTAGGTATTTTGCCGCCCCAAGCACGGCAGGCAGGCTGCCTTCGGCCCTCGTGGCCGCCCTCGTGGCCACCAGCAGAGCACCCCCCCGTGGCTTGCCACCCCAGGCTCACGCTTGGCGTGCTGGTGCCTGGAGCCGCCCCTGCCAGGAAACCATTGAAAAGCTTCTTATATGTATTTATTGTTATAGGGTGATTATTATTAAAGACAAATGACTTCTTTATGGTGTTTTTTTAGAACTACAAAATGCTGTTGTGTCTTTAGGTTGCCTGACTTTTATACTAGCAAACACTGTGCTTTGAGTATTCAGTTTAGCGGGAAATTAACTCTTGTCAGGTAGACACTTGCTTTTTCAGAACAACAGGAGCAAGATCCCCCACCACCTCCAAGACAAACTCAGTGCATTGATGGTCATGGTGTTTAAGGGAAGCACACCTTTGCATACAGAAGTGGGGACATTCTGCAGACTTTGCATCAACATAAATTACTGTGTTGTTTTATTAAAAAATTAAGAATGTGTCATGACCTATGGGTTTTGAGCCCAGACCCATGGGAAGAGCAGCCACTCTCCAACCCTTCACCTGGCAGCCTCCTGACTACTGCTTACCTGGGGCCCTGAAGCCCAGCCCTAGTGTGAAGCTCTTCCCCTGAAGTCTGATTGGCAGAATCCCAGAGCAGCTGATTGGCCTGCTGATCCTACTTAAGCCAGTGGCGGGAACACGAAGCTGTCTGAACAACTGGGCTCTAGTGCTTCTACTTGTCTCCTGGCATCTGACTTGTGGTTCCTGACCTTCAGTTTGGCTCCAATCTCTGACTCTCTGGTATCATGACCCGGCCTGATTCTGGTTCCCACCTCATGGTTCTGATCTCCAGTTTGTCTCCTGCTTCTGATCTCCCAATATCCTGACTGCAGACTCTGGCTCCGACTCCTAGATCTGGCTGACAATGATCCAGCCATAACAGAATGTCCCTTCTTGTGGAATGCAATCTCTGAAAATTAAATAGATAGGCCTGAATAAACACAAGTCTTAATAATAATAACAAAATAAACTATGAAGCACTCAAAGTTAATTACTTCCTATTTCCAGTGATCAGATGGATGCATATTGTTATCCACCAAGATACTGCTGCTGCTTGGAATGAGTCTGCTCATTCCTTTAATCATCACTTTCTTTTCTGGTTGCTTAGAAGAATGGCTTACCTTAATTCTCCCAATAGAAGATTTAAAATAAAATTATATGCTTTTCAGTCTTGCCTTGTCTTTCCCCAGACTGGTATAGATCTAATGCCATATTTAGCCTTAACAATTTCCACTGAGATTAATCTGTATTTTAATCATACTGTTTTAATTTTATTTCAATCGTACCTTAGGCACAAAAATCTGTAACTAATGCAGATAACTTTTAAAATTCCATTTATACAGGTTATTCCACCTTGGAATTAAAAGCTTTACTGATACTCTGCCTTTCAAGTGAAATCATAGGAATAATATTAAACTAAAGGAAAAACCCAAGGAAGGGGGCAATCCTGAACTCATCCTGATATTTTGGAAATGCTGCTCCTGGCTGGGCATCATTCTCCTCTTGCCTACCCAATCTCAATTGGAAGTAAACTCTGTTAACTCACATCACTCTATTGACTTACACCACTTTTACACTGGTCAAGCATTACTGACTTTATAGGGGTTGCTTCTCATTTCGACTGGTTTAACTGAGCAGATGAAAATCAACTAGGAGAAATTTAAAGTTTAGACTGACATTCAGTTGATACAAGTCACTTAACTATTGGAGCATATATGGTAGATAATAGGGCTCTCAAGCGATTAAAAAATTAATTGGGCTCTCAAGCAATAAAATTGGGCTCTCAAGCAATAAAAAATTAATTGTGATTAATCACACTGTTAAACAATAATAGAATACCATTTATTTAAATGTTTTTGGATGTTTTCTACATTTTCAAATATATTAATTTCAATTACAACACAGAATACAAAGTGTACAGTGCTCACTTTATATTTATTTTGTATTACAAGTATTTGCACTGTAAAAACCCCCCAAAAGAAATAGGTGAATTAAAAATACTAATACAAGTGCTGTAGTGCAATCTCTTTATCATGAAAGTTGAACCTACAAATGTGGAATTATGTACCAAAAAAAATGCATTCAAAAATAAAACAATGTGAAATTTTAGAGCCTGCCAGTCCACTCAGTCCTACTTCTTGTTCAGCCAATCGCTCAGACAAACAAGTTTGGTTACATTTGCAGGAGATAATGCTGCCCGCTTCTTGTTTACAATGTCAACAATTACAATTTCTTTTGTTTTTTTCCCCCCAGCAACCTACTTTTATTTATTTATTAAGAAATAAATACTCCTTAGTCTGTTAATTGTGCCCTGACCTTAGAAATATTCTTAAGACAACAAACCATCGGCTTCTCCACAGCCAATTTCCACTTGCCAGATCTACAAAAACAAACAAATAACTACACGGAGACAATGTTTTAGACAAGAGCAACTTTTCACAGCGGAGTCACACCTTCCTGAAAGCATGGCATTTGTGAACAGAAACCCTCACAAGCTCATGGTGGTACAAAGGGCTCCAACTAACACTTTACTGTGCTGCCATGCCAATGCAGGAAGAGTTTGCCAGCGATGGCTATGGGAGCAGTGTGAGGACCTCTGTCTTTTTGGGTCCAAAATCCTGAGAGCGTTTTTCATTCTCCACTCAGTCAGGCTTCTAATGAACCAGAGAGCTTTGCCTCTAAGGACTTCAGGAGCTGTCCTCCAATGTAACTCGTTCTCTAGCTTGCAGTCTTAAGCCAGGCTAGGGCCCAGTGCTTAATTTGTAGTGAACCAGGTGTTGGGCCTCAAGCAATTGTTTTATTTTCGTAACTCTCTGGCAAACTCAGAGGTGCTGGGATTAGGAACTGCCAAGTCTAGAGGCTCAGCCCTGGCAAAAATTAATCACTGCCAGGGCCACTGCAGAAGCTTTTGGCGCAGCCCCTGAGGGAACAGGGAAGTGGTGCCAGAAGGCCCAGCAGTAAGTAGCAGCGGCCGCTGCCGCCAGCAGCCTTGTGTCTCTCTCTGGCCGGCAGCCAGTCGCATTCCTTGCTGTGCCCTCGGAGGATGGAGCCAGCCCCGGCTCACAGCGCGAGCCCCCACCCGCCCCGCATTCCTCAGGGCAGGCCAGGGGGTTCTGCCCGCGCGGGCGGCAGCGCCACATCAAGCCGGGGCGGCGGCGGGGAAGCTGCGGCTCAGTGACTAGCTCCCGGCTGGCGGCATGTCCCCAGCGCCCCGTCCCCTGCCCTGCTCCCACGCGCGCTCCCTGCCCGCCGCCTGACCCGCCCGCGCGGGGCTTGGCGGATCCCGACCCCGGGCTTGTCTCGGCGGAGCGTTTAGGGCCATGACTCAGTGCTGCTAGCCGGGCTGGGGGAGCCGAGCCGGGATGCTGCAGCAGGCGGCCTAGGGGGGAGGCGATCGCTGGGGCCCGCAGCTCAGCCGGGCGAAGGAGCCGGAGCGTCTGAATCCTTCACTCCGGACCCGTCGCTGCTGAGAGGGAAGCAATGAGCGCAAGGGCCCCGGCGAGTGTCCTTTGGATGGTGCTGCTGGCGCTGTGGAGACTCTGGCCCCGGGCTGAAGCGGGCTGCTCTGAAGAGAGAAGATGCTGCCCTGGCCGGGACCCAAGCTGTGCCAGCACCGGCTGGAGGATGGACAGAGTCTATGGGACCTGTTTCTGTGATGAAGCCTGCAAGCTCACTGGGGACTGCTGCTATGATTACTCGCAGGCGTGCCCAGGTAGGTCACTCAGCATAGGGCACGTAAGTGCAGGCAGCTGGGGTTTGATAGCTCATGCTCCCACTGCTGTTCGGTACAATAACTGCACCCTGTGGCATTTCCTTCCACCCGAGGCATTAGTTGGTAGCAGCAGTCAGCCAGTTTTCTTCCAGTTCGTACAGGGTGTGAGTCACAACAGAATAAAGAATGCAAGGAAGTGACTCAAGGTGACCAGTTATTTCTTACAGTGAAGGGGTGCAGCTCAGAGAAACAAACTTCCATTTCTTTGCAAAGTTTAGTCCAGGAGAGGTACTGCATTGGCGTTATTGTTTATGATGATGTAAAGAGGGTGTAAAAAATGATGGAAGGATAATAAGAACATTATTTGTTGCATCTTGGTGGCTTACGCACTTGATGTTCCACCTAATTTTTGTTTTGCTTGTTTGTATTAGGGAATGGGCGTAAGATGATGTGAACAAGGCTCTGACTTTTCCTTAGAATGCAAAACACCGTGGGGCAAATTCATCATTGGTGTCACTCACCCTCAAGCTGTGAAGTGACAGGGATGGATTTGGCCCTGTGTGAACATAGCAGCTAGGGGTTGCATTAAGCAGAAAAGTGAGACTGAAGAATCTTTTCACCTATCCCTCCACACAGCATTGGATGCATATCCCATTTCTGGTTCAACAGTAGTTGCTGTGCCTGGAATTTGCCTGCCCACTTTTATGTACCCCATAAAATACTATGGCTCTTATTTTAAAGCCATAGTCTAAATTCTCTCCTGCTGTAAAGGAGTTACAATGAGGATGTAGGACCACAAAGCTAATGGATTCACACCAGAGATAAATTTGCTCCAATATGTTTTGCTGGGCTGACTGGATATGCTGTCTAGCTTAGATTTATAGAGATCACATTACCTCCTATCTGAGTGCCTTACAATAGTGTTTAATGTATTTATCCTCCAAACACCACTGTGAGGAAGGGCAGTGTTATTATCTCCATTTTATGGCTGGGAAACTGAGGCACAGAGAGTAAGTGATTTGCCTAAGGTTTCACAGGAAGTCTGTGGTAGAGCAGGAACCTGAACCCAGGTCACCTAAGTCCTAGGCTTGTGCCCTAATTCCCAAACCAGCCTTCCTTCCTGATACTACCAGAGAAGAAACAGTCACAAGAAGATATAACACAGAATGCCTCAACTGCAGTTTAAAAAGATGGTATAATTTACATTGTAATCTCAGGCTGGAAAAATAGTGGGTAGAGCATCAACAAAATGACTTCTGTGGTCATTGCACTTGCTCAAGAAAACAAACTGAGTTGTTTATGCACAACTTTGACAGGAGCAATCATGTAAAGACACTGAATCAACATTAAAAGAGTTAAAATCAGGTTAAAAACTTCCATGAGGCCCAAAAAGAGAAATGAGCTGATTTCTAACTATGGGATTTTTCCATGTATGACCTCTTGGCCAATATATGCTTAAAATTCAGGTATACTTTGAAAAGGGACTCAGTAAAAATAGCATTGTGCGGTTCCATGTTTAAGGTGCTCATTCAGATTTAGCCTTGGATCAAGCTGGTATTTTTAACTCACATATCAGCAGTTACAAAGTGTCTGCATTTGAAACTTAAGTTTATAGTTCTGTTGATGATGCATGAACCAGGATAGAATCCAGCTCACTCTCCCATAGCTGTACAGGCTCTGCAGAGCTAGCAAAAACAGAAAGTAGTAAATTTCTATTTTTGTCTCTCAAACTGCTGGGACTCAGGGAAGAGATCTGTTGGATAAGAATGTGCCATTTTTGTAAAGTCACTTTTCATGTGACTGCACTTCAGTGATGCATTATTTGAAGCTCATGGAGAGAGCATGGGTGGAGACCAGTAACGGACCATGTACAGAGAGGAAAGAAGCAACTATCACATGAAAAAAAGGAACTGGAAATTTGGTTGCAAATTCTGTTGCTCTTGTAGGTGGCTGTTACTCAAAAGGATCTAGTAACTGCTACAACTCCTAGCTGTACATGAGGAAGGGAACCCTCTTCACACTGATGTGTCCATAGATGTGAAGTTGGGGGTTGTGAAATTGGAGGTTCTGCCACATCCATATCCTCCCCGTCCATAAACCCCACAGGGCAGCACAACGGGAGATGAAGCATTGGGGAAATAAATATGCATTATCAATCACTTTCTGCATCTCCCCCATCACAAGAAGGAAACTCACCAAAAAGCAAGCATTCACTTTTTGTGGTGCCCTTCCGTGCAATGGAACTCTCTCTTTTAATGAAAGAGTAGAGCCCATACTAGTAGAAAACTGGGACAAAAGGAGGCCAGGCAGGGATCTTAGGGGATTCAGCAGTTATGGGGCAAAGCCCCTGTTCATTTTAAGAAGGGGGCAGGGGCCAGACCCCACTTCCTTGATGGAATGATTTGGAAGAATCCCCTCCTCCAGAATGCCTAACATGGGCATTTCCCACAGGTAGGGGCAGTCTGGACCTAAGCTAAAAGATCTGGAACTGAAGAGAGCAAAATGGGAGAATGTAACTTAATCTTCACAAAGTTAAAAAGAACCTCTGAAAAGCTTCCATGGAAATAGTTTGAAGACATTATGAGCTACTGTTTGAGGGCTTCAGAGGGAGAGACTTGCTAGGAATGTAATACAGGATGACCCTGCTTACTGAAAGCATCCCTAGAAACTAGGAGAGGAACACAATGTACTTGGAGTACAAGTGTCTGTGAAGTCCTGGAGAGAGAAGAAAGATGAAGATGGCTAACAAAAATTGGCTGTGGGATAACAAAAGGGCCTGATCTTGAGAGATGCTGTTTGCCTGCAACTCCCAATTAACTCAGGAGCCAAGCATGCAGAAGCATCAAGTCTTCTCATTTGAAGAGGGCAGATAACTACAAACTCATCCATCCAGGCCAGAAAGTGCAACTATAAAACTAATTTAATAGAGCTCATCTTTTCAATGAGAATGCTCAGAAATACTCTGCAACTCCAACAAACATTGTACTGTGTTTTACTTTTAAAAAATCCAAATATTATTTCAGTGGAAGTTTGTAGGGCTAGGAAGACATTACATTTTGCAAATCAGTAAACTTATCTGTACTTTATTAGTTACGTATGCACATGTGCACACACACATTTAGAAACACTGAGATATATGCACAAGAAACAGCATCAGCAAGATGGTTCTGAAGTTTTGAAACCACCCAAAATGGCATTAAAATAAAGAAAAATAGATTGAAATAGCATGAGTTTCCCTTTGTTTGGATGTGCAAAGGTTGAAAGCAAAGAACCTGAAGTTAGAATGCTTTCAGATGAGGAATGGGGTAGAGGTAATTTGGGGGAATTCCTACTATGCTATAGCACTTTTGTCATCCCACCCAATATCTACGTTTTTAGCTATAGCAGTTTTGTTATTCCATCCCCGTCAGCACTGCAAATTTCTGATTCTATTGGACAAAGTACTTTGGGAATTACAGAAATAGTTAAAATGCCCACCATCTTCAGATCTGCGTAATTAAAAAATATATTAAGACGTACAAAAGCACTGCCCAGAACAGGGCCGGCTTTAGGCACCAGCGAAGGAAGCAGGTGCTTGGGGCGGCCAATGGAAAGGGGCAGCACATCTGGGTCTTCGGCGGCAATTTGGCAGCAGGTCCCTCAGTCCCTCTCTTCCTCTTTGAGCTGCTGCTGAAGTGCCGCCGATCAGCTTTATATTTTTTTTGCTTTTCTTTTTTTTCGCTTTGCCGCTTGGGGTGGCAAAAAAGCTGGAGCCAGCCCTGGCCCAGAAATAACATTAAAGGTGGGCCAGAAACCAGCGAAAGAAAGGCCATTCTAAAGCTGCCAAGTCAAGTGTTAAGGTCTATTGTGCCTAGACATTGTAGCATGCCTGGTACTCTATAAAGAGATGCTCTGGTATGGTGTGGGCTGCAAAACCTATGTACAGGGATTTTTAAACTAATTTCCGTACAGTGTTTACAATGCTGAAAGGATGTTTGGTTGAGAAGCAGCACTTTACACAGAGCTGTGAACTTGGAGAATCGTTGAGAGCCTGAAATACTTCTGTGAATGAACATGTTGATTCTCTGTCTGCATTAGCACTGATAACATAACTAATAGATGTTTTCTAAATAATCTTTATAACTTTCTTCAGCAAAGGAGCACAGAAGGGAGTAAATACTGTCTGAGATTTTGATAGCCATTAATGACCTCATAAATGTTATTAATGAGCTTTTTAAGATGACAACATAAAACAGCAATGGAGACTAAAGTGGGAGTAAAGTCTGACACTTGTGACTATATAGTGCTGTATGAAAAGAGGTGCTGGAAGAAGATTAATATAAATTAAGCTGTAAATCTTCCCCATGTCTTAAAATTGAATTAGGAAAGATGGGAAAAATAATGATCCAGAACATGTGGTGTACACTGAAGGGAAAATGTAGATGGGATGGGGGAAAAAAACTTAATCACTCTTGGAATAAGGGCTACATTTCAAAATAATTCAAAGTGAATCTGAGGCACAGTGCCCAATAAATGTTACATGATTTATATTTCATTCCTCAAACACCATATTGAAAAATGACCTCTAAGGGACTAGAAAAAGCAAAGCAAAATATGATTAATATCTGAAAATGACATGCAGACAAAGGAAAAACTTTACACAACTTAAGAGATTTCTATATCAATAAGAAACTATCATGATAATATGCTCACCATTCTGTTTTATAATAATTACTGAGCTGGTATTTCAGTTACACAACACTGAATACTATTTTATTGAGAAAATAACAGCACCAGAAAACTTGACATTGATATTTGATGATATGTTGGAAGGAAACATGATCTAGTGGATAAGTAACAAGACCCTAGTGGGTTCTAATTCCAGCTGCACTAATGGCCCACGGTCAGGGACGGCTCTAGGATTTCCGCCGCCCCAAGCAGGGCGGCACGCCACGGGGGGCGCTCTAGCGGTCGCCGGTCCTGCGGCTCCAGTGGACCTCCCGCAGACGTGCCTGTGGGTCCGCCGGAGCTGCCTGCCACCCTCCCGCTGGGACGCTGCCCCAAGCGCGCGCTTGGCGCGCTGGGGTCTGGAGCCGGCCCTGCCCACGGTGACCTTGGGCATGGCACTTCACTTCTCTGTGCCTCTGTTCTCCTGCCAACCTTTTGTTCACCTTTTTATTTGGACTGTAAGATCGTTGGGGCACAGACTGTTTCTCGCTATGTGTTTGTACTTAGCACAACAGGGCCCTGATCTCAGATGGGACCAGCAGTTGCTATCATAATACCAACATATACATGTAAAAGAACATTTTAAAAAATTGTCTATGAGTGAAATCTTGATGTAGGTTGTAAGGAAACTGAGATGTTAATGGATATGGAACTGTCACTACAGAATGATTAGAAAAAAGGGAAAATAGCTCCTATGTGGCACCATAGTATAAATATTGCAATTTTTAATCAAAGGGCCAGATTCTTCCCTTGGATGTATTCATGCAGTTCCCATAAGACTTGGTGCTTAGATGTGAAATGTATACTAATTGCATTAAAAAAAATCCCAGAGAAACCAAATTAATAGTGAAGATGGGTCTGATCCTAAGCCCATGGAAGTCAGTGGGAATCTTTCCATTGACTTACATGGGCTTTGGATCAGGCTACGTGAGAAAAAATTACAGTATCTTGTATCCTAAATACAGAAAATATTGTAAGGGCAATAATGATTCTAACAAACAGATATTCTTTTGTACTTAGTACATTCCATTCCCCTTTCGTGTAGAGAGTCTTACCCCTGTGGCCTGTGCATGACCCCATGGACTAACTCTCTGCTTGTCATGTATGCCTTATAGGCTTTTTGTACTGCATTCATTTGCCTAGGAAAAAATTATTGATGCCTAACATTAAAGCTATTATGATTCTGTTAAACACCTACTACACGAGACATGACATTTTGAGCTGTGTGTTATTATTTCTGGAGTAACAGCAGTGTGCAAACTGCACTATATAAGCATTCAGCAATAATAACAATTGTATTTGTATTGCAGTAGTGCCTAGCAGCACAGTCATGGATCAGGACTCCATTATGCTAGGTGCTGTACAAACACAGATCTATATCAACAGAACAAAAAGACACCCCCTTGCCACAAAGAGCTTACAAGATGATGACTTGGTTCCTGTCCCAAGTTGCTGACAATATGGTCCAGAAAGATAGGCCAGGTAGTATATCAGGCATAGATGACTTATGCCTCCCAATCTAAAGGGGAGGACATATGACCACCCCACGTGTCTCCTCTGCCCAGCGACCTCCAGCCTAGGTTGGCCGCGTTCTTCCTGCCCCATGTTACCTAGGGTGGGGGAAGGGCTCTGTTCTTCTCCCACTTTGCCCCCGCCCCACATTCTCCCTGGCAGGCGGGCCCAGGCGGGGAGTGGGACAGAGCCATTTCTCACATGGCTGAAGCTGGCACTCCGAGTTGCTGCTCTGTGCAGTGCAGCAGCTGCCTGAGCGAGCCTGGCGGTGGCTGCCCGCTCCCCAACCAGGCCTGGCTGCCAGAGACAGGACGGAGTGAGCCAGAAACATGCCTGAGGGGAGAGGGGACTCCAGCTATGGCTCGCTGGGCCCCTGTCTCCAGCAGCCGGGCCTGGAGCATGGAGCAGCGACCCAGAGTGGCGGGCATAAGAAGCAACTGCCCCTGCTCCCTCCCTGGGGCAGACCAATCTGGAGGGGCACTTGACCCCGCACGTCCTCCCATGCGTTGCCTCTGACAGGGAATGGCAAGAACTTGGAGGTGTGATGTTATGTGGAGATAGTTGTGTATTTGAAGGAGGGATTTAAAGGAGCCCTGAATGTCACCTGTCTCACAAACAGAAGGGATCATTCTAAAGGCTAAGGTGCACCATGGAAGGAGGCACTAGATGAGATGTGAAGAAAACCCCTGTGAATGAGGGAATTTTTACAGCTGAGGAACATGAGGTGACATACCCAGGGTTACACAAGACATCTATACCTGAGGCAGGAATTGAACCATTTTCCTGAGGCCTAATTCTGTGCTTAACCACAAGACTATCTTTCTTCTCGAGAGGGGAGAAGGAAGAAATAAAACCAGGGGAAATGTTGAATCCTATTCAACTTATTCATAAATGATCTGGAGAAATGGGTAAATGGTGAGATGGCAAAGTTTGAAGACGATACTAAACTGCTCAAGAGAGTTAAGACCAGGGTGACCAGATGTCCCAATTTTATAGGGACAGTCCCAATTTTTGGGTCTTTTTCTTATATAGGCTCCTATTACCCCACACTCCTATCCCGATTTTTCACATTTGCTGTCTAGTCACACCAGTTAAGCCTAAGCAGACTGTGAAGAACTTCAAAAAGATCTCACAAAACTAAGTGATTGGGCAACAAAATGGCAAATGAAATTTAATGTGGATAAATGTAAAGTAATGCACATTGGAAAACATAACCCCAACTATACATACAATATGATGGGGGCTAATTTAGCTACAACTAATCAGGAAAAAGATCTTGGAGTCATCGTGGATAGTTCTCTGAAGACATCCACGCAGTGTGCAGCAGCAGTCAAAAAAGCAAACAGGATGTTAGGAATCATTAAAAAAGGGATAGAGAATAAGATGGAGAATATATTATTGCCCTTATATAAATCCATGGTACGCCCCCATCTTGAATACTGCATACAGATCAGATGTGGTCTCCTCATAATGGGCAGCAGGTTTAAAACAAATAAAAGGAAGTTCTTCTTCACACAGCGCACAGTCAACCTGTGGAACTCCTTGCCTGAGGAGATTGTGAAGGCTAGGACTATAACAGGGTTTAAAAGAGAACTAGATAAATTCATGGAGATTAAGTCCATTAATGGCTATTAGCCAGGATGGGTAAGGAATGGTGTCCCTAGCCTCTGTTTGTCAGAGGACGGAGATGGATGGCAGGAGAGAGATCACTTGATCACTACCTGTTAGGTTCACTCCCTCTGGGGCACCTGGCATTGGCCACTGTTGGCAGACAGGATACTGGGCTGGATGGACCTTTGGTCTGACCCAGTATGGCCATTCTTATGTTCTTAGCACCTCTAGTAAGAGCAAGAAACTTGAATTTGAGATGGAAGAAGAGAGGAGACCGGTGAAGACTTCTAAAGAGGGAATAACATGGGCAAAATGGCTGGAGAGTAACATAATTTTGCCAAACCACTTTGGGCAAAATGGATGGAGATGAGCAGAAATAGGGTACTGGACTAAATTCATCAGGGATGCAAATTCACTGAAGTCAATAGACTTGCATCAGGGGCAAATTTGGCCCTATGGGACCACCCCTGTGAGTAAGAGGAGCAAGATTTGTCCTGATCATATAAACAAGTGTCACTGTGTAAGGTATTAGAGAGCAGAGAGTTGATGCCTGCATTTCTCCACTCACTCACAGAAAATATTTGCATCAGTTAAAAGCCCCTGGGCCATCTCTGGTAATGTATATTATCATCTCATGAACAGAATTTAAAGACCTATACAATCCTTTATGACAATTTAACAAATAGATATGCAGCAGGCCATATAGGCACAGTTTTCAAAAACTGTAACTCTCAGTGTCTCGGTGAAATGAGGCTATGGAAAGCTGAACTCTCGTGCCAGTGTGTCACACTGGTGTGGGTTTGTCTAATGGAAGGTGGCTGTTAAATGGCAAACAAAGCAAAGATCTTTTCATTAGGCAGTTTCTTACCCTGGGATAATGGATCCATTACCTGCTTCTGGAATCTGGGAAACAAGCTGCTAAAACTTTTCTTCCAGTCAGCTTGCAGAGTATCCGTATCCACCAGGGACATCTTTTGTGATCTGTTGTCCATGCTTTTAGAGGTAAAACAAGACAGAGCTGCTGTTTTGCCAAAATTTGAATGGGAAATCCAAGGGAAAGGGAAAATATAGAGCAGAAAGAAGCTTATCATGATTAATATGGAGGAGAGATGCAAGGAAGATGTAATCGTTAGTGGATGCATCCAGAGAAGGAAGCATTGCAGATAAAGAAAGAGATAGTTTGGAAGAATCAGATATAACAGATCCATTACTGAGAATTTCTGCAGGCACTATCATTGAGTTACCTTTGAAAATGTAAAAGCTGGTTAGTGTATCACCTAAATTCTATCTTCTATATCACAAGCACTTTCACCCTGAAAGGCTTTTTCTCAAGTGATCAACACGCGGTCTTATGGTCCAGTCTTTACAGCTTGCACTGATTCAGAAGGCTGCCTGATCCATCCAGTACATCTATATGGCTACATAAAAAGTATGCAAGGCCATACTTGGGCTAAACATTCCAGCAGGTGTCAGAAGAATTCTGTATAATACAAAACAAAAGTTTTATCTAGTTGAACAGTGTTTTCCTTTTTTCTTTGATTGAAATCGTCAATGAGCTGACCATGTGTTCTGGTATTTCTCCTCACACAATATTTGTAAGCCATAAACTCATTTTACCTGGTGAAAAATGAACTCCACTAGAACCTTGGAAAAGTAAAGACTGTATTAGTCTGATTTGAGGGAGGACATATAAACACAACAGGATTTACAAGCTCTCTGTGAAAATGTGGCATATGTGCTGTTTATTGAATGGTATTCCTAAAATTCTGAGGGAATTGCTTTGAAATTTTTTTTCTTCTGAATCAAAATCTGCTTTCAAAATAATGGCTCTTTTCCCCCCAGAAGATGCTTTTGGAAAGGTCTGAAGTGGAGCTGTGTGAACACTTCCAAGTATGATTCACAAGGCATTCGTAAATTTGTGCATGAGAACTGGTATTTGAATTCCCAATGTGTCACATTCTGGCCAAAAATGTTAATTCATGTTATACTGTGTCAAACTCAATATTTCAACTAACGATTTCCATAGAACCTGAAGACGAAGCTTTGAGAGATGTGAAGTTTTGTACTTTTAACTAGAAACCTCGCCTTTATTTATGAATACTGATCACATTGAGTCAATCAAGCCTTGGTGTGACTCCAGGGAAACCAGGAATGAAGTTAACCCATTATGTTTAATATATCTTAGAATTCATCTTGGGGATAATCACAAGAATGAGACTCAGGAAAACTAGTTGTCTTTTTGGTTCTGCCATTAACTATGTAACCTATGTGTCACTTTAATCCTCTGTGCCTCCATTTTCCCATCTGTAAAATGGAATAATGACAAAGGACTTTGGAATCTAAGATGACAAGCATTATATAAGTGATAAGTATTTTGTCTCCAGTAAATTTAGTGATATCAAGCCTTCATATTTATATTAACAGAACCAGATCAAAATCAGAACTTCTTCAGACAATCCTTAGTGCACCTTTATCTAAGACAAATAAAATGGCCTAACAAACCAAACAAACAATCAAAACAAAGCTCTTGTAGAATATCTGTATTGTAGGAGCCTTTAAGTAAGAATAAAATTTCCATGCAAAGAAGGACGCATAAGAGATATTATGTGAAAGTGATAAAGAAATTAAGCAATAGGTTTATACAATTTTATCTAAAAAAAATGCAATCAGGTATTGCAATCATACCCAAGATAGTATCACTTAACAGGTACATGAGGAGGCATTTATGCATTCACTACCTTGTTCATTAATAAAGTTTGTGGAGCTTTGAGCTCCGTGGATGGAAGATACTATGGAAGTACAGTGTACTAATGATTATTATTGGTCAAGTCTGATATTTAACAGTCTTAGATGGCACCCAAAGCTTATAAAAATGAAATTTTCAATATCATGTCAAAATACAATAGCCTGTTTACAGTCTGGGGGGACCCAGAGGCATTTTGGATTAAACAGAAATTCTTAACATTGGAATTCACAGAACTTTGGTTTACCTGTATTGTTATTTTCAAACCTCTCGCCTTAAGCTGCTACACTTTGTTGCTTTTGCCATTCAGTCTCTGTTAAAAAGTGATGATTCTTGGGAGTAACAGACTAGGAATACAGTAGTCTGTGGCCACATCTACCCTATGGGGACTATAGCTGCATGGCTAGGGTGCCATATCTATGCTGGCATAATCCTGTAGTGTAGGCACAGCTTACACTGACAGAGTGTTTTCCATCAATGTCAGAACACCATCTCCTTGAGTGATGGCAACTAGGGTGACAGAAGCATTCTTCCATTGACCTAGCTGTGTCTACACCAGGGCTTAGGTCAGTATAGCTACAGCGTTCAGGGGTGTGAATTTTTCACACTACCAAGCATAGAATTATAGAATATCAGGGTTGGAAGCAGCAGCACCTCCAGGCACCAGTGCTCCAAGCCGGTCCCTGCGAGGGTGGCAGTCAGGCAGCCTTCGGCGGCTTGCCTGTGGGAGGTCCGCTGGTCCTTCGGATTCAATGGCAATTCGGTGGTGGGTACGCCAAAGTCGCAGGACCGGCGGACCTTCCGCAGGCAAGCTGCCACAGGCAGCCTGCCTGCTGTGCTTGGGGCGGCAAAAAAGCTAGAGCTTCCCCTGGCTGGAAGGGACCTCAGGAGGTCATCTAGTCCAACCCCCTGCTCAAAGCAGGACCAATTCCCAACTAAATCATCCCAGCCAGGGCTTTGTCAAGCCTAACCTTAAAAACCTCTAAGGAAGGAGATTCCACCACCTCCCTAGGTATCCATTCTAGTGCTTCACTACCCTCCTAATATCCAACCTAAACCTCCCACATTGCAACTTGAGACCATTACTCCTTGTTCTGTCATCTTGTACCACTGAGAACAATCTAGATCAGGGGTCGGCAACCTTTCAGAAGTGGTGTGCCGAGTCTTCATTTATTCACTCTAATTTAAGGTTTCGCGTGCCGGTAATACATTTTAATGTTTTTAGAAGGTCTCTTTCTGTAAGTCTATAATATATAATTAAACTATTGTTGTAAATAAGGTTTTTAAAATGTTTAAGAAGCTTCATTTAAAATTATATTAAAATGCAAAGCCCCCGGACCGGTGGCTAGGACCTGGGCAGTGTGAGTGCCACTGAAAATCAGCTCGCGTGCCACCTTCGGCACGTGTGCCATAGGTTGCCTACCCCTGGTCTAGATCCATCCTCTTTGGAACCCCCTTTCAGGTAGTTGAAAGCAGCTATCAAATCTCCCCTCATTCCTCTCTTCTGCAGACTAAACAATCCCAGTTCCCTCAGCCTCTCCTCATAAGTCATGTGCTCCAGCCCCCTAATCATTTTTGTTG
The DNA here is from genome assembly GCF_016161935.1 of Mauremys reevesii. Taxonomy (NCBI): domain Eukaryota; kingdom Metazoa; phylum Chordata; order Testudines; family Geoemydidae; genus Mauremys; species Mauremys reevesii. The sequence continues at coordinate 231,958,644 of NC_052624.1, read as the reverse complement.
CCCTCCGCTGGACTCTTTTCAATTTTTCCACATCCTTCTTGTAGTGTGGTGCCCAAAACTGGACACAGTACTCCAGATGAGGTCTCACCAATGTCAAATAGAGGGGAATAATCACATCCCTCAATCTACTGGCAATGCCCCTACTTATACAGCCCAAAATGCTGTTAGCCTTCTTGGCAACAAGGGCACACTGTTGAATCATATCCAGCTTCTCATCCACTATAACCCCTACGTCCTTTTCTGCAGAACTGCTTCCTAGCCATTCAGTCCCTAGTCTGTAACAGTGAATGGGATTCTTCCGTCCTAAGTGCAGGACTCTGCACTTGTCCTTGTTGAATCTCATCAGGTTTCTTTTGGCCCAATCCTCTAATTTGTCCAGGTCCCTCTGTATCCTATCTACCACTCCTCCCAGTTTAGTGTCATCTGAAAACTTGCTGAGAGTGCAGTCCATGTCATCTTTGAGATCATTAATAAAGATATTGAACAAAACCAGCCCCTTACCAGCTAGGGGTAAGTCGCCTTTGAAATACAGAGGAGCAATTTCTAGGGGCAGTGTTGGCTCCTGTCTGGTGCTTAATAATAATGGGAAATGTTGACAAATTTAAGGTAGTGTAAAATATTCTAGTGTTATCTTAGGGAACTCATGGGGTCAGATTTGTAATTTTGTGCATCACCTTGGGAATTGTCACCTAATTGCGAAAAGGAAAAGGACATAAAGGCAGAGAAAGGGTAACCAAAGTGTACAGAAATTAAAATAAATTCCACTCACATCCTGCTCTCAGTTATATTAGAGTAATGCCATTGGAATTACACTAATCTAAATCTGGAGTAACAGTAGAATCTAGGCACATCAGTGAAAAAGGTTAGAGAAATGTGAACTGTGTTCTTTGGGAAATGATTAAAAAGGGATCTCAATAATATATATTCTTATACAATATTCTGAGGTGAATGAAGAGAAAAAGTGTTATTACAAGGCAATTTGACCTAGTGTTATTCACAGCAAACAGGGACCACCCAACATAAACAAAAGGAAAACTTAGTGGAGGAAACATTTCTACCAGCTTTGGGAATAAGTTACTAGCAGCAAAGTCATCTTGAAAAAAAGACTCTAAAAATGGGAAACCAGTAACTCCAAGGAGGGAGAGAGGTGAAGAGCAGATGCCTCCTAACTCCCCTGTTTTATTTCTCTCCTCCATTAAACCAAATTTAGCAACACAGGAACTGCCAAACTAAATCAGATCACAGGTCCTTCTAGTCTAGTATCCTGTCTCCAGCATAGCCAGCATCAGATGATTCAGAGAAACATGAAAGAAACCCTGAAGTGAACAACTATGGAATAATCTTCCCAAAGGGAAAGTTTCATCTTAAACCCCTCAGTAAAGGGGCATTCCCAGAGGGCCTTAATACTAGAATTGTTAGAGGGTGCTACTGTAATAAGATAGTGGTATTGACTACTAGTAATATTCAAATATTGCTTTGTAGCTCTTCCGTGCATTGTTGGGGAGTGGAGTCACTGGAGTGGCTGTGCAGAGCAGTGTAAGCCTAATTTGCGAATGCGTAGGCGCTATGTGAAGCAGGAACCTAAAAATGGTGGGGAACCTTGCCCCCTACTTGAAGAGAAGTCTGGCTGCCTGGAATACCTGACTTACCAGGGGCAGGACTGCGGACATGAACACGGTACTCTCTCTGTGATTTATTTGAATTGCCCTGATATATTTTGTCACCACTTAATAGTAGTTTTACCCCCTCTCCCACTCCCAGGCATTGATGACAATAAGTTGCAGTTAAAGTCTACATAGTACAAATGCATTTTAAAACTTTGAGAGAGACAAGGTTGGTGAGGTAATATCTTTTATTGGACCAACTTTTGTTGGTGGATTTGGACAAGCTTTGGAGTTTCACAGAGCTCTTCTTTGGGTCATCAGACATCCCTTTTAAAACTTTATCCTTTACTTTCATATAATTTCATAGTTGCTTATTCTTTCTGATTTAAATATTTACTTACACATTTTGGGCCAGGTTTGGATTTTCAGTGACAGGTAAAATGCTCCACATCTCACAGGAGGCTCCTAACATCTTGCAGAATCAGTCCCAATAAAAAGGAAACAATGTGTATAAGGTGAATGCACCTCACCTAAATTACAAAGGATATATTATTGTTGGAAGTGTTTACAAGGAGTTTATTGTACAAAGAACTATAACTACATATTCCCCTTCACTTTCTTGACTTAGGCCACTCAGTAGTTTTTAAACCCATCTTACAATGTATTTCTGTAAGCATTTGCACTAATGTGCCAGACACACAAAACTGCACTCCTTATTGGATGCTCCAAGACCATATCCAACATATCTCCAAACAGCCTGGGATCCTGAAAGGGAAGAAAGAGGAAACAAAGCTTGGATGAAATATCCCCATCCCAGAGACAGATCTAGAGAGCTCTCTGAGCCAGTGCAGAAGCACCCAAGAAGTTGGCTCCAAAGGAAGATGGATACATGTTGTTGAGGGGATTCAACTGAGATGAGCTATTTCAAGAGGTTCCTACATACCATAAAAGGCAGCTTGAAGCAAACAGCTTTGTCCCCTCAGATCTGCATGAGCCATTGGGATGGCCACTCTAGAGGTGTACGAGGCATAGATTATAGTAGCAGTCTGAGTGCCACCCCCATGTAAATTGTTAAATAACAGCCCCTTCTACTTACCTGCACATGGGATCACAAAAGGATGTTAGCCTCCAGAAGTAGGCCTATGGGCTTAGAATGGAAAGCCACCAATAAATCCACCTTCACGTGGGAAAACCACAGTTTATGGAAGTCAGTGTTTGACCTGCAGTGCCTGAGTAAGTTCTTGGGATAGGCGTTGAATCAAGAGCGCTAACTTTATTTCCACCATCTTCCCAACAGAAAGGGAGGTAAGCAGAATCACCCCAGAGAAGCTGCCTTGGGAAGAAAATAGAGTATCACTGCTCCATTGGAGACCATGACATTTTTGTTATGTGGGTGACCATGCAACCCTATTCCTCGCAAGTGACCTTCTGAGGGTATTTTTACAATGAGAGAGACAGTTTGGTGATCCAGATCCAAATCTAGCTCACCACCTTTGGGAGGTTCTTCAAGAAAGGAAAATGAAGGACAAGGCTTTCCTTGCCTCTAGGATCAATAGGTCATGGTACAGCCAGGAGCTCCCTTACTAAAGAAGGAAAAAATTCTTAGCTGTGAGGTAAAAGGATTCTTTGCAAGGGAGGCAACAGAGGCCCAGTTTATCTTAGATGAAAGAACTCTCATAAAAAGAGAGGGGTTAGGATACTCCTAAAGAGACACCATCTCCCTACCCCCAGAAGTCCTTTCTGAGCCATATTCCTCCTAAAAGTCCCTTGGGACCTGTCCTGCTGGTGTCTATAATCCACAGGGGACTGCTGGAATGTGGGTTTTCTTCAGAATCAGGCTCCCTATGGCTCAGGCCTGGCTGTTGCACTTACATGCAAGGGGTGTGTCTGTATATAGGAAGAAGGTACAGAAAAAGCCTGCTGCCAAAAGGTTGCAGGGGGAGGGACACAAGAACAACATTTTAAGCCCTTCTTGCCTGGCTCTTTCTGGAAGGACATTTTCTTTGTATTCCTGTTCTGTGGCATTCTGGAACCTCTTTTAGGCATGGAAGAAGGTGGCATCTTAGACACACAAACTGCAGCTGCTTGCAATAAGGCAGGAAAACAACTGACCTGCATATAGGGCTGAGGAGGAACAGGATACAGAAGTCCTGCATCTGGAGTGACTACTCCTGCCTTGTGAACAGATGAAAACAATGATTTACCCATTCAACCATACTAGTGGCAATGGGAACAGAGTAGAGTCAGAAACAAATGAAGGCCTTTGAGGCAGAACTGGAAATACAAAGGAAGTTAAGCTTCTATGTTTCTTTGTAGAAAGTTAGAAGCAATTTTTCAACGTTTTTGCCAGTCTGTGCACCAACAAAATGAATGTGTATGTGTTCTTGCAACAAATTGGGTACTCAGGCATGTGATTAATTGACTTGCACATGTGGTGTGCAAATAAAAATGAGGATGTGTGGTTTGTATGGTATCAGATGCCAATTTAGTGGCTTATATGAAATGAATTTGTGTCAATCCAGTTCTTACTTAATAGGTGCCCATATCACCACCAATATATAGATATCCAGTTGCAATTGTCACAATTGGCAGTTTATTTGCTAGGACTGAATGGGCATGGAGACCGTTACATCTTGGCCCAGTACCCCTTCTGGATGATCAGCAGTTTGTTGTAAGTGGACCCAGCTGCTGGATCACACATGCTCAAGCCCCCTGGGTCTGGGTAATCTAATCACTGTTTTGCATCTCTAGGATGCACTCGCAGGTTGACCTCTTGTCTGAGCCCTTCCTTGGAATGTGGGACTTCACAGTCCAGTCACCCTACTCTAGCAGTGCCACTCACTTAAATTTGGCCCAGCTGCCTCCTCATCCAGGGGACAGACCAAATGTGAACAGCACTGCAACTCCCTGTGCCAGGGACCAGGTTGCAATGCCTGGAGTGGGAGTCAACCCAGCCAGACCCACACGACCGGAACTGCTGCTGTGGGGTGAGTGCAGGATGTGTTTGCTCTGCAACTCCCCACTATGGCTTCCCATTCCTCAGGGGCAGAATCCAACACCCCAATCTTCCCACGCCCCAGGGGCAGGACTTGTCCCCCTTTAGCCACTAGGGATGTTGGGAAGTATGCTAGTCTCTGAAACTCCAAAGCCCTCAGTTGCTCACATACACTCCCCCAGAGTTCTACCTAGCTGGGAGCATTTTGACTTCTAGATTAACCCTTTTGGGGACAGTGTGAAAGCAAGGAACACAGGCTTAGCCAGGGAATTTCTTAGCCACAGTCCCACTGTACTTTTAAAAGGCACTAGCAAGTACACACTTTCCAAAATAAAAGTCCTGAGATCTCACCCTTTCTGAGTTAAAAGTCAACAGGAGAACCCCACCCATTGCTGTAGTGAGTGTCCATACTGAAGTGCTGCAGCAGCATTTCAAATGAAGACAAGCCCTGATGGGGTAGCTATGTCAGGGGGAAAAGCTCTCCTGCTGGCACAGTGCTGTCTACATCTGTGCTTTGGTTAGTATAACTGTGTCACTCAGGGGTCTGGATTATTCACATCCCTCAGGGACGTAGTTGTATCAAAGTAATTCTGTAGCACAGATCTGCCCCTCCCTTTTTTTAGGCAGTTAGCACATAACACAAAATGGAGGTTAATTGAAAATGGAGGTTACAAAATGGAGTTCACAATCTAACCCAGACATTTCCCACTCTGTCTCAGAGATTAGACTGCACTCATTCCTCATTCTGGAATGGAGGAACATTGGCAGGGTTGAGTAGAGAAGTTTGCTTAGGCTGTAAGTGTTTTCAATAAACCACTGACTTCCATCTCTGACATCTTTAATGAGCCATCATTTCTCTAATAAAGACAACATAATTGATGCTATAAGAACACAACCTTTGTGAAATAATCTAACTCTTTTCCCCCATCAGTTCCTGCTTTCATAACTACCTCTGAATACAGTAAAGAAAGAAAAAGACGAGCTGTCTCTCCACTGTGGTCTTCAGATACAGAGGAAGCCGGGTAACTCTCACATGTACATTTGGGTCATCTTGTTAAGTAGAAAGTATCTATCTACACAGAGAAATTTAATTTGATATGGAATAATTTAAGGGCAGCACACAGCCCTAAATAACCACATATCTAATTTTTCTTCTCCTGTACTGCATTTTATTTTCTGTCAGTCCAGGTCATTATTTTATTTGCTAAGTATCCCGAATTAGACATTGATTGAGGTCATGGAAACTTTTGTAGAGTGACTGCTTTTAAAAAAAAAATTAAATAAATGAAGCTAACAAAGTCAAGTAAATCTGTGACTATGAGTAGCCTGAGAAGTTATACATAGATTGCTGTATAAACAAAATTGGCTGAATGTTCCAGTCCCAAGGATTGCTCTATATGGCAGAAGCTGTACGAATATGTAGCTCACAGATCTGATCTACTCAGCTCCATCACTGTCTCTAATGCTCAATCCTACTCTGTTTACCCTGGGCAAATGAAACCAATAGGCATTCTGAAAACAATTAGTCATACATTGAGTTTAATCTAATGGTGAAAGATAAAAAATAAGATTAGTAGGATGCAGTCTCCCAAAGTGTTTCATCCTAATTTAAAAAACTTTGTACATTGTCATGCTTGGGCTGTGTATCAGTGTCAGAACCAAAGTCCATAATTTGGTCATGGCTGAAAGGGTGTGTAACTTAGCCATTGTTCAGAAAATGACTCATAAGCATCTCTTTCCTAAGCTCTGTATCACTAATACTTTTTGTATGATGCATAGATATGGCATAAAAGTGATTCACGTGCTAATGTCTAACAAAGTTATGCTCATCACTACTAAAGCCAGTTAAAGTGGTACTATTTTTTCCCACCTCCATGTAGATATTGTATGGAATTTAAAACTGAATCACTCTCTCACCATTGCACTGCGGAGAATCGGCCATACGCCCGCTGGATGCAGTATCTACGAGAAGGGTATACTGTGTGTGTAGCTTGCCAGCCTCCAGCTATGAATACTGGCAACCATCGTTGTTCTGGAGATGGCCTGGGTTCTGATGGGTAAGCTATATTTCAATTTTAGGAGTTTAAATGCTTTTTGTTTAGTAGTTTTTATATAAAAACACCAGCTCGGATTTCACTTACCTTCTATTCAGCTGGAGAATGCTCGAATGCTCAGGGTTTAGGCAGTGGCTAAAGAGAAGTGAAATGGTGGAAGATCAATGTAAAAGCTGAACTGAAATAGCTCACACTGACCAGCTGCTGTAGCTGAGATGACTTCTCCATTCTGTCTTGGCCTAGAAGGAACCCTTCTTCCAGGCCTAAATTCATTACATTAGGCTTTGATAGAACTTTATGCTTTATTTACAGTATCTGCTGAGACCAGGGCCAAGCGATTTAGTAAGTGCCTATTAGAACTTTAAACATCTCATTTTATTTTTAGATGAATATCTCCAATGTCATACAGCCAAGTGGAGTGGTTTTAAAGCTTTTGGTTGTACTATGAAAAAGGTGGAAAGGTGCAGATGATACTGCAGGCGCACCACACTTTTTAAAGTAGCAGTGCTGCAATCTGAATTTGATCCCAAGCTCTAGCAGTTAACAAGTTGGCACATTACTCTCTTTAACTACATTGGGTGTATGGATTTTATCAAACAGGGATTAAAAATCATCATCAACTATTTGGAACAGATTTTAATCCAATTTTGTATTTTAATAATTCAATCTAAAATCCTTAGTATATATTAACATGTATATGATGGTAGTGCCCAAACACCCTAATGAGAATAAAGCCCCATTGCACTGGGCACTGTACAGAGAGAGGCCCTGCTCCCAAGAGTTTACAGTATAAGGAATAAGATTGATTTATCTAGAAATGTTTTGTTTCAAAGGCTAATCAAGTCTGACCTGTCAGTGTTATTTACTAAAAGCATCCACTCTAGCACTGTAATAAAAGTAAAATTTATAGTGCAAAGTATTTGTAAACCCACATTCAATTTTTTAAAAGAAAAAAAACAATTTACTGTCACATTTCAGAAATAAAGTTCTCCATTGGCAAGCTGTTGGTAATCCTCGGTGCCAAGGAACATGGAAGAAAGTTCGCCAAGTAGAACAATGTTCATGTCCTGGTGTGCATAGTTTTATTTTTACATAAAAGTTGGAAAGAGAACTTTGAAGAACATCCATGAACATCTTTAAATCAATTTAACACTTTGTGAAGCCACAAGAACTATTTTTCTGCTGTGCTTGCTTGCTGAACCTTAAATCGAATTTTTAAAAAGACAAGACAAGACTTTCGGAGCCATTCTGGTTGAGTGTATATGTTTGCCCTGTACCCATATATTAAGATGGATCTTCTTACTGCTAAGCTACCTTTTTTCTCTTTTTTTGTAATAAAAAAGATTGAATGCCTCCAACATGAGTAGTTTCAGTTCTTACCTCTTCATCTCTAACAAGGTACCCTTCACTATCGGAGGTATGGACCCTGCTCCACAGTAGGCAGACTAATGTGCTATGTTCAAATGTGGGAAAAGTTACCCTCACCCTTAATCCACTAGAAGTGCTTAGAGTGGACAAACTGAGGAACTAGTACTGCATCTCAGTTCAAATCCTGTGCCCAATCTCAGACAAGTCTAAGCAGCTATACATGCTATTGAACAAACATTTAAAGAAGGTGGATTAGCACGGTATGTATTTCCCTTGTCCAATGGATGCAACTACCTTCATATTAAAAATTAAAGCTATTCAATTAGTTTACTTCCTGTTTTGCATGGAAAACCTCAATGGACTTAATATCACTTACCACCTAAGGGATTTTTTTTTGCACATGATGCTAAACAAAGCACTCGTACCAAATTGCAGATAATTCTTAATGTTAGGCTTGAAAAGTAGTATTCTTTAATGGAGAGCAATGTAAATGTAGACTGCATTGTCCTATTGTCCCTGCTGCAGTGATGTAACAGGTGATTGACCTATCTTAAAGTAAAAATGCTCATTTACTTTAAAATTGTATCTGGGTTACAGCAGGGAATAAGGAACTAACTGTACTTGAACCACCATTCACTGGCTAAAAGTCTTGGATACGATTTTCAAAAGCACCGAGTATTGGTCTAGCTCTCTTCCCACCGTTATCAGTGGGAATTTCAAGTGTCAGTTCAATAGCGCTGAACAAGAATGAATTGCAGGTATCTCTATTACTTGCTTTCAACATAGCATCTGTCTTGGCTGCTTGACTAGTATAACGTTATGGAAGACTAGTCTCCTACTGCAGCACAACACTTTAGGTTTGCCCACTCCTGAAATCATGGACACCTGATGTGACAGACTTTCTATAGTTTTATAGATTCATGGACTCCAAGGCCCGAGGGGACCATTGTGATCATCTAGTCTGACCTGTATAGCACCGGCCACAGAATTTCCCCAAACTAATTCCTGGATATCATCTTTTAGAAAAGCACCCAATCTTTATTTAAGAATTGTCAATAGTGGAGAATCTGCCATCATCCTTGGTAAAATTGGCCCAAATGGTTAATTACGCTCATTGTTAAAAATGTATGCCTTTATCTCCAAACTGAATGCATTTGGCTTCAAATTCCAGCCATTGGATTGTGTTATACCTTTCTCTGCTAGACTGAAGAGCCCATTATTAAATATTTGTTTCCTGTGTAGTATTTAAAAACTAATCAAGTAACCCCTTAACCTCCTCTTTGTCAAAGCTCCTTGAGACTATCACTATAAGGCATAATTTTCTAATCCTTTAATATCACTCTTGTGGCTCTTCTCTGAACCTTCTCCAATTTATCAACATTCTTATTGAACTGTTGCCACCAGAGATGCAGTATTCCAGCAGTGGTTGCATCAGTGCCAATACACAGGTAAAATAACCACTCGACTCTTACTTGAAATTCCCCTATTTATGCATCCAGGGATTGCATTAGCCCTTTCAGCCATAGTATCACTGAGAGCTCATGTTTAACTTTATCTACTACAACCCCCAAATATTTTTCAGAGTCACTGCTTCCCAAGACAGAGTTCACCCCTATAGGGTAAGTATAGCCTATATGCTTTTTTCCTAGATCTATATTTATATTTAGCCTATTAAAAATGCACATTTCTTAGTATCTTAGGATACGTCCATACTACCCGCCCGGATCGACGGGTAGCGATCGACTTCTCGGAGTTCGATATATCGCGTCTCATCTAGACGCGATACATCAAACTCCAAACGTGCTCCCGTCGACTCCGGAACTCCACCACCGCGAACGGCAGTGGCAGAGTTGACGGGGGAGCCGCGGACTTCAATCCCGCGCCGTGAGGACGGGTAAGTACTTCGAATTAAGGTACTTCGAGTTCAGCTACGCTATTCGCATAGCTGAACTTGCGTACCTTAGTTCGAACCCCCCACCCCAGTGTAGACCAGGCCTAAGATGTCTGTATACTCATGCGAGAAGTATGAGGAATAAGCAGGAAGAACTCAATGCTAGTAAATAAACAACTATGACATAGTTGGCATCATATGCATGACTGGAATATTGGTATATAAGGGTACAGCTTGCTCAGGAAGGACAGGCAAGAGAAAAAAGGGAAGAGGTGTTGCCTTATATATTAAAAATGCATATACTTGGACTGAGGTTGAGATAGAAATAGGAGACAGACCTGTTGAAAGTCTCTAGGTAAGGATAAAAGGGGTAAAAAAAACAAGGGTGATGTCATGAAAGGGGTCTACTACAGACCAACTAACCAGGAAGAAGAGATGGAGAAAGACTTTTTTTTTTAAACTACAGTCGAACCCATTTATCTCGACCTCGGTTAACTTGCCAATCGTATTAAGTCGACGTTTTAGAAGTGGAACCGCCAAACTCCCTCTTTGTCTTATCGGTTTCTCCTCATCGGTTATGTCGATTCTTTAATCTCGCCGAACCCATATATCTCGAGCACAGAAGAGCGCCGAATTTGCCACTTACCGGTAAACTACTAACTCCGGCGGTGGCCCTGCCCGGCTCCTGCCGCATCCCTCCCCGGCCACGCGACTCCTGCCCTGGCCCCGCGTCCCCAGCCACGCGACTCCCGCCCTGTGTCCCCGGCCGCCCGGCTCCCCAGCCCCAGCCGCCCAGCTCCCCGCGTCCCCAGCCGCCCGCTCACCGGCCGCCCAGCCCTGCATCCCCAGCCGCCGTTCCCAGCTCTCCGCGTCCCCGACCCGTGTCCCCAGCCGCCCGGCTCCCGTGTCCCGCCCGCCCGCCCGTCGCGCATACCGGTCCCGCTTCCCGCCCGTCCGCGCATACCCGGTCCCGCTTCACCTGCCGCCCACCCGCCCGCTTCCCGGCCGCCCGCTCCTGGCTCCCCAGCCCGCGCCATACCCGCCCGCCCAGCGTCCCCAGCCCTGCAGTTCCCGCGTACCCACCCGGCCCCCGCGTACCCACCCGCCCGGCCCCGCGGTTCCCCGCGTACCCGCCCGGCCCCGCGTCCCCAGCCCCGCGGTTCCCCGCCCGCCCGGCCCCACTTCGCCTTATCTCGATCATCGGTTATCTCGACGCTTTTTGGCAAACCCCTAGGCCGGCGACATAACAGGGTTCAACTGTACTACTAACAAAATCATCCGAAGCACAGGACTTGGTGGTGATGGGGAACTTCAACTACTCAGACAGCTGTTGGGAAAACAACACAGCAGGGAGCAGATTATCCAACAAGTTCTTGGAATATATTAGAGACAATTTTTTAAATTTCAGAAGGTGGAGAAAGCTACTAGGGGAGACACTGTTCTAGATTTGATTTTGACAAATAGGGAGGAACTTGTTGAGAATTTGAAAGTGGAAGGCAGCTTGGGTGCAATTCATCATCATATGATAAAGTTCATGATTCTAAGGAATGGTATGAGGGAGAACAGCAAAATAAAGACAATGGATTTCAAGAAGGCAGACTTTAGCAAACTCAGGAGAGTTGGTATATAAGATCCCAACTTAGAAGTAAGTCTAAGGGGAAAAAACGATTGAATACAGTTTGAAAAACTGCTAAGAGACATTATTAAGAGAACAAGAGCAAACTATCCCACTGTGTAGGAAAGATGGGAAGTATGGCAAGAGACCATCCTGACTTAACCAGGAGCTCTTCAAGGATATAAAAGTGAGTCCTACAAAAAAGTGGAAACTAGGTCAAATGACAAAGGCTGAATATAAACAAACAAGTAGTATGTAGGGACAAAATTAGAAAGGCTAAAGGCACAAAATGAGATCATAGAGACAAAAGGTAACAAGAAAACATTCTACAAATACATTAAAAGCAAGAGGAAGACCAAGGACAGAGTAGGACTGTTACTCAATTTGGGGCGGGGGGGGGGGGGAAGGTTGTTACAAGGAGGGAGAAGAATTGTTGTTCTTAACCTTTGAGGATAGGACAAGAAGCAATGGGCTTAAATTACAGCAAGGGAGGTTTAGGTTGGACATTAGGAAAAAAAAAAAACTTCCTGTCAGGGTAGTTAAGCACTAGAATAAATTGTCGTGGGAGGTTGTGGAATCTGTCATTGGAGATTTTTAAGAGCAGGTTAGACAAACACCTGTCAGGAATGGTCTATACAATACTTAGCCCTGCCATAAGTGCAGGAGACTGTACTAGATGATCTCTTGATGTCCCTTCTAGTCCTATGATTCTCTTTGCTTGGGCCTATCTTATCAAGTGATTTAGACCACTCTGAATCAGTGACTTGTCCTGTTCATTATTTACCACTCCCCCAATTTATGTCATCTAAACTTTTCAGGGATGAACTTATATTTTCTTCCAGGTCATTAATAAAAAAAGTTATAGTGTAAAGCCAAGAACTGATCCCTGCAGGATCCCACTAGAAACACACCCATTTGATGATTCTCCATTTACAATTACATTGAGACCTATCAGTTAGCCAGCTTTTAATCCATTTAATGTGCACAAGGTTAATTTTATATCCTGCTAGTTCTAGAATCAGAGTATTATGCAGTTCCAAGTCAAAGTCTATGTATATTACATCAACGCTATCACCTCTATCAACCAAATCTGTAATCGCATCAAAAAAAGGTTACCAAATTAGTTTGACAGGAATCTATTTTCCATAAACCCATGTTGTATTACCCTCATTTAATTCTTGATTGAGTCCAAAAGCAGCCACTCCATTCTCTTACTCAGGATTGTTGTCAGACTGACAGGCCTATAATTACCCAGGTCATCCCATTTATCCGTTTTAAATACTGGCACAATATTAGCTTTCTTCCAATCTTCTGGAACTTCCCCAGTGTTCCAAGACTTGGGGAAAATTCAACATTAATGGTCCAGTGAGCTCCTCAGCCAGCTCTTTTAAAACTGTTGGATGCAAGTTAACTAGACCTGCTGATTCAAAAATGTCTAACAGTAGTAGCTGCTGTTTTAACAGCATACTGAGATACTACTGGAATGGAATGTTGTAGGACTACATCAGTTCTTTGCCCCAAATACTTACTGAACATTTCTGCCGTATCTGCATTATTATTGATAATTCTATTTCAATCTAGTAATGGACCAATACCATTGTTAAAAAGGCTTTTTAAAGTGTCTGTTAGGAACAACAACAAAAAATCCTTATTGTCTTTAACTCTGCTGGCCATAGATTTCTCCTTGTATCCTTTTGCTTCCCTTATGAATTTTCTACAATTCTTAGTAGTTAATAGCTCCAGGTATATATGTCACTGGTGTGGACTTTATTCTGTTTGCACTTGATACATGTGATCAAGTCAATTGCTATTAATTTTTAGTTCTCATGAATTCCTCTTTACTTGTCAAGACAAAGTTTAGAATTCCCCCATGTTGGATGCAACACTTTGAGTTAGAAATTGTCATCTATAATATTTAGAAATTCCAAGGATGTTTTAGAACTAGCAACACAAGAGTGCCAGCATGTGTCACTGAAATCAAAGTCATTCAGCTTTTTTCCCTACGCATTGTTGATAATATGTAAGAAGCCAGTCAGCCTGCTGTACAGTACAATCTGGTAGGGTGCAACAGACAAACTAATACCTCATTTTCTTCTGAGTTATAAGTGACTTGGAAACAGGTAAAGCCATTTTTGGCAGAATGCCACTTCCCCACCCCTTTTGCCAGCTTGACCCTTCCAAATAGGCATTAACCATTGATTTTAACATACCAATAGTGGGAATCATCCCACCAGGTTCAGTAATGCAAGCTAGATCAAATGTATGCTCACAAATGAGCAATTCCAATTCCTCATTTGTTATCCAGGCTCTAGCCCAGGCAATTAATTTTTTTTCTTCATGGACTTGATTTTATTCTCTACATCTTGATTTTGTACTGAATGCTCATTCACACTCTTCCTCTTTTTAGCCTCCCCTTTTATTATTAAACACCCTGCTGACTACTCTGGCCAGTCTGTCCCCGAGACAATTAGTCCTCCCTTTATTGAGGTGGAGGCCATCCAAAGTATAAGGTCCTCTGTAGAAGGTAGGCCACACCGCTTACCTAGGCAGCAGCTCACTTTTGGAATCTTTTGACTTCTATTTTCCTTTGCTGATGGGACAGAGAAGATCTCAGAGAAAACTCATTTACACCTGAATCCAGGAGCTCTGATGGAATGCTGACATATGAACTAGATGCAGCAGGAAATCTTATTTGGAGGTCTCAAACTTTTGACATTCACTATGGTGGCAAGAGGAAGGTGTTCAGGAGAGAAAGAGAGTTATTGTGAAGAGCGTAATGCAACTTGTTTAAAAAAAAGAGACTAAGAACAGGCAGCTCACCTTTGAAGCAGCTGTTTGTCATCATGAACCATGGCTGTCTGCCAGACCCATCATGGTGGTACTGGTCTAACTTATAAAAGTTGTGAAAAGGCAACTTAATGATTCCACAATAATTTCTAACATGACCTGGTGGACAGGGAAGTATGTGTTTTCTCCTTGTCTTACAAAGCCTTTTCCTTGAGATTTTGGCATTCTGTACCACAGGTTTAAGACTGGAAGAGACAGCCCATATGCTCCCTACAAGGCAATAAGTGGCACACTGTCCTGCTTAGAGAGCACTCACTCTTTTCATATGAGCTAATAGCATCCTGATGCACTTACATGAGCTGCCCTTCCCAGAGTTTATCTTCACTAGCCGACGGTGAGAAAATACAGAAGCCAGCTATATCATTCCTTATGCACAGTGGCCTGCCATGTGTTGACTAAACAGGCTACCGAACCATGTCTCAAACCTTCCACATCCTGATTGTTAGAGTGATACCAGAGAGTCAAGGTTGCAACGGGCGGGCGGGCGGGCGGGGGGGGGGGGCGGGGACGGGGTGAAGTGAGATCCCCAAAAGGATTAAATGACCTGCAAATTAATTATTAATTATTATTATTAATAGGTACATTCACAATATTACTCCCCACTCTCATTCTACCTCGCCCCAATTTCCTTTTCTGTGAAAGAACTAAGATTAATTTTCAGTTGTGCCAGCAGCGTAGGGAACTTCCAAATGGCATCTTTACAAAGAGTAATGCAGTGAGTATTTCTACAAAACAAACAAAAAACCCACACACTTGCAGACGATTTGGAAAGTATCTTAAATTAGCAATTCAAGATTTTTGTGCAGTCATGCCTGCAGATAAATAAGTGTACAAGCCACTTTGACCAAGATATCTCAAGAATGAAATGCTGGACAGAGATCAAAAACATCACATTGATGCTGCATGACCTACCTTAATCTGATTCTCTTTGAGGAACGAACACACACACACACACACACACACACATCCACACCAAAAAGGCTTGTGTGAATCACTAAATGCTTTGGAAAAGATGCATCTCTTTATAAGGCTACAAATACAGTTTACCTTTTACATCTTTAATATTACACAATTAGTATTTTACAAATTAACATTGACATTTCATGAGTGAAAACATCCACTTTATACAGATAAATGCCATCTTTTATGTTAAGTTACATATCTATACTCAAGAGAGGATATACAGATGTATACCTTTTATTGTTCTGGTTCCACTGTCAGGATGCTAGTTGAGACTTTACCTTATCCTACCAGAACTAACAAGCTACGGTACCTTGTGCTTTGCAGAATTAAAAAATTCAAAATATTAAAAAACATTCTAAAGGAAAAAAAAGATATAACGTAAGCTCCTAATCTTATCACTTATTGCTTTTCATAGTATATACATTCTTTGAGAGAGAAACATTAGTCTTACATTACTAATGAATTCACACAGAGGAAGCTATTTTATATCAACTTAAACTGCTCACAATACTTTATAACCAAAATTATTGGGAAAAGCTAGATAGGTGTCCAAACATTATTCTCATGGGAAAAGTGGTGCAAGAGTTGAAGTTACTTCTCACTGTCCAACTAAACAATGTCTTTCTTGATCATAGTTCTCCATCTGTCTTTTAACATGACACTGGTTCGGTTGTTGAAGTCATAATGAATCAGAATTTTATTCCAATTTCCCACTCCAAACTTCTTTACCCCATCCTTCAGTCTACTGTCTTCTTCCCAAGTCCATCGCTTTAGAAAAAAAGAGAATTGTACACTAAATTTTTTATGTAGAAAGTTCTAATATGACACATTTAGTATAAATACCAGAAATGTATGAAAATATTTATATGTCACTTATTAGTTTACATGCATTCATATAATGCTACATTAAAAGGTAGGTCAATTCTACATTTCCAGGTTACATCTGATACTTTAGGAGATATTCTCCTGTTTGGGTTTGGAGGATTTACACACATCTGTTATTGCACATTACCAACAAAGCATTAAGATTACAGTTGCTGTACATCTGCTGTGGAGTGCTGGTAGTTATACACGATTTTGCTCAAACTGTCAGACAGCATAAACTTTTTAAACCAGTCACTAGGTTGGTTTTGTCATTTTCTTTCAAGGACCACAATACCGGAGGCTATATAAATCCAGTCTAAAGGTTACCAGTTCAAACGTTAAAGAATAAGTAGATACCCCTTTAGAGTAAATAAATTTGGGCTGCTGAAGTTTCACATAGAATGTCACATAATAAAGACATAGGTGCATTTTGTAAATTCTACCCAATGACCCAAAGGCTTTCAAAATTTACTAAGGAGCCTAAGCTAGGCAGGCTCTTGAAAATTTTATCAGTGATGATCAAGACTAATATTAAATCGACATACAGAATGACCATTAGAACATTAAACAGTACTTGCCAATACAATACATAGGTAGCTATTTGTGTGAGTTTCACCTGAAAAATAAGTATCAAAAGGAGATGCTGTGTATCAACACCAATGGCATTTCAAATGTTAGTTCTTTTCATATGTTTAGTATTTTTCATCCAGGATTTTATTTGGGTGTATTATTTCCATTTAAGACAGAGCAGTAAGCAACTTGCTCAAGGTCATAAAGCAACTACCCATCTGACATCTAGTCATGTGCACTAACCAGAAGACCATGTTATGTCTAAACTAATTTAAGACTACAGCAGTATATTTAGCGTATTTTGCTATTAATGCAACTATCATTATAGGCCCACAAGTACAAAATTAAAAACATACAAAATGCATCGAGTTATCAAATATGACAAAATAATTTCCAAACCCAATGAAGCTACAAACCCTCTCAACTCAACCTTCAAAAAAAGTCTTAAGTCATAGAGTTAAAGACCAGACGGTACAACCAGGTCATCTAGACACCAGCACCACCACCACCTAGCACCCACACAGTAAAAAACAACAAAAATTAGACCAAAGTATTAACTGAATCAGGCTGGATAAAAATCCAGGATTAAAAAAATTAAAAATGGATTTTTTAATTTAAATATGAGTATACTTTTAAAATAAACCTATTTAAAATTCAATTTGAAACTTCCTATAATCTATTAAAATAATTTAAATTAAAACTAAAAATATTAAGCAGCACAAATTTTCTGCTGAAGATCAATGAAAAAAACTGATGGAAGTCACAGGCTAAGCACCTGGAATCAGACTTTGTTGAAGTGCTAAACTAACTTCTGGCAGCAGTAGCCTCTTCTGTATGTGCAGAAAGAATATTTTCTTCATTTCAGTTTATTCAACTATTTCAGTTCAATTATTAGTTCAGGGTGGCCCAACTGGCGGCGAATGGGCCACTTCTGGTGCCCATGGTGTCCACTCCCGCAGCAGCAGCTGCCTGGAACGTAGAGAGCATTGCAGTGAAATACTGCACATGCCAGAGACCTTCTCTACAAAATGGCATCCTTTGCATGGCATGACTTCTCACATACCATGTGTGCGAGGTCATGCTGCATGGAGGATGTCACTTTATGTTACAAAATGGTGTACTCTGTACAGTAGGACCTTGTACGTGTGGTTTGTGTGAGGTCACACTGCTTGGAGGACGCCATTTCATTTCTGTATCTGGCATGTGGTGGTGCTGCACAACTGCTCATGCAGCCCATGTGACTGAAAAGTTTATTCAGAGTCAAGAAACAACTGGGAGTTTCAAACCATGAAAGCTTTCTTCTTCTGATCTATGATCAGTGAGAGGATGAGCTCTATTAGTTCTAAAATCTTGAAGGAAAATCAGTTCAATTTACTAACTGCAGATACTTTGTTTTATTAATCAGTTTTGAATGAAAAATATGTTTTGATAAACCTTATGTATCCAGCATATTTATGATTTTTTGTATTAAATAAAACTATTTAAAATGTCTTTGTGTGTGCAATTTTAATCATTAGAATTTCCATCCAACTAGAGCTTGACTCAAATCACAAGTTAAAAAAAGAAATACATCCACCATTTTTAAATATAAAAATGATTAATCTGAATAAATGAAAGATGAGATATATTTCTTAAACAAGTGTATATAGATATGGTGTGTCCTCCTGATTAGTAAAAAGTAATACCAAACTTAATGTAAAGGCTATGTTTAGATGAAAAATCATTGGTTGGTAACCATTCCAACATGTTGAGTCTCAACCTTTCTTAGGAAATAACTAAAAAAGTACAAAAGCAAAAGATTGATTTAAATCAAAGTTCCCTGCTTACTTATTTAAATCATGATTAAAATTGGTGATTTAAAGCAATCCACCGCACAATGTTCTTGTAATACACTACTACAGCAACTTAACTCTCTTTTGGACAAATGGAACGATAAATAGGAGAAGCAAAATCTAGAACATAGCCCTTCCTCTGGGAATTCCCTGCTCTCAAGACATACAAATCTAGGGGAACTGTCAGCTCAAGTGTCCCAGCTGATCTCAACTTTCAGGGTAAAGCATGGAGAGGGCCAACCTTTAAAACACTAACTATAAAGCCTGTTATGTTTCAGGTTCAGACATCTCAAATCCCACCCAGAAACAAATGGGAAGCCAATGGAATCAGTTTTATAGCTCTAACAGGTACCATTTCTTTCATAAAAAATAAAGCCAGCCATTTGGAAGTTTATAGCCATACTAAAGACTCACTTTTAGCTAGCCTTCCAATGCTGATGTCCACTCTTGAACCTTACCAGTCTCTCAAACAGCATTATATACAGTATAATGAATTAAACTGATTTTCAAACCACACAGAAAGAGTAAGAGGGAACTAAAATATACCCCTTGATCTTTTAATTTTTACTGTTATCTTGTTCATTCAAATATTTTATTGTTTGCATCATCCCTTGCTGTAACATATCTTAGGTAACACTAAGTTGCTTAGAGTAGGAAACTGGCATATCCTTATAGCACGATGCATTCTCTATCTGCTAGACAACTAGGCAACAGCAGTAACAATAACTGGCAGATTTCAGAATTGGAACCTCCCTCCCTCTGCTTCTGCCCTGTTCTTTCATAAAGTGAACACATTTGTAATGTAAATCTAAAATGTTCTCATCAGTCATCATTTTTCACCCCAGGATCATAAAGAGTTTTAGTGATAAAGGAATAACCCCGTAAGGGTGAGTTATTCGCGAAGTGCTACCAGAAGGATAACCACAGCAGTGCTAGTACAATAAACTACATGATTTATGCCACCAGACCCTTTCTTATCCGTATGTATTATTTAAAAATCACATTGTGATAGCATCCAGAAGGTATCAATAGGCTAGCAAAGCCTGAGCCTCACTATGTTAAGTGCTGTAAAAAAAAAAACAAAAACAAAAAAAAAACACACCACACACAGACTCCGCCCCCACCCTGAGTTTACAATCTAAAAAAGTTCCTCTCCTAAAAATATTTCTATTTTTACTTCAAATAAGTTGGATTTTAGTTTAAAATGTCAAGCTTCCTCATACAGTTTGAGTGTCCCCTTCCAAAGCTCATTCCTGAAACATAGGATGAAGGACTCTACAAACACTGAGAGACTCAATAGCTTAGATTTGTTCAGAGCTAGAGATGTTCCAGGTTAATGCTGCTAGTTACCACCCGTTAAGCCAAATGGTGAATCTGGCCACAAAAAGAGCAAGCCAGCAACTGAAAAGTTGGTGACAAATAGTTACAAAAAGCAAAGCAAACAGTTTAAATCCTCTGTGATAAGGTACTACAAACTCCTCTTAAATCCTTTACATGTAATTGCTCATGTTTGGAAACAAGTATTACACATACTTGCAAGTTAAGCTGAATCATCCCCGCAAACACCCTCCCCCGCCCCCCCCAAAATTGAATTTTCTTCTTTGACACAAATAAATAAAAGGTCCAATTCTGGATCCCTTGCTTCAGCAGCAAGCCCCACTGATTTCACTAAAGGACTTCTCACACAAAAAAGGAGCTCTCTAGCACCCTAAATAAGTAAGTGGTACTTGCATCTGTAGAGTTCAATTTACTACTGAAAGGCTTTAGAAATTAGAAAGAATTCTCCTTTCAATGGTGTTGCATCAGACTGAAGTATGTAGCTTAACTGAAAAACGTTGTTATGAAAAGCTGAAAACGGGCACTGAACCATTGCAATGAAATGCCATTACAAAACAAAAGCAAAGAAAGCCAACATTGAAAGAGGAACTGCATGGAAAAGGGAGTTCTAAAAGTCAACAATCCTTTGTGACATTCACAGCATTCTTTCATGCATGCAGACAGTCTTATATAACCCACAATTATGTGGCTGAGCAGACTCAACTTTCTGGAATACCAAAAACATTGCTGTGTAAGATTGATATTAGAGATCCCATTGACAAGGACTACTGCACAGAAATAGCAAGGAGATAAAGTATGAATTCTATTGGTTCATGAGAGCAATTACATAGAATTTGATTTTTTTTTCCTTTTCATTCTTTATAAGAATGTAGGAATTTAACAAAATTTTCCCACCCCCTATGAACTTTTATCTGTTTCCGTATGTTGTTAGGTTTCTGCATTTTTAATGGGGTTGACTTAACTATATAGTTAACAACTTTAACCATCATAGCTTCCTGGTCTTCCTAAGGTATTTGTGCACGAGCATCACTGAAGTCAGCACAAGTCTGGGAAAGGTTTGTAATTAACTACTGATGCACAACTACCATAGCAAAGAATAAAATATTGATAATATATACAGCTTTTCTGTATTAGTGGGGAGTGAAAACTTAGCACTAGGAGCAGTACAAGTTATTTTGTTTTGGTTTTTTTAATCATGTGGCAATGTGCCAATATTCTTTATGTCAAAGTGGCAGCTTTTGCTACCTTCATCAGTAACGAAACAAGAGGAAAGGGGGCACTGGCTTTGAGCCATTTGGCTAGGTTTCTGTAAGAAGGGAATAAATATTTTAAGGCAAACAAACAGATACATTGACAATGTGCTCCTCTAAAATTTTGTTTTGATAAAACATTTGTAGCTTCTAAGGAGACTGTCAGTCCCGTAACTATTTGTAAAGTTTTTGCCACAGTTAATCATTGCTTTGAAGTAAATTGCGTTTCAACTCAGTGTTTTAGATATGGAAACAGGCACCACATTAGTCTCTGCGGTATGTATGTTGGTGGCTTAACAATGGATCTCTTATTAGTAGATGGTCTAATCTGAGGATTGGCTGTACCTGTAAATTTAAACCAGTACTTTGACATAGGCTGTTAAGGACGGGAGGAATAAAGGTGCTAGATGGACATATATCTACAGTAAACTGATAGAAAAGTTGTTCTCTAGTTATTCTTAAAAATTTGAGTCACAAAAATAAGTTCATCTTTTCCTGATTAACTCAAGATAAAAAGGATGAATCAGCTTGTGTCAGACTGTTGTAAATGACAGTTTGGAGACTCAAACAAGATTTCCGACAATCTTGTGCTGCCTGACTCTCTCTTCAGTGCTCCTCTATGTTGAAAACTGAAGCCTATATTCTAGATTTATTTAAAAGGCCATCATGGCAGCCATTTCAGAAAGTTAACTGTATACCAGATGCATTATTTCAGAACAGTAGAGTCTTGTTCCCAAGCAAACATCCCTATATTAAACTCACATTTCTAGGTTTTCCAAAGTTAGGTGGTACTTTAGTTTGTGTCAGTGATGTAACTAGCATTTTAAAAGAGTGACTACAAACAGATTTCTACATTTTCTTCATGGATCAGGTCTTTATGTAATGCAGCATTATGGGAAGTTGCCTGTTATCAGACCACTGTAATAGGTTTACTTTGAAAACTCCAATTATGTATTTTCACCCTTACAATGGAGCACTTTGTTCACTAATGGTACGTCTATACTACCCACCAGATTGGCGGGTAGTGTTCGATGCATCAGGGATCGATTTATCACATCTCATCTGGACGCGATAAATTGATCACCAAATCGACGCCTGTCAGGAGGAGTAAGTGGAGTCGACGGTGGAGCCACGGCAGTCAACTCGCGCCGTGAGGACAGCCAGGTAAGTCGAACTAAGAAACGCAAATAGCGTAGCTGAGTTGTGTATCTTAGTTCGAAACCACCCCCGTGTAGCCCAGGCCAAAGGTGACAGCCCAACATTAAGCCACTGTGTGACAAAATCATTGATGCTGGCTTGTTCAAAGCTCCTGCAAGGAACTGCTGTCTTGACGCCTATAACCTAGATAAGGTAAATTAGGTATTGTCTAGTTTAAAGTTTTTCATTCATGACTTAGTTTTCTGTAAATGTGTATGTTTGAAAAAAAGATATACAGGACGCTAAAACCCTAAATAGCAACAAACAATACACTTTGCAAGTTTGAGTTTCATGAGTATTAGCTACATACTGCACAGTAACTAAAGTTGGAAAGAATGCTATGTTATATTTTCTGTAATTGAATACCCATACATTTTGTAGATTAATTTTAGGTCCATTTACAGTATAAAACCAATACGCACCTGCTTCTTTCGGCCAGTTTGCCTGTGAGACAGGGACTTTCCATCATTTTCAATGTTGTGCAAATCACTGAGACCTAAATTAATAAGTTAAGCACACAAAGGTCAATAAATGTCAACATTCTGAACCTAATTCTCCACTGTAACATTTACACCCGTGAGAAGCAAGAACAAAGTGAGTGTAGATTACTACTATTTGATTTGTTAGCCTTTTACATCTATTTTGGACTATTGTAAGTGTCTATACAGGATAAGCACAGTGGAGAATCTGACCGTCTGTTGGGGGTACTCAGAAAAGAATACTTACAGGAATTTAGTGGCCATTTGTAAGAGATTGTATTAGTAGAAGAATTTTACTTGTATTTTAAACAAGAATTCTGAATAGCATTATTAAATATTCAAACATTTCTCCATTACTACAATTAAAACAGTACAAAAATCTACCTTGTAACTATTTACATGCACCTTTGTCCACCTACCCATCTCCCCTGTGGCTTATTTTAACATTCTAAATCTGTGCAGCTTTGTCACAGCTGTCTTTTTTAAAAAGCTAGTCACTGCCTACTTGATGGTTCTTCCTCTCCCCACAAAATGAAGTATTTCTCCCCAGAATTACCCTGGGGAGAGATCCAGGACAGGCACTACTAACTGCTTTCTTATAAATAAAATCATGAAGTGGACAGCATGTTCAACTGTTTCCTAGATCTTTTGATTGGTTTGTTCTCTCAAATCATTTTAAAACTTTAAGAGCTAAAATTTGTAGAATTTGGCCCCCAAAATCTGAAATCAGGCAGAGTCTTGAGGCACCGTGATTGCTGCTTTCCTGTTCCAAAGGCAGACAAAAAATGGTGGGGTACTTGAACAAGTTAGTAGCAAATTCCAAGGGAGGAAAACAGTCATATAGAGGTAATATTTTGAAAGCCCATGAGTATCAAGATAATTTATCTGTGAATAGTTATATTGCATTCTGTGTACCGCAAGTCTTAATGAAAGCCACAGTATACTCACTTTGAAGACAACTGGTTTTCCTGTGTTTTGTTATCCCATTAGAAGGCACGTTTTCTAGCTTCCAGAGGGTGTTCTGTGCTAAGGAATAAAGGCGTTTGTGTGACCTGCAAGATATAACAACTAGACCTGCTGAAACATTCAGAATATGTGTGTGACAGCTATGCAAGCTGATTTTTCGGTTTGGTCACTGAACTGAAAATAATTTTTTCAAACAAACTGAATTTTCATTTTTTCTTGTCAAAATAAATGAATCTGAAGTGACATTTCAAAACTGTTGGTTTAGAAAGTTTCAAAAGAAATGGTTATCTACATTTCCATAACTGCTGTTCTTTGAGGTGTGTTGCACATGTACATTCCACTAGAGGAGTGTTCACGCCCTCTCGCAAAGATGTCAGATTTCCACTCCCCCGCCCCTCCCAGTGGTACCCATTGCGGCAGCTTGAGAGCGCTCTGTTGCCGCGTGGCATTGTGTGCTGGTATAAGGCAGAGCCACTCCAACGCCTCTGTTTCTTTGTACCCATTTGACTCCAATAGAGGAGGGGAAGGCAGGCAGGTTGTGGAATATACCTCAAAATGTTGCAGAAAGGTAAATAACCGTTTCTTCTTCTTTGAGTGATTGCACATGTCATTTCCACTGTAGGTGGCTCACAAGCAAACAGCTATGGAAACTGGCATCATCTGTGCACTGACAGACAATGGTGTAATGAGAAGTGAAAGTGTGGACTGATGACCAAGTCACTGCGTTACACAGATCAACAATTGGTACTCAAGCCAGGAAATCTGCAGAAGCTGTTTGTGCTCTAGTAGAATGTGCTGGTTCTGGAGATGGTGGGGTTTTGTTACACAGTTGGTAGCACAAATGGATGCAGAGAGATCCAGGAGGAGATTCTCTGGGAGGAAAGTGGATTGCCCTTAACTCTACAGCTCTTTGTCATGGTTGCTGATAAGGAAGTTTGGAAAGATTTAGTGTGCACTAGGTATAAAGCTAATTCTCTTCTCGCATCTGGTGAGTAAAGTCTTTCTTCATGCTTATGGTGATAGGGTTTTGGAAAAAACATGGGCAGATATCTTGGTTAATGTGAAAATTTGAGACTACTTTTGTAAGAATCTTTGGGTGTGGACAGAGATAAACCTTATTCTTTTAAAAGCTGCATAAGGTGGTTCTGACACTAGAGCTCTGAGCTCACCAACTCTTCTGGCTGAGGTGATCACTACTAGGAATACTACCTTCATGGAAAGGTGAAGGAAGGAGCAAGTCACGAAAGTTTCAAAGTGGAGTCCCGTTAGACTAGTCAGGGCTAAATTAAGGTCCCCTGGAGAGATGGATCCTGCACTTGAGGGTATAATCTGGCCATACCCTTCAGAAATTGACTAACAATGGGGTAGGAGAAAAGGGGCTTATCTTCCAGT
This sequence comes from Mauremys reevesii, assembly GCF_016161935.1. Taxonomy (NCBI): domain Eukaryota; kingdom Metazoa; phylum Chordata; order Testudines; family Geoemydidae; genus Mauremys; species Mauremys reevesii. The sequence continues at coordinate 231,933,419 of NC_052624.1, read as the reverse complement.
ATATGGAAAGCTGAGAACAGCCAAATGTACCCTTATTGAACTAATGGTCAAATTCTGTTTTAGATCTAGAAGGTAGTTCAGCACAGCTTTCGGGGATGCTTTGTGAGGAGACATACCTTTCTCATGAGCCAAAATGGAGAAGCACTTCCACTTGGGTGGGTAAGTGATTCTAGTTGAGGGTTTTCTACCATTTTGAAGTACATTCTGGACAACCATCACTGACCGTATGAAGGAACTGAGGGGGATCAGGGATACCTCTGCCCTCTTAAACCAGCATGCAGTGGCATGTGGCCACAAAGAGCCTTCAAGCAGCCCTGATGGGTACTGCTGAGTAAAAGAGAAGTCTCCAATATCTGTGCATGAGGTGCACACAAGTCTACAGTGGAATTGACACATGCCATCGCTCGCAGAAGAACAAGCTGTTTTGACTTTTTCAAAATTTGTTTCTTCATTTTATTTAATCATCCAAGACTATTCAAGAATTTGGGTTGAATTTTCAGACTTTTGGTTGCCTCAAACAACTGATTTTTTTGGGCAAATTTACCATTCACCATAAAAATTTCACCCAGCTTTAGTGAGACAGAGCAACAAAAAGTTCTTTACTTTTTTAGATGTTCTCTTGCATTCTCTGATGATTCATTTCCAATACTTCTCCGATCTTCTAGATTACTTAAAAAAAAGTAAGATAGAAACGTTTAAAAACCAAAAGTCATCCCCTAGACTTCAACCCTTCTGTCTAGCCAAGTGACCTTACCCTCTCTAATAAAGCTTCTAACAAAGTATACAAAGGTTAGTTATGTAGAACCATTAACCTCCTTAGAGACCCATTATTAGCCTTAAAAAAAAAAAAAAAACAGGTGGCAATACCTCGGCCCACCAAAACACAAGAATATGTGACTAAATATAATACATGCTTAAAATTGAAATATTAATTATAAACAAGTCCTTCAAAGAGTAGTATGCCCATATTTTCAAACTATAATTCTAAATCCTTCTTATAGACAACTCATGGAAACCATTTGTATTCTTCAACTAAGTCTTCCCTATCCTGTATTCTATCACTCTCTCTCAACAGATGTAAACATTTTACAATTACTCTTCACTAATATAGTCTAATCTGCATCCAGGTTACCTTCCTTAGTGAAATGTTCAGATCAAGCATAACACAGTAGCAGTGAGGTCTACATCCACAATGAAAATCATCTATTCTAGCCCACCATCTTTCTCAGTGAGAAAGAACTTGTAGCAGATCTAGGATTTCAATAATCACCACAGCACCTTCAGTCAGAAAGAAAGGTGAATGGCATCCAAATTTACAAGTTTAGTCAAACTTCCACAACATCCCTCATTATTAAAAACATGTCAGTGCTTTCAAACAGAAGCTTTAAGAAGTTAAACCGTTTGCTCTACTCCAAATCATTTTTTTAGGTTACTGGTTTGGAAGAGACCCAACTACTTTCTACACTATGATCACAACTAGTAGACAGACAACCTAATTTACTAGAGTCATCAGTGAACTAGGGATGGGTTTCTCCCCTCCACTTTGGCAGAAGCATACCAGAGCATGGAACCCTTGTCTCCCTGCTTTCTCTTCTTCATATGCCAGTATGCCCTGAATTTGAAGGGCAGGACTAAAAAAAGCTTGTGCGTAAAGAAAAATTAAATAGATTTCAATGTTTTTAAACTGTCACAACTGTCTCTGACAAGATTTGTTAAAGATAAAAATGTGCATCTTCAAATACTTACCAAGTCCGTGCCAAGCCCTACCAACTTGTTTTCTGTTGGCCATTATCTTTTGGAAGAATTCTTTTGCCTCCTTGTAGTAGAGTCCTGCATGGGACTATTCTTTTAATCCTGCTCCCATCCTGCCCCTTAATACCTGGTCCCACATTGTTTCTTGCATTTGTATCCCGCTCCCACCTACAAAAACCTCACATCCCACAATAGAGAGAATCTCCCATGCTACTAAAAAAAACAAAAAACAACTACAGTTGGTTAATATATTATACATAAAAATTGTGTGAATTCCATTTACCACTAAAAGAATCAAACAAATCTTGCTTATATCATGTAAATAAAACACTAACTCCTGTTATAATAGACAAGTCTCTTTCCATCTCTCACTTAAATTTGAGTATTAAAACATTGATTTAAAAAAATAAAAAAATAAAATAGATAGAGTTTTCCCACAAATTGCCACCCACAACAAAGTACATTTTACTCACTAAGCTAATTTCAAATACCACTGATAAATTCTTATATGGCTACTGGTATGATGCTGAGTTACAAACCTTTGTTCTGTTTCCAAATTACTTTCATTATTTGTTTCAATAGTATTTTCAGGTTTATTGTGTGACATTGTTGCTTCCAATCTTTTAGTCTCCACCTCTTTTGTGGCTGCCTATGAGGATTGTAAGAGCAAGTGATGCATTTATTTGAACACAAATTGCAGTTAAGTAACATGTATTAGCTGTCACAACACATTAGGTATAATAAAGTAGTTACTTTGAAGAAATTTCTAATAGTAACATTTTGCCATTAAGATGAATGCTACTTTGAATATATTTATTAGGTTATGCTTAGAACTAGAGTTCCATCAGAACACTTATCAAAAGTTCAATAACCAAAGACATTTTAAGAGAGGAACACATTTGATGCTATGTACATTAATAGTTACACAATACATGTTCAAACAAACAAGGGTATGTGGGGGATGCATGTTAGAGCAATTCTAAGGGAGCAAATGTTATTCTAAAGGCAGATTCAATTGTACTGCTTGTATGAATAGATCCTACTGGCTTTCTTGCCATTTTAAATTTAAAACTAAATATCTGATAGATCAGAATTTAAGAATATTGGTACGACATGTACAGCAGACACTTTTGGTGTGGCTGTAACAGTAACAAATTTTATCTAAGGCAATCAGGATATATGTGTGCGCTTATAGGCAAGTGGAGAGAGCAGCAGAAAAAGTGTAATAATAGTCAGCTATTTAAAACCATCAATGTGTCAGATGTTTGAAAATTTAAAGGGACACATTTGAAAATCATGTTTGTGCCTGCAAATGTTGTACCTATTATTGTTAAAGTTAAAACGTGAGATTGTAACTGCCAAATTGGAAGAAAAAAAAAAGTTACACCCCCCCCCCCATTTATTGCGTATGAATTCAGATGGATTTTTTTGATGGCACTCCCTCCTGTCTCAGTACTAGCCTGATAACACTACCTATTCATTGCTCTGGCACAGCTTACCTACTCGCTTTTTTCAAGGCCCTGCAAGAAGTTCGCCAATAGCAGTAGCAGCTGCACTTCTGAAGATTCTGAGTTTGGTGGTAGTCAAGACAGACACCCTTCACTCTGACCCACATATGCACTCCCTTTGCCCTACTAACCTCCCTGCATGGTACCAAGGGACAATGTAGCCAAGTGACGGAGTTGTGGGACCTCTCTATGCCAGGGAAGTACAGGCATGTCCGTGGATATGTGTAGGAGGGGAAAGCAGCTGACTGTGCAATGGAAGGAGTGGGCTGTTTGCTCCCCAGGATTCCTCTGCATGTAACAGAAAGTACTTTGGACATTGAAAGCACTACCCTCAGTGATGCTTCTGAAGAGTTTAACAGGGATGGGTAGGAAAGGGGGAGTGGTATACTGTGGGCCTCAGAACATTGGGTGTGGAGCTCCTGGGTCTTCCTGTCTCACCTCTATTGAAGAGACACATAGCAACAGCAGGGAACTATCTAAAGGTATTTTCTTTGGTGCCCTAGCAGAAATCTGAATTTTTTTAACCAATTAAAAAAAATTTAGAACAAAGCAACTGACTGCTCAGCCAGAGCTGACTGGCAGCCCCACAGCAGCTGTGAGGATAAAAGGGCTGCAAGGCAGGGGGAGTGGGCAACTGCCAGAGACAGAGGGATAGCAGAGAAAGGATCCCTCCAGTATACTGGTGAGAAGCTGACAGACAAACTAACCTACTGAAAGGGGAGAACCAGGGCAAGAAGCTGGGGAAGACTACAGAGGTAGGAAGTCACTCAGGGAACAACAACAGTCTGAAGGGCTAGTGCTGGCTGTTACTAACAAGGGCCCTGGGCTGGAACCCAGTGGAGTGGATGCACCTGGGCTCCCCTACCTACCCTAGCCAGGGTCTCTTTAAAAGAAGCTCCTACCTCCAGAACAATTAGGACTGATTAGCTCCTACTGGAGTCACACAACTTCTGTTCCCTATTAGCCTAAAGGGGACAGAAACTTTTGAAGACCTGGCCAGGAGGGGTCAGTTCTTGACAATGACTTGACAAATGCAGAGTTGGGTGTGACAGCATAATGAACAATGGAGACAGGTTGGCGTAGTTCCCCATTGTCCTGCAAGGGGTCACTAGCAGATAAAGACCCCCATATTACAGTGCCACTTTGAATACGTTAAGTGTACTTAATACTTTGAATGCTCTCCTCTGGGTCTCTGCTTCTAAAAAAAGGTTAGAGAAGCTCAGATTTATTGATTTAAAAACTTGTTCCTCTCTTTAACTTTGTTAAATACCACACACAGTTTAGAAGCAATCCTCTGAATTTCTCAATTATAAAAGCACACATTAAAGAATTTTCCCTCACTGCTGACTAGGTATAGTTTTCATTAACATCTCTTTTCAATATCTACATAAAAGAAAATGGACTTTATTAAAGTGTCCTACTGCAGTTCATCTTCAGGATAAGAAATGTTTCTCTATCTCCGTGAAAATTAATTTCTTTAATCTGATGTTAATTTACAATAAATATCTAAGATGTATAATACTAGAAGTTTTATAGACTTAAAGAAAAGATAATGTAACTAGCTATTTCATGCTTTTTTAGCAGTCTGTTCTAGATGAGAAAAAGTGGTCCTCTTACCCATACGCAAGTTTAAAAGGATCCAGTTTTAATCATACAATTCTTATTTTCTCGTATTTCTTTCAAAACAAAGCTTGTTGTGCAATACTTTTGTTTCCCACTTTAAGAATCTATTTTCTGTAGGTTCTTTTTGAAATTTATTCTACTATTCTTCTCTCAAGCACATGCTTTGCCTTGTTTATTAACAGAACCATATGTGGCAATGTAAAGCTCTTCTCTCTAAAAGTGCTCAAGGCACTGTTCTAGTTCAACTCATCTCCTGGACTTTTTCCACCCCCTTTATTTTGCCTCAGCAGGCACCATTTTTATTAGTTTATCCACTTTGTGTTTACTCAACATACCTTGATTAGAAAATTTGTTGAGTTTTCTTTCAAGAAAACATCAATGTAAGACTTGATTTTATTGATCAAGAGATTATAACTGAAGCTCTGAAGAAAAGGCAGATCTGGATTGTTCCCATTAATAATTAAGGCCAGCTTCATTCTTAAAGCCTATAACAAAGAAAATTCAGAAATATACCAAAAATTCATGTATTGTATCTGACTATATAAGCAACACCTGCAAATATATTTTATAATATGCTTAATATCACTTCTCAAATATCTATTGTGCATTGGCTGGGAATGACAATCAAAAATGTACAAGGAAGGCTATTTACTAGTAACTGAGTCCTCTGAAGGTATTGCCTACATAGATCCTTATTTTGGGTTCTGTATCATGCCTTATGAATTCCAGAACCATTTCAAGGAGTTTGGGTTGCATGAACATTAAACTGTAACCTATGGATTCCAAAACTTTCCAAATGACCCTTATTTCCTCTTCACCTTCTTTAAGCCAATCCTACAACTCCAAGGAAATGGGGAAAAGGAGAGTGGAATAGACAATTCAGAGAACTCCAGTTGTTAGTAAATAACCTCTTTTCTCTTTTATTGCCTCTGCAAATTACCACTCAAAGAGGTTAGCAATTGTTAGTAATATTCAGAAAAAGAAGAGCCAATTAGTACTAAAGCAATGAGAAAAAGTTGGGTCTAGATATGACCTGAACTCCAGACAACAGCCATCCAAATCCTGCACACAGTACTACAGATTCGTGTTATGGAAGCTGCCATAGCTTTAAATTCCAACTCCTCCTTGTGCTGCAATTTGTGGTAACTGACACCCCCATAAAAGTGGAAATATCACTTATAAGAGAGGAAGTGAATAGAGCACTCTACAATGGTTCAGGTGGAAAACTCATGAGTATGACCAGAATAAAATTCAGGTTCCAGGCTTCTAGAAAGCATTCAAGTTTCTTGGAAATGCAAAGTTGCTATGGAACCCATCACAATCCATGTAGAGGAATGCATGGATTTACCTTGTTTCTCAGCACAATTATCACATGCCTGGCTTGCGATTGAATATTTACTAAAAGTTCTTTTTCTTCTTAGACTGTGCTTCTGCTCATAAGAAACTACATAAAAATGAGAAGTCTTTATTGATCAAATCTGTTCCCCATGAGTATGACGAGTATAATCTGCTTTAGAGACTAAAGTTTTTATTGCTCTTTACTAAGAACTATTACGAGGAATGAGGTGGATTCTATTTCTGCTTTTGAAGCACTAAAATTGTTCACTGAATTCCAGTTATGCTGGTGAAATTCTAATCTAGACAAAGCTGTATTGTCTACTCCTGGAAAATTACTTTCAGCCGCCTCTCACTGAGACAGCTGTCAGAGTGAATATGGCAAACAACAAACCCCAAGCTAAACAGCCTGATTTTATTGCCCCTCCCCTTATATTCTACACAAAGGTGAAAATATTTATCCCCCCCTCCAAAAAAACCCCAAGACACCCAGAAGTTACCATTATTACCTTATTTGATTCCGATTCTGCAAATAGTCTTTCAAGGACTTCTGTAGCTTCCTTAAAGTATCCTTTCTCTATGTGGACGGCTACAGCCTATAATGAGGGTAAATAAATTATATCTACAAGATATACTAAAATGCAATACCATTTAGGAAATCTGGAAGTATAAAAAACTTAAATTTATCCAGCTTTACAAATCTATAGTAAGATAGGTCTCCTACTTAAAACTTAAATTCAGATTTTAACTGAGTCCCCATAAGATATTATAGTGGGAGAAATTTGTTTTTACTATTATTTTAGAGCAAGTGAGTTTATTAAAAAGGGGTGCATATTCTGTTATTTTTCTGCATCTAGCTATGGTACAGTGTGGGTAAGTACTTTGCTGTAAGAAACAAACAAGAAGTACAAGATTCAAAGAATGACTGGACATTTATATGGATGGCAAGAACTATTCAGAAATAGTTAATACTAAAAAAAAGGTTTTGAAATGATCCCATGCCTGAGGACTTATTCACCCCCAACTGAGGTTGACTTATGAAATTTCTGCAAGTGCAGATTATCCAACAACTGTCTAGTGTGGCATACCTTGCACCTTCCCCTGAAATTCTCAATTACGGTTTCAACAGAAGTTACACCTCATCCCACTTGCATATAAAGTGTAAGTTGAACTAGAACTCGGGCAGTTTTCTTTTGAGTATGTGAATTACTAGATTGTTCAAAACATTTATGCAGATCAATGCATATACCTGAATCAAAATTAAGCGATGAATATCTTCATGCAGGTTATCTGGTTTGCTTTGCTCTTCTTCAAGCAATTTCCAAATTGACAGAGCAGATTCCAAAGGTGAAATTCTCTGATCGCTTTCAAAGTGACAACCTTAAGGAGAAAACGAAAAAAGTTAAGAAAAAGCTACCTCTGAAGTGGCAAAGAGTAATAGCATGACACCATTTTCCTAACAGCTGAAATTATCACATTAAATATATTTAATTTTATGTAATTTTTTTTTTTAAACTGTGCATGAGTATTAGTGTTTTAAAAAATTCACATCTCTTCAAAATATTTTCAGTGTGTGGAGGATTTGCTGTCTCACATTGTCTTCAAATGTGCTCTGCAGAGCTGAATTAGAGTCTTTTCAATGTTAGCAAAACACAACAGGAACTGAACTCCCTCCCCACATACTGATGGCCGCACTACTGTGCCTTTGTTTTTAAAGCAAGTTATACTTCTCAGTGTTGTGATTAGCTCAGTATTCTTGCTCATAGGTATTGAGTTTAAATATGATTGCTTGTATGAATTGTATTTATTTTGGATACATTAGTTTACATATACCTGGAATCTGGCTCAGTTTTGCCTCTTAATTTCAACTGATTAAATTCTGACTCACCCTCTTCTGCATATACTGCATACAGAGTAGTATCTTCCTTAGTTTTGGAAGGGTTTTTTCCCCTATTTTTTTTGTATCTTTCTTAACTATAGACAGATTATCATTCCTCCTGAAATAGACGTTTTAAAGTCAGCCACACTTAATATCACTTGCAGCATAGCTGGAGACTCAAAGAAAACTGAAGTGCCTTCAACTTCAGAGAATAGAGAAATATTTATTATAAACATACATTTCCATCTCTCTCAATATTGTTGCTTCAGTTACTACTAAACTTACAACTTAGTTGCAACTAGTGGCCTTTCAAAAACTCCTGTTTTGACATTTATAAGAGTCTGAAGAAATCTATTTCTGGGCCACTGCCTACAGCACCTTCCTGCCAAAGAAAGCATTTTGTAGTGCTTAACAAACGGTGTCAGCTATAGACTAAGTGGCTGTTCTGCAAATTTCAGAAGTGGATCCACTAGCTCGTCCCACGCATGAGATTGTTAAAGATCTCATGGAGTGTGACTTGATCTTTTCAGGGATCCCTGTGGATGATTTGTAAGCTTCCAGAATACAGTCTAATCCAGTGGTTCTCAACCAGGGGTACGTGTGCCACTAGGTGTACACAGAGGTCTTCCGGGGGTACATCATCAACTCATCTAGATATTTGCCTAGTTTTACAACAGGCTACATAAAAAGCACTAGTGAAGTCAGTACAAACTAAAATTTCATACAGACAATGACTTGTTTATACTGCTCTATACACTATATGCTGAAGTACAATATTTATATTACAAAATCAATTGGAATTATATAGTAAAAATGAGAAAGTAAGCAATTTTTCAGTTATAGCATGCACTGACACTTTCATATTTTTATGTCTGATTTTGTAAACAAGTAGTTTTTAAGGGAGGTGAAACTTGGGAGTATGCAAAACAAGTCAGACTTCTGAAAGGAGTACAGTAGTCTGCAAAGTTTGAGAGACTCTGGTCTAATCAACCTAGCGATGGAGGACTTGGAAGCTCTGGACCCCTGGAATTTTGAGTGGAAGGACACAAACAAGGAGCACAAGCTTCTCATGGATTCTGTATGCTTGAGATAGCTGTCAGAAGAACTCTGAAAATCTAAGTATGCCATGCCTTTTCAGATGGATGTTGTAGTTTTGGACAGAATGAAGGAAGGTTTATGGTGTCCTGACCACCACCCTGTAGTTTTGGAACATGCAGTAAGGCTCTTGTATAGACAAGGCTGCCAGCACTGATTTCTGGGATATGCACTATGCTCTTGGAACACTTGTTGAATCTGCAGTGCTTGTGAGGACTAAAGGATCTGGAAGGCAGATAGGCATGCCTTTGCATACAGTGGTGGTCAGCCCACGACAATGTAAGGAACCCATATTTGATTGAGGAAGTGGTCCCACACCCTTACTATGAAGGCTTGAAGACTTCTCATGAGTGATTGTGCCCATGGAGCGATTCCTATGCACGACACCAGGAATCCTAGCATTTGGAAGCGTAGCGAGATGATAGGTATTCTGTGGCTTTGCAACAAGAAAATGTAATACTGGATGGCACCAGAGAACTTATCCTGGCACGGATGAAGCTTTATGCCTGGAGGAGATTCAACATCCAAGATGTGTCCCTTTGTGCTCTTCACTGTGATGGAGCTCTGATCAAGATGCCATCCAGAAGGGTATACAGGTGAATCCCCTGCAACCCAAGTCTATTATCACTACCAACATTTCTGTAAAAACCCTGGGGGCCGAGGATAGGCCAAATGGGAGTGTTCAGTACTGATAATGGAAAAACAGACACTAAATTTAAAAAGAAAAAAATTGAACACTGTCTGAATGTAATCAGGTGAAAAATATATACCTAAGAAAAGCAATTTAATTATTCACAGTTACTAAGAAAAGTGGGGAGTGGGGGAGGAGGAAGGAAAGGAAGAACTCATCTGGTGCACCATGCCACGTGAGTGGAGAAAAGCATATCAGCTTCATCCAAATAACCTTTTAAAAATCAGAATTACATTAAAAAATGAGGAGAGAGTTAACTGAGAAATATTTACCAAGTGTTTTTCCTTCTGAAATTCGTGTCAAAAACTGACACAGGTACACTGTTTTCCTCTGATGAGTAGCTATTTTGGACAGTCCATTAATAATAGCTGAAAAAGGAAAGAAAACTTAAATCAGTTTTGTTCCAGCAGTGCCACACTGTGGATAGAGGTAAGAGAGGCACAGAACTTGCCATACCTATCAGATTTAAAGTATTTTACTAGTCTAACCAATGTAAATCTTTAAAAAAGTATTAACAGTCATTTTCAAAAGTGCATTAGTAAATAACTTTCTTCTCCATTACAAAAAGGATGTAATCAAGTTCATATTTAAGACAGATGACTTGAGATTTACAGCAGCAACTAGAAGTGACAGAGCACACCAGAGGTTCATATTCTGTAAAATATTAACTAAATTCAGAATCGCACAATACCACATGTAAATGAAAGCTTTTGTTTTGCTCAAAATCTTAAGCAAGATAAATAAAATACAACTGGAGACTTTAAAGACTTTTTGGTAATATCCCAAAACCACGTGCTACCTCAGAGACAAGGAACAAAGGAAATAGGATTACCCAGAAAAAAAATTCATTGTAGCTATTTGACTGACAAAGCAAGTGTGTTACCATAGCAACAGCAACATCTTAAAGCACAAGCAAGGGAAATCCTCTTGCAACATTTCACAAGGAAAGGAGGGCATATATATTACCGTTATACCTATTAGGGTGAAAGTAGTTTTTGGAAAGAAGTAATTGAAGCACCATGGCATTATGACCATCAGTCTAAACAGATTTATTAGAATTAGAAATATAAGACCAAATCAGGGTGAGTCAAGTAAGTAGAAAGAGGAGACATATACTATATTTCTTTGGGCTAAAAATACCAGATTCAGGAAGTGGTGGTACTGTAACATTGTTTAATATGCACGTGCAGTTTAGTATTAAAAAAATAAAACAGCAAGGTAAAGTTACAGTGCATATAACCTCAATAAAGTTCATATTTATTTGTAAGATGCAGAACAAACTGAATTAATGAACCCTCACAACAAAGGGTAAGTAGTCAAATGAGAAAAGTAAAATGGGAAGGGGTGGGGCAAGGTCAAGTAATTTGCCCAAGACCACACAAGCATCAAAGGCAGAGCCGGGATTAGAAAACAGCAATTCAGCAAAGCACTTAAGTATGTACTTTGTGCTAACTGGGGCTCGAATCTGGGAGCTCCTGACTCCCAAACCCAGTGTTAACATCACTAGACCGCACTGTATGTGACAGTGGTCATTCTATTTTACTTAAGATGTATTTAAGTAAGGAAAAGATTCAAATTAATGTACTTGCTTACAGTAGTAAGTCATGGCCCATGGGAAAAGTTGGAACAGGTGCTACAAATTTAATAGCGTTTACAAGTTAGTTTATTTTAAAGCCCTTGGTTTATTACCCAACACAGCTCTAAATACTGTAGTGCTTTCCAGGCTTCCTTTACAATTCTACTGCAGTGTGGACAGGGGGAGCAAGAGCAGTGGGACTACTGTAACTCTAGACTTCAGCTAGAGAAATATAGTTTTGTATAGCAACATAGTTCCACAATTTATTCTCACTACTTCATTGGCCTTCCTCATCTCAGCCAAAACAGACTAGACAAACTAGAACTTTGTCTCAAATACAAATACTTTAAGTTTTACATTTGTAATGTAGAGATTTCGTAGATAATGATTTCCATAATACAAATAGTGCATTCCTTAGCTACTGTATCCTGTAGATGGAGCCAGAGTTCAGAAGATTTTAAAGAAAATTGGAGCTAGATTTCAAATAACTGTAGTACAGGTAATGTGTAAGAATTGTATTTCTCTAGGTGTAGGAGGCATAGTGGAAACTAAGTCTTTGCACTGGACCTATTCAAGTGTGAAAGACATTCCAGTTTCCTCAGCAGCTGTATTTTTTCCAGATCTTTGACTTACAACTGCACAGTACAGGTTTGATGAGTGTATTTTGACCTTAGCTTGAAGCAAAGTAGAGTTTGAATTCTATCTAGCTCTGGGGAAGGAGGCAAATATGTGGAATTTTCTCAAGGGAGTGGAGAAGGGAAGAGCTCTCAACCATAAGTCCTATTATTGATAGCTATGATCACTGCTTTACCGTGGTTTTTGCATTCCTTCCCGTCTCTCTCCTTCCTTCAAACTCTGACAGAAAGAGCCTTGTTCCTGTACATTAGCACTTTCCACTTACATGAAACTGAATGGAACTGCAGTTAGATCTGACATACTGTTTGGGTATAAATTGATCAACGTACTTTAAACTAAACAGAACAGAGAATTTCAGAAGTTGTTAAAAATGCTTTGAGACACTAGAATAATAAAAGTTCAATGCAAGATTTTCAGACAAATATTGCAGCAAGTTGGAAAACTGTTTATACCAAAACCAGAAATACAACATTTAGGTTGCTTAAACCAAGACTGGAGAACTTTGCTGGTCCATAGTTTCTCTCTTGAGAGACATGACACAAATAGCACTGGTTCATAGATTCTATAACTCGTCTTCCTGAATAGCACGGACCATAGAATTTCCTCAAATTAATTTTTGCTTGAAATACAAAACATCTTTTAGAAAAACATCCAATCTTAATGTAAAAGATTTCCACAACAGCCCTTGGTAAATTGTTCCAATGGTGAATTACCATCACACTTAAAAACTTGCAGATTTCTAGTCCGAATTTGTCTAGCTTTAACTTCCACCCACCGGACCTTGTTATACTTTTGTCTTCTAGACTGAAGAGCCTGCTACAATCAAATTTCCGTAGGTACTTATAAACCGATCAAGCTCCTCTGTTACCTTCTCTTTGATAAGCTGAAGAGATTGAGCTCCTTGGGTCTTTCATAAGGTATGTTTTCCAACCCTTTAATCATTCTCATGGCTCTTTGCTGAACTCTCTCCAATTTTTCAACATCCTTTTTGAATTGCTGACACCAGAACTGTATTCCAGTATCTGGCTTTGGTCTGATCACCACAGAGGTAATACAACCTTCCTACTCAATATTCCCTGTTTATATAACCAAGAATCACATTAGCCTTTTTAGCCCAGCATCTCACTAGAAACTCATGTTCAGTTGATTATGCACTATGACCCTTCCCCTGAGTTTCTCAGCAAATATCCTCAGAGATAGGGGAAGCAGTTAGAGTGTTGTCCTTCTCAGATCTTGACTACACCAGACTGGTGAATTTCTCCAAGAACCATTTGGCACTCCTAGAATGCTTGGGGGTGGGAAGGAAGAATGAACGATCGCATGAAGGCGCGCGCACACACACACACACACACTCACTCTCTCTCTCTCGGGCCCTTCATTTTCAGTTTTTATTCCTGAGAAAATATCAGTGTTTATTACAACAACAAAAACAGGTGAAAATCAGTGCAAAAAACTATTAATAGTTTTTCTGGGTAAATATTATGGCTTATTTTGGTGGATGGAAAGGTGGGGGTAAAAAGTATTCAGTAGACTAATGCTCTGAATTCTGTTCATCAATGGTGGTTTGCTGCAAAACTAAAACAGAACTCAAAACACAATTCCACCTCTGAGTTTAAGAAAACAACCTCTCTAATCCCCAAATAAAACTTTTCATGTGAATTAATGGTTTATTCTTGTAGGCTTACAACTATTAGCCTATAAATATTTACATTTAATAATTGGGCCACCACCATTTGTAGCACACACACAACTTCATCCTTTTCTCCTGTTTGTTTTTTTAAAACTTTTGAATACTTCCTTGTGCTCTGTAACACATTCTGATACAGATAGTCATTTTCTTCTCATCTTAGTGTGTCAAATCTTTAAACTGTTATCTTCTAATAGCCTGAAATGTGCCAGTGGTGGGGGTGAGATTCATCAGTACGTTCAGATGCTCATGCACTTCAGCACTTGTGTGCCTGTTTGTTTAGTGTGTGCATCTTTTAGACTAAATACAGGGGTAGGCAACCTACGGCAGGCATGCCAAAGGTGACATGCCAGCTGATTTTCAGTGGCACTCACACTGCCTGGGTCCTGGCCACCAGTCCAGGGGCCTCTGCATTTTAATTTAAATTTTAAATGAAGCTTCTTAAACATTTTAAAGTGGATGCACTGGTTTGGAAATAAGTTGTTTCAAATGACTTAACCTGGAAAAACATAACCCCAAACAACTTTCCAATGTAGATATGCCCACAGATCTGATCCTTACAGTGAAGTACAAGAGTCTGTACCCTGGAACAAATGTTTGGGGAACGCCCAAACTACTCTTCACAAGTGTCTCTCACTGTAAGCGCTACCTAGAAGCTCGTCGGAGTTTTCCACGGAAAAGTGAACTGTTCGGTGGGAAAATCAAGATGACGTCTCCGAGCTGCCAACTGGGAAGGCTCTTGTCAACCTCACTCCTGCCTGAGGCAAGGTAGCGAACTGGACAAGCGCCTTTCGGCCTGAGACGCACATTCCCGGCAGCCTTTCCCCGGCACCTTTCCCCAGGTTTCACTTTTTGACTTGATCGGGGGAAGGAAAAACGTTCAACCGTGAGGCCCTCTGGCGGAGGCGGGGGGGGAGAGAGATCTCCAGGGCGCAGCCAGCTCCAACAAAGCGCTGCGGCGAAGAGCAGCGCGGCCGGGAGTGCTGCGGCAGAGCGCCCCACGAGACTGAGCTGCGGCAGCGAGCGGAGCGGGGCCGTTAGTGGCACCGGGGGCTCGGCCCCGGAGACTGGGGAATCCTAAGGGGGGGGCGAGCTGCACCGGGGCCAGGGTCAGAGCAGGGAGGGGCCACAGCTCCGTCGGCGACAAGAGCCAACTCAGGGCGGGGCCCTGTGTGGCCACGCTCGGGCGGGCGCCCACGCGCGGGGAAGCCTCCCCACGGCAACACGAGACGCGGCCCGGCCCAGCGCGCTGCCCGCGCACCTGTAGCGGTTGTTGCAGCGGCCGCTACACCTGTGACGACACAAAAAGCTCCAATCACGGAGCGGCCGCGACCCGCCTCCCGCAGCACCGCCCCCGGCTCAGCCCTTCTCACCCTGCGCCGTGTCCCGGCTCCGCTCGAAGTCCCGCGTCCGCCCCTCCCGGAAGTGCCGGCACAGCGCGTAGCAGGTGAACTCCAGCATCCAGCCCGCGGCTACGGCCTCCGTCTCCGCGAACAGCCCGGGGGACACCTCGCCCTCCCCGTCCCCATCCATCTCCCCACTGGGCCACGCTCCCGGCTGCTCAACCGCGGCCCTGCTTTGTATTTTCAAACCCGCGCGCAACTGACGTCAAGCCCCACGCCGCCAGTAACCGCAGTACGGGTGGAATGACGTCAACATTACGCGCGTGCTCTTTACTCAGACTCCGCCTCTTCCGCCCTGCGAACCCCGGCCTCTGTTTGCTTCAATTTAATGCCCGCAAACGCTCCCGCTCCAGAGCCTCCCCCCGCGACAGGAAGTGACGTCAGCGGGGGAGGCTCTGGAGCGGGAGCGTTTGGGGGCATTAAATTGAAGCAATTTATGTGGGGACAGGGACAAGTTCACGGCCGCGTTCAGTCAATAAAACTCTCTGGGGAGCGGGACTTTGGCTGGGAGATGCCGGGGGGACAGGGACGTCTCGTCACACACCACGTCCTACTAGCCCCAGGCAGTGGTGGGTGCGCTGTGTGTCCCGGGGCTGGCTGAACTCTCCTTCCGTTTATGGCCCCTGCCGCCTTAGGAGAGCCCCGGGTGTCCCTCCATTTCTCACGTTTCCATCTTCTTCCGTGCTGCCCTTCACCCCTGCAGCTCCCCTCACAACCTCCCTCTGGCGCCTCCACAGCCCCCTACACGCCCACACTTCTTGCATGAAGCGCTTCCTGGACACCAACTTGGCGGCATACAGAGCTGCAGGAGGGACATTCTGTCAGGAGCAGCAGCTAGGCCAGGTCTGTGCTACAAACTTACATCAGTATAACTACATCACTCAGGGCTGTGAGAAATTAAAAAAAATAGGAAAATACATTTAAAATATGTTAAAATAATGTTATTTAGATTGCAAAGTCAATCACGCAAAAGCTAGGAAACACCAAGTTTACACTTGCCTGGACAACATCTTAATTCTGCTCCTTCTGTGTATGCATTATGATACAGTCTTTAATTATATGATCACATAGCATTTTTTCACAGGAGCCTTGCCTTATTCAGTGCACAGGATTAACCAATTGCTAGACGTTAAGGCCAGAAGGAACCATTATGATCGTCTTGTCTGACTTCCTGCATAATGGCTGGCCACAGAACCACACCGCATATCATTTAGGATATCCAGCAGTCTTGATTTAAAGACTCTTGAGTGATGGAGAATCCACCACACAGGGCCAGCTCCAGGGGTTTTGCCGCCCCAAGCAGACAAAAAAAAAAAAGGTGATCGCGATTGGCGGCAATTCAACGGAAGGTCCTTCACTCCGAGCGGGAGTGAGGGACCCTCCGCCGAATTGCCGCCGAATACCTGAAAGTGCTGCCCCGCTCCGGAGTGGCTGCCCCAAGCACCTGCTTGATAAGCTGGTGCCTGGAGCCGGCCCTGCCACCACATAGCTAGATAAATTTTTCTAATGTTTAAATTACCCTCCCTATTAAATATTTGCTCCTTACTTCTGGTCTGAATGTACACAATTGCAGTTTCTAACTATTGGAACTTGTTATGTATGCTTTCTTCTGGTAGATTAAAGATCTCTCTACTATCAGAAATCTCTTCCCTATGTAGGTACTTGTAGGTTGCGATCAAGTTATCTCTTAATCTTCTCTTGGAGAAACTAAATATATTGAGTTTCTTGTCTCTGAGTAAAAGGCAGGTTTTCCAGACTTCAAATAATTCTTGTATCTCCTTTTTTTAAACCTTTTTCCAGTTGGGTGCATGGACGCACTTGTGAGCAAAATTAAGGTTGAATGGGCAATGGTATATCGAGCATTTTAACTTCAACCTAAATAAGATTGTGCAACCTAAATAAGATTCTTGTAACATAGATTTATTTTGTTTTGTTTGTAATTGTGTATAACTTGAGGACATGCAATAAAAAAAGGAGTTTAAAATAAATGAATGCCTAGATATTTCACTCTGTGTTGTCTACCTACAGAGTCTTCGTTGGCATAGCTATGCCAGCAGAGCACCCTATTGGAGACACCATGTAAACCAGCAAGAATTCAGCTCCCATAGCTACACTACATTACAGCATTAGCTAAGGTGTGGGCTATATTGGGGTGGGGGGTTTCGAACTAAGATACGTCTAAGTATCTTAGTTCGACTTACCTGGCCGTCCTCACGACGGCGA
The DNA here is from genome assembly GCF_016161935.1 of Mauremys reevesii. Classification (NCBI taxonomy): domain Eukaryota; kingdom Metazoa; phylum Chordata; order Testudines; family Geoemydidae; genus Mauremys; species Mauremys reevesii. Next base: position 231,916,011 of record NC_052624.1, on the reverse strand, counting down.
GTTGAGATGACAGAAGCACTCTTCTGTTGGCATAGTTCTGTCTACACTAGGGGTTTTGCCAACATAGCTATGTTAGCTACAGGTGTGATTTTTTTCACACTCTTAGCCAACATAGCTCCGTTGGCAAACTTTGTAGTGTAGATGCCGTAGTGAATATTGTTAGTACTTGTTTGATTTGGTTTGCTTATAATTTTGTGGCATTTCTGAAGTTCATATATAGATTCACTCCTTTTTATGCATTATTAAATATTAAATAACTTTAAAATGGAACATTAAACTGATATTTATTACAAAAAGAATATCGGTAGCATGAGTCTCACTTAATGTGACGTAGCTGCAGAGACAAACATTAGGGGATTCAGTTTAACAAACTCTCTGAGGACCAGTTTCCCCAGCAAAGATTAATTCACACACAGAAAAGAAGTTAAAGGGTATTTTATTCTATCACATTAACCCAACTGTTTTCCTGAGGAGCTACATTAAAGAACCCACCAGACTTTAAGAGAATGCAGCTGACAGTCTGACCAACTATACCCATTAGCATAGTTGTGGCAATGACTATACAACCAGTGTTGATAGTTTAGTGTACGAAACTTCCATTAACAAGAACAATGGTAATCTAACCCAGTGTAGAGTATGGGCAACTGTCCCTCTTCTTTCCAGAAACCAGCATTTTTCACAGTTTTGTGGACCCTTTCCCATGTTCTTTTACAGTAATTTAGAACATGGCCTGCAGTCCTTAGGCTGAACTTCTGATGAACTTCATCAGAGTTTCACTGGAGCAAGGACTCCAGATCAGGCACTTAGGGCAAGTCTATACTACAGCACTTCATTGGCGCAGCTGCATCAAAGCAGCTGCACCGCTTTAGCACGTCTGGTGAAGACACACTATGCTGACGTGAGAGTGCTCTCCCTTCGGCATAATTACTCTACCTCAGCAAGAATCATAACCTATGGCGGCAGGAAAGCATCACCTGCCAACATAACGCTGGTGTGGACATCGCAAAACTTGCGTCGCTGGGGAGAGGGGCTTTTTCATACGCCTGAGTGACATAAATTAGATCAGCTTAAGCAGTAGTGTAGACCTGCCCTGAGATTAAACAAATATAGGGGCCCATTCTGCAACCTCTTACTCATTTAAATATTCCCTTATGTTAATTCATTTTATGTGCTAAAGACTGAGAAAGGATTTGCAGAATAATGCCTTTAAACTATGGGCCAGATTCTGATCTCAGTTATAGTGGTGCAATAGGGAGTAACTCCACTGACTTCAGTGGAATTATTCAAAATGTACACCATTGTTACTCAGACCAGAATGTGGGCCTAGATCATGAACATTTCCATGACATGGTTATTAGGAACTTCTTGGAAACTTTGTTTGTCTAGAAGGCAGAAATTCCAGCTGTTCTAGTGTCTGTAATTTACATTCTTTGCTTAGTTTGCCAGACACTAGGAACTAACAGCTCAGAAACTTTTCCTTCCCATGAAAGTAAGGTGTTGAAACTATTGTGATTTTCTGGCTGCATTGGTTAGCTGAACACTGTGTTAAAAGGCTTAAGGGAAAGTAAGGGGTTGGGGATTGGCGCAACACTATATTGTGAAAGCATTGATAATGATGACAGAGGGAAAGAGATGTAAATAGATTTATCAGGCTACATCTAAAAGGGGTAGAAAGGTTCAGAGGTTGAAGTTGCCCAAGGATGCAAAGCGTGTGATGTGAATTATTGGATAAAACTGAATGTAGTGCTGGCTCAACATCATGATTCCAAATGAAGAAAGAATCATTCTCTGTCATTAAAAAATTTAAAAGTTTAAAATTGGTACAATTCTTTTTCACTATTATTTTTAATGTCAATCACTGAAAGCTTAATCTTTGTGAAAGGTGATGCTTCTGAAAGTATACTGAAAATATATGAGTAACAACGGGGTTTATTCTGACAGAAATATCAAAATGAATGTCAAGTTAATATATAATAATATGTTCAGGTGGTTACAGTTTTTTTCATTCAGTGCTCTACAAGCATTTCTGTGACATGATGTGGCAATTCAAGGGGGACAGGAAATGCTAATTTAGCTGAAAATTCCCTCTAAATTTTCCCCTTTGGGAATTTTCAAGTGAAACTTTTTTCACACATAGTGATATTGTCTACACAGTTTATATAATGGTACATATTTTAAACGATATCCTCATCCTCCTGGGTGAAGATAAGCATTCAGAAACATTATCTGTATCTGTATCCGCAAAAAGAACAGGAGTACTTGTGGCATCTTAGAGACTAACAAATTTATTTGAGCATAAGCTTTCGTGGGCGACAGCCCACTTCATCGGACGCATAGAATGGAACATATAGTGAGGAGATATATATACATACAGAGAACATGAAAAGGTGGGAGTTGCCCAACCAACTCTAAGAGGCTAATTAATTAAGATGAACTGTTGTCAGCTGGAGAAAAAAAAACTTTTGTAGTGATAATCAAGATAGCCCATTTAAAACAGTTTGACAAGATACTTAACATGGGGGAAATAGAAAGTATAAATAGAAATATCTTGTCAAACTGTCTTAAATGGGCTATCTTGATTATCACTACAAAAACTTTTTTTCTCCTGCTGACAACAGTTCATCAGTTTCCATGCCCCCACCCCCAACATCTAGCCCTCTGTTGCCTTTTTTATGCTCGCCCATGGGCTTTTGTCACCCGTCCTTTTTGAAGCTAGATTAAAGCCTTTCACTAGGTTAGTGAGTTGGTGTGCAAAGATGCTCTTCTCCTTCTTGGTCAGATGGACCCCATCGCTTCCTAGCAGTCCTCCTTCCCAGAACAGCTTCCTCTGGTTGAGGAAGCTGAAGCCTTCCCATCAATACCATCTGCGCAGCCATGCATTCATATCCAGAATGGGTGTCCCCCTGCCTGGACTCTTACCTTCAACCAGGCGGATAACGGAGAACACCACCTGTGCCCGCCGCTCCTTTACCCTCGCTCCCAGAGCTTTATATTCAGTGCTGATCTGCTCAGGGTCATACTTGGCAGTATCATTAGTGGCCACATGGATGAGCAGCATAGGGCAGTGGTCAGAAGGACAGATGAGCGTTGCCAACTTTTCAGTAAAGTCTCAGATGCAGGTCCAGGCAGGCAGCACACCTTCTGGGACATCAGTTCAGGTCAGCAGATGGATATCTTGGCCCCCCTCAAAAGGGAGTCCCTGATCACTAACACTCTTGTGATAGCTTTATTCCTATAGTCTATTGCGCCCCCTAATTCAATCTGCTGGGACTTCAATGCACAGATGCACATTTGTCAGAACAAACAAATGTTGCTGTATGGGTAATTTTAGTTATTTCCGTTACATACGATGCCTGTTGGCTAACTGTCAGCATAAACACAACATGCTGTATGAACAATCAGCTTTGAATATACCAAGTAAAAAGGGGGGGTTGATAGGACACAGTGTGCTTTAGTTAATAAGGCAGATAATTAGTAGTCAGAAAACCTGGGTTCTAGCCCTGCCCTTGACATTTACCTGCTGTGACTGTAGAAAACTTTTCAGCACCTCATCTTCCCTATCACATAGTGGGGATAATGATGCTTATCATCCTTAGCCCATTTTGAAATCTCTGCATAAAAACACTTTAGAAGTGATTATTATTATTAATATTCATTATTACTATATATTTTCCCATCTATATCCTATTTTGGGATAGAAGAAGGCTCAAATCCTCATTCGGGGTCAAATCCTGAGGTCTTTATTCAATTTTTGGTCAGCTTCTAATTCACTCTTTTAAATTCAATGGTGGTTTGCCTGAAAAAAGTTTAAGTGGAAATTGAGTAAGGGCCTTAGTGTTGGGCCCATACAGTACATTCAGGCTGCTTCTAACGACAACCTGCCTTATGGTTCGTTGCCTTTTTACTATTTTTCTCCAGTGTTGACCTTTAGGTAATGCTTCAACTTTGCTTGTTGAGTTGACTAGAGGATGATCTCTTTACCCAGAACCACTAGCCTCATTGCTGTTTGAGTTTGGTCCCTGCATATTGCCCCCTTCTTGAACTTCTGCGACTGCTTCCACCATCACAGTCCTTAGGAGATATTGTTTATCTAATTCAAATCCCATGTACATTTCAGATATGATGCTTCTCATGACATAGCCTGGTCTAGTGCCTCTCTGCTTTCCAACATTGAATCCCCTTTGACTTCATGTTCAATTGCAGATCAATTGCACTGACACCAGGTCAATAGTGAAATTTTCTGTACTTATCATTTATTAGCAACATCAAGTCAATTCCTATCAAATGCTGTGTGGGATGCAACAAGTATAATCAGTTTGTGATGGGATGTTAGATGGGGTGGGATCTGAGTTACTACAAAGAATTCTTTCCTTGGTGTCTGGCTGGTTTGTCTTGCCCACCTGCTCAGGGTTTAGCTGATCGCCATATTTGGGGTCGGGAAGGAATTTTCCGCCAGGGCAGATTGGCAGAAGCCCTGGTTTTTTTTTTGCCTTCCTCTGCAGCATGGGGCACAGGTCACTTGCTGGAAGATTCTCTGCACTTTGAAGTCTTTAAACCATGATTTGAGGACTTCAATGGCTCAGACACAGGTTTGATACAGGAGTGGGTGGGTGAGATTCTGTGGCCTGCATTGTGCAGGAGGTCAGACTAGATTATCTTAATGGTCCCTTCTGACCTTAAAGTCTATGATTCTATGATTTTGCATATGCTGCTGCATCAGCCCACAGCTCCTTTTTGGATCCTAGAGACTCTTCTGAAGTCAGTGGAAATTCCACTCATAAAGCAATGGGCATGAAAGAAGGAGCTGCTACACTTTGTTGGCAGGAGGCAGGGGAAGGCCAGGACATAAATGTCTCCTATGCCTGGTGCATGGGCTAAGAGATACTTTAAAACACTTGGGACTACTAAGAGTAATCACTAGATTTGATTATTTAATACAAACCAAAATTTTCTTTCTCTGTGTGCATGGTGTCGCACAGAAGGCAGGGTAGGTAAATTGGAGGAGCACTCAGAGGGGTGGAGCAGGGCTCCTTCTGGGGCCAGGAGAGAAAGGGAGGGTTGTTTATTGAAAATAAAAGAAGAGGAGAAAAAAACTTACTCATCTGTGCTACCAAGATCTATGTGCTTTATGCATTAAGTAGCCCTGAGGTTAAAAATCAACACAAAAAGGCTCTTCAATACAAGAAAGTGTCTACATATGTGTTTGTACAGTACATAATACAATGGGACCCTGATCCTGAATGGGGCTTCTACAGTGATATAAACAATAATAGTAGGAATTACACATGCACATTAAAGGGCAGAGTTTGGCCCTAAATCTTTATTTCATTGTTTTACAGATCAGACATACAAATTCAAAAACAGCTTTCATTTTGGAGAGGAAAATGTTCTATGCATTAGATTCTAAATGATATAGACTCTCTAATACCTCTGCATATTGAAAAAATACTTTTTCATATACAAAATATGTTTGGTTATATCAAAAACTGTTATTAAAAGAAAACAAGTACAAGTTATTCCTACTGCTGTTTTCATTTGAGTAGTTTCCAGATTATCTTTCTTTCAGAGTTGTGGGGGGTGGAGGAAGCTGGGTTCACCCTCCATGCAGAGGATGCCAGGGTTCCAAGCATTAAGGCTAACCGTGTCAGAAGTGTGCAATAATTTTGGATGTTCAGGCTTCCTAATATTTATTTGTCAGAGGTGTCAAGCACCTAAAACTCCCGTTAAGTTGAACTGGAATCCTGGGTGCTCAGCACCTCTGAAAATCAGCCTGCAGGTGTCTCAATTTGTGTGTCCAAAAATCGAGACACCCAAGATTAATGGACACGGCTGAAAATTGAAGACACTGCTAAATCTCTCTAGGCTTCCCTTTCCTCATCTGTAAAATGGGGATAATAATATTTACCCATTTGTACAGTGCAGAGGTCTTTGATCTATAAAAATGCAAGGTATTAGTAGTAGTAGTAATGTTATAGAGAGAGAACAAACAGCTTAGAAGCCCTGTATTTACTTTCTTGGAAAAATAATGGATTCTGACTTCATTTGCATAGTTGTTTATTTCCTTGCACATTTTCTACTAGAGCTCCCGGTATGATATTGTAAAATAATGAAATCTAAAGACACTATGGATTATTGTATTGGTATGTATGCAATGTTTAATGTAAAGTGGCTTCATGCAGAGAACTGAAATGAGACACAGATGATTCATTTACACATTTATTTACTATCCTGCTTATTCTGTCAGACTGAAATGGAGAACAATGCCATTCATTTTACAGACATTTGACATAAATCAAACAGGTATTCTGATGTTGAACAATTGTACAGACTACCACATGCATATTAATATGTTGATTGGTGCAGAAATATTTAGTTGATTAGCAAAATCTAGTTTAGCAAAAAAAAAATCACAGTTCCTTTTTTATGAGGTTAAAATGCAGCTGATATGGAGACATTGATACAAATATCATTAAATGTGAGAAGTTATTATACTAATGCTGTAAGGTGGGGAGCTGAAAAAAGTAAACTATTGTTAAATAGTATTATCTGCTGAAAGAAATGAAATCAAAACATTTCTAGTAAATATAATAATAATGAAACAAAGCATGTTTGATGCAATTACCATTGCAAAATGCCCTATAATTCCCAACTGCACCCCAAGACAAGCAACATGTGAAGCAAAAGCAGCAAATTCTCCCACAAGTCTGGAGCATTTTGTAAAGGCAGATGAATGAGGTTAGACAAGACTTATCACATTATGCCTTTATCATCTAGCAACAGTTTTTTGTAAAGAAAGAGAATTGTTGTTAACAGGGCGTTTTCCAGTGATATGCTGCTAATCCTGTAAAATGGAACAAGGTGAGGACACTGCTATTGTGCCGAGAGAACTTGAAAAAATACTGTTGTGCTTTTTTTTTCTGCAGCATTCAGAGCGTTCACAAAAGAATACAAAGTAAAATTCATTAAACTCAGTAAAACTAATTATAATACATGCTACTGAACCTAATACAATAAATAACTTATAAAGATGAAATAATACATATTTTAGTTGATATTTACAATGATCTTAAAATAATAGGATATGTAGTCAACTCTCAACTTCTTTGTACACTAATCCCTAAATGTTTCATTTTATGTGCATGACTCCCCTTAACTTTAACAGGAGTTATGGCTAAAACTCTGCATAACTCTTTGAAAATACAAAGGTATAAATCCAAAACTCAGCCTCTACCAAATGTGCCCTTCATTGTCCCACAACAAGCTTTTTTGTTTTTCCATTTTGCAACATGTGATAGATACTGTTTGATTTGCCTAAAGTCATAATAGGTTGCCCAATTCTTCAGTTCTACACAGACAAAACTCCCATTGGCTTCCTCTATAGAGACTGCAGGAACAGGAATAATGGCCCAGATCCTCAAAAGGTATTTAGGTGCCTAACTCCCATTGGGTCTAAATACTTTTGAGGATTTGGGCCAACATATTTTGCTTTCTGAACTTCTAGCTCAAGTACCAGTATAAAATATATGTACTTCTCCCTGCAATTGTAAAAAAAAGTAAACGTCATTTTTTAAACTGATGAGTCAAGAGGGCTATCCTACACGCTTATTTCAGATAGGCACAAATATACTGTTCAAGGGCCTGATTGTCCACCACTTTGTGTAGCCATTTATACTTGTGAAAAGTAGGTGTAATGCACCTCAGGCCTGAGTCTGCTCTCATTCACACCAGTGTAAGCCAAGAGTAATTCTACTGAAGACAAGGGGTTACATGATAAATGTATAGCCACCACAGGATGCCCACTCCATTAGCTCCACCACTAGCATACCATAGTGACTTGGTAACATTTCACACCCAGTTTGCATGGGTAAATGACTACCGAAGGTGTAAAGTACTGGAGAATCAGGCCTGAAATACTAATCTCGACTGTCACATGATCAAACCATTAGCTAATGTCATACATGGGCTTCCTCAGTTCACTTCACTTGGAGTAACTAGGAATGTAGGCGGTGAGAATTTCATTTTCACAAATGGTCAAATCCAACTTTTCTTACGCACAAGTAGCCCCACTGATTTCAAATGGCGCAATTTGCATGAGTAAGAGGAGCAGGACCAGTCAAGGACTGCAAGATTGGCTATATCCCTGAAAAGTGATGGTTGGTATTCAGATATCTTTCCTGACAGAGAGATAAGAGGGTACTCAACTACAAATGTTTGAAGAATCAGGCCTTTCAAGAGTACACTTTTATTGTCACACTCCTGACATTTCCTGTCAGACTCTGTATAAATACTTCAGTGTCTATATTGCAATTAAACACCTGTGGTTGGCCTGTGTCAGTTGATTTGGACTTGCAGGGCTCGGGCTGCTGGGCTGTAAAACTGTAGTGGACGTTTGGGCTTGAGCTGGAGCCCAGGAAGAGAAGAATGAGGGGGGAGTTGATAGCTGCCTTCAACTACCTCAAGGGGGGTTCCAAAGAGGATGGAGCTAGGCTGTTCTCATTGGTGGCAGATGACAGAACAAGGAACAATGGTCTCAAGTTGCAGTAGGAGAGGTAGGTTGGATATTAGGAAAAACTATTTCACTAGGAGGGTGGTGAAGTACTGAAATCGGTTACCTAGGGAGGTGTGGAATCTCCTTCCCTAGAGGTTTTTAAGGTCAGGCTTGACAAAGTCCTGGCTGGAATGATTTAGTTGGGTTTGGTCCTGCTTTGAGCAGGGGGTTGGACTAGATGACCTCCTGAGGTATCTTCCAACCCTAATCTATGATTCCATGACTCTATGAGGGGGCAGGGTTCAAGAGCCCAGGCTCCAGCCTGCACCCAGATGGCTACACCACAGTTTTACAGCCCCACCACCTGAGCCCCATGGGCTCAAGTCAGGTGACATGGGCCAGCCTCAGGTGTTTAATTGCAGTGTAGATATGCAAGTGACCTTTGAAGACACTGTAATTTAGGATACTCATTTTGTTTTAGTGTTCATGCTGAGTCTTGTTCTTCTTTCTGATCACTGTGTGTGTCTCCCATTGAAGTCAATGGAGGATCTAAGTGTTACCTGAGGGTAAAATTTATCCCAATGAAATTAATTGCCCAGACCACTCTTTTGTTCAGCAGAGATTTTGAGTGTTTACATTAACCATAAGAGTACAGACAATACATAGAGTGATGAAACATCACTATTAAATTTAATTAGGAGATTTGGGCAGCATAATGTTTTATTTTGAATTAGGTGAATTAATTAGTATTGTGTTTTCTGGGAAATTTTAATTAAGAAGATCAATATTCATTGGCGTGTTAGTCCCCAACTCTACAAAGGGATCAGCATGGACCTCTATTAGCCCTCATAAAGGAAATTAAATACCAAAATAATCATTAAAGTAATAGTACAGGGCCATATGATACCACTGATGTTTTAGAAGAAATTCTCATTGAAGCTAATAGGTAATTCTGCTTAAATCAGTGGGACATTTCTCAAAGGTATTATTTACACTCCCAGCAAAGGAAACACACAGACTCACCCCTTTGTACTAGTATGACATCTCATATGGTATAACCATGTTCTTTGGGCTGACATCAGTGTTCAAGAAGCCATCATGCGATGCAACCAGTATTGCCAGTATTACCAGTATTACTGCCTAGTATCTAATCTCTGTTCCCTAAGCAAAGTGATGGAGAAGCTGGGAAAGAGTCACCTCCAAGAACATTTGATCTGCATTAGAATCCTAGATCCTTTTCAACTAGGATTTAGACCACACACTGTACTGAGATGGCTTAGGTTGATGATTTCCTCTAGTCCACGGACAAGGGACAAGCATCCATACTTATGCTGCATGATTTCTCAATAGCTTTCAACAGTCAACTGAAAATTGCTTCTAGTATGCCACAAAGACCTGTTAGGGGTGAGCAAATCCACTGAGCTTCTTAGAATGATCGTAGAGGGTGGTGATGGGAAACTGCACCTTTGCTGCCACAGGCCTCACTTGGGCAGTGTTGCGAGACTCTAGCCTATCTTATTCAAAATATATGTAAAACTGTTTGGAGAGAGTGTGAGACAAATAGCTTCAAATACCAATATCTAGAGATGGCATCCAGCCCTGCTTGTTCCTCAGATCAAATACTAACAATGCCACCTCCTATTTACCCAGCACCTAAAGGAGATCAGTGCCTGGATGAAAAGCAGCCACCTGAAGCTAACCTCTGAGGAAATGGAAGTGACAGTGGGAAAGTGAGTCTCTTTGAAAATCTACCCAAAACCTGCTCATCAGCCTCAGGTGAGTGGATCTACCGGCACTTATCATATAAATAGTCAATAGCCTTGGAATCATCCTGGCATTTTTACTTCTCTGATATGCACAAATAGCAATTAAAGCCTTCCAGAAACACCAGCTTCTATTTATGCCTTTACCCGCACCTATTGTATGCTGACTTTGTTAGACTGCTCGACTGCTACAATACATGCATTAACAGGAAATGAGGGCAAGAGTTTTGAAACAGCTCTGTCCGGTTCAAAGTGTGGCTGGTATTCTGGATACTACAGTGGTTCATCACTGAATACAGGATGAAATTTAACTCCCTTCCATGAGAGATTACACTGAGCATGAATCTCCCTGTTCGAAAGACAAAATGCAAGACTTCTCCCTTCATGATAAATTTCCTTAATAAATAAATAATAATGAATTTCTCTATATATTTGCACAGCCATATCTGTCATTTGGGGGTAATGGGAGGAGAAGCAAAGCTCAACAATGAGACTTTACTGTGAGTTTATTTTTCAGGAAAGTGTTCAAATATTATAATAAGCATGGCGTACATGCCCAGGTAGACAGACTAGGTAGATGGAGACATAATTCACTGGTTTGAGACTCTCAGTGAAGAACCATAGGAACTGCTGTACAAGACTATAGGTAAGTTAGGCTCAGAATTAGAGCCTTAATGTTATATTTCATACCCATATTTTCCTCATTATATATGTATAAGAACAACCGATATTTTTTTAATTGACAACATGCCTTGTTTACTTACAGTTTCTCTGCCTTTCTTCCCTTTATTGCATTTGCACTTCCTGGTGGACCTGGGCTGGCTACTGTGAGACAGCCTCTTTCTGCCATTGTTTCATTTAAAATGTTTTACACGATCATATCTTTTCATTGCCATCAAAGGCAAAATTGTGCATTAATGAAAATAAATATGTAATCAGTTAGGGTGGGAGTCTTTATCAGGCCAACCTGCAACTTTCCCCATTGACTTTGCTTGCAGTTTGGCCTGATAATGACAACAGAATTGAGCCCTTGTGGCAAAGCTATTTTAAAAAGGCAGTAGCTTAAGCAGTTAATGAACTACTATGCAAGCACAAGAACTTCAAAGTTCAAATTGTTTTAAATTCAATATTCCATGAAATTCTTAAAGAGTCTAAACATTGTATTCAGGATTCTCTCATTTCTAATTCATTTTGCTTGAAAACATAACTAATTTCTATTTCTATTTTCACTTATATATTTGGGATTTAGTTTCAGGATAAACATAATTCCAAATAGGCATAAAGAACCTTAAACTAGCTTCTGATCCATATGTATAAAAAACAACCATTAAAACATGCCAATGTTTTTAATTTAGAAGAAACCAGATTATATCTATTGTTAATAGGAACTAAGAAACCAATTACTGCTTTGATTTAAAGGTTAGAAACAAAAATACAAGGTTTTAGATACATATTTTTGCTTATGTAATATGGCAGTGGAAATAAATAGCTGTTCAACTCAGTTGCTTTGGTGTTGTATCAGATGGCAAACCACCTCTTTAACCTTAGCAATGTTTGACCCAATTATGAAATGAGAACGCAGTGCATTATATTGGTGCATCAGCATAAGGGTTCACATGTTCTATAAAATGAAGTTTAAAAGGCTTTTTGTGTTTATTAAAAAAGGTGGTGTTGGTTTACACAAATTGTGTAGTGCAATAACTTTATCCTCCATGTTATATTCTTAAGATCATATGTTTCCCATATAACCATAGTTTATCATATATTTACTTTGCACTTTGTGCAATATATTACTTTCTACCCCTCATCTGGAATAGTGTCATTTAGACAATCAGAATATGTTCTGATTGATATGTAAATCTCTTTTAAACATGTAAGTTTGGCTAAAATATGGAAAATTAATCACAATTTTGATTCAGGATTCTGAAATCAATGTACAAATTTAAAAAATACTCTTTGCCTATGTTTCAAAATCATCTTCATGAATGATCTTCATGTTCCAGGGATGCCAAAAGCCAGACTCCAGTTTCAGTTGCAAGAATGTGCATGTAAATCTGGAGTTACCAGAGTCGCTCTGTTTATACTAGTGTAGAATCTGGCCCCAAAACTCTAAAAGGTCTCCTTCTATTGTAATATATGGCAAATGGGAGCAGAATTGGGTCTGAAATGGCTCAGAAGTCTCAGGAAAAGCAGAAAAAAATGTAGGTCAAGTAGTTTTGCATTACTTTAAACGGATTAATTTTACTGAATCAAATCACCCAGAACCATGCTTCCTCTGTTGGAGGAAGGCCCAGTCCTGCAGCCTTTACTCAGGTCAATATTTTAATTTGGAGTTTTGCATGAGTTAGGTGTTCAGGATTGGGCCCCTTGCTTCTAGGCTAGGCTGGAAATGCCCATTGTGCAAGCCTGTGTTCCTGGAAATATAATTCAGCATGATCAACACTGTGCTACATGAACTAGACTATCATAAAAAAACATTTCTAAAGCCTGATCCTTCTGCCCTCAAGATTTCTAAAATTACTGTGACTGTTATTAATGAGAACTGCATTGGCTTTGCCTGTTCAATTCCAAGCTTCTGTGCTTCTCTGAAAATGTTTCAAATACGAGGGCCAATAAGGGCCCGGTCTTGTGACCTTTACTCAGTCAAAGCTTTCATTGACTTTACTAGGGGCCAAATCTCAAAGTCCTTACTTTGGTTTTATTCAGTCCTTATTTGGCCAAACTCCCATTGGTTTCAGTGGGAATTTGCCTGCACAAGACATGAGGGCTTGATTCTATACCTACTGAGTTCTCAATGACTTTACTAGGAGCAGAATCAGGCCCTGATAAAGGACTGATTTAACTCAGGAAAGACTTAAGGATTAAAGCTCCAATGACCTCCACATGATCAGACTCCTGCTCCTGTACAGAAAGCCACTGACTTCAAAGGGGCTCTGACCATGTTCAGAGGTCGACCTGTGTGGAGCACATTGCAGCATCAGAACCCTAGACCTGGGGGTTAGCCTAAACAGAGTCATTAACTTGAATGGGAGTTTTCCCTAGGTTAAGACTAAAGGACTGGGCTCCATTTGGACTAAACTTGGTTTTCATTTTGTTGGCTAGAACCTAAAGGCAGATCAAATAGGATTGTGTGATTTCACAAAACTATAAATAGAAAATATGCTCTGACCAACACTTTAGGCATATAAAGTGGACTGGCATTTAGTCTCAGTCATTGAAAATGTCTACCAGTAAACAATAAACATAAATATAGAAGATTAACGACTAGAAAACATTCAAGAGATAAGTTTTGGAACAGTGAAACAAATGGTTGAAAAGTGTTCAGCAGAGTGCCATGGAAATAGGTAAAATTATATGTAGCAATAGGGTTACCTGGACTGCAATGAAGGACAGAAAGGGCATTTTTATTTTGAGAATTAATGACCAGACACTGATTGGGAGAAATGATATAGTACGCCAAGGTTTCAAATCACACAAGAAACACATGGACTCATTTTGGTAAAAAAAAAAACAAAAAAAAATCCTTAAAAGACCAACAATTAAAGATTTTCCTATTTTAAACCAAGGAACTATGCCGTGCTTATTATTTGGTCCAGCCAATTGAACAGGTATTTGGGGTTCTATCTTGCAGCCCTTACATGGGTGAGACCTGAGTAAGCTCTGCATGGTCAGCTCTGTAGTCTTTTGGGGAAGGCAGCTTTGTAACAAAAATGTCCTCTCTTCTAAGAGAAGTACATCATGGACCGGACTGTCCCACTCACTTAAGAGAGGGGCAACTCTGCTTAAGTGAATGGAATCACATGGCTGGATCTTCAGCTTCTGTAAATTGGCCAAGCTCCATGAAATGAAGAGAGCTATGCTGATTTACACCAGCTCTCTATCTCAAGTACTTTTATGGCTTCCATTACCACAGTATGTTAGAGCCTCATTAGCTTTAATATATTTTTCCTTAGAAGACCTCTGTGAGTATTGTTTTTCCTATTTTACAGATGGGGAACTGAGGCACAGAGGGGTTAAATGACTTGCCTAAAGTCACACAGGAAGTTTGTGGTAGAACAAGGGACTGAGCCTGGGTCTCTCAAGTACAAGACTACCTCCCTAACCACTGGAAAATCCTTCATCTCAGGCAAGGAGCTGGTCCACACCATTGTAAGACCACTGTCAGTAAGAAGAGCATCAGGCTCTATATTTTTGAAGTAATCAGAGGAAAATATAAAAATGAAATTATTTGTTTTTCACAAGGAAAAATATTGGCTACTTTACATTATTGTGAATCTGCTTATTCATCAGACATATGGGGATTTATGAAGTGAAAAAATCTACTGGATGAGAAAAAATGAATAGCTTCATTCATGCAGGAGCTTCATTGGTGCATTATAAGCTAGGTTTGGGTTCAGCATCTTTCCCAAGGCTGAGACAGAGCTCAAGTACACCCTAAAAAATAAAGATGCTTTGTCATCAGGGGAAATGGGGTGGCTGATATTTTCCTGTAATTAAATGCTTTTTTTCTGTTGATCCATGGAGTGGCAATGGCAACAACCTTCAACTGCTCCTCTGCCCTCCAGCTGAAATATGGACACCATAGTTAAAGAGAAAAGAGAACTGTAGGTTAAAGGGGGAAAATGCTAAAAAAGGGCCCTCAGGAGATCATCAAATAAAACAAAAGAAAGAAAAACATTATTCAGCAAAAATAAGAATTGAAAATAATTGTATTGAGAGTGAGAACTCTTTGGATATAAACTGTTTCATCCTTGATGGCCATTTGGCCCTATTTATTCCCACAGCAATAATTGCATGGTTTGTATTCTTATTTTATGATGGGGCATTGTTATAAATTATGAAATTTTGGCAGTGCTTATATAAAATATCAAATGCTTCAATTCTGGTCATTAAATCTTTACTTTTTCTCAAGAATCCTTAATTTAAATTACAAATGCAACAACAAAGTTTATGCAAATAAAAAATACTATGATTTACAGCACAGATAAACTAAAAATACTGTAGTTCCTTAAATAAACAGATATACTCATGAGCTTTTTAACAGAAAGCAAGATATGTGAGATGCTTTAAGCAGAAGTTGCAATTTTGCAACATAAGTCTGTACAAATCCTCCAGGCAATGTGCTGTGAAGGAAGTACCTGTGTCCCAGGAAACTTGATGTCCACAGATCCTTGATAACAGTAGCTCTCCCCCCGACCCCAAACTATTTACAAATATATTCATTTTGCAAGCTCAAAGCACCTTGTTTCACATCATTATGAATGCATGCATTGACTTTTAATCCTTTCATGTGCAAATTCTAAAACTCATTGTAACCAAGAGAAAAAAAAAGTTCACAAAGTTTAAAATCTGTCTACAATCATAAAGTGAAAGGATCAAAAATGTCAGACTTTGCAGAACACTGGCTCCTAATAGAGCCCTCTTTATTTTACTCACTGTTCTTGAGTCATTTTTTTTCTCCCTTTTTGTTTGTTTGTTACAAAAAGCAGTCTTGGAACTCTTTACTTAAACAATACGTAAACTAAACAACTCTTCATGCCATGCAAAAATAACAATTTTATGCACTTTTTTTTGTTTTTTGTTTTGAGGCTTCCATGTTTTAGTTCACAGGCATTACTAACTGTGGTTTTAAGAAGAGTTTTTTTTATTGCTTTTGTGACTAGTCACATGCTGGTTTCACGTGTGGGACAATAACCAGTTTCGCCTGGATTTGAATGAATTTCTGGGGCAAATAAATGGTTTTCCATTTTGTAACTTTCTTGGTTACTGTCCTTCTTTACTTCACTCCCAGCATGGTAAATGTCTTGAGTACAATTGTGACCCATGCTTTTGGGTGAAGAAGAGCTGACTCTTGTCTCGTCTGTTAAATGGGTGCCATCATTGTGTTTGTCCCCAAAGCAATTTGTTTTGATATCCTGCTTCTTTTCTTGTTTCACACCAGAGATCTCCATGAAGTCTTCTTCTTCTTCAGTGTCTATTTCAGTGAAGCTTCTCCTCTCCTTTGAAGGGAAAGTGAAAAGCTTTTGTTTGGGAAACAGAGGGGATGATCTTTTAGGAGGTCCCTGGCAAAGCATCGAGGCATCAGCACCCAGCATGATGGGTCTTTCACCTTGGGGTGAATTCTCTTCTAAAAGAATGGTGCTAATATGCTGAGATGTAGACTGTGTAAAGTCTGCTCCTGCTGTTACTGGCAATGGCCTCACAGTGCTTGGTGGAGTTTGTGGAGCACTGCCTCTGTTTTCCTTAAAGTTAACTTTAAGGGATCTAGGTTTTAATGGATTGTTACCTTTTAGAGAACTTTTGGGGCTTTCCATGGCACTGTCAAAATGCAAGTGACCATGCAGAACAGTTTGGGAGCCACAACCATCATTGTTTGCAGCAGTGTCAATTGGCTTATAGTCAAAAGTGACATCTCTAGGGGCAAACAGTTTCTCTCTTGTGAGTGATACAAATAGAGAACTCTTTGTTCTTTGGTTGTCCTCTAGATTAACAGAGTCACTTGGGAATCTCATTTGCAGGTGAGAGCCAAGGTAAGGAGGAAGGGGTGACCTTTCTGTTTCTGTGAAGTCAGTTGCACAACTGGTGAAGCTATCAATGCTAGATGTGCTTCTCATGTCTGTAATTACATCTGTATGTCCAGCTGGCAGCTGATCTCTCTGTCCAGTAACCTCTTCCATTTCTATTTCTTCCTCATACTCAGGTGGTTTTACTGGCTGATCTTGGTAGCCAGCATTAAGATTAGGCTGAGACTGAGTTTTAGTTATTTCATTATATAACATCTCTAGTTTTTGAGCACTCAGGTGTTGTGGGCTGGAAGCAGCAGCAGCAGCATTATTTAATTGCTCATGGGAGCCCTGCTGACTAACTTCCTGATATTTGTTCTCATAAGACTTATTTGAACTTGTTTCAGACATTGTCCTTCTGGCCCACTTCCACCTGCTTGGAGATAGGTGGTTATCATCAGGTGTATCCTTTGAATTGGTTGGATCGCCAGGCTTTCCTGTGTCCACTTCTACGTCAATGAGTTCCATACTGCGCGCAAATGCATCTTTCAGGTTCATGGAGACAATGCTGCCATTTCTTTTAGCTCGCTCAAGGGCCTCTCTTCTTTTAATGGCCTTTTCCTGCCGTTTTTGCTCTTTGTAAAACTCAGAGAAGTTATTCACAATGATTGGTATGGGCAGGGCTATTACCAGCACTCCAGCAATGCAACACAGTCCTCCAACTATTTTTCCGAGTAGAGTCTTAGGATAAATGTCACCATATCCTACAGTGGTCATAGTGATGGTAGCCCACCAAAACGATGCAGGGATACTGGTAAACTTTGTAGCGTCTTCATCCTTTTCAGCAAAAAACACAAGGCTGGAAAAGATCATTATTCCCATTGCTAAAAATAATATCAACAAACCCAATTCATTGTAACTCCGCCTGAGAGTGAAACCTAAAGACTGAAGGCCTGTTGAATGCCTGGCAAGTTTAAGGATCCTTAGTATCCTCATAATACGAAATATCTGAACCACACGTCTGACGTTTTGGAACTGCAGCACACTTTTGTTGGACTCTGTGAGGAAAATGGTGACATAATATGGCAAAATGGCCAGTAAATCAATCACATTTAATGGACCTTTGAAGAACTTCCACTTATTTGGTGAGGACAGAAAACGCAGAAGGTACTCCATAGTAAACCAAGCAATACACACAGCTTCAACATGTGCTAACTGGGGGTTGTCATTTGGTTGTCCAAATTCATCTATTTCTTGAAGCTCAGGTAGTGTGTTGAGAGACAAAGCAATGGTTGACAGTACGATGAACAGAATGGATACAATGGCCAAAATCTGTAAAACAAAATAAACAAGGCTCTGGTTAGCAAACCATCCTGGAAGCTAAAAGTGAAGGTATTTGTAAGTGGCTGCTTGTATTATTTAAAAAAATGTGTTATGTGCTCCAAATAAAGTCAAAGTTATCTAAATTTTTTCTTTTGTTTTTTCTTTCTTTCTTTTATTTGATTTTCACAAAGAAAAACTCTAGATTTACCCACATCAAGTCAAATATGCTTCTGTTACTGATTCCAGAGGGTCTACTTATGAGTAAGGTAAGCATGATTTGGCTATAATTTTAAAATAAAAAGGTTGCTATTCATTAATACAAATTAACTCTACAGGCAAATAATATAAAATGCCACAGTTTCTGTAATTGTGTTAAACATTCATCTTTTAGCATTCAGCATTAAATGTAATTATTTTAAACCTTACTCACTGGTGAGAAACTGAATGGCTGATTGTGATGGGGTGTACAACCCCATACTGGGCTTGAAGGGGTTAAAGGGCTGTACTGGGCCTAGATAGCCCCACCTCTCCAGACTTGCAGAGCATGCTGCAACCCAGCACAGAAGGAGGGAGGCTGGAGAGGAGGACAGACTCTCCATGAAGGTTCTTGACAAGGATGCCAGAAAGCCTTCCAGAGGGAGGAAGACTATATGTTGAGCCTGGTTGGGGCTTACAGTTTTGATTGCCTTTTCTTTTTGACTCATATCAGACTGGAGGAGAAAAGCAGATGGTAGGAAGTGACCCAGGGAGGGTAACTCAGAAGGCACCTTCAGGGGCCAGACATGGTTGACTGTCTTAGGGTCATGGGCCAGAGCCTGGTTGAGTGGGTGGGTCCAGACTCCCCTGCTAAGGACCCCTATTACAGGAGGGACATAGACCTCCTGCCACCTGAGTGCACCTTTGATTAAGCGAAGGACTGCAAATCCTACCCACAGAGAGGATGGCACTAAGAATGGTAACCACTAGGTCACCAGACCCCACCAAGCACCCTATTACACTGATTAACATGTTCTGAAATTAACCATTCAATTTAGTTAATTTAGTGCACACATCTCTCATTTCATCACATATAAAATCAAACATCAATTTTTAAACTAGAAAAGTCTAAACTAGGAAAGAAAAAGAAATGCCTTAAGAGCCTGATCCTGCATCGCTGTGATGTCTATGACAGTTTGGGCGCAGTTAAAGAATGAAGGAAATGGCCCTCTGATTAGGCAAAAGCTTGGTTGAGAAGTAAAACCTTATACAGTAGCCTGAAGGCAAACAAAATCAAGTTCTCACAGATCATTGTATGGAACAAGTTCCACAGATTGTTGTGGAAATGGCTTGATCTCAGTCTAAGGAGAAACATTTTGCCATTAATTTTAATAGGAAACAGGAATTTCAATGTCTTGTAGCTTTCATTTTGTCAGGAATATCTGGTCATTGTCCTTCAGATAGCTAGCATTATGATAAAAGAACAGACTATATTACAGAATTTAGTGGTTTTAGCATTTAGTTCAATTATTTGTAAGATAAAGGAATATGGGCAGCCTTGACATTATTTATGAAAGTTTAACAGTTATGAGAAACAAATCCATAGAAGTACTTAATTTGGAAAAGCATATTTTTTAAAAAAAGCCATAAGTAACTCAAGGTTTCCATTAGAAGTACTAATGTTAATTATTTTCTGCTTTACTATTTAATTGATGCTCAGTCAAAAAGCCTTTGTTCTCATTTCTCAGAAATGGTTCATTTAAAATCATCTTTTGGTGTTTGGTGTTCTTCCAAAGACACAATAAGGCAGCCGGAAGTGCTCTAATATACAAAAAATGTGTAGTGCAATAAAGCAATATACAAATCTGTCCTACCTGTGACGGCTGACTCACTGACCCCAATGGAAATAACAGAGGTAGGGCAGCAGCATATCATCGCCTAGGCCAACAAGGCCTAGGCCTAGGGAGGCAAATTTGCTCGTGACCCCTCCCCAACTCCGCCCCTTCCCCAAAGCGCGGCCCGCCTCCTCCCTCAGGCACACTGCTCTTCCCTCCTTCCACCTCCCTCCCAGGCTTGCCACGCAAAAGTGCTCGGAGGGAGGGAGGGAGAAGCGAGTAGCGTTGTGCTTGGAGGAGGCAGAGCAGAGGTGAGCTGGGGCCCGCGGGCGCGGGGAGTAACCTGCGGGGGGCCGGGAACCGCTCCTCACCCCAGCTCACCTCCACTCCACCGCTGTCATTCCCCGAGCGTGCCGCAACTCCCCTTCTCCTCCCTCCCAGGCTCGCTGCGCAAAAGCGCTGGGAGGGAGGGAGGGAGAAGCAAGTAGCGGCGCGATCAGAGGAGGAGGAGCAAAGGTGAGCTGGGGCCGGCAGGCGCGGGGAGTGACTCTTGGAGGGGGGAGCAGGGAACCGCTCCCTGCCCCAGCTCACCTCCACTCCACTGCTGCCATCCCCCGAGCGCGCCACAATTCCCCTCCCTCCCAGGCTTACCGCGGTGAAGCAATTTTTTGAGGGACTAGGGGCACCAAATTTGTTAATCCACTGAGGTAGGGGCCATTGGCTTGGGCTAGCTCATACTTTGAGAGGCACACAGTCTTTTCAAGTTGGGCTGTAACTTACAGCAGACTCAGCTCTCTAAACACAAACAAAAAAGGCCACAGAGGTCTGAGAGTCATTCCCAGATACAATCCCCAGGGTTTTTTTTCAACTCAGAATAATGCAGAATAAACATACAAAGTAGAACCCATCACCCATGCTTTGGAGTAACCCAGACAGGTATGCATCTCTCCTGTCAACCCTCTTCCTTCTGAGGAGAACCATTTATATTAGGGCAATAAGAGTCATCTACTTGTGCTCAATGAATCCTGAACCATCTATTTTGGTCTTCCTTTGACCCACAGTCCAAGCAGAGGGAGGAAAGAAGCTGTGCTCTAATTAACCTGGGCTGTATGTGTCATTACACCTCTATTCAGGGCATTGCTAGGGGCCTGTTCTCAATAGAAAGTCATCCCACTTCTCATTCAGGGAAAAGAAGTGAACATTAGCAAACTGCTACAGGATGGTAAGAGAACATGGAAGGGATAAGATTGTATAGCCAGGTACCAATAAGTGGTCCTGGAACTGAAATCCTTCATGGCTTGAGGTCAGTTATCAAAGGAATGGATTCCCAAGCAAATCATATTGCAGTGCAACCACTCCTCACTCAACTGTGAGACATGCCTTTTCTATGTTAGAATATCAGGTTTCCCTGTGTAAAGGTTTGAAGCCTAAATAAAGCCTGGGGTATTGCACATACCTCAGCATCCTAGAATAACATTGTTGTAGCGTGCACATCCTTGGGTTCTATAAAATATTTAATAACACTATAATTTTATTTTAAAAATTTGAAGGAAAAATAAATAAATGTGGCCAAGGTAGGAACTGTGAAGTTGTTAATAACATGCACTGTGCAACTGGGAGCTACTGTCAGCCAAACTGACTGCTTCCTCATTTCAGCCCACCGCAGAATATAAAGAGTAGTATATGACATAGCCAGGTAGTACATGACAGAGTTATATTAAGATAATAAAATCATGAAAGCAGCATTTGTCTAATTTGTCATCAGACCTCACTTTAGTTAGGGGATGCTGGCCAGGCTATAGGGGTTATTTTGTGCACTTTTCAAAATGTGCAGTAGCACTGGAGAGGGGAAGATCTCTGCTGAGGAATTGGTGACTCTGAAGTACAGCACCCCTTCTAACACTGCACTGTTAGCATTACATACAAGAACAAACCCTTTTCTAGGACTTGGACACATGACCTTCTTCTCCAGAGAAAAGAGTGCAACTTAGTGAATCAAGGTGATGCTACCTGTCATCTCTGAGTCATTCATTTTCGGTGCCAGTTGCTGGTAACATGCAAATCCTGTGTTCACCAGGGGTTCCAGTAAGAGTTGAAAATGCACATGGAATTGCAGATTTGCAATATTGTAGAATTAAGTTGTCAGCTATATACCCGTTCATGTTATTGAAGGATGTTTAGTGCATTTTGGTTTCCTATAATAGAACTGTAGGACTGGAGGGGACCTCGTGAAGTAATCTACTCCAATCCCCTGCACTCATGGCAGGACTAAGTATTATCTAGAATATCCCTGACAGGTGTTTGTCTAACCTGCTCTTAATAATCTCCAGTGATGGAGATTCCACAATTTCCCTTAGGCAATTGATTCGAGTGCTTAGCCACCCTGACAGTTAGGGCATTTTCCTAATGTCCAACCTAAACTGCTCTAGCTGCAATTTAAGCTCATTGCTTCTTGTCCTATCCTCAGGGGTTAACAAGAACAATTTACCTCTCTCCTCCTTGTAACATCCTTTTATGTACTTGAAACGGTTATCATGTCCCCTCTGTCGCCTCTTCTCCATACTAAACAAACCAGATTTTTACAATCTTCCCTCATTGATCATGTTTTCTAGACCTTTAATTATTTTTGTTGCTCTTCTCTGGACTTTCTCCAATTTCCCCACATTTTTCCTGAAATGTGGTGTCCAGAACAGGACACAATACTCCAATTGAGGCCTAATCAGCATGGAGTAGAGTGGAAGAATTACTTCTTGTGTCTTGCTTACAACACTCCTGCTAATACATCCCAGAATGATGTTTGCTTTTTTTGCAACAGTGTTACACTGTTGACTCATATTTAGCTTGTGATACACTATGACACCAGATCCCTTTCCACAGTACTCCTTCCTAGGCAGTCATTTCCCATTTTGTATGTGTGCAACTGATTGTTCCTTCCTAAGTGGAGTATTTTGCATGCAAGAATTTAAAGTTTTTATTTCATTGGGACTTTAGAGTGTAATTAAAACTGTGCATCATTCCACATAGTATGTTTTAATTACAGGGAGTCCTCAGACTTACGACACCTGACTTATGTTGGATGCCACTTATGCTTTTCAATTGACTGCCTGTTTCATCCCTTACGACGCTTGTTTCACACTTATGATGCTCAATTTGCATAAAGTTCACTTGAAACCACTTCCTGGTTGCGTTATATTGGTATGGAGCTGGAATTGGTCACTTCTGATTGGCTTCGAGGCAGCAGGATAGATTGTTGTCAGGTAGGGTTGCTGCTCATTTTTTATTGGCTCCCAGCCCCAGAAAGCTTGAAAAGTGATTGGCTGAGGCTCCGCATGTGTGCCATTCTCCCCAGCTTTCTGAGCCTGTGTTGCTGGCATTCTGAGCAGCATATGTGAGTTTATATGTTTATTTGAATGCTGTTTACAAAATAAAATGTACAGTAAATACATTGATGCTGCAGCATTAGTCATCTATAATTCATTTAGTACAAAAATCTGGGTTATTGTGGTGATATTGTGGTGATATAATAGTGTATCAAGCCTTGGTTCAAGAACCAATCCCCCCTTCATACCACTGATTCCTATGGGAAAAGCGGTTTGGACTTACAACGTTTCAACTTAACAATGCAATTCTGAGGAACGAATTGTGTCGTAAGTCCGAGGACTCCCTGTATTGCAATTAATTAGATTTTACAAGTCATTAGGCAAAGCCTGGCAGGGGAGCAATAGTAACAGCAGCAACTGTCTACACAAGAAAGGGGTTGCCAGTATAGCTATACCCTTCCAGTGGAGATATAGCTTATACCAGCAGGAGTTCTTTTGCTGATATACCTTATACCAGGGGTGGCCAACCTGAGCCTGAGAAGGAGCCAGAGTTTAACAATGTACATTGCCAAAGAGCCACAGTAATACATCAGCAGCCCCCCATCAGCTCCCCCACCCCACTCCCAGTGCCTCCCACCCACCAGCAGCCCTGCCGATCAGTGCCTGCCCCTTCCTCCCCACACCTCCCAATCAGCTGTTTCATGGTGTGCAGGAGGCTCTGGGGAGGAGGGGGGTGGGAAAGCAAAGACACTGCAGGCTTAGGGGAGGGGGGGTAAGGGGTGGAGTGGGGGCAGGGCCTGTGGCAGAGCCAGAGGTTGAGCTGTGAGCACCCCCCGGCACATTGGAAAGTTGGCACCTGTAGCTCCAGCACTGGAGGTGGTGCCTATACAAGGAGCTGTATATTAACTTTTGAAGAGCCACATGTGGCTCCGGAGCCACAGGTTGGCCACCCCTGCCTTATACCAACAGCCTGAACAAAATATGCTTCATCGGCAAAATGTATTTTTTGCTGGCATAACTGCACCTACACTAGAGCTTCTGCTATGTTGTGTAGGGGTGTGATTTTTTTTAAGCCCTTACCCAACATACTATGAGGCAAAACTTTTAAGTGTAGAGGAAGCCTGAGGGAGACGAGTGAAAGTGAGAGGGGGAACAGCTGAACCCTTTGAGAAACAATGCCCTGGAGATTCAGAGCCAAGCTGCAGCTAAGCTTACATGTCACCTCCTCCAGGCTCCTTTGCCTCATACAGTGTTGGAGTGGCTGCACGGAATTTAGGATTATGGGGGGAAATATCTGAGATACGGCTTGGCCACTTGGCCAAATGCCTAACCAGAATTTTGTGATTAATTAGGAGATCAAGTAACCAACCTACAGAATAAGGTATCATGTTTAGCATTAAATGAGTAGGCGTCATAAAAACAGAGGGACCTGTGAATAGAGAGACACATTTACCATACATTTTATCCTTTTAAAAGGCTTATTCATTTAACACACCCACACACATTACAGGCACATATGCAAGTTTTCACTCACAAACCTCATTATTCTTGAAATTTGCTTTGGTTCTTTCTTACTCCACATTTCACTCTTGGAAAACCTACTCTTGTTCTGAGTAGTTTAGAACAGCAGCACAAAAGACATTTGAAACAGCATGGCAGTTGAACTATAATTCAAGACAAGAAATAGTTTACTTAATTTTTTCTTTCTGCATTAAAACTGAATATCCATATCATCTATCGATAAAGTGGTAATGGCAACTTATACTACTTAGCTTCAGCTAGAAAAATAAAACCTCATTCAGTGTTTTAAATATTGCCTGCTAGCCTAATGTTTCTGAAGTAATGTGTGCATAGAAATCTTTTCTCTGTAGACTAATACTTAAACCCCGATCATGCTTCTATTGAAGTGAATAGCAAAACTCCCACTGATGTCAAAAATGCAGTATCAGACCCTTAGTGGGATTCTGTAGATACTGAAGCTTCAGTATTCTCATGGCAAGAATTAGCAGCAATCTGTAGGAAATTTGGTAGATCTCCAATGTTAAACTTCCATTAAAAACTGGCTTTGTTCCTAAGCATCTAATTTACTTGAACTCATCAACCATTATTACAATGACATAGAAAAACTTTGTTTTTTTATTATACAAAATCTGAAGATCATTACATAGAAGAGGTACAGAAAATAAGGAAGAACATAAAGACGTAATGTAATAGCTATTCTTGCATTCCTCTCACTCTGCAACAACCCTTTTTATAAAATTACTTCTGAGGTCACTCTCATTAAAACCAAATTATTGCATGAAGTGGTGGAAAGGACACACTAGGTCCAAACTGAAATGCAGCCACCCTGCCAAGAGAAAATTCAGAGCTGAACTGAATCAGTCAGTAAAGGAAATCAGCTTAAATTAGTTTAAATTTGCAGTTAGGTAAAACTAGATTAGCTATATTATCCCCTTTGATTTGAGTTCCAGTGACACATTTTTTGTCTGCATCACACACACAACCATCATATTTGGCATCTTTTTTGACCCAGAGGGAAAGGACTGAATGGGCACAGAAACCAAAACTACACTTTTGTCCTCTGGGAGGGAGCTGATGCACATTGATGGGGGAGGGTTTGGTAAACCTGCACTGTCACTGCTCTTCCTGTACTCTTCTGTGTACAGAACTCCAGTTGCCAGCCCTATCAGCCTGGCTTTCACAAGCACTAAAGCTATATACAATTATATTTGTACCAAGTATAATCATTTATAGCCTATGATGTTTGCCTGCAGCTAATGTGAATGCAGGTACAAGTGTGGACCTATGGGCTCCTAAATGTTTTCGTCAGAAAAAGAAGAAAAGCAAACACCAGTAGCCCATTATGCTTTTGAAGCATTATTAATGACGTCTATATTATGAGCAAATGGCTTGTGAAGGTATATTAGGGTGCAGGGAGTCTCTCTCCCTAAGGCATCTGCCCAAGGGTAGGGAAGATATATGCATCCCGGGCTTGATCCAAAGCCCACTGAAATCAATGGAAAACATTGATTCAACAGGTTTTGGATCAAGCCATTAGGGCCTCACTGAATATTGAGTGGAGTGCCCAGATATGCTCCATGGGAGCATGATCAGCTGGTTTATATGCATGGCCCAGCTCTTGGCACAGCATGTATAGATGCTGCTGTTGGCAGCTGGTGCTGACAGAAAGGAGCATTCCCAATTGTTTCGTCTCTCAACCCTATGAATCATCCTGTGGGATGGTTCAAGGACACTCCCCCACAGCAGTGCACAACACAATTGTCAGAGCAGAATTTGACCCTATATGAAGTACAGAGATGACATGAGTTGATTTCATCCCTGCCATGAGCTCTCACAATATGTATGACATGCTGCTGTGTGTGTTACTGTGCAAACCATTATTTGTAATGGAACTTTGACAACGCAGTTGTAGCAGCACTTCCTTTCCTAAAGTTTCCCTTTTGAAAGTTCACCTCTCCAACATGATCTCTGACTTCAGACTCCTGTGGCAGTCTAAACACAATGAAGGGGAGGAAAATAATTTAACAGAACAACATAAATTTGATCAAACCCGTATTACAATTACAATTAGCACATCTGATGAGACTTTGACAGTGTGTGTAATTACTGAACAGCTTCTCTCTGCTACTCATGATCTCTTTCCATAATGATATTATTTAAATTCCTGACCTTTCAAGTTCAACTTTTCCCAAAATCATTGGCTTTTTTTTTTAAGGGCTCAGCTTGAAATTTCTCCATTGACCTTGAAGAGAGATGCATTCAGAATGCCATGAACTCCCAAGATAGAAGGCCTGCTCAACGGCCTAACCACTTAATGCAGCATTTGTGTGGCACGTAAGTGGTACACATGGTCTTTTTACTGGCTTTCTGTGCTAGGTGAATGTCACAGTAAAGGCTCAGTCTAGACGTTCTTATTGAGGTCAAACTCAATGGGAGTTTTGATTGAGGATTTGAAGACTGAATCCATAGATATTCTTTATAACATCCTTAAAGAACATCATGCATAGTTGCTAGATGTGTGGGAAAAGACCCCTTTCTCTTCTCTACCATTCTCTGTTTCACAAATTCTGTCATACAGCCCCCTATGTTTGGGACAGTTTCTCATTTCTTGTGTAATAAGAACCATGACCTTTATTCCTTCAGATACCTGCTTAGCCTCCAGTTTGTTCACTGATCTCCCCATATATATAACGCTGAATCCTCTTGTTCATCTTCTTGCCCAATACACTGTATTTGTCTGGACTAGATTTTAAAGGCCAGTTTGCCCCAGAGTAAATTTAAGCATCAGGATTTAGCAGGAATATGGGCTGGATCACCCACTTGTGGCTGAATACAAAGGTGGTTTGGTCTGAGATGCTTGCAAGGAAGGTATGACAGGGAGCAGTCATTCCTGGTCACGTGGATTAAGTCTGGAAGATGTTGAACCAGGAAGTTGCCAGAATCCTTTTGGACACTGGTGGTACTGTGGTCACACACAAGAAAATCAGGTACTGTGTTCCTGAACATTACAGGGAAGATGTACACATTTGTCAGACACAGGGGCCAATATGTGGTGTAGATACATTGGAGACTAAATTAGTCAGAGGCAGATATTAGGCAGTGAGGTGAGTGGGGAGGGGTGGCCAAACTATTCACTGGCACCTGCAGTGGCCAATACAGAGGCTATGCGCCAGAGGTAAACATGAGTGAGAGACCTGGGAGATAAATGCTGGATCTTATTAGCCTGGAGAAAGAAGAGAAGATCTTATGTTTTCACAAAGTTAAGCACTTTTCATGAGTACCCTCATTCCTCCTCACCGGGGGAGGGTGAGAGGATTCAGAGGTGGGCTGAAGGGGGTCCAACCCTGAATATTGGTTATTGGGCATGAGGCCATGTAACACAGCATTGGACCCACATAAATGGCTGATACATTTTTTTAGATTGGGGATGGGGTTAACCCCCACATTAAAGTTAAGAGTGAATGCCGGTGCAGCCTTCTCCTTTACAATTCATCACTGTCTGTTTCATTCTCCTGCATGTCTTAATCAACATATATAATGTGTTAAATAGGAAAAAAATCCTATTGAAGTCTTATATTGCAGTTAATACTTAAAGAATCTATTATGAGTATGCCTCATCCTACTAGGATAAAAATACCTATCAAATCAGCTATGGTAATTTTGTTGTTGAATAGTGAAAGGCCATCTCAGATGGAGACATGAAATCAATAGCAAACTGAGAGGCAGTATTTAATGCAGAAGAAATGTTAGTTCATTCTAATAACTGAGGACCTGATCCAAAATCCACTGAGGTCAATAGGAATCTTTCCATTGACATCAGCGGGGTTTGAATCAAGCGCTGAACATGAATATCATATTACTGACAGATGTTGTGTTGATACTAATTTATAAATATAAAACAAATTGTTTAATTAATAGAATTGTTCAATGTAATGCAGATTAAAAGAAAAATAAAATATATTTCTAGCTAAAGTTTACTGGTAACATAAGGGATGAATATAGTTAAAATGTAATTAGTCATGTTGCTCCAAAAGATATGTAAAAGCAAAAGAGATACGTTTTAAGAGTGGCATAAAAACCAGCAGTTTCCATTTACAAAGTGTTTGCTAATTCAAGGGTCTTTTTGTTTGTTTTCATTTGGATTCCATCACTTTCACTTTGGGGTTCAAAAAAACACCAATTTTTTGGACTCTGAGAAAAATCAGCCAATGTTGCAGACTTTTGCCTGATGTTGAATGAAACAATAAAACTCTCCCTGAAACCTATGGGGGGAAAGTGTGGGTTCACTAAAATTTTTGCTCACATTCACTCAAAAGGTCCACAAACCTTGGCAAACCTTTTGATGATCATAGGCTGAGTTTTACTGGTGTTTGGATTTTGTGATGAAAGCTTTTCACAGTTCTACTAATTTGCCAGACTGGACAAAGTTTAGTATTATCATTGCCAACAATGTGCTAGACTTTTTGGAACTCCCACATAAATGATGCTGCATAAATTACCATTCCACTCTGTTGGCACTATTCTGCATTCCTTGCACACTGCAAAAGTCTACTGGCCTTAGGGGCATTTTAGGTGACCCAGGAGTGCTAATGGTGATAATAATGTATCTAGACAAACATATAGAATCAGACTATAACAGAAACATTAAATAGCAAAGCTCTATGGAGCTGTCCATCAAGGTGGTGCTGAATAACTTACCATGGCACCTTACTAGATATAACACTGAAATTGCATAGTTCCATTCCTATGCCTTGTATAAACGCAGGTTTTTGCTATCATCTCCTTATAGAAATGAAGATGTCAAAATATACCAGCAGTTTATAAGGGTTATATTGGAGTGAGATTTATTTCTGAGACAGAATACCACTGAACTAGGCTGGAAAATGTCTCCAGAGGTGAAATGTTTCTATTTACTGATTGCTGTTAAACAGGTTGCTAGAAATGGTAGGAAAAACAAGGCACAGCCAAACAAGTAGCAGCAAGGAAAAATCAGATAAGAACGATCATTTAGCTGTAATTAATTGTAATATGGTTTGTTGACTAGATAGTATGGGAATCAGCTTATTTGATGTACAGATTTATTTTGACATTACTCATTTTGATACAGGATCCCTGTAGTTTTTTAGCTTTTACTTGAAAATTGGATATATTTGATTTTATATACATAAACATGCTGCCAACACAGATATTTTGTTATTTGGTTTGCCTCATAGTGAATGTTATTCACATTTGTTGATATTTTAATGGAGTGTATTTAAAGCTGAAATCTCTTAGGCACTTGAATTTATATTTGACATGACATTCACATTTAAGTTCATTGTTAAACCATTCTTATTTCATCAACTTTACCTATCACTGGCCTTGATTTTCTTGAGGTAACATAATGCATGGAGTATGGCTGATCTTCCAAACTGATGACTGCCATCTATCAGACCAATTTTTTTGTTCAACTATATCAGTGGTTCCCAAACTTGTGAAATTTGAGTCCCCCTTCAGGAAAGTGAAACCAGTCATCTCCCTTGGTAACCCGACCATGTATAGTTAAAGGCCTGCCCATCTTAATTCATAGATCTTCTGCACACACCTCACCAGATAGTCCTTTGCATGCTTTGAGAGGGGCATGCACCCTCACTTTGGGAAACACTGGTGTACTTAGTCAAATATGATACTTCCTCTTCTTTATTACATGAACAGTCAGACAGTTAATGATACTGACATTTAAAATATCTTTGGCATCTGACATAACACACCTTAGAGCTGTTGTTACAGGCTCTCTACAAACATTGGCAGATATTGCCACATCAGTTACACTCACTTCAGATTTTGAATTTTTTCTCCAGGACTATAGCAGCTAGAGACTTAGTTTTTTTAAGAAATTGAGGCTAATAGAGAGGTCTCTATGCACCCTGTGCAGCTAACCCTTTGCCTTCTCAGTGTGGAGATTGGAGCACACCCAGACATAGGTACACTGCCTTATATGAAAACTCCAGTCACAATATGAGGGACTTGCTTTCATCACACCATCCATGGTCCCATAAGTCTATAAACTTTCTTCTAAATAAACACTTTTGTTTTTGGAACCAAAACAATCATGGCAAATTAAGTTTAAAGTTAACCCCTGATATTTATTATTGTTGTTTTACAGCTGTCTTGCTTGTGCTAAATACACTAAGCAAAATTCACTTCTGTATAATTCATATGTTTTATGAGGACTTCAATAACTCAGACATAGTTAGGGGTTTGTTATAGAAGCGGATGGGTGAGATTGTGTGGCCTGCATTGTGCAGGAGGTCAGACTAGATGATCATAATGGTCCCTTCTGACCTTAAAGTCTATGAGTCTATTAATGTGTCACAGGGTCAGTGCAGGCTCTCTCACTTTTGTGCCTGCACCCTGTGTTTAGGCTGGTATAATAAAGAGTCTTCCACGCCTTCTCTTGCTGGATCACCCAAGTGTCTTCATTTACACCGTTCATGCAGTTCCCCGGTCTCCCAACAGCTAGTGCCCCTCAGACCCTCCCCAGGGTCTCCTGCCTTTGAGGCTTCCCTCTTTGGTAAGGAGGCAGCAATACTACAGTCCTGTCTCCTCCCAGTCTAGCCCCCTCCCTGAGCTTTGTTCAGGGTTTTTATAGCCCTCCTGTGCCTCAGCCCAGCTGTCAGCACTCAGTTCAGCATGTTGCTCTGAGCCAGCCCTGATTAGGGCTTGCAGCTGGGCTCACTGCTGAATACCTGTGTCTCTACCCTGGCCCCCTGGCTGGAAAGCAGACTGCAGCCAGCATTTTGGCAGGGGTTTAAAGGGGGTTTTACACCTGCCCTGCCACATAATGGCATAATAATCCTACCAAAAATGAGAACATACTGAAAAGATGTGAATATGAATGCCGGAATGTATACAAACTGCAGCCATGTTTTCTAAAAGAGAGAGATCATCTGACAATCCCAATTTCATCACTTCTCTATTGATAAATGAATTGTTTGTCATTACTTAACTCCCACAGGTAGTTTAAAAAAGTAGTTTTTCCTATGCTTTATTGCACAATAGCCTTGATTAGGTTCTAAATTCCATACTTTTTGTCTTAAATAACACATATTAACTTAAATTCAGTTTTACACAGTATTAATGCTAAAGGACAAAAGAAAGGTGCTGGTGTTTAACTAGACTTCATTCTAAATTCCATGAAAAAGATACCAAATTGGTTTTGGCAGATGTACAGTAAGATTCATCCATGAGTCTCCATTAACATACAGAAATTTTATTCAAAGGCAAAAATAACACTGTCAGTCAGAAATGGGAGGGGCTTCAATTGAATAATTAATAAAACCAAAATACCCTGCAAATGTAAATTAAAAGGCAGCGTCCTTAGATATTATTTTTTGGCTTGTTGAGAGTAAATTACAAGAAGATTTTAAAATAGAATATTTAGGTAAACTAAATGTGATCATTATGAGAAATTAGGTAGAAAACCAAAGTGAGATTTCTACAGAATGTTTCCATAAAAGAACACAATGTTGTCTGATATAAACTGCAGTAACCCCAAAGAAATCGATGGCCCTAATTCTCCCCATCTAGCTGCTTTATACCAGTGAAATGGCTAGATTGGTTATATGAGGATTTCCTTTGCATAAGGTGTATGAGGAATCCCCCGGTGGCATAGAGCTGGAGTAGCAGCTCTACATCACTATTGGCCCAGCCTCAGGTATAGGGCACATGGCTAATAGTGTGTGTTGTGAGGCCATCCCTGGTTGCCAATATGGCCCTTTGGCACTATAGACTTCTTGGTGTAACTAAGAGCAGCCTTGAGGCTACTCTAAATTGTGCCAGGCATCAGACCTAAGATCAGAAAGCTTCAAAAAGTGGCATAAAGCCCTTTTGTGTCCTGTGGCAAGCACAGCCTGGTCAAATCAGTGAATTTGAGCCAATGTAAGCAGGCCGAATATTTATAGCAGTGAATTTCATGTTAATCTTTTCTGTATCTTACAATCTCAATAGATTCTTTGATTCTAAATATTAAGGAAAGTATGGGGTCAGATCCTTGCTGGGGGAGGGCAGAGACACAAGCAAGCAAACCTGTAGTCAGGAGCAAGAGCCTGGGATAAAAGCTGGATGCCTCTGTTGTAGACTTTTTGAAACTGTGTGGATATGCTGCTTTGTAGACCTTCCATGACAGCAGCTGCAGTGTACACTGGGGCATGGTCAAGTGTTTGTGTACATAGTCCATATATTAATGAATGCATATTTCATAACCCAGCAATGGTGTCTATACATAGCCCTTTCCAACCCAGATTATTTCTATTCTTAGTAGGAATAGTCTGGGAAAGGGAAGGGCTGTGCACAGAAACATAGTCCTACTATTAGTATGAAGACTGCACTGAATTGAGGCTGTGAATTTACAGCCAGGCTACAGGTGAACAATGATTCTCTTGTAGAATGTATGGAGGGCAGTACTGGGTGATCATCCCTGCTCTTGCTAAAAGTGTGCCCACGCGTCACTGTGTATTCTTTTTCCGTTGGATCATCCAGAGTCACACACTGGCAAGCTGGTGTTTTGCAAACACATAGTGAACGTTTCTCTGCTAAAAAGTTCATATCTTGTCCCAAATTTCCCCAATGTTTGGGGTAGTTCAGACCCAGGGCTTGGGCTCAAGCCCATCTCTAGTCTATACATTACTCCAGAATATTATTTAACCCCTCCCAAAACTTCATCCAGAATTATGCAATCTTCCATACAATACTTTGCTACTTTTACCATGATATGATGCAGTCTGTGAAGCAGCCACTGAGTTAGTTTAATTCTTAAAACAAATATTTAAATGTCATGATATCATGTTTTGAAAGATCAGATTTTACCAACTAAAGATTTGATATACAAAATGTATTATCCACCCCTCATTTATCAGTTTATCTTTCTATGAACTCAAACGAATGGCTTGCCTTATTAAATATGAAAGCAGGTCTTCAGTTAGGTGAACTCTCCTAATTTAACGAGGAGTCTTTGTGGCACCTTAGAGACTAACACATTTATTTGGGCATAAGCTTTCAAAAACTTATGCCCAAACAAATTTGTTAGTCTCTAAGGTGCCACAAGGACTCCTCATTGTTTTTGCTGATACAGACTAACACGGCTACCACTCTGAAACCCGTCTCCTAATTTAGGCCCATATTTCAGATTAAGCATCTGCCCTGAGTTGCCAGGTCAGGTTCTGAACAGATGGGCGAGGAAAGAATTCTTCCTCCCAAATGGTGGAGTGGCCTAGAACAGTGCGACACACTTTCTGCACTGTGGAGGGGTCTGGTTTGTCTGGAATATCTACTTGCCTGTAAATATCTATTATGCTCCATAACATTACATCCTTCTCACACTTCAGGGCTTGATTCTGCTCTTGCTGAAATCTTTGGCAGTTTTGCTATTGATTTCTATTGGAGCAGCATTGGGTCCCCAGATGGTGCTTGAATGGACTGGTAACATTTACTTCAAGAATGACTAACAGCAACATGAGATCTTTTCTGCCTAAATAAACTAAGACTTTGGAACTTAATAGTGGTATGGAGACATCAGTGAAAGGAGATCTCGCAAGCAGGGGTGGCTCTAGACATTTCGCCACCCCAAACAGGGTGGCATGCCGTGGGGGGCGCTCTGCCGGTCGCCGGGAGGGCGGCAGGCGGCTCCGGGGGACCTCCCGCAGGCGTGCCTGCGGAGGGTCTGCTGGTCCCGCGGCTTTGGTGCCTGCGGGAGGTCCACCAGAGCCGCCTGCCGCCCTCCCGGCGACCGGCAGAGCGCCCCCTGCGGCATGCCACCCCAAGCACGCGCTTGGTGTGCTGGGGCCTGGAGCCGCCCCTGCTCACAAGGCCTAGAGCTAGAGCATCACAAAATCATTCAAGAAAGTTTCCTTATTTTAACCAATAGATGTCCCTGTTTTATCATTCAGGTGTTGACAAGGATACCAGGATTTCTGCTGTAACAACACATGAAGTAATCTGTTCTATGATATTATATGTATGTGTATATATATATATATTTTAAAATCTAGAAATGCCTTAATTCTATTAATCAATGCTGGCTTGATCTTCAGATTTGCTGACCATCTGCAGCTCCTGGAGGCTTCGGTGGGAGCTGTGGTTGCTCAGCACCTCTGAAAATCACCCTTCTGGAAAAGTCCTATAGAAATTAATAGGGATGAAAGATAATTTAATATAGTTCTATTAAAATTAATCAAAAAATCTATAGTTTGTAATAAAGAATGATAAAACTCTTGAATAGGTTTTTTTGAACCACATCTATAGCATTGCATAGCATGGATATTCAATTTTTATTGAATTCCATGGGAGAATTTTAAGAGCCTATAGAAAAATTATTTTCTACTAGATTTTGCTCTACCTCCCTATGCATATGGGGGGAGGGATAGCTCAGTGGTTTGAGCATTGGCCTGCTAAACCCAGGGTTTTGAGTTCAATCCTTGAGGGGGCCACTTAGGGATCAAAAAAAAAATTCCTGCCTGTGGTGGGGGGGGGGGGGGACTGATGACCTCAAGGTCCTTCCAGTTCTAGGAGATTGGTATACCTCCTATTATTATTATTATTATATGAAAAAGCATTAATATATATGGTAGCATTATTTCCATATCAGTATCTAGATTCTAGTATCTAATTATGCTTTTATTTTTTAAAAATAGTGATTCAGGACTCAAAACATTGAAACCTAATTAGAAAAAAAAATCAAAACCTGACACAATGATTTCTAATATATCCATGGATATTCCCCATCAGTTTCCCCAAAGAAATAAGAAAAAATGTCAGTATTGTAAAATCTTTGTAAAATTGACCTTTTCTTGAATAACAGAAATGTTTTAAAATTGTGTCAGGTTTTTACCATATTTCTAGGAATCATGCAACAGAAGACCATTTTGTAATCTTTGCCCTTGTTTGTTTTAAGAGCCACAAAATTAGTATCTGGATCTGGAGTTTTGGTTCTCCTATGTGGGAGGGTCTTCACATTTGGGATGTTGAATTCAGCCCACTGTAAAGAGAAGGGCAAAGTGCAAAATCTGGATCAGGATCTGAGTTCAAACTCTGAACTGCATCAATGTTTGTGGGGGCTTCACTCCAGATTCTGTCCTCATTGGACTGAAACCTCAGACATTGGTAAAGTTTGAAAATGTCTCTCATATTAGTTAAAGTATATTACAGATTTGCCTAGCTTGCAGTGTAGCTCACATGAACAAAATCCTATTCAGTGATTTTTGTGCTTGATTGTGCCAGTTAGGCACAGCCTTGTGTTGGGGCAGGACTTCTTCAGCAGGAGAACTTCCCCAAGAGAGAACAATGCATGTGCTCACTACTAAAGTCCCTCATGGGGTGCAACATATTCCATCCACACAGTGCACACGGTAGCCTGCTCTGCTCCTGGCAAGTGGGGCTAATAGAGCCATGATTCTACTTACTCTATGCCCCATACTTTTAGAATGCTGTGTGCCCTCAGGGGAATAATGAGGCAGCAGTCTCCATGCCCGGAGGAGCACAATTCTTCATGACCCCTGTGCCAGCCATGCAAGGGTAGGGAAGCCTCCTTGGTCCCTCGTCCACACTGCACAGCTATGTGAGGGTCAGGCACAATGTGGGATATAAGCAGGAAATCTAAGGCTCAATCCTGAAAAGACTTATTACCAGGCACTGTTCCCCAAAAGCACCACCAACGAGGAGTTGACTGCAAAGGGGGAAATCAGTGTTGCGTGGCTGCAAGAAAGGGACCAAAATGTCTGCTGAATCTTCCTGACTGTACAGTTGACTGCCAGGCCAGAGAGACCCAAGAGGTTTCCATGACTGTGGCTGTGAATCAATAGGTCTACAATTCAACAGACCCTTCATAAAAGAAACAAATCTGAAAATAAATTCTTCAGGTGAACACAGTCTTAATGCGACTATTTCCCTTAACACTATGTACAATGAAATTCCTCTTCAAAGAATCCACGAAAATGGTCTAAATATATTATCTTCAGACTGTGCCTTCAGGAAATCTGTTCTGTATACAATGACTATAAACAGGGCTGGCTCCAGGCACCAGCGCAGCAAGCAGGTGCTTGGGGCAGCCACCTGAAAGGGGCAGCATGTCTTCGGCAGCAATTCAGCGGCAGGTCCCTCAGTCCCTCTCAGAGGGAAGGACCTGCTGCCGAATTGCTGCCGAAGAATGAAGTCGCGCGGGAGGGCTGCCCTGGAGCCAGCCCTGACTATAAAATATATCTATTTCTTTTAACTGCCTGCATCTGGCAACTTATGACAAACACTCAAAGTTGTTCCTTCAAATGGAGACCTTGAAGGTGTTTATGTTGCTTATCTCTACCCAGAGATTACACAAAGCTTACGTCTACATTCAAAATGCTGTATTTTAAATAAACCACACCCCCATAAAAATGAGGATAGTAAGGATGATAGCGTCCTCTATTTGCCAATATCTTTACAAGGGGGTTGAGCATTGGAGAAGACAGCCTTTAGTCAGAATCTGTGTTATTGATTAGTCATTAAGAAATATTAACCAAAGTTATGAAAATCTTTATGAAAATTAACATTTACTGTAGGAGGAAAGATGATAAATCCACGTATCTTTTAATCCTCTCTCTCTCTCTCTCTCTCACACACACACACACACACAAAGATAGGCATGTACACAGCACGTACATATAGGGGGAGTCCTGGCATAGTTCAAGTATCAGTGAGTTACACCCAGAATAAATTTGGCCCATAATGTGATAATATACACTTCTTTATGATTTCTCTGAGATGGCACTATTTCAGAAGACAAGTTATTTATAATTGCTACTGCAGTCTGTAACTTTGCTGCTGTATTAAAGGTCCTTCATGCCCGATATATCCTCTGTACATAAAAGTAATGAGGAACACATTTATCAGAGAATACTTGTTTTTACTGTACCTGCAAGCCAATAGACATTGATTTATTTCATTGCTATTAAAAGAAACATGGCGATTGTACTGTGGCTGGATTCTGGATGTGAAATGATTTATCTTTATAATAATTGAAGTGCATGCTTCTATAATTGTCCCATGCACATCTGAAGGATAAAAGGTGGGAGGTAAGTGATTTGTTGCCCTTGGTGCCATAAATGTGGCATTAGTAACAGGGGAGTTAACATTAATCTGAAAGCAACTCATTAGCAATGCTGCCTTTGCTGTCATATCAAGGTGCAAAACTTCATGCAACATGGAGTTTAAGGAGTCAAATTATCAGAGTAACTCTGAAGTACCCTTCTCAGTTTTGGTTCTGTCTGGCTGATATGTGACCTGCTGTTTACAGGAGGAGAGAAAATGCTTTTCACCTTCAAGCTCTTTCAACAATTGCTAGTCAAGGTTTATCTTTGCTTCTACAAGACCCAGGACAGTAGTATCTGCCTCAATTGTAAATTTTAAAGAGGACTCTAATTTGACACAGGCCATCAAAAGATTAGGATTATTTAGAGACAGTGCACTAGATTCACCCAAACTGACTCAGGGAAATGTAATTACACCTCCCTACATTAGTCTGCTCCTCCAACACTTGGTAGATGAGTTGACCCTCACTCAGGGACTGTGCTGGGGATTGAGGAAGTAGTTCTAAATGGTGGTGGGGCTCAGCATATATCCTGACTACGCACGCCTCTCACTGCAGACTGCACTGGCCCCTTGAGAGTCTCCTAGGAAAAGGGAGGTTGCATCATTTTCTGTCACAGCATCTTTCTCTTTTTGTGTATGAAAGCGTAAACTGTGCCCCTTGGGCTTTGGCTTTCCCCAGAATGCCCCTCTTACACTCCCATCACAGAAGGCCTGAGGAGTGGCTTCTCTGCGTGCTTTGGTAAAGCCAGACTCGAGCAGAAATCTTCTGCCCTGCCACACACAGATTTCCTCGTGTACGTGTTGTGGCTGGAATCTGACAGTGAGTCTGAATCATGGGAGATAGGCACACACATAGCACCAATGAGCTATTGCTGTGCATCTATAATGGATCAATTGGGGGATGCATACCATACATAATTCAACAAGACAAAAAGCAACTTCTATGGATTTTTACCAGCAGGAGGCTTGTTTCAGAGCAGCATGATTTGGATAAAATATTCCCCTACAGGCCAGAGAAACCATAAAAAATGTGAACACAGTTTCCAAATCTTTCTCAGTGGAAAGCATAGTTCCAAATAGGAAAATGGTGCCAGTGTACTGCACTTCCATTTTTATACTGCTTCCTTTCACATTTGGTCCTTAAATACAGTGAATGGCGCTCATAAATGAAGCATTGCAAATGAAAATTCACCTATAGTGTTAAACATAAGTAGCACTAGTAGTACAGGTGTTGACTAACTGTATAACAAATATGAAACCTGAAATGTAAGGGGCTACTTTTCCTTCTTCACAGAAATGGAAAAGAAGGGCCCAGCTGATACAGTTACAAAAATATCTCACAAAACTGGGCGACTAGGCAATAAAATGGCAGATGAAATTCAAATGGAATTCAGTGTTGATAAATCAAAGTAATGCACACTGGAAAACATAATCCCAATTATACATATAAAATTACGGGGTCTAAATTAGCTGTTACCACTCAAGAAAGAGATCTTGGAGACCAGTGCAGCACCAGCAATCAAAAAAGCTAACAACATGTTAGGAACCATTAGGAAAGGGATAGCTAATAAGACAAAAAATATCATAATGTCACTATATAAATCCATGGTATGCCCACATCTTGAATACTGCGTGCAGTTCTGGTCCCCCCATCTCAACAAAGATATATTAGCAACAAAAATGATTAAGGGTATAGAACGGCTTCCATACAAGGAGAGATTAAAAAGACTGTGGCTTTTCAACTAAGAAGGGCTCTGATAGAGGTCTATTAGATGATGAATGGTGTGGAAAAAAAGTGTTATTTACTCCTTCACATAACACAAGAACCAAGGGTCTCCCAATTAAATTAATAGGCAGCATGTTTAAAACAAACAGAAGGAAGTACTACTTCACACAGTGCACGGTCAACCTGTGGAATTTGTTGCTGGGGGATGTTGTGAAGGCCAAAACTATAACAGGGTTCAAAAAAGAACTACATAACTTCATGGAGGATAGGTTCATCAATGACTATTAGCCAAGATGGTCAGGGACGTATCCACATGCTCTAGGTGTCCCAAGAGCCTCTGATTGCCAGAAGCTGGGAGTGAATGACAGGGGATGGATCACTC
The DNA here is from genome assembly GCF_016161935.1 of Mauremys reevesii. Classification (NCBI taxonomy): domain Eukaryota; kingdom Metazoa; phylum Chordata; order Testudines; family Geoemydidae; genus Mauremys; species Mauremys reevesii. Next base: position 231,876,076 of record NC_052624.1, on the reverse strand, counting down.
AATGATTGCCTGTTCTGTTCATTCCCTCTGAAACATCTGACATTGGCCACTGTTAGAAGACAGGATACTGAGCTAGATGGACCATTGGTCTGACATAGTATGGCTGTTCTTATACATTTTTTCAAACCAGGCAAAAGCTATTTACTTTTATTTAATTCATTTACTTTCTAACTCTCTGGTCAGTGTGTGTAAAAATTGCCTCTTGGTTTAATATTTCTCATGCCTTTAGAAACTGCTATATGATTTACATTATTTGCTTATCAGATTTAGTTTAAGAATGAGTTGTATATTTTTTCCAGCAGGCTTTCCATTTGCTAAACGGATCCATCAATTCTGGCCTAACATGTGAGTCAGTCTTATGAAAAATAACTGAAGGAGAGGCATCATATTAACCTCTTGGTACTGGGAGTTGGGATTAGGATATTAGCACTTAAGCACTATGACCTTTGATCCACCAGAACTAAGGGATTAAACTGTGGAATGCTTGTAACTCTGCCTGTGTGAATGCATTTACAGTACATCTTTACATAAACATTCTACGCACACAGCCCCTGATTCAGTACTCACTGAAGTCACTAGGAAGAGTCTCATTAACATGAGCAGGCTTTGGATTGGGTCTATAAAGCGCAAGTTAAGGATAGTAGAGTAAATCTAAATCCTACACCAAACTGGTGTGTTCTAAACGAAATCTAAAAACTGGGCCTGAAGTCGTTCCTTCTGTTTTGTCTCTGTACACTACCTATTGTTATTGATTCCTGCTACACATGGTAAATTTCAAGTTATTTAGAATCACTGGAGCATAGAAATTAGAGGTGGAAAAGACCTATTAAATCATGTATGACAACTCAGCAGGAATCAATGTGCCTTGTGCTGGCAAACAATATTGTAACTGTCTAAGTAGCTGAAACAAAGATTTATTTCACAGCCGTAATGTCATCTCAGTTAAATATGCATTTTTAACCGAATAAGACTACAGTATACAAATGGATTAATGTATCAAGATATACATCAAATTTTGATTAGATGAGTCACCTTTGCTGTCACATTCCCATCACTTAGCATTCAGCTGTTCCAAAAAAGCTTTTGAAATTGAATTGGCAGAGTTGCCAGATCAGATCCTTAGCTGTTTTAAATCAGTATGACTCTACTGAAGACAGTGGGACTACACTAATTTATAACAGCTAAGCACCTGTCCCCTAATAGCCATAATTTGTTTTTCTTGTAAAAGTGAATCTTTAGCAGTAGAAATTTCAGGCGGGGGGAAGAAAAAGCTAATGTGCAAGAGGGAACACAGACATCTCATATATGAATATACAGAGAAAAGTTTTTTCTTGTCCACATTTTTTGTGATTCATTAAATATATCAGAAACTACAGAAACCTTGTGAATAAAGCTGCAAAAGCATCTCATGGTTGTGAAGATATCACAAGTCACTCAAGCATCAATAATCTGTGAGTTATCAAAACTGGCAGCTAGGCCAACATTTTCAAAACCAGATGCCTTAAATTAGGCATCCAAGTGCATATTTGGCCTCCCAAATAAAAGTGGTCTGATTTTCAGAGGCGCCAAAAACCTGTAGCTCCCACTGATGCCAATAAGCCCATAGTTATCCGGGGAATATCCCCAGAGTGTCTCAGCTTCCTCACCTGTAAAATTGGGATAATAATAGTTTCCAAATACACAGGTGGTGTTGGGGGCTAAATTAAGTTTGGTAATGTCCTTGAAGAGTCATGAACAGAAGGCATGAACATAAAGAACGGACATACTGGGTCAGACCAAAGGTCCATCTAGCCCAGCATCCTGTCTTCTGACAGTGGCCAATGCCATGTGCCTGAGAGGGGATGAACAGAACAGGTAATCATCAAGTGATCCTTTCCCTGTCACCCAATCCCAGCTTCTCACAAACAGAAGCTAGGGATACCATCCCTGCCCATCCTGGCTAATAGCCATTTATGGACCTATTCTCCATGAACGTTAGTTCTTTTTTGAACCCTGTTATAATCTTGGCCTTCACAACATCCTCTAGCAAAGAGGTCCACAGGTTGACTGTGTGAAGAAATACTTCCTTTTGTTTGTTTTAAACCTACTGCGTATTAATTTCATTTGGTGACCCCTAGTTCTTGTGTTATGAGAAGGAGTAAATAACACTTCCTTATTTACTTTCTCCACACCAGTCATGATTTTATAGACCTCTATCATATCCTCCCCCTTAGTTATCTCTTTTCCAAGCTGAAAAGTCCCAGTTTTATTAATCTCTCCTCATATGGAAGCCGTTTTCCTAATAATTTTTGTTGTCCTTTTCTGAACCTTTTCCAATTCCAATATATCTTTTTTGACATGACTGAAGCATTGTTATTATCCTGACCAGCAGGCACTCAGAACTGTGCTGGGGGCAATCCAAATACCTAGGTAGATACTGTTACTAATAATTTATAGAAAGTACTGGAAGTGATGTCTCTTGGGCCAGTTAGTATTTACCTTGGCTGTGATATCACTCTTAAAAAGTCCTCCTTTGTATGGTGTGACTCTATGGCATTACACAATACATTTGTCTTACCAGTTCAATTATTTGTTATTATTTGCACGGCATCATTTATAGACAAATAAAATGACAGACTTCTGCCCTGAGGATTTAAGAATCCAGATTAGACATGACACAGAATGGGATTGCAATAAACATAGTAGTGAAGAGAATGGGAAAAGGAGGATTACCAAGTTTAGTTACCTAGCTAGTGGTCAAACTTAACTGCTCTATAGAGTGTTTGTAGAGTACACCTTGTAGGAATGTTTCTACAGTTCAGAATTTCATGACTTCTAGGCGGTTTAAAGATTAAGTGCCTGATTTTCAGTTACACTAAGTCCACTTTACACTGTTGTGGCAGCCTGATTTACTACTTTCAGTGGTAATTTAGGCTTTATAAATTATATTTACACCTACTTTAAGGCCCCTTTGCAATAACCAGCATGGTGTAGAGAGAAGGACCTTAATTTAAATTAGAATCAGGCTCAACACCAACTGTGATAGCCATTCCTCCTCCTACCCCTCCCACAAAATGAAATAAAGATCTTCTCCAAGGACAAAAGAAATACTTGAGGGGGCTAAACACCAAAGCACAATGTGTTTGGATCTGGTCGCCACTGTATCAATTGTGATGATGTGGTTTAGAGTAATTTGTAAGGTTTTGGCACATCTCTAGCTTCTTGCCCTCTGCCCTGGCAATATCTCTGTTTGGAGCAGCTCTGGCAAAACTGAATAGCTTTTGCAGCTATTTTATGCAAATTCCATGGAAAAAAGAGTCTCTACGTGGTCCATTTTTAGAAAATAATATTAACAACAGAAAATTATCTTTTTCCTCTCCCCCTAACACCCACATCAGCCAGCTCAGAAGACTGACATTATTAGTTGTTGTCAGTGGACCATATCTTGACTGCATCTGTCTGAGCTTTTTAGTTCCCATTGATGTCTTTGTAGCTATCGAGAAATTTATATTAAGATACAGTGTATAACAAGAAACTCACACACGCACCCACCCATACCTACACCCACACCCTTTTAGTGATTTTTAGTGATCAGAATGCAATCAGGACAGAAATTTCAGAATTATTTCAATATAAATGCCTTATTGATGGTACTTACAGCTGATCTGCAGAATGCTGTGTTCAAAACGTCTGAGAGCAGCCAATGATGTGTTGGACCAGTAGGTTAAATCTGTACAGGAAAGCCTGCATTACCACTGAAAATGTTACCTATTGCTTTGCATGCATGGTTATTTATAGTGCTGTTTAGTGAACAAGAATACTGGTATTGAACTATATCCCACTTTAAATAAAGCCAATCAAATGCCAAACAGAGAGAACAGATGCAAATAAAACTTGCCTGGTTGATATATGGCATTAGAATACAGTTTATTAAACATTAATGGGCACTTAAGAGGGATTTCCTGTGCTAGATTTCTCTCTGGAATATTTCCAAAACTAAAGAAGCTGCATTATACTCCATCAAATACACTGCCTCTTCATGGTCTATGGTAGGTCAGACCTAGTTTCTTATTGAAACAATAAGAAACCATCTTATTTGTATAATAACCCGGAAGCAGGAATGGGAATACAAGTAGCTGTACTGTAGGAGAAATTGGTCATATGAACAGAGATTGTATAGGAAGAGGAAAGCCAACGCCATACCCTGAGAGATACTGATTTGATGGACAGTTTGACCTCAGAAGTAATACACGTAAGCAGGGGCTCCTCTTTCTCATGTTAATTATCTCCCTTTAAAAAAGGGGGCTTTTAAAAGAACTTTAGAAAAAAGATCCTGAGGTCATGAGTGAAAGTAAGTTTAGTGGTCTTCCTTAGTCTTATCTGCACATCATAAAACCACTATGCAGTTCAGAACAATTGGCAAGCAGGAAGCATTATGTGCCTAGCATCTGCCCAAGAGAGATTCATGAGTCTAGCGTTACTTTGAGCTTCCACAAGTGGAGGGTAGTACAGCCCAGTCAATTTGGTCAGGGAGGGTGTGGAAAGGGGACGTCCCAGCTCCATGCATGCTTCCTATGCTTTCCCTGGGTCCTCATGGGTATTTTGCTGGTCCGTATTTGAAACTAGGATGGGTATATCCTTTGTGCAGCTTTGTTCCATGATCATACCCAAAGACCAAGCAGAGGCAAGTTAATGCTGGCCCTGTTTTTTTAACTTGTGATAGCTCCCCTTTTATATTGTGAAACACCTTTTGAGAAGGGGTTTTGGAAGCAGTGGCTGGTAAGGAAGTCCCTGAAACTTTGGTTCTATCCAAACTGGGCAGTCCTGGAGCCACCAGGAGGCTAATGGGGCCTGGTAACAATGCAGAGGTATGGGGAGTCAGCACAGATGGCCATTTCTCTCAGCAGATCTTGGGGTAACCACAGACAGTTGATTACAAAATATCACTCTTCATAACAGACAAACGAAGAAACTCTGGAAGTAATTTGCTGCAGGCCTCTTAAAGATGCAGCTTAATTTTAGGTGCCATCTGCTTGTAACTGCATGCTTACACTGTGCTGTGGCAATGGTTCAGTACTTAGTCAGAGCAAGTATCTGCTAAATCAACTGTAGCTGCCTCAGGTCACCTATGCCATTTGTATCGACTTCCCCTATTATATGCTTTTGGCCAAATTCTGCTCTCTGTTAGTTAGGTATTACCCCATGTGTATATCACTGTACATGAGTGCAGAATGTGGCCATTTTACTCTTTATGGTTGTGCACCGTAAAAATTAACCATTCAGACAAATCACCCCACATGGCCCACAGAAGATACTTAACTTAATCTAGGATGTCTGATATGGATGTCTAAAATATCAGAACATTGCCCCGAGGTTACAGATTTTGCAGCAGTCACCAAATCTCAGATTTAGTTTTCTACAAAACTGCAATTTGTAAATCCCCAGATTTCATGAGAGCAGCAGATGGTGAAAATACATTTCTAACTCATTTCAGTTCTACTCAGTGGGATGAGTTCTTTCTGCATTCTTCATACTTATCCTTCCTATATGAAATTACTTCTAAAATCACAAAACTCAGAATGGCTTCCCCCCCCCCCTTCTTTTTGGAAGAGGTGGGAAGGGAGGGTCAAGGGAAGCTTATCTTCACTTCTGCTCCAAATACACCAGCTGTCAGTATATATAGTGTCCTGTTAAAGATCCACAGTAAAGGTCTCTAGTACTGGGAGATCAGGGTCTTAATTTAGGAGCATTTAGAGTTTTGGATTGCATTGCTGGCATGTGCTAAATAAATTTACTAAATCTTTATGCAATGTTTTATTATACAAAAAATTGCAGATATGCCAAACGTAACAAAGTGAATTGGTTTGGAAGATTTAATTAATTATGTCAGCTCTGGGAGTCTGAGACAACATTAAATTCCTGGAGCTTAATTTGGATTGCTAGTGCTTTTTAAAGTAATTAAAAATATGCAATTAATAGTCAAATAGGGTTAGTCTGGGATGAAATTACTCTACTGGAAAATAAAGTTTTTTTATATGGTCCCTGTGCAATCAGTCGCCCAGAACAGTCTTTTCTCAAGCCTCTCTTTCATACAATGGTTAACAGCATCTGCTGTTAGGACTCGGTCTTGTTATCCTTCCATGTACTCAGCCCCCACTGACTTCGAAAAGCGTCCAAGTGCAAAAGAGCTGCAAGAAAAAGTAAATAACATCTCAACATAGTAAGAATGAAAAGACATCTATTTCATGTTGAATACCCATTGACTCTGAAGATTTAAAATGAGAGCTTATAGAATAAATACATATAAACTATATCTCAGGGTTGTTAAATTTCAATAAAAATTTTAAGCTAATTTTATTAACATACCAGGTTTCTTAGATCCAATGAAATGCACATTTGGGAACCATTTTTTTCCTGGTTCGTCCATTGTATTTCTCATAACCCCAGGATCCCCTCATTTTGTTCACCCCTTTCCAAGCTGGTCTCATTTCATCTTTATGGGTAAGGAAGACTAGGTGAGACTCCTTCCAGAAGTGTTGGTACAGCTCTTATTTTGGTTATGCAGAATGGCTTTAGAATAAGACTTGTACTAGGAATCTAACTCAGGTCTCTAATTTAGTAAATTGAAGCACCATCACTAGGAAGCTATGCTGGTTGCATAAGAAGAGAATAAATCTACTGTTGCATGCCACTGTCATATTCACAAAAGGAAAAAAAGATCCACTATGCTACACCAGTTTCATATTGGTGCAACTCTTGTTAGTTTTCAGCATAAAACTGATGTAGCAGAATGGAGAATCAGACACATGTGTCTTTCCAAATTCCTCAACATTCACTATGTGTCAGAAATATTGAAAATTAGAGCTGATTGGAAAATGGTAAGCATTTTCCAGGACAATTTTTGAATGCCAGAAAAAAATTGCTCCCCCATTTTTTTAGTTGGCTGTTTTTTGGGAGTTTTTTTGTAATGAAAAAAGAGAAAAATTTGGTAAAGGAAATTCAGTTTTCAGACCAAAGATTATCAGCCAGCCTGAGGCTATGACCACCCTGCTGGTGGTGAACACCAGAATGACAGCTTCCAACGCTGAAAAATTCTCCAAGAACATAGCTAAGATAGGTCACCGAACTTATGACTCTCAAACAGAGCATTTTCCTGGATGCACATGTATTTTCCTTTCTAATCTGAGAAACAGAGGAGAGAACCAACAACTTTAAATTCTGAGATAAATGAATCCTCCTTGGGAAGGGTCAGACTGTTGGACAGGGAGGGTATTAGAAAGAGAATTCACAGGTGAGAAGGAAATATTCCTTTCTCACAGTCTTCCATGCCTGACAGGCTGTGCAGTGGGAAGTGCAAAGCAGTACTCGCATAGCACATTCATAAATACTCTTCTCCCAAAGACTGCATCTGAGGAAGAAAGGACACCAACTCTGTACTGCTTTGTACATGTGCATGGATGACCAAGCAGAGGCCTTGCACATTTCTTCTTATGGAGTGCAAGACCTCTTAACCCAAGAGGATGCTGAGTCCCTCAGAGAGTGGGGTGTCACGTTATCTGGTTGATTTTCTCCAGACGCTCTATAGGTTTCAGAAATACATTCTTTAATCCATCATGCAATGGAGGTTTTTGAGGCATTTCTTTCCTTTTATTCTGTACTTTTATACAACATGAAAAGTATCATGGATCTCTGATAGGGCTCTGTGCACGTATGACAGATTTTAAGTGCCAGTTTATGCTTTTCAGTCTCCTCGGGATGCTTTAGGATTAGTACAGAGAGAAGGCAATGCCACGTCTTGTGAACTGTGGAAAACTATTTATTTATTAAATAAGCAGTGGGTACGTTTGAATAATCACTTTATTTTTGTGAGAAAAACACAGATGCTCCAAGTTCTGATACCCTCCTAGCTGAGGCAATTGCTACTAACAAAGCCACTTTGAGAGACAGAAAGTAGGCTAAAAAAGCACGTAGTGGCTTCAATCATTGTTTTGTTAAGGCTTCTAGTATCAAATTTGAGCTCCAGGAAGGGAATCTATATTCCACAGAAGGATTAATAAGCACTGCTGCTCTATGGATCCTTTTAATGGGGGTGGGAGGGTAACTAGAGATCGTTGGTTCTTCCCAGTTCAGAATGGTTGTTATGCAGTGATCTGTCTCTGCAATGTTTTGGCCTAAATTATGTCATTACTTAAGGGGGAAAAGCACATTTTGGCTTGTTGGTTTCTTTTGATTAATTTCTACATCTGTAAATTGATCTCCATAGTCTAATTCACAGATATGTATTATGTATTACACTGCTACACATTGTAGGTCATTGACAGTCTTATGGATTAATTCATCTTACTGCTTATTATATTTCCTGACATTTTATGTATTTAGTTTCATATGGTATATAAAGAAAATAAAGATGAATTAAACAAGTGTGCTAACTTCAGCTTGCTTTTACAGTGAAGTTCCCTTTGGTTTTGGATGATACATACACGATTATAATGCATCTTCCAAATGAATGAATTCTCATATTAAACTCAGGGAGGCTGTGTGGGACATATTGCACTTTCTTGACTAGATGTCATCTATTCTATTCTCACATCCTTCCCAGATAAAAACAGAAAACAAAGTTGGCCATTGTGATTTGAAACTAGGATTTTATAATTTTTTTCTTTTTGCCAGAGCATAAATTTTGCAGTACAGTGTTTGAGCAAGAAGTGTGTCTACAGTAGAGCCAGTGTGGAAAAGTGACCTGGATTCTGTGCGGCTTCAAACATCATCAACATTTTTGTCAATGAAGTTCCAATTACAGAATCTTTACTATTGGTGATGGAAGGACCAGAAACAATAGAGCATGACATCCAAGTCTCAGGTTAAGTCCTCGGGGCTGATAGTTAGAAAAGCCATGTTTTTACTTCCAAGCAGAGAAAATTTGGATATGCAGTCACTGAGAAACAAACCTGGAATCCCAAATGCTATTTTTTTTGTTTGCTTTACAGATTTACACTTCTGAGTACAACAGCACTTTAAGGACATAAGTCTGCCACTCTTACCTATGCTGAATAATACCTTTCAAAACTCCTGGAGTAAATGTGGGTAAAGGTAGCAGAACTGGATCCTAAACACATATGATAGCACAATGAAAGCACCTGCCAAGATTTTTATATTCTTATTACAGAGTCACAAGATGCCCATTTTGGAAAGTAGTTTTATGTTCCTTGTAGCAGAGCATCTTGTTACCATAAAATACCAAATGTCACACATACTGACTTGCCAGATGTGGCAGGAATTGATTTTACTACAGGAAGCAAAAAGGCACAGCTAAAATGCCATAATTATAAATTGCATCTAAAGAACAATTTTCTGTCTTTGTCAAAGTGGTAATATAGATTGTACATTCAAACTGCAATATGTCAGGAAAAGGTTTACTAGAACAGATAAAAAATGCTGAGAAGATCTCCCTGAATTTAGAAAGGCCAAAATGAAAATCAGAATGAATTTCTCTGTTATTGTGGAGAGAAACCTATTCAGAAAGTATTCAATGTCCAGAATTTTCATAGACTATTACATTGTTTTTCCTTGGTCTACTATTAAGCTGATTAGTAACAATATTAATATTCTTATGGTTGTCATTTTTAGTCCACTGTATATATTGTAAAGCTGAGAGATGCAAGTGTATATTACAGCAAGCAACTAAAAAAAACAAAAAAACAACTTTGCCATTACATATATCACAGACTTTTCTTCTGAGATCATGTGTATCTAAACAAGGGAGAGTTCCTCTAATTTCAAAAATTCAACTAACCGTGTGACTTTGGCATAAAGTCATGCCTGGTTATATTTCAATAGTTTTTCTTGAGACATTAGGAAGGAAATAATTTAAATTTATAATGGGCAAACTTCAAAAGATTTGGAGGCCCCATTGAGAGGACTACCCAGAAGTCTGGGTAGCTATTGGAAAATCATCTCAATTATCCAAACCTATCAAGTCTGCAAAACTGCATCTTCTGACATCAGCAGGGAACTCTGGGAATTGTGCTCAGTTGGCTGGTCCAGAGAGTTTACTCTGGAGAAGGAAGGTATATAACAGAGTGGCAGGTTGTAGGACCCTGCATAGAAATGCAATGCTCCTCTGAATTATTCCTCATGCCAAGTGCTAGAACCCTATATAAAGATGCAGAGTAATTACTAATGAGTCATAATGGCAGGTACATCTTAACTTCAAACAGAATATTAGCAGCAGTGGATTGCCTCTTGCTGAAGGGTAGAGGAAAGTAAGGTCTGGGACCCAGGAGGTCCTGCAAGAAAAAAAACACTAGGAACAGCCATACTAGAGGAGAAAATAGAGGCTGACGTTCATGTTTTGCAATTGCTATTTGGGTTATGTGCAAAGCCAACCCCCAGGAAAGGTTTGGATTTTATACAGTATGTGTATACTCTGTTTGAGCAGGGCTGAAACACCACATGATTACTGTGAAACAAATGGTCCCTTTTTATCAGCTTTGTTTTAGAAAAAAATAAACTTACAACAACTTTGAAGTGGTGGACAATGCCATTTTCTAAGGACAACTTTATATGTACTTACAAGTGAGCTGGTTTGCAATTTGACTGAAGCATATAATGTTTTAATTTTTTGAGCCATTAAGAAAGTAGTTTTTCACATATTAACAGTGTGCAGCTGTCATTCTTCTTCAGAGCTATTCATTTACCAAAAGAAGAGAACCAATGTCATTAATCACTTGAAATGGTAGATATAGGGTTATTGGAATAGAACATTAATCATGAGACAAATTATGGAACTTTTTTGACCTTGTGTCTTAAATAATTATTTAAGTAATTTGTGTGACTGTTCTTTCTGAGAACACACACACACACAAAAAGCTGCAGTGCAGGGCAGCTTGCCAACGCTATACCTGTTGTGTGGATAAATAGAGCACTCTGGGGGCCATCAATCCAGCACCTTTCTAAAGCACTAGATTTTCTTTAAAAACTAAAAAGAAAACCCCTTTCTCCATCTTACATTTGTAGATTTACTTTGCCATCACAGTAGGAAGATGTATGGGCCAAATATTGTTTTAAAAATAAAGACCCTTGCTCAGTAAAATCCATCTGGGATTAAAATACAAATACATTTACCTTTGCGAAATGTGAATCTGTTTGTCAGTTTATACATGCATCTCTTTAAGACTGTAAGCCATACTTTACAAGCAAACAAATCTGAGAAATCCCCTCAAATCAACCATATCTATTCTGAATATATGTCTGACTCTGATTCTCAGTCCGTCCTGACTCTGACCCATTGGACTTTCTCAACCAAATTGTGCAGTCAACCACTTACACTAACACATCTCCCGGTAGGCCCATGTCCCCTTGCATACCAGTTTGAAGTGTAACTGTATTGACTTCAAGGGAGTTACTTCTGATCTGCATTAATGTGAGATCAGAATCAGGCCCCTGGCAGAACTGATATCATATTGGGGATAATAGCACAGGAAGTCAGACAGTAAATAGATACTTTTGGGCTTGTAGGAGAGTAGTGTTGTTCTCGTTACCCAAACATATGAACACGTACTTCCTTACATATTATCAGCAGAGCCTGTTTTTGTGGTATTCTGCTGTCTGACAGAAAAGTTTTAGCTTGAGAGTTCCATCAAATTTCAAGCTCAAACAAGTTAACAGAATTTTTGAAAAATATACAAATTTTACCTATCTGGCCAAGGTTCTGAATTGGGTTGGACAGTCCTCATTTGAAACCTCACTGTGTGGAGATGATGTCCCAGCCAGTGTCCCCTGACTGTTGGCAGGTATGCTGTGTGCATATGCATAACAGCATAATAAACTCACTGGTGAAGCAGCTGGCTTGTGTGGGGAGCTGGAGAAGAGCCTTTCAGCTATCCCGATATGCCAGGTAAAGTGGCAAGGGCAAAACAAGCAAGAGGAGTAGTAGCCAAAAATGTAGGAGAGGGGAGCAGAGAGCAGAAAGAGGGGGATAGAGGGCAGGGACAAAAAACAGTCCCTGCTGGAACGAGGAGGAGTAGCAGTGGAATTGAGGGAGAAGAGACAGTGGGTTCCAGTGGATCATAGAGGAAGAGGCAAGAGGACTGGGGGGAGGGGACAGAGGGGCAGCACATTCCCAGTGAAACGGGAAAGAAAGCAGCAGGTCCTGGTTTGAGGAAGGCACTATGTCCCAGATATAAGGGGAATGGAGATGGAAGGGAACAGTAGGGGGAGCAAGACAAGTCACCATGAGCAATTTGGCATGGTTATGTGCTCCCTGCACTGGCTCTCAACTGAACAGAGATCAGTTTCAAGTCTGTTCAAAATTCAAAGCCCTCCCCAGGATTGGCTCAGAAGTGCTGGAACAATTTTTATTGTGGGGGTGCTAAAAGCCATTGAACCATAAACCCTGCATATGATGAAAGCCATGCATTAAGTTGCTATTATTACTACAAGGCATGGGGTACTGCCTTACCCCAGTTCCCCTAGTTCCTGAGATCCTGGATTGGCCTGAACTATCCAATTCTCTTTCTGCCACTTCAGCTGCATCCCATCAGAACCATAAGTGTGGAAACTGGGCCTAGCTGGCACTCAGTCCTGCAAGTAGTAAGAGTGGCCACTGGCCTCACCACGTTCAGAACTACACACAAAACTCATTACTCTGACATGCAGCTCTCTCAGGCAATTCTTTATACAAGCAACCCCCATACCCTATAAACTAAGCAAGTTGCTTCTCATTCAGCCTGGGCAGGAGGAAAGAACTTGTTACTGCTAAGCACTTGGGACATGCTAAGGAACTAAAGTGATGGGGGCTAAAGAGACTAAGTAGATAGGAGAGTTTCTCAGCATTAGTTGCACCAGATAGAGCAGTAGTTATGCTTTCCTGGATGCTTAGAAGACCCTATCCCAGTCCCTGGTGGCTGCCTTTCTCAATGGCACTAAGCTGCCTGACAACTCCATCCCCCTAATGCCGCCTCTCAGTTGTGTCAAGATAACTATGTCATGAGGCTAAAAGCTGTATAGATCAGTCCTTGGGGGAAGGTAAAGTTGGAAAAGGAATAGTGTATTTTTTCAAGGGATGATTTTTAAGGAATCCAGGGCTCTGGGAGCTGCTGGAGGGATATAGATATAGATATATATGTTCTGGTGAATTTTATATTATTTTCCTCTCTTCTGAGAAAAGTGGAAAATAGTCTAAAATTCATCAGAACGCATTCTCAGTACTCTGGAGGACATTCTGATATTTATCTGAGGCACAGAGTTAAAATTAATCCAAGGAATACATATTTAGAAACAACCTTTCTGAAACTTAATATCAAACTGTTGAACACAACTCGATAAGAACATTATATTAGACACCCAGAACCAGACTCTACTCTCAGTTACACCAGGGACTTCGGTGCTGTGGCTCTGGGTGTAATCGAATGTAGCATTTAGTTCCTAGTAGCTAATTTGTTTGTAAGATTAAATGAGAAGTTTATGGTTGGCTGATGAAAATGTAAAGCCAGAGTAATATGTTGTAATGAACAGTAAACAAATAAGGCTCTCTCTTCAGAAGTTCTGCGCATTCATAATTCCAGCTGAGCTCAATGGGAGCAGCAGGTGCTCAACACCTCTGAAAAACAGGACCATTAACATATTATCTCAACCCCTCATGAAATGAGAAATACATAAATGTCCATTTCTATAGTTAATATGGTCCAGATCCACAGCTGGTATCAATCTGCACAGCTCCTTGGAAGTCAATAAAGCTATTTTGATTTACACAGTCTGAGCATTCGGCCTCATTCAAAGAATTAAACTGAACAACAAAAAGTTTATGTTTAAGATGACAGGGTCCACCATCAGAGTTCTGGTTTTCTGTGTAATGCCTTTCCATCTCCATTTAACAAGCTTTGAAAATAATTAGAATTATTAAATAAAATAAATGAAAACTTTTGCTTTTCCTTTTTATATAGCTCATCAAATAGCTCTTCTTTGTTCCAATAAGCACATAGGTCTTTCAATGTCTTACAAACAATGTATTACTATTAGAGTTATCTTTAATGGTCTGACAGCTATGTCCCTTCCTTTTGCTTACAGAAACGTTATTTGGAATTTGGTTTTATGCTATTCAGTTATTTGCCTAATGATAGCTCTCTGGATATGGGCACTGTCCATTCACTGCACTCATTCCTCTCACAGTGGCAGCTTTAGGCAAAGAGAACTGTGTGTGGCTGCATTTAATATAAACCCCACTTTCACATGCAAGTCTGTGTAAACTCAAGTTAACTAGTCACAGAGATGTCAACACAGGAGATGAAAAACTGTGGTAGCATATTAGTACTCACTCCAGAAGCAGCATTTTGTCTGACACACTTGCTGTATAACAACTGACAAAAGACATTCGTCTATGCCATTCAAAGCGTACTGAATGTATCTGCCATGTACCATAAGGTTTATGAGTTAAAAGTACAGGTGAAGAATGTTGAAAGATACAAAACAAAGAATGTTGAAAGATATAAAAACAAAAACAAACAAACAAACAGGGTAGACAAGCACAGCCTGTACAATCCTTGTGAGTTAAAAGCAGGCATTAGTTAGATGGATTCAGATTTCTTTTCCTCCAGACCTGCTATGTGCACAGTTGGGGAATAAATTTATCTGCCAGCCTGCTCAGTTACTTTTTTAACCTCACACAGAAGCAATGTACAATCCATTTCCCCTTGAAGTCAATGGGTGAAATCCTGACTCCACTGAAAAAATTCCCACTGACCAGTGGGACCAGGATTTTACCTGTAGGAATCTAAATTAATGGGAATCTTTCCACTGACTTCAAGGATCAGGCCCTTAGATGCCAAGGGACAGAGGCCTTACTAATACCTGAAAGAGAGAGGCTTTGGTTGCTCACTTGCAGTGTGGACTATACTCTGTAAACAATCTATTAACTATACACTACTGGGGTAATGATACTAATTCAGACAACCAGATACTAATTCAAGGCATTCTCATTGTTCGGGGAACACATTCCTTGATAAAGTGCGCCATGAAACTTCACACTCCTCCTTCAAAACCCTTCTGAAGCCTCACCTTTTACTGGTGAGCCTCACTCTGCACCCTATCCACAAACCCTAGCATATTAACATTTTGTGCTAAACACACACGTTTTTTTGTTTTGTGAAATGAATAACCAGAGGAATATGCCATGCTTTCACACTCTTTTAACTCTTCTCCTCCCACATTTTCTCTCCTTTCTTTGCTTATTGTTATCCTTTGATGTGCTTTGTCTACTTACAACTGTAGTCTCCTCAGGTCAGGGGGTTGTGATTTTAGTCATGTAAAACACCATATACACCTACAGTGCTGTACAAATGACAAAAAATAATCTCCTGAACCATAGCCATTGCACAACAAAAGTATCACAAGCTGCCTTAAATCATAATCTATCCCAAGGCATTCATTATTACTAATAGCCAGTCATCTGGGCATGACCTAGATAAGCTTTGTGGAAGGACACATTTTATACATCTAAAAATAAATACATAAATAAGCCTATTTTCAGTTTCTGTGTAATTGAAAACTAATCTATATGGTGAACTGCTTTGCCTATCCACTTTAAAGGCTCTAATGATCAAACTCGTTTTTATTGACAGTCATATCTGTGTTTATTTTAATGGACTAGGATCTAATGCACGACATTCGATTAAGTGACAATGTTATAAAGCCTGAAAATGGTTCAGTTCTAAAATGCTCTTGAAGAAACATCAGATGGTTTGTCAACCTGTGCAAGGAAAGAATGAGTAAGTGCTAAGAGTAGCTTCACATCCTTGCTATATATAGAAATCCTATTACAATTACCCTTAACTGTCCTTTGCCTTCCTACAGTATTTTCCTTTCTGTGTCCTCCATATCTCCGTTGGTAAATAATGTTCCAGAACTTGTCTGTGTACAGAGAAAACATAAAAATCGCCACCCTGACCTTAGTTCGTAGCTCCTTTCCAAGCAATCATACATTATCCACATTCATTATATACTGTTATATATTTAAATATGTGGTAGGTGTTCTTTATACTGCACCTATTTTTATTTTTGTGTCAACTGGACTATTGTGTTGAGTCAGAGTGGGCCATTAACACAACTCATATAGAACAGAAAATCTACAGAAAAGGTTCAGGCACCATTTAAGCTGCCAGAAAGCAAATTTCTGAAGAATTCATGGCTTGCAAAAGGTATAAAAGTTGTTTTTAGTGACGGACTTATTGCATATTCCATAGATGGTTAATCATTATAATAACCATCAATGTATTTAATCACATTTTTAACAGTTCTTTAAAATTCTTCATTGATGCCAAAATTCTTTTTTTCTGACTGCGAGTGGAGAGCACGGCTCTTTTTTTCCAGAAGATTAATGGTCATTTAACTATTCATACTTTTGTAAGGCTCACTATAGCAATATTCTCTAATCATCCACGACACTGCCAGTTTTTCCATGTTCAAAGCACATAATTTTGTGGGAAACAGGACCAGAGATTAATTGAGTCAATTACCAGCTAGATTTGCAGACACTTCAGAGCACCAAAATTCCTCACTTACTGTATCTATTTGTGTGCAAAATGGCATCTAATTCATCACACTCCTAGAACTGGCAGGCTTCCAACAAGTTCTTATGCTATCTTAAAGGCCAAATGGAAAGTCATGTGACCTTTCCAATGAAAATAAAATTTTGTTCAATATATTCTTCCAATAGATAGATAGATATATAGATATAGCCATTATTGCTCTCAGTAAAATTAGTGGTTAATCAGCCCATTGTATTAATTTTGGAGTTGACAATGGACCAGTTTTTGCATTGACTGAAATCCAATGCAGTCCCATTGGTTTCTGTGGAGTTCCAGGTGATGTAAATGAGGGCAGAATTGGATTCCATGACTTTTACAAAGGCATATGTGCCAAAAAGAGAATGAATGGGCCAAATTCATTGCAGAGATTAATTTAGTCCAATTTGTTTGTAGTAGGTCTTTGGCTTGGCAAATATCTTTTTTTGCTAGGATTGTATTTCCAAAGGTCTGTACTGTTCAGTTGCAAAGTCTGTTCTAAAAGAGAGTCTAGAGGGCAAATGGTCAAAACTCTAGACTTTGGGCATTTGCACTATTTTCTGAGTGCATGTAGGAAACACTGATCACATACCAATTAACCATAAATGATAATGAGCAAAAACTGGCCATCTAAGTGGTTGCATGCTCAACACAGTGTGCACACAAAGGGAGCTGGGTTGAGGCCCCATTTTGGCCTACTATCTAAAATGGAGAAGCTTTATTATGGTAATTGCATACAAAGGTTTATTCTGATCCTTCAAGCGTCTTTTTTTTAAATAGCCCCAAAATAGACAAGCCAGAAATCCCTGTAAGCTATATAATAATTAATCAAAAAGGAACCTATTAAGGATAGGAAATGTTCAAACATCTGTTTACCAAGGAAGGAGAAAACCAAACGTGGGACCCGATGCAAATCACATGAAAGTCAATGAGAATCTTTCTATTGGTTTTAATGAGTTTTGGATTAGACCCTTAGGGCTGGTCCACACTAAGAAGCGGGGTCGAACTAGGGTACGCAAATTCAGCTACATGAATAGCGTAGCTGAATTCGAAGTACCCTAGTTCGAACTACTCACCCGTCCAGACGCCGCAGAATCGAAGTCCGCGGCTCCAAGGTCGACTCCGCCACCGCCTTTTGCAGTGGTGGAGTACCGGAGTTCGAACTATCGCTTCCGGAGTTCGAACTATCGCGTCCAGATTAGACGCGATAGTTCGAACTCTGAGAAGTCGAACTCACCGCGTCGACCCGGCTCGTAAGTGTAAACTAGCCCTTAGTGTCCAACTATTCTGTCTAGAAGCTTTTTGCAATTCAGCTGGCTGGAGCCCAAATGAATTTCAGTGTTTTAATCTGTTAGTTTAATAAGGGTCCTTAGTAGTCTGATTATCCACCTCCTCAGTCTCCCCTTGGCAGGTATTACTGTGCACCAGAGTGGAGAAAGTACAGAACTAATGGTTTGAAAGAAGGAAAATACAAATAAAGAAAGATTATGCAAGCTACTTCATTAGTGAGTTCCCTCTTCACCTCCAAAATGCAATTCAAGGCTCTGGGCTGGCTACACACAAGTTAATCACTCTTGAATATTATTCAGTGAAGGTGGTAGGAAACGTGCGATTGTAAGAAAGCACAGCTTACATTTGCTTAGTGGTATAACAGATTCTGAGCTACTTTGCATAATCAGATTTGCTGCTTTAGCTAAATCATAGGATCATGTTAGCTTTAATAATATGTGAAACCCTGTTTCTAGCCCTAGCAGTTTTCTGGCCCCATAATTAGTTATTCCATTCAGCATGAGCTATTGTCCATCAGGAAGGCTTCTTATTTGCTAGAAAATGTTACAGATGACTTAGCACTTTTAGTTCAGAACTGAGGTATGAAAGCATGGACTGTCCCCCTTTCCTTGAGAGAGGCACTCGCACCATCCTCTCTTTTTCATCTCCAGTGTTGTTGTCCCTGTTTCCTTCACCTCATTCTTCATTACAACATAGGGAGCACGTTTGCCATCCTCCAAAGACGATGGCAGTGCTGTTGTATGGGGGGCACCATGGAGGAGATGGAAAATACTCTGAATTGCATGACCAAACCTTGGTCTGGTACAGCAAATTTGGGGTTATTCAGGTATCCAAAGTTGCACCAAATCTGCAGTTTTACACAGCAGTGAGTTGAGTAGTCACCTACCAAACATGGGTGCCGGCCCTTAAATAGAATACATTTAAAAATACTAGTTCACAAAAGGAGAGCTCTTTCAAAAAATGTATGACTAGCTGAAGTATTAATATCGTTTGAAGTACATCAGAGCAATTTTCTCCAGTAATAAGTCACATCTTGAAGGAAGCAATCATCCTACTGTTTGTAAACACATGGGACCACGACAGATTTATCAATACACAAACAGGATTAAAAATTAGCTTCTTTAGCAAAGGCTTGCTAATAATGTACATAAGATTAAGGGTTCTGAAGAGTGAGATAATTAACTTCTATTTTGAGGGTAACAATAGAAATGCAATAGCAAGTCATAAATATGAAGAGTATGCACATTCACTAGAGAAAATCAAACGTGTGGATAAAAGTTCAACTTGTAACCACAGTCTAGGTGTCTCATAATGTTACTAAACCTACCCTCCCAGTTCAACAGTCCCTTCAAACTATTAACACGATCTGCTGTCGTTTCAAACTCCACAAGTCTCAGCAGTTTATTGCGGCACTTGAAACTTCCGGGGCCTTTTAGCTCCCTGTTAGATCTTTCACTGTTATGCCTCATCCTTAAAAAGGCCCCAATTCAGTAACATTAGACATGTGCTTAAACCTCATTGAAGTCAGTTGGATAAAAGCATTTGTTTAAAGTTAAGCACGTGCTTAAATGCTTTGCCTAGTAGGGGTAGACTGCTGAATTGGGGTGTACAGAACTCCACAGTGAATGCAACAAACCACCAGTACAGCACATTCATAAAGCCAGATGGATTTGTTTCTTCCATGTAGAGCTGCACGAAACAATAATGTTTTAATTCTTGCCGTTTCAGCCTCTTATCCATATTAGAAAACAGTGATTTAACAAATTTCTGGGTAACAGAGGCTCATAACATATAGTCTAAATTAAGAACTTTAAGTCAGATGTTCAGCTGTATTTTAATGTGTGTGTAGCTTTCTTTGGTTCACTTTTTATTTAATGTTAACCAAACAAATGAAATGAACAAAATCTAAACATCTCCAATACATGTTCAGCTTTAAAAAAAAAAATGTTTCACTTACATCATCGATCCACAAAAGCGTATTGGTTTTGTTTTAGTAAATTTTATATTATTACATTTCATTTTAAATCCATAACATTACCAAACTATGCATGGAATAAGACTGGAAGAATGGAAGGTCACAGAGACTTTCACCTCCAAAGGGCTCGTCAATAGGAACAGTTGATGATGGGAAGCTGGGGTGTAAATCTACCTTGTTCTTGCCTGCCATGCATTAACTGTCCCCATGCGGACCCTGCTGCTGCACACAAGAAATTGCCGACTATGCTTTGATCTACTCCTGTTTCAAAGTGGGAGGGTGGGTAGAAATAAGTGCACTAGGGAACTTTTAGTGTGCAGCCAGCAGGGGCCATGCAGACAATTAATGTGTGGCAGGTTACTATGGGATAGATTTACATCCCAGCATGCTATGCAGTAACTGTTCACACAGGCAAGCCCTAAGTCACTGTTTCAAATCCAGGCCAACTTAGAGTAAAAAAGACAGCTGCAGTTCGTGGCAGACAAATGTCCACAACACAAAAACTAATCATGATTTTCACTAACTGGCTTCTTTGTTGGCATTCTCAACAGGGGATGAATAAGCATGGAGAATGAGCTACCTTTCACCACTAGAGACAATACCACAAGACCAAGGTTGAAGCACATATATGGGACAAGGAAGAGAGTGTAGCAATGCAGGAGTCACCCTTGCAGTGCCTCCTGCTGGTCGTATTGGGAATTAGCTCTCCAGCCATCAGAGCACCCTCTGCAGGCCGGTGATCCACCTTACAGCTGGCCCCATATCCCTCCCAGGACCCCGGTGCTCCTTTCTCTGGGGTGCTGCCCCTCTGGCAGTAACCCTCAATCTCAGGGTCTCCCCTCCTAGGGGAACCCCCACCTCACCTCAGTCTTGGCTACTGCCAGTCACTACTTAGCCCCCGTTCACTGGGGCAGACTGCAGTGTATCAGCCACTCATCACAGGCAAGTAGGGTCTGGACCTGCTGCCTCTGCCTTGCCTACCTGTGGGCTGCCTCCTGCAACCCAAGTGCCCCGTTGGCCTTAGCCTAGGCCTGCAGCCTGAGGCTTTCCTAGGCTGGAGCTCCCCGGCTCCCTTAGCCTTTCCTCAGCCCTGCCCCACTCTAGGCACTTGGTTAAGCTCCCTGTAGCCAGGCTCTTCTCTCTCTGAACACAGAGAGAGACTGTTTGCTTGAGCTCCTGGCTCAAGTCTTTATAGGGCCAGCTGGGCCCTGATTGGGGCATGGCCCCAGCTGAGCCTGCTTCCCACTCAGCCTGGGCTGTTCTCCCAGCCCTCCAGCCCTCTCTCAGGGCTGGTTTTAACCCTGTCAAGGCTGGAGTGGGTAGCCACCCTGCTACAGAGAGGTTAAAATTTAATTTCATGTATGTAATGTTAGAACCAACCCACAAGGTTGTAGGGCTAATATATTTAGTATGTAGAATTTAAAATTTGCCATATCTGTGAAACTGAGCGGGGTTAGGCTAGGTCAATATTTGGCTGGCAGACCTCCATGGAGACCACCTATGTGCCACAATACTGAGCCAATGACTCAGCATGGAGATATGTGTGTTGAAGGTCTTTCACATAAGAGAGAAAACAGAGGTTCTGAAAAGTTGTGATAAGTAAAGATCCAGTGACAGTTTTTGCAAAAATTAGTGTGTTAATCTTAATGTTTTAGTCAAATTCCAGCATGGATATTTATATTGTATACTAAAATAAGCTCTACAAAATTCATCTGGCTATGATAGCTGTCTTTAGTTCCTGTCCTAACCTGTTGAGTGGTGGTGTTGTTAATTGGTAGAGACCTCTCATTTTCCACTTTTCAGTAGAAGGAAACCCAATCTCTACACTGTGGCGGATTAACACCCATGACCCTGGGTCCTGGCCAATTTGAGGGCCCCCGGCTCTGGCCGCGGGCCCCAGACTACAACCGTGGGGCTTCAGGCTCAGGCCCTGGCCGTAGGGATTCGGGCTCTGTCCCTCGGCCGTGTAGAGGTGTGCTCTGGCCCCAGGCTCATCCCCATTGATCCTGGTACTCGCTGTCTCCTCCGGCCCTGTGCTTCATCTGCATAGTGGCGGATTCTGTCCCCTGGCTGGAGGGCTCTGGGCTACAGCCCCGGCCCCATCGTCCCTTCCCTATTGCCTCTGCCTATGGCTATGCAGTAGCAGGTGCCGGCCGTGGGCGCACTCTCCCATAGCCCTTGGCCCTTGCTGCTGCCCCCCCCCCCGTATCCAGTCAGCCCATCACCACTAGCCCCCATTGCCTCCCTACCCACCTCCCCATCCAGGGCTTAATATTCTTTGTGCCCAGGTCCCAATAAATCTTAATCTGCCTCTGTCCCTACAGTATATGTAATTTGTATAAGCACAATATATCAATTTGTCAAGTTTGTATAAAGAATTGTGGGACTCTTCAGAATGAAAAGCTGCTTTGTACATTTAATTTATTCTTAATAGTAATAATAAAAATGCCACTCTTCCCTTTTCACAGCATTTCCACTATCCCTTTGCCTGCCCTGACTGTGGGCTTCTTTAGTATAAAGGCTCCCTTGACTTTCAGGAAGTAACAGGACAGCCTGAGATATATGATTAAGATGTGTTTAATGGGTGGCTTGAAACACTGTGAGCACACAGTAGTGGTAAGAAACAGTATCTGTGTTCTCCTCAAAATAGATTAATAGGGTTGATACTACCAATACCATTCAACAGCTTCCTTCGCAACCTCCCCAAACACTATCACCAATATGAAACCTTCAGAGAATAAACTTTATTGTTGGGAGCCTTACTGGTGTTAGCACGTCTTCCTGTTGTTCTTTCCCTCTAGGTGGCTAATTCTATTATACATTCCCTTTTCTCCTGGTTTATCTTTTTTCTCCACCTAAGATTTTCTTTCTTTCTTCACATGCTCCTCTCAGCAAAATAAAAATGTGAAGAAGTTTTCCCAAAGATTTGTTGTGAAACAAAAAGTACCAGGAGATGTTCTGCAACAGTAAGAGATAAAATTATGTTCTTCAAGCTAATGCAGGAAAGCACTTTAAGCATGTGCTTGAGTACATCCCTATTCAGGAAAGTATTTACAGACATGCTTATCTTCAAGCATATGCTTAAGCCCCCTTTCTGAGTAGCGATGCTTTCCTGAATCAGAATACCCTGTTCTCAGTGAGGCTGTCATTGGTTTCAACATCTGTAATGATGCTGGAAAACATTATGGTGCTTCCACCTTCTTCTTCAATATTGTATATCAAGGCAAAGTCTCAAGTAGCAAAATAAATACCCATGTGCAGATTTGACATCTGTGATTTCATTCAGATGTGTTAGCTTTTCTTTAATCTAACGGTGGTTACCTCCTCTGTGATATGAGTGGTGTACAGAAGAAATGCAAATTGCCTGTGATAGCTCCTCACAGAAAGTCCTTCTGTTTACTAATTGGTGAAATTATTCTGGGTGGTTTGTGACATCTGATTTTAAATTTAGCCCACTAATTAATAACCCAAGGAGTTCAAATTCACCCATCTTAAAATGTACAATAATAAACCTACAGTTTTATAAATAGGTAGGGCTAATTAGCATATTCTGGCAAAGACAGACATTCTCCAAAGACAGTGACATATTTAGATACAAATGATCACACTGTAATGAAACAGCAATAACGGTGATGGGCTTATTTCTTGAGTACTAATTATGTGGGCTCCAAAAAGGTGTGAGCTATGTCCTCTGAAAAGACAATTACTGTAGTGAGAGGGCTTCACTTTCTGCATTACAAATGACTTAGTCCCCAGAGCAATAACTGAACGGAAGTAAATGCAACAATGCTCTTCCACAGGGATAAGCATGTGGTCTAGAACTGTTAATCTCCTAAATAGTGGGAAAGCTCATTGTACCCTTCTGAAAATAAGCTTTAACAAATGTTTCAGATTTTAGGAGTTTAAAAAAAATCACCTATTAGAGCAGTTTTCCCATGTAATTATTTATAAAGTTAGTCATTCAATCCCCTTCAATTTTCTAAAACACTTGCTGTCCATTTTCCACCTCAAAAGAGATATTAACGCATCATCTTTAAAGCCCTTTTATAAAAAATGAATATGTTGTTCTCCTCTAAAGATGAAGTCAATGTGATAAAACCACAGAGTGCTGGACTCATATAGTAGTTCTTAATAAAACAGAGTGTAATGCAGCATTAAGAAGTGATCTAATGTAGATTGCTATATTATGGCCTAATGCCTGCAAGTAGAGGAAATGATTACAGAAAGCTTGAAGGCTCCCAAAAAACTGAGATGGAATTAGGTCAAAAGATAAAAATTGTTCTACGCATAGTGAGTCTGTACAAAGGGAAATTTGGCAGATCTTTTCCAATCTCTCTCTTTGGAGTTAGATTGTGAAGGATTGGCAAGTTGGTAACACAGACACTCTGTCTGTTATTTCTAAAATGAAGCTGATCCAGGCAGACAGAAGTTCTTATGAGAGGTATTGGTAAACTAAAGTCTAGAGAGGCTTAAACATCAACTGTTGGCCCCAGCTTGCTTCACTCTCGATTACAGGCATAATAATACATTTCATTTATAAAGCCTCCCTCCCTCCCCCAACTCACACATCTTACAAGGGTACTTGAGGGACTGAAAACACCATTACAGAAATAGCCTGAATATCTTGGTACCAAGGAGTAAAGAATAGCCAAAGAGCCTCTGAAGGGTGAGATCACTTATACCTCACTAATATGTCTGAATTCTTTATAGAGATGACAGGGCAGGAAGCAGAATCCAATGGCACAGAGAGAGACATTAGCTAATGGTCTGAGCGTAGCATGGCAATCAAGCTATATCTATCTAGGTTCTTTCAGAGCATCTGTCACCAAAGTATCTAAGTACTCCCAGATACTAATCCCAGCCCTGTCACTAACTCTCTCTGTGGTCTAAGTAAGTCACTTTCTCTCTTTCAGTTTCCTCACCTGTAAAACAGGGAATAAAACATTTTCTTATCTACCTCACAGGGATGCTGAGATGATTAACTGAACACTATTTGTAAACCACTTAGAACATGGAGAGCACAATGGGTCCAGTCTGACACCCTGACCCACAGTGAGGTACTACCCTGCTCTGCAAGCAGTCCCATTGGTATCCACTGCAGAGTGTGAATAAGGGTGGCAGAACCAGGACCTATGTAAAGGCTATGCATTATTATCCTTTGCCGAGAGGCTAGAGTTCCACATGGGAGGTTAATATTTAACACCAAGATTAGTGAAGCAGTGGGGAAAAACTGGCACTCTGAATACAGGGTTAACGACAGAATGATAATGAAGTACACAATGAGTTAGAAGTAATGCATTTGTGGGGTTAGTGGAGGGAGGACCTGAACAGTGGGGCTGAATGTCCAGTTTTGTAGTGGTAGAACCCAATGGGGATCATTAGACCACAGGATAGTTTCTATCCATAGAAGGCCAATGTCCTCAGAGAGGTCTCTCTCAAGGAGTGTTTTAAAACAAACAAAATGGCTCCTACCTGGGTTTCTTTTTCCCAGGTGTACTAAATGGGGATCTGTTTTCCTCGCAGAGACGCAGCAATACTACTGAGTGAATGATGGGAGAGAGGAAAGTTCTCCCTAGCTTTGGGAGAGATTGCCATTGCCTCCAATTCCCTTCAGTCTCCCATCCTATGAGGGAAGGAGGTCGTTATACCCTCCCTCCCTTACAAACATGTCTCAGTGAAGAGGCTAGCAAATCCCAGGATTCTTCCTGACCGGCTGAACCAGAGAGAGGGAAGCCATGCCTCAAAGCCGTACTTCAAACGGCTTCAACGTACTTCAAGCCGTACTTCAAACAGTCCTAGGCTCTGAACAGACTTATCTGCCCAGGTTTCTTCTCAAGCTGCAAAATCCAACTCCAGGAGTATTTCCTCTCTGTCATTGGTCGTTTCCTTTGTCCCCTGGCTCTGTGTGTTTTATAGGGCCAGTATATCTCATTACATCATCGTCTGAGTATAGTGTTTGGCAAATGCAATTTAACACAAATCAGTCTGGACAATGAACAGCAGGAGATATAAAAACATATTGACATTTAGCAGATATTATGACAAGAAAATATGGTATGGAAGTTCATGTAAAAAAAATCCCTTAACAGTAATGTGCTGTTCCAGTGAAAGTGACAAACAAGATGTTAAAGAACAGATTCCTGTGGCAACAGAGAGCCATTGAAGTTACCCATCAAAAAAAAAAAAAGGCCATAATTAGTTTTAAGAGGGTAAATTACAGTGCAACCAGAATGGTAACTTGCATTAAATATTGCCGTTTCAGATGACAGATTGAGGAAGATGGTTTATATTCACGGAAAGAGATGCTTTTATAGTGATCTAATTTAAGTTCCTAACAGTATAGAGAGGATTGACAGAACTAATCCAAACTTTTCAAAAAATCAAGGAACATGAAAATGTTAAGATATATAATTTATAAAACTATGAATAAGATGACAGCATTATGCCTAGGGTAATAAGTATAAAATATTCTTAATTAGTCTTTAAGAAAAAGCAATACTGAAGAAAGAAGCAGATTAATTTCAAACAAAAAGGACGGAGGTGTAGGATGGACATATAATAGAATAAAAAAAATAGCGGGACTTCAAAACTTCTCTTGGAAGCCTATTCTAGAGTGTAACTACCCTGATAGAAAAGTTTTCCTAACATCTAATCTAAATCTCCATTGCTGCAGATTAAGTCCATTACATCATGTCCTATCTTCAGTGCACATGAAGAACAGTTGATCACCATCTTAGTTATAACATCCCTTAACATATTTGAGGGCAATCAGGTCCTCACTCAGTCTTTTCTCAAGACTAAATGTAACTCACACACTTTTTGGGTGTGGTGTTCGGTCCCATCTAGTGGCACCGAAACCAGTTAAAGAGAGAGATAAAATGAGTCCACTCTACAGCCTCAACTAACAGCCAGCTAGCTTTTAGCTCATACTGTAGCATCTCATGTACTAAGCTACAGAGGTCCCTGGTTCAATCCCACCCACTGTCAACTGGGGGCCTGTTGGTGTTACAAAAACATGCCCTGTTTTTTTAACCTTCTGTCATAGGTTGGGTTTTCTAAACCATATATCATTTTTGGTGCTCTCCTCTAGACTCTCTTGAATTTATCCACATTTTTCTTAAAGTGTGGCACCCAACTGGACACAATACTCCAGCTGAGGCTTCACCAGTGCCAAGTAGAGTGGGACAGTTACCCTGTGTGTCTTAATACAACATTCCTGTTAGTATACCACCAGAATATTATCTTTTTTCATAAGTGCATTACATTGTTGACTCATTTTCAATTTATGATCCATTATAACCCTGAGATCCTTTTAAGCAGTATTACCACTTAGCCAATTATTCCCCATTTTGTAGTACTTTGCACTAATCTTCAGACAAATTTCATCTTGTTGATTCAGAATAATTCTCTAATTTGTCAAGGTCATTTTGAATTCTATTCCTGTCCTCCAAAATGTTTCTAACCCCTCCCAGCTCAATGTCATCTACACATTTTGTAAGCATACTCTCCACTCCAACAATGAAAATATTGGATAGTTCCAGACCCAGAACTGACCCCTATGGGATCCCACTAGATATGCCTTCCCAGTCTGATAATAACCCCTTCATAACTACTATTTGAGAATGGCCTTTCAATTAGTTATGCACCAATCTTACAGTAATTTCATCTAGACCACTTTCCTCAAATTTGCTTATAGAAATGTCATGTGGGAGTGAATCAGAAGACTTACTTAAATCAAGATATATTACATTTATATGCAAAAGTATTTGATTTGTATGTGAAAACAGGCCTTTTGGGGGAGTCAACCAACCAAAAGATTTTGAAAATTTGGCCCTTGCATGATTAACAGAGCTGAAAGAACTGCAGTAGACAGTAGAATGAAAAGCTAATCCAAACTCAGACATTTCATTCCTTTTTAAAAAACAAAGGCAAAAATCTCTTTGGGTTTAGAAAACATTTGAATGTGAAGCCTTTGTCCTTGGTCAGAAGGACACTGATGATAATGGCAATGATGGTGGTCAGATTTTTGCCTCCAATTTCTCACTACAAGCCTTTGATATCTGAATGGTCTAATTATGCCCTCAGATGATTTCAGTAGAAGTCACCTGTGTGTCCAAGGGTAGAACTTGGCCCTAAAAAAAAAGAAAGATGTGCAAAGAGAGCTTATTCCCTTCTGCTTCCATTCCCCCCATGTCCCTAGGGTGACCAGATAGCAACTGTGAAAAAACAGGACAGGGAGTGGGGGGATAATAGGTGCCTATATAAGAAAAAGTCCCCCAAAAATGGGACTGTCCCTTTTAAAACGGGACATCTGGTCACCCTACCTGCCCCCCACTTACAAAGCAGGATCCTCCAATTAAACTTATACATGGGGGAAAAGTCCCCCCTTCCTATTATACTTTAAAACGTCAGATTTAACTCATAATTAGGTTAAACATTGAGATGCCCCAAGGTATCCATATTAAGATAGGGGGAGCCTACAGGCAGCATGGTTATTTCATGACTTTCCCTAACATTCATGCTGAAGGAAGAAGCCTCATTCTGCACCATCTCTCCTCAAAGTATATATTCCCTTTGGTGCCACCAGCTTTGTCTTTGCATTGTTAGAACTTGCATCATTGTTGCTTCTTTTCAAACATAAAAATGTGAATACATTTGCTTTTGCACTGGTTAGGATTTCCCTTCTCATTTGCAGCATCTAACTGAACTGACTGCAGAGTGGGAGGAACAAGGGGAACTGCATGTGAGCCAAGTTCACAACTATGGATGGCAAAATAGCCTTGACCCTATGTCTGACTTCTGTTTTGCAGTAACAGTTACCAAGAACATTTCCAGGCATGTTTCCCAGAGTTTGGTTCCCTTCCCTCCCTCCCATCCACTCACCCGTTGGTTAGAAACTTTTATAAAAATGGCTCATGGTCATCTCTTAATGCATTATCCACCTTCCATGTGAAAGGGGAAGATGCTATGCACACTAAGCTATCCCATATTATTCCTGACATTTTATTATTACACCTCAGGCATACTGTTAGCCAGAGTGGTAAACTCCTGCATACCAGCCCAGCAAAACTCACAGGTCCAGTGAGGGTCAGTCCACACAAAAGTTGAATGAGCCCAGCAGCTTCATGGTGAAGAATGAAGGAGCATATTTCAACAAAAGAAGAAAGGGAGAAACCACATCAAATCAATTGGTTCCTCAAGCCGCTTTCCACTAGGTTGGTGCTGCTAGCAGTGACAGCCTCCTCCACAGGTGGCAGGAAGGGCCTCCTTTCCACACCAACTAGAGGAGCCAATTCAGCCAGAATTCTTATCTCTTCGAAAATTACTCCCGGGGCTCTGGGAAGTGCATGCTGGAGAGGGAGCCTTGACATCCCAAGAGTGCAATGTGTACATCCTCAGAGCTACTGGGGGAATTCTGGGTAAGTCACGCAAATTCCTCCAGAGATTCAAGCTTCTGTACAGCCCTTCCTCCCCTCCCACAATATGGCCAGCGGCTGAGTGCCACAAATCTGTCCCTAAGTTAGCATTCAGAAGGAGGTCACAACAGCAAAACAATCACATTTGGAACATGATTTGTTATGGGGAACCTCAGGTTAGCCTAAGATTAGAGTGGTGGTGACATTTTAGAAAGCACTTTCACCCTTTTGTGCACACAGTACCCAATGTGCAAACACACGTGGGGAATTTGTGTTCACACAAATCAACTTGTTCATGTGCATTAAGGCCTAATTCTCCTCTGTGCCATACCAGTTTTACTCATGCTCTAATTTTCAGCTCCATTCTTTGAAAACATATCAGCGGAATTCAGAGGGAGGCAGTGAGTGTAAAGACTAAGCCACAAACGCCACTTTTAAGTGTTCTGGTTTCTTTCTCAAAAGCAACAGAGTGGCTGAGAGACAAGAAAACCAGTATTGGATGGGAAAAGCATGACTTAGGCCATACGATAGTCATGGCTGAATATAATTACCTATGACTATTAGATACCTATGTTCTCCAACTGTATATTCAGCACATAAATACTTTCTGTTGTACTTCTTATGACCTGGTTCTTTGGATTCAATAATTCTGAGCCACATTCAGCAAAGCAGGCTCTATGGGACAGCTAAACTTATTTCAGAGGAGTATTCAGCCTACTTTTTCTCCCTTCACTGGGGTTTTGTAGAGGAAAGAGGCCAGTGCTCCCTAGAAATGTCTCTGGTAGGGGCTTCAGAGAACAGCTGCAGCAGTGAACTGTCTAACCCCATTGACCATTTACTACTGCTCTCATCACCAGTGTAAAATGCCTGTGAAGTTCTCTTGTTACAGCAAAGTGTACACTTGTTCAGAATTCACTTTAGAATTGAGTTCAGAATTCATTTTAAAAGCAGTGAGGGTCAGAGCAAAGTGGTACTATATTAGAAACAGCACAGGTTACATGGATTAAAAGCTGGCTAACTAATAGGTCTCAAAATGTAATTGTGAATGGGGAATCATTATCAATCTGGTGTGTTTTTAGTGGGGTCCTGAAGGGATAGGTTCTTGGCCCCACCCTATTTAACATGTTCATTAATAACCTGGAAGAAAACATAAAATCATCACTGATGAAGTTTGCAGATGACAGAAAAATTGAGGGAGTGGTAAATAATGAAGAGGACAGGTCACTGATACAGAGTGATCTGGATCACTCGGCAAGCTGGGTGAGAACAATTTTAATATGCCTAAATGCAGAGGAGGAAGGATGGCCCAATGACTGGGGCACTGATCTGGGACATGGGAGACCGTGGTTCAATCCACAGAATCATAGAATCTCAGGGTTGGAAGGGACCTCAGGAGGTCATCTAGTCCAACCCCCTGCTCAAAGCAGGACCAAACCCAACTAAATCATCCCAGCCAGGGCTTTGTCAAGCCTGACTTTAAAAACCTCTAAGGAAGGAGATTCCAGCACCTCCCTAGGTAACCCATTCCAGTGCGTCACCACCCTACTAGTGAAAAAGTTTTTCCTAATGTCCAACCTAAACCTCCCCCTCTGCAACTTGAGCCCATTACTCCTTGTTCTGTCATCTTCTACCACTGAGAACAGTCTAGATCCATCCTCTTTGGAACCCCCTTTCAGGTAGTTGAAAGCAGCTATCAAATCCCCCCTCATTCTTCTCTTCCGCAGGCTAAACAATCTCAGTTCCCTCAGCCTCTCCTCGTAAGTCATGTGCTCCAGCCCCCTAATCATTTTTGTTGCCCTCCGCTGGATTCTCTCCAATTTATCCACATCCTTCTTGTAGTGTGGGGCCCAAAACTGGACACAGTACTCCAAATGAGGCATCACCAGTGCTGAATAGAGGGGAATGATCACATCCCTCGATCTGCTGGAAATGCCCCTACTTATACAACCCAAAATGCCATTAGCCTTCTTGGCAACAAGGGCACACTGTTGACTCATATTCAGCTTTTCGTCCACTGTAACCCCTAGGTCCCTTTCTGCAGAACTGCTGCCCAGCCATTCGGTCCCTAGTCTATAGCAGTGCATGGGATTCTTCCGCCCTAAATGCAGGACTCTGCACTTGTCCTTGTTGAACCTCATCATATTTCTTTTGGCTAAATCCTCTAATTTGTCTAGGTCCCTCTGTATCCTATCCCTACCCTCCAGCGTATCAACCACTCCTCCCAGTTTAGTGTCATCTGCAAACTTGCTAAGGGTGCAGTCCACACCATCCTCCAGATCGTTAATGAAGATATTGAACAAAACCGGCCCCAGCACCGACCCTTGGGGCACTCCACTTGATACTGGCTGCCAACTAGACATGGAACCATTGATCACTACCCGTTGAGCCCG
Source organism: Mauremys reevesii (assembly GCF_016161935.1). Taxonomy (NCBI): domain Eukaryota; kingdom Metazoa; phylum Chordata; order Testudines; family Geoemydidae; genus Mauremys; species Mauremys reevesii. The sequence continues at coordinate 231,844,467 of NC_052624.1, read as the reverse complement.
ACCATCTAGCCAGTTTTCTATCCACCTTACCGTCCATTCATCCAGCCCATACTTCTTTAACTTGCTGGCAAGAATACTGTGGGAGACTGTATCAAAAGCTTTGCTAAAGTCCAGAAATAGCACGTCCACTGCTTTCCCCGCATCCACAGAGCCGGTTATCTCATCATAGAAGGCAATTAGGTTAGTCAGGTATGACTTGCCCTTGGTGAATCCATGCTGACTGTTCCTGATCACTTTCCCCTCCTTTAAGTGGTTCAGAATTGATTCCTTGAGGACCTGTTCCATGATTTTTCCAGGGACTGAGGTGAGACTGACTGGCCTGTAGTTCCCTGGATCTTCCTTCTTCCCATTTTTAAAGATGGGCACTACATTAGCTTTTTTCCAGTCATCCGGGACCTCTCCAGATCACCATGATTTTTCAAAGATAATGGCCAATGGCTCTGCAATCTCATCGGCCAACTCCTTTAGCACCCTCGGATGCAGTGCATCCGGCCCCATGGACTTGTGCTCGTCCAGCTTTTCTAAATAGTCCCGAACTACTTCTTTCTCCACAGAGAGCTGGTCACCTCCTCCCCATACCGTGCTGCAGAGTGCAGCTGTCTGGGAGCTGACCTTGTCTGTGAAGACAGAGGCAAAAAAAGCATTGAGTACACTAGCTTTCTCCACATCCTCTGTCACTAGGTTCCCTGCCTCATTCAGCAAGGGGCCCACACTTTCCTTGACTTTCTTCTTGTTGCTAACATACCTGAAGAAACCCTTCTTGTTACTCCTAACATCTCTGGCTAGCTGCAACTCCAAGTGTGATTTGGCCTTCCTAATTTCACTCCTGCATGCCTGAGCAATACTTTTATACTCCTCCCTGGTTATTTGTCCAAGCTTCCACTTCTTGTAAGCTGTTTTTTTGTGTTTAAAATGAGCAAGGATTTCACTGTTAAGCCAAGCTGGTCTCCTGCCATATTTACTTTTCTTCCTACACATCGGGATGATTTGTTCCTGCAACCTCAATAAGGATTCTTTAAAATACAGCCAGCTTTCCTCGACTCCTTTCCCCGTCATGTTGTTCTCCCAGGGGACCTTGCCCATCAGTTCCCTGAGGGAGTCGAAGTCTGCTTTTCTGAAGTCCAGGGTCTCTGTTCTACTGCTCTCCTTTCTTCCTTGTATCAGGATCCTGAACTCGACCATCTCATGGTCACTGCCTCCCAGGTTCCCATCCACTATTGCTTCCTCTACTATTTCTTCCCTGTTTGTGAGCAGCAGGTCAAGAAGAGCTTTTCCCCTAGTTGGTTCCTCCAGCACTTGCACCAGGAAATTGTCCCCTACACTTTCCAGAAACTTCCTGGATTGTCTGTGCACTGCTGTATTGCTCTCCCAGCAGATATCAGACTTCCTGTGTGACCATAGACAATTCACTGATTATCCACCATGACCCCCAAATCTTTTTCAGAGTCACTGCTTCCCAGGATAGTCCCCCGTCCTGTACACATGGCCTACATTTTTTGTTGCTAGATGTTTGCATTTAGCTTTCTATGTATCCCGTGACCCACTCAGTCCTAGGAGTATCATTTTCATGATGTTTCAATGGGTAGTTTTATCCCAAGGATATCCGTTGCCTCAGTGGCACCCTGAGAGGTAGGGAAGATTTGGGGGTCATGGTGGATAATCAGGTGAACACAAGTTCCCAGTATGATACTGTGGCCAAAAAGGCTATTGCAATTCTTGGATGCAGCTGAAACTTTAGTAGGAGTAGAAAGGTTATTTTAACTCTGTAATTAGCACTGGTGCAACCGCTGCTGGAAGACTGTCCAGTTCTGGTGGCCACAATTCAACAAGGATGTCGATAAATTGGAGAGGGGTCAAAGAAGAACAACAAGAGTGATTAAAGGATTAGAAAACATGCCTTACAGTGATAAGCTAAATAGATTGAGCTCCTTGAGTCTAACAAAGAGAAGGTTAAGGAGTGACTGGGTTACAGTCTATAAGTACCTACATAGGGAACAAATATTTGATCATGGGCTCTTCAGTCTAGCAGAGAAAGGTATAACATGATCCAATGGCTAGAAGCAGAAGCTAGACAAATTCACACTGGAAACGAGGCATACATTTTTAATTAACCATTGGAACAATTTGCCAAGGGAACCTCCTGTAACATTTTATGAACCCCCAGGGCTTCACAAACCCCAGTTTGGGAACCACTGCTCTACCTTTTTATGCAGCTGGTCACAACCTGGCCCATAATATAACCCCCAGGGCTTCACAAACCCCAGTTTGGGAACCACTGCTCTACCTCTTTATGCAGCTGGTCACAACCTGGCCCATAATATAAGAAAGATGTTTAAAAAAACCTCAACTGAATGCTTGTTTTCAGGATGTGTTATCTCATTTGAAAGTAAATCCCTTGGACACAGAAAGATCAAATGGACCATGTGAGAGTGGGATGGAATCTTCTACCTTGTTGCTTCATGTTCACTAATACAGTAGAAACAAGGCAGGTGAGCGCTAAATAAACTTGAGAGCGTGTCTCTCTCACCAACAGAAGTTGGTCCAATAAAATATATTACTTCATCCCCTTGTCTCTCTAGTGTCCTGGGACTGACACAGCTATAACGACACTGCATATAACTAATATAATAGGCACTTGTGGAATAATAACTGATGTGCAGAAAAATACCTGGAATTTGGGATTTCAGAATTCATTTTAGTCAGTGTGAAAGAGTTAAAGTTTATCTTTGAAGACTTATGGGTAATTAATTCATCTATCCCATGGCCCTAGCAGTATGTTTTGCATTGGGTGCTGGTTTTTAAATGTTGGCATTTGATTAGTGGAGGTCTCCTAATCTCACAGGATTTTGTGAGAGAAAGGGCAGATTTAAGGCGGCAGGGTTTCAGTATTTATCTAGTTTAAGTAATGCTGGACATATTACAAAACAGCACATGGACTTCCATCTGTCTGCCCTTTTTATGAGTCTATTTTCTAAGAGTAACTTAAAGATTTATTACATTAAAAATTCGGAAGGATACTATAGAACTTATAAATGTATTTACTATAAAATTTATAAACAGAGCAGTGAAGCCTGCCTAGGCTACAGGCACAAGAGAAGAAAGGAGTGGATTACACCCAGCACATGGAACGCCATAGAAACCAGATGAGCCGTGAAGAAAAACGTTTTAGACACAAAATCCCAGAAGCTAAAGGACAAAATACCATGAACAGTATAGCTAGGAACATCGGAAAGTCAAATGCCTTGTGAGAGTGGACAAATGGCACTATATTGATAATCTGGCAACACAAACTGAGGATGCAGCTGCTTGTGGTGAACAAGGAACCGTCTACAAAATGATGCGGCTTATCAGTCGTAAACGGGAGACACCAAGAAACACTCTCATCAGGAACAAACAAGGACACCTACAAACAACCGAAAAAGAAAAAGAAATGCATTGGACAGAGCATTTCAAAAAATTGCTGAACAGGGAGCCACCTAATGAGGAAGCAAACATCCAGGAGGCAGAAGAAGATCTTGATATCAGCACAGGCACCCCGACTAAGGAAGAGATCATTCAAGGCATCAAATCCCTAAAAAGTGGGAAAGCTCCTGGCAAGGATAACTTGAATGCAGAAGTGTTCAAGGTAAATCCTAAATTAGCAGCATCTATTCTGGCCCCTCTATTTACATCAGTCTGGGAAAGGGAAAAAGTGCCAGATGAGTGGACCAATAGGGTTATAGTGAAGATACCAAAGAAAGGAACTTTCAGTGATTTAATAACTGGCATGGTATAACACTTTTATCTGTGCCAAGCAAAGTGTTGTGTAAAATCATAATCCAGCATATATCAGAGGCAGTTGATAGTGTTCTCAGAAAAGTGCAAGCTGGTTTTCAGAAAGGGCATGGATGCACAGACCAGATCTTCACTCTACAAAACATAATAGAACAGTGCTTAGAATGACAACAGCAATTCCACATGAATTTCATAGACTTTGAGAAGGCTTTTGATAGCATTCACAGGACCAGCCTGTGGCGGATTCTGCAGGCATATTCCTTTCCGTATAATCAACGTCATCAAAAGCTTCTATTTCAACTTTACATGCAGTGTTGATCACAGTGAGCTCAGTTTTGAAGTCAAAACAAGAGTTTGTCAGGGGTGTGTCATGTTTGCAATCCTCTTCAACATTGCCATTGACTGGTAATGCGGCATACAACAGAAGACATGCCAAGAGACATTAAATGGACACTCTTCTCATCCCTTGAAGACCTGGACTTCGCAGATGATGTTGCTCTCCTGTCACATATCCAACACCATATACAAGAAAATACAACTCAACTCAATGCATTCAGCCAGCAAATTGGTCTGAAAATCAACCGCAATAAGACAGATATCATGACCTTTAATATTGCCTCACCATCACCAGTATGGATAGAGGATTATGTTCTCACCAATGTAGAAACATTCACATACCTGGGCAGCACCATCAGCCAGGATGGTGGAACAAGCCAGGACATCCGGAACAAAATCAATAAAGCCAGGAACACCTTCAGGAGCTTAAATACAGTCTGGAAATCATCAAAATACTCAAGCCAAATACCAATACCAAACCAAACTCAAGATTTATCAAAGCTGTGTACTTTCAACACTACTTTATAGTGCAGAAAGCTGGGGAATGAGAAAGTATGACATGTCCAAACTGTCTTCATTCCATACAACCTACCTCAGAAAAATCCTTCATATCTTTTGGCCCAGAACAATCTCAAACCAAGATCTATTGACACAGTGCAGCCAAGAGGATCTGAACACCATCATTGCCGAGAGGCGTTGGAGATGGATCGGCCATGTGCTTCGGATAGAAACTGATTCCATCACCAGAGTAGCAATAAGATGGACACCTGAAGGCAAGCGAAAATGAGGCCACCCGAAAACAACATGGCAAAGAGCTGTGGAAGCCAAGCTGAAAAACCTGGGGCACAGCTGGGGAACCATTGAAAGACTTGCCAGAAAGAGACATGAGTGGAGGAGCTTTGTCACTGCCCTAAACACCAAAGGCATAATAGGAACATGATGATGATGATGACTGTAGAACTAATGCCATGCCATGATAATTCTCTTTAAATAACAAGTGACAACAAATAAAAGTTTGAGCCTAGACTGAATCACTTATTTCTAGAAGTGTCTCGATATGGAGTAACTGAAAAACACTAGAAGAAAATGTACCCCTTTTACTAGTGTTCCCTCTTAAGAAGAATTTTTTTATTCTAATTCATAGATTCTAAGGCCAGAAGGGACCATTGTGATTATGTAGAGGAAGGAAGAAGGAATCTCCCACCCTCACCACCGTAGTACCTTCGTGCACGAGGCAGACACATCTGCAGCATTGTTGTTGTAGTGTGTACTGCGGGCTGCACCCCTACAGCACCTCATGAGGTGCAAGTCACCTGAGAGGGAGTGTGGAAGAGGCATGACCCCGTTACCTGCCACAGTGGCTATTAGATCTGGTTGGCTACCGAAGGCAGCACATACTATCTTGTGGGGGTGTGCTTCCCCTGCATGATGGAAGCATTGTGTATCACTGAGGTAAAATGCCTCGCTTTGCGCCAGTGAGGCAGAGCAAGAAGCACTTCCATAGTCTTGCCCTGCATATAATTCTGTATAAGAGGGGAAGGTCAGTCTTGTGGGAGTGCCGGATTTTACTACTCACTCTGCCATATGCGCTCTTGTGTATGATCATGCGCAAGTCACTGAGGGTAGAATTTTCAAAGGTACTTACGCACCTAAAGATGCAGCTAGATGGCCACTGGGATTTTCACAAGCATCTACATGAGTTAAATGCTTAACTCCTATTGATTTCAATAGGCATTAAGTGCCTAACCTGCTTAGGCATTTTTATAACTATTAATAGGCATGTACCTGCACCTTTAGGCAACTAAATACCTTTGCAATTCTGGTCCTAAGCATCTTAAGAACCTAAGTCCCATTGACTTTGGAGCTTGAGTCCCATTGACTTTCAGTTAGATTTAGGTTCCTAAGTCACTTAGGTGTTTCTGAAAATTTTACCCTTAACCTCTGTCACAGCTGCTCCAGCTGTAAATTAGGGATATATTGACAGAAGTGTTTTAAGACTTAATTGGTTAATGTTTTAAACTTGTTTGAAATCCTGGGATTGAAGGTACTATTAGAAATACATAGTGCAGTGGTCACCCTTAAAAACTGGCCAACTTTGCCCTAAATAGATAGTAAGATATTTTTAAATTCCTTTAGGGAATAATGCATATACTGTGCCAGTCTTGTCTCTCTATCTGAGGCAAAATTTGCAAGTGTTTAAAATGAGCACAATATTACTACACTGAGTTTTATGTGTTTTACAATCATCGGCTACATGGAGAGTCGAACTATAAGGAATTATATTAGTTACTTGAGAAGGAATACTATAATAATTAATAAGGATTCCTCTCCTGTGAGCCTGCACTGCACTGATGTAATTAAAGTTCCCATATTTGAATCTTGCCAGCCAGAGATTGGCTGACTGGCTGGAATTTGGGAAACTGTTTAGAATACTTATTCCTATCACAATGGACTCACCCCTGCCTACAATGAAGTCAATTACAGCTCTGTCATAAGCTTCAGTGAGAGCAAGATCCAGGAGGTTGAATAAAAGGGCTTGAGCAAAGACTCTAGTCACATTACACAAATCAACTCAATCTGGATTTCACCAGGGCAACATAAAGTCACATTCAAAGCCTTACACAAGTCACTATGAAAAAGAAGTGGACCAGAGACAGTCGCCTACCAGACATTCATTTACTTTTTATTTAAGCATGGACATGGTCTGGATATAAACATCAGAGGAAGCGATCAAAAATGGAAAATCTAGAGTGCAAAAGCAAAATGAATATCTGACATTTAAATACAAGGGTCCTCAGCAACGTTCAACACATTTCAAGACTGGGAATCAACTGTATGCAACCACCATAAGGCAAAAAGTATGTTTTTTTTTGTGTGTGAGTTATCATTGAGTTAGACTGGAGAAATAATCTCTTACACTGCCATTAATATCATGAAAAATTAAATTTCAGTGCAATGCCAAAGGGTATTGCATGGACAGACGTAATACTAAGAGGAGAATGAATTTGGAAGCCTATTCTGTCAGGATTGAGTTTTCTTCTGTCTTTTGCAAAGACTGGAAAATACAAAGAGTAAGACTCCTACAGCCTGTAAATGTAAATGGTAACCTGTGAGGAAATGCAAAACAAGAGTGCTTGGTACATGAGAGGCTGGATGTATCTGATATGTGCAACAACTATTCAGATAAGAAAGCATGGAGGTAGGCTAGAAGGGGACTGCAGAGAAGGGGACTAGAAATTAGAAGACCTGTGCACTATTCCCAGCTCCGCCACTGAGTAAATGTATGAGTTTGGGCAAATCACTTAACTTATCTGTACTTAAGTCCCCCTCTGAAAAAGGGAATAATTATACGTTGCTTTCTTTGTCAAGAACTTTGAAATCCTTGAATATTCTTGATGCTCAGAATTTTCAGCTTGGGCACATAAAGTTAGTGCCTTAATCCATATTTAGACACCTAAACAAGGGAGCTGCTTCAAGCTGAGTCCTCATCACCCCTGAAATTCAGGCACAGGGGGATTTATGTTCAGCACACAAAAATGGAGGCATGCCAAATTAGTGAACACTTAATCTGGTACATATGTTACGAGGTCACAGACGAAGTCTGTAACAGAGCTGGTTGTGAATCCAGTTTTCCGAAGTCCTGTCTCTTCTCTAATTTTCTGCTGTATCAAGAACTTAATGACCAACACATCACTGATATCTAATAAGAACAATATGGGACAAATGTGTGGGTAGGTTGACTTTTGGGCCTAATAATCTTGAAATTATCCCTTCAAGTGGCAATGTTGCTAACTCTCATGATATTTGGTGTCTTTCTTAAAGCTCCAGCTCCTGGAGCCATGTCAATATATGAGAATCCCAGCATTCATTTAAAAATAAAGTATATTTCTAGCCTTTAAGGTTGTGGAGAAAAGCTTGAAACATGACCTGAATGGACCCTAAAGTTTCAACAATCAGAATGTACATAAAATGAATCCAAGGTGTATTAAAAACAATCTCATGATTTAAGCCAAACTTATGATTTTTAGGAGCCCTACTAACGATTTTGTAATTCTTGGAGATGGCTATACTGGAGTAGGTAAAGTAAACTAATCAGATTTAGAAAATGAGGGGCTGAAGTGTTTAGCAATCTTTTCCAGTTTCAGAGGACAGAACAGAGTTTGGATGCAATTCTGCTGCTGCCAGGCTACTTGGAAAACTAGTATTTTTTGAAGATTTTAGAATGACTGCTTCAGAACCTTTACCATATGTTTTGTTTGCATAAATTAGTCAAAACATATTTTGTTTTGTTCAGTGTGCTCTGAACTTTCACAGTTACATAATTATCTGCTCAGATGGTCTTGCAATCTTATTTTGACTGAAAGAAAAATAGTAAACATTGATAAAATAAACCCAGACTGGGAGGTTGGCAACTGTGCCATTTGTTAGTATGAAAGAGACCCGGATTCAGGACCTCTTTTTAGACAGGTAGACTTTATAAAGCGTTTACTGACATGGTGAGAGACAGTTACCCAAAACTTTAAAGAGGCAGTCAGATCACACTCTTCAGCACCCCTTTGGTAGAATGTGGTGATAGGTTTTACTTAGAGCAGGCCAAAAAACCACTTGAATTTCTATCCTGCGGGATTTTTTGAGATTTTGAAATTTCATTTAGTCCCAAATTGAGATGAAAAGTTGAAATCTCTGAATTTTTTGTGAAAAAAAATTCCAAAATATTTTTTGACCTTATCAAAAAGTTTTGTTCCAATAAGGTCAAAATGTTTTGTTTTGACTTTATCATTTTGACTACTGCTCTCTATTCAAAATTATAGTTAAAACAAAACAATAGCATCAAAAATGGAGTGTTTTGACCTTGCCAAAACAAAATGTTTTCAGATTTTCTCATCAAAAAGTTCGATGAAATCAATACATCCCCATGAAAAGTTTTGAATTTGTCCAGTCAGCATTTTCCAAACAGAATTGTTCTGCTGGAAAATTTTCAACTATTCACAAGCACCTTCTTGCTTCCTACAAGTAAATATTAACATCAACAACATTCTATTTAGAAGTTGAAGGTTTTTCTATCCAGCTCTTTTGTATTAAGATTGGGTTACACTGGACGTATCAAAATATATAAGGCCTGACAACTGCCTTGCATCTTATGTAGTCATTTACCTCTCCGCAAAGTGAATGCAAACTGGGGGTAAAATACCTTCATTCTCATTTAGCAGCATCTTACATGCATTTAGTAACATCTTAACATGCTTTCTGCAAGGCAATGGAGAACCAGGACTATGAATTCTCCATGTGATCTCTGAACGTCTGGTCTTGGGGCTTACAATGTCCTTGATGGCCTTCTTGCCAGACACATCATTCACACACAAAAAATGTGCTAAAGCTGCAGCATATGGGCTGGCTGAGGCTGAATGTAGAGGTGGATGCAAACATCACACTTTTCCTTGCAGATATATGTCCTAATACAGCTTCTTCCATATTAATTGCAGCTTACATAAGTTCTATTTACCAGAGACCTGTTAACCTCTAGAACTTTGGAAGCAAATTGTTTTCTTTGATCAGCTTGGAGCCTGTGCACCCTGGAACAATAAACTTTCACAATGATTACTCTTTTGCATGCACACCAAATGGTGCTTGTAGCAAAGTGCTGTGTTTTCATTTGGACAGGCGTCTCAGACAGCCTTAAGAGCAGAAAGTATCTGAACTGTTATTACTGACTGGGTCCATAATAAAGCACTGAATATTTCTTCCAGTATGTAGGCTCCTTGAGAACTCTGGATTCTGCACATCGTGTAACAGTAGCCATTAGAGTCAGAGGATAGTGACTTTTGTCATGTGACAGGGTTATTAACCTATTATAACTATGGACATAGTTTGACTTCTATATTTGGAGGGGCAGCTCCAGTCAGGCCAATGGAACCATGCAGAAGGGTTACAATTGAAAGTCTCATAGGGCTCAATTTGCTCCCATTTAAGACAAACCAAGAATCCCATTAACTTCAGTGGGAGCAATATTAGGTCCTAGTACAGTAATCTAAAATTTTTAATGTGGACTTTTTTTAAGCATCTGAATTTTTTTCCCACCTCATTGACTCTCCATCTTTCTCAAATCCCAGTTTAAGACACATTTTCCTCACTCGTAGGAAAAGCTTTTTGACAATCAAACACAGAATATTTTCCAGGGTGTTTATCTGGAACAACACCAGGATTATCGTAATTACCCTAAATCAAACCTTTCTATTAAAGTATTAAAGATAATTGAATAAGAAGTATTCTGAGTTCAGCAGAGCATTAACAAATCCACAGTGTTCTATAGCTGTTATCTGTTCTCTAGTACTGCAAATTGTAACTGCCTGCCCATGTTTATGACTCAAGGGAAAATCATTTCTGTGGACCCAGGAGGCTAAGGAAGTCTTTCACCCTCCTAGTTCAATCTGCAAGCTGACTTTGTTGGGGCATAGTTTTTGGTATGGTGAGTTGTTGACAGTTGGTCCCTAATGCAGTATGTCTGAATGGAAATTCCATCTCCTAATGCACCAGCATTGCTGGAGGAGTGCTGGGTGTACCTTTTCCTAGGCGTAGCAAGTCTCGCGTCATGCAGTGTTCTCACAGACACATTATTTCTTACAAAAGGATAATGCCTCCAGGAATCTCTGTTTGGCCAATGCATCTCCTCCCCCCGCAGCAAGGCTTATTCTCTTAGGAGACATCACATCATATTCTTCCTACCCAGTGTGACACAGACACTGGGAGTGCTGAAATGCACACAGGACCATCTTAAAAAAGCCACTGCTTTACCCTCAGGAACAGGAGAAAGTTAACTTCAAAATAAAAAAGTCTGAATTTCATACTGCAGAATGCTCTAGATGAACCCTGAATATTCTCAAGATGTTTGAGAACCCTAGGTAGCCTCCAAGCCCTCAGCTGATAAGTCTTCCTTATCAGCTGAATGAAAAGACCTTTCTAGGTAATGCTCCTGGCAATTCAATAATGAGGTTGACAAATCTCTGGCAGGGTTAGTACCAGACCCTGCAGATTTGCAAACAGATGTCTAACAAAGTTATAAATAAAATAACTTAGTTCAGCCCAGAGCCCTAAGTTCCTGTTACACTAAAGCTCTCTTCCTTGCAACTCTTGAATAACATTGAGAAAGTTGCTGTCTGAGGCCATGTCTACACTACAGAATTATGTGAACCTAACTTACATCGGCATACAGCCACTGCAGTTACTAAATCACCTGCGTGTGCACACTTGGCTCCTTGTGTTGGCGATGTGTGACCTCACCAGGAGTGCTTGTATCAGTTGTACTGTCAGTGTGGGGCATTATGGGATGGCTCCTGAAAGCCAGTAACTATCAACGTAAGCAACACTGACCTAATTACATTGACTGTGTTGCTACTAAATCAGCATAGGAAGTCAGTGGAAGCCAAATTTAAATGAAGACACTTCCATGACTAGGTTGACAGAAGGCAGTTTACGTCGACCTAACTATGTAGTGTAGACCAGGCCTGCATTTGGAGCGGGAATGAAAAGTACACACAGAGAAACACACCATATTCATGAACTGAGGTAGTAAATTGACACATGGAGGCTCTCTAGACCCACAGGTTGGTATCACTCATAAATTAATTATTATTAGTAGTAGTATTAGTATTGTGATAGTGCCCAAAGGCCGCTCATAAGGTTGCCAACCCTCCAGGATTGGCCTGGAGTCTCCCGGAATCGGAATTGATCTCCCGGTGATTATTGAAAGCTATCCAGGAGATTTTAATAGGATATTTTAAGAAAATGACATTATGTCAGGTTGGAAAAAAAAATCTCCCAGAACAGCTTCAGTCAGAGTTGGCAATCCTAGCTGCTCAAGGAACAAGGCCCCATAGTAGACATTGTGAACACAATATGAGGGACAGTCCCTACTGCAAGTAGTTTGTAATCTAAGGCCCAAATTCAATGAGATGCTTAAGCATATGCTTAACTTTAAGTTGAAATGAATGGGACTACTCATCTGCATAAAGTTAGGCATGTGTTTGAATAAATTTGGGGCCTAAGGAATCACTGAGGTGGAGGTGGGTAGGAATAACCAATCTCCCTTATACTTTGCAAGTGTTAGAGCTGTTTCCTAAATGGCATGCCTTGGCAGACAATGTTATGTATGGAACTTCACTAGCTTACTCCAGCTTGTAGCCAGTGAAAGATGTCTCTCCTTGATGAATAAGCCAAATTCTTCAGCATTAACTTTTAATATTATGCAACAGCCACATTCTATAATTTGAGAACTCAAATTTAGCAATTTCCTGAAGCTTTGACAGTGGAGAGCATGCTTTCTTGAATGGTGTGTGCTGAATGGATTATGCCTTTCTTCTGAGGGCAGTCTGAATCACTGGTTTAATGTGTGCCACTTATTTCATATAATCTTTCTATAGTTTACAACCTGGCTGCTTAGTTGCATGAGCTGCATTTTGCTTGCTTCTAATTAGGAGTTACACAATAGGTTTATGATGTGTCATGGTGTCATACGGTCTGGGCCATTAGTTATACATTCCTCCTTGTAAGATGGCAGTGATGGTAAGAAAGGACATCATCTTTCCAAATCTATACATCATTTCAAACTGCTGAACCACAGCGCTTTCTAGTACAGTGAAGAGCAAGCATCACATGACACAGCATGTAACAAACAACTTACCCATTTTTTTCACATTTTAAAACAATTTCATATTCAAAAGATGTGACCTATCCGAAACCACAGAGCTTGTGCACCACTGAATGGCTTAAAAGCCTTGTCTGTCAAAAATTATTTACAGCTTTCTGGGACATGTATGTACTGAAAAGCTACACATGCTGGGCTGTGCAGTGGTGTGATCTAATCAGAGGCAAAGAGGGCTGATGGAGCCTCCAGCATCCCTGAACTGCAACTCTCTAGTCTAGGAAAAAGCAGGCTGTGCATGTTTCTATAGTTCTATTAGTTCCCCTGTGCTGATCCATAAGAAGGGAGAGGAATACAACTGTTTAATAAAAAAAAAAAAATTTCAAAAAAGTTGAAAAAAGACCTGAATTTCCATTTTTTTTGTAGTTTGGGACACCTCATGGACACCCCATATGATGATTGGGTGGGTGGTAAGCAGAATAGATGGATTGATGGTCAGATGCCTGTGTGTCCATGATGACCATTGTGAGGAGGGCTTTCCTTTTCTCCACCTGGTCCCTAACACAGTACACACATTCATGCAGAGTCTGTTCTGAAGCACAGAAATTAAACAAACAACAACAAAAAGCACAAACGTCAGCTGTCCTTCCTAGTCTTCATTGCTCTTAGGTTTCCTAGCTCAGGAATGCTCAGCTCACACCACTCTTTTCCCTAGAAAACCAGTTGTATTTCCTTATGCCATGGTGGGGGGGGAATGAACAACATGCAACTCAGCAGCTCATCAACAACCACACCACACCAAAACAGAGGGCTGTAATTGAAGAGGGGCTGTAATTGATTTTTGATTTTAAAACTTGTTACAAAGTACAAGGGATGTCAGCCTTAGAGAGAACACACCCTTTTTCTTCCCTTTAGAAGAGAAGAAGACCTCCACCTTTCCCTTTTTTTTTTTTGATACCTCTCTTTCCAGAGATGTATATCTATCCACATTGATGTAGTGATACCTAAAAAGTACCTGACCCTGTCCACACCACCTGTAAACACACTGAAAATTTCTGGATGAAAAAACAGGATCCCCACTGATGGACTGTCAGTACCTGAATGAGACTAGAAGAGTCTAAGAGAGAGAGAGTCAGAAACAGAATAGAAAAACATACGAGAAAAATATAAGAAGAAATAAACACAGCAAAATGTGGGCAGTAAAAAATTAGCTTTGCTTTTTACTAGCTATTTTTTAAAGCTCAAAATCAGTCTCCACAAAAAGAGTCTCTCTCTCACCAGTCTCCTCTCAGTATCCTATGAGCTACTCACTCACCACTCTCAGAGCTCACTGTGGGCAAAGCAGCCAAGTAAAGTACAGTGTAGTTTCAAGTCAAAAATCAGTGTATAGTCCCAATCAGTCTTACACTCAGGTCAGCCCACAGGTAATCAAAAAGGTCTCTCAATGACAAATGCAAAGTGTGCTCAGCCAGAACTGGCTTCCTGGGTTATAGTAGAGATAAGATCCTTCCTTCTTCCCCTTCTCCTTCACAGTCCATTTTCAGACCCTTTCAGCCCTGATTTTATTTTGCTGCTAAGCCCTGCCAGCTGCTTGCTGCTGCTGTCTGCAGAACTGCTGGGCTGCTGACTCCCAGCCCATCTAATCAACACCCCTAGAAGGCTTAAGCAACCCTGAAGATCCAAAATTTGCTTTTTTCTTTCTTTTACTCTTAAAAGTGCACCTTTCTTCAGCAGGGCAGCAGGGGGGTGGAATGCCTGCCTTCACCTTTCACAAGAGCATATACAGAAACAAGTACAGACTTAGATAGCACATTATGTATTGGATGATCTCCTCCTGTTTGATCCTTGTGATCACAATATTAATTTCTGACTTTCTCTAATTGAAATGAATTGAAGTGTCCTGACGTGGCTCAGGTCCTTCTCAAGCCAACTGTAGGATGATCATTACAGGCAGTTGTTCCTTTGCCTCTAAGGTGCTCCCCTTGTGGAGTCCGAGACCTGTTAGGATGTTGGGGGATAATATTTATTTTTATTACAATATACTGAAAACTGTCTCACTGTTAATAACCATGTCTCCTATTGATGAACAGTGTTGTTTTCTGTGTTGTATGCTTTTAGTGTTATTAGAAATCTAATGTTCCCTGATAAAGTCAGTTTAGGAAATTTTGTTAGCACCCTTCCCAGCTTCTTAAGGCTGTGACTTCTCCAGCTTTTCCCTATCACCTGCTATCAATTGCTGGTGTCAGGAAGGTGCAGTCATCCTGGCTGATGAACAGAGCTTGGAGGATACTGAAAAAAAGTCTGCCATGAATATTTACTCTGATTTTTAGATTATTTTGCTTTAGCAGTACCTGGGCCCCTTTTGTGCTGCTTTCTCTGAACTTCCAAGTGTTTGAGATTTTTTTGGCAGCAGTGTTTGTGGAAACTGAATGCTAAATTTGTACGTACCAGTATTTGCACTGCTAATGCTTCCATGCTTGTTTAATGAGGCAACAGAAACTGCTGACCCATTAAGACTAACCAAAACAGCTCCAATTTTAAATAGGGAATATTCACAGCTAACTGTTCACAATCAATCAGCAGAATTGACTGTGAACTAAAAATACTGCCTGAATAAATGTTAACAGATAAATTCATGGAAATTATGATCTGCTTGTGTGTATATTCCAACAGCAGAATAAAAGGCTAAATTAGTTGGATTAATTATTCATTGCTGTTGTGTATTTGGTTGTCGTGGTAATAGAATCTTGTTATTGCTATGGCAACTGAGTTAGATTATTAGGGGATAGGCCAGCCAGTTTTGGCTGGTTTCTGGTTAGTTCAGTGGGAATCCTGTGCTGCCTCAGTAACAGAAGGAAGTAGAAGTCAAGGTACAAAAAAAGCCCCTTTTTTCTGCTGGAAGGGGGTGAGAACTGGCTTGTTTGCACTGACTGCAAACTGAAACTAAAACCATGGCTACACTTACGGGGCCACTGGAACCTTTTGAGGATATTATAGTGCAATGGCATGTATATACTGAGAGTTCTGAGCTTTTTGTTATTGCAAATGACATTACAGAAGAGAAGAAGGTGCCAATATTCTTAAGTATTGTAGGGGCTAAGACCTACTCCCTGCTACGCAGCTTACTACACCCTGTTAAGCCTGAGACCAAATCTTACAGTGACATTGTGGAAATCCTGGGGTCCCATTTTTTCCCAACCAAACCATTGGTAATTGCTAAAAGATATAGGTTCCACAAAAGAGACCAAGAAGAAGATGAAACAGTTGTACAATTTGTAGCGATTTTGAAAAAGCTTGCGGAACACTGAATTTAAGGAGATGTTAAATGATGCCCTACGTGACAGGTTAGTGTGTGGTCTGCACAGTGAAGCTATATGGAAGCGCCTATTGGTAGAGGCTCAGCTTACCTTACAGAAGGCTGTTGATATTGCGGTCTCCATGGAACTGGCTACAAAGGAGGTGCAATACATCGGTGCATCCCCTAGGGTGCATAAGGTGTCACAAGAACCTACCCACAAAACTGTGGGGATGTCATATGACTGTGGTAAGCCGGGTCACCAGGCATCAGAATGCTGGTGTAAGTACCTGGCGTGTCGACACTGTGGCAAAAAGGGACACATTGAGTGTGCCTGTAAACAAAAGAAAGAGTCCTGTGGTCTGGCCGACCAAAAAGGGAAATCTGCATACCCTAGAGCAGACCCAGGGAGACACCTCATCACAAGAAGTGTCACTCCACATTTTGTCTTTGGCAGTGGGCTCACATGAATACTGGGTAACTCCATTGTTGGATGGCAAACCTATACGCATGGAACTGGACACTGGTGCAGCCATCTTGCTGGTCTCTGAGACTGTGTATGAAGAAAAGCTACAGCATCTTCTGTTTAAGGCAACAAAAACTGTTCTGAAGACGTATATGGGAGAAGCTGTGCCCATGTTGGGCACTACTGATGTTAAGGTGGAGTTCAATGGACAGGCTGCTAAATTGCCATTTTTTGTGGTGAGAGGTAATTACCCAGCCTTAATGGGTAGGTCTTGGCTTAGGAAGATTCAGCTGAACTGGGCAGAAGTGCACCAAATGACAAAAAAAGAAACCAGTCTGACCGCTATATTAAGGAAACATGCTGATGTTTTTGGAGAGGATCTGGGAAGTATGAAGGGAATCACTGTGCCATTGAACATTAAACCTGACAGTCAACCAAAATATCTGAAAGCCAGAACCGTGCCATATGCCATCAGGATGAAAGTTGAAATGGACCTGGAGTACCTAGTCACAAATGGAGTCCTCATACCAGCAACCCATAGCCCATGGGCAACTCCTATCATTCCAATAATGAAGAAAGATGGCTCCCTCCGGATTTGCAGTGATTTTAAAGTCACTGTCAATCCGGTGTTGTGTGCACAGCAATGCCCACTCCCCCACATCTATAATCTCTTCTCAGGCCTGGCTGGGGGACAAAAGTTCAGTAAGATTGAGCTGAGTCAAGTGTATTTACAGATGCATGTCGATGAAAAGTCCCAAGAGCTGTTGACTATTGTGATGCATAAAGGGTTTTAGTGATAGTGTCGCCTACCCTTTGGAATAACATCTGCTCCCGCCCTGTTCAAGAGGGCTATGGACCAGATCTTGTGTGGCTTGCCAGGAGTCTAGTGCAATCTGGACGACATCCTAGTCGCTGGAAGAAATGAGGAGGATCACCTAAAGTATTTAGAGGCTACCCTACAAAGACTGGAAGAGTATGGCCTATGAGTCCGCAAAGACAAGCATGAATTGTTCCAGCCCTTTGTTGAATATTTGGGACACATCATTCATGCTATGGGTCTTCATAAGGCCCCTGCAAAAGTTAAGGCTATTGTGGAGGCTCCCCCTCCTCAAAATGTTAGCCAGCTTCGCTCATTTCTAGGACTATTAAACTATTATGGAAAGTTCATCTCAGAGTTAGCCACACTGCTAAAACCACTTCATGAACTCCTTGAGCAGAACAAGGCCTCGAAGTGGACTGAAGCCTGTGATGTTGTATTTAACATTGCTAAATTCTGAAGTTCTGATGCACTTTGATCCATCCTTACCCCTACAGTTGGCCTGCGATGCCTCCCCTTATGGAGTGGGAGTGGTGTCACACATTATGCCTTCTGGAGAAGAGAGGCCTATTGCTTTTGTTTCACACACTCTAAGCAAAGCAGAAATTAACTACGCCCAAATCGAATGTGAGGCATTGGGAATTGTTTTCGGAATTCGGAAGTTTCATCAGTACCTGTTCGGACAGAAATTTACGCTTCTCACAGACCATCGACCTCTGACTTCAATTTTTGGACCCCACACAGGCATTCCCCCATTAGGTGCTAGTTGTATGCAATCTTGTGCATTGTTGCTTTCTGTGCACACATATGAAATCAAATATCGGAAATCCACTCTGCACAGCAATGCAGATGGTCTCTCAAGGCTGCCTTTGCCAGTCAAATGTCAAGATATTGCCCAGAAGGAAATCTTTTACTTTGAACAGGTAGAGAATACACTCATCACTGATACTCAGGTAAAGAAGGTAATTCATGTTGACCCAGTATTGTCCCAAGTTATGGACCTGGTGATGCATGGAACATCTCGACAAACCTCTCCAGTCTCACCTGACCTTGTTACCTACATGTCCAGGAGGACGGAGTTATCAATCCAATCTGATTATTTGTTGTGAGGGAGATGTGTCATTATCCCACCACTGAGATCACAGATGTTAGAACAGCTATGTTCCGGTCACTGTGGAATAGTGCACATGAAGGAAATTACACTAAGCTATTTTTGGTGGCCTGGATTGGACAGTGGTAGTGAAGAGAAGGCAAGAAAAAAAATAATAAAAAATAATAATTGGAGATATACCTATCTCCTAGAACTGGAAGGGAGCTTGAAAGGTCATTGAGTCCAGCCCCCTGCCTTCACTAGCAGGACCAAGTACTGATTTTTGCCCCAGATCCCTAAGTGGCCCCCTCAAGGATTGAACTCACAACCCTGAGTTTAGCAGGCCAATGCTCAAACCACTGAGCTATCCCTCCCCCCAACTTGTATATTATGTCAGGGTGTGAGGAATACAGCCCAGTGGGCACCTCTACACCCATGGGACTGGCCTGAAAACCTGTGGCAATGTATTCATGTTGACTTTGCTGGCCCACTTGGTAGTGGTAGACACCCATTCTAAATGGCAAGAAGTCTCTATAATGCAATCCACTACTGCAGAGAGTATTATCCAAAAACTACAGGGACTCTTTAGTTGTTTCGGTCTGCCAGAACAACTTGTGAGTGACAACAGACTACAGTTCGACTCTCGGGAGTTTCAAAATTTTATGAAGGCAAATGGGACACACCACATCACTTCAGCACTGTATCATCCATCCACGAATGGATTAGTTGAAAGATTTGTTCAGACAATGAAACAAGCTTTGAAATCGGCAAGGGAACAATTATCCATTCAAAAGCATCTGGACACCTTCTTACTATCCTACAGAAACACATCTCATGCTACGACCAAGGCATCCCCTGCCTTTCTAATGATGGGACGACAGCCACACACTTGCTTTGATCTGCTGAAACCTTCTGAACCCTGACAAATTGTGCAACGTCAGCAGCAAGATCAAGTCATCAGGCATGCACCCAGAGCAAAAGACTGAACCTTTAGCCCGGGACAGCTGATTTTGCCTCAGAATTATACTTCTGGAGCTAAATAGGTCCCTGCCACTGTCATTGCTCAAACAGGACCTGTTTCCTACAAGTCTGGACTGCAGAGGATCTCACCTGGCGGCAACATATAGATGAGCTGTTGCCAGGTAATACCAGTCCTCAGGACACATCTTCAGTTGAGTTGCCTGACTTCACCACTTCCGGAGAGACACCAAATCAAGAGTCACCTACTCCTGACTTTCCCCCTCCATTACTGCTGGTGGCAGAGATACCCTCCTCCCCAGAATGAGCGGATACCACATCCTCACCCATTCGCACTATGAACCCTGAGCCCATTGTCAGGCCTGCACCCAAGACACTTTCAGGTGCAACAACACCGGAAGTGCGCCATAATCCACCTAAAGACAGAAGGCCTCCTCAATAGCTGGATCTTTAGGTAGGGTGAACCCACAGTTACAGGGCAAAATAATCCCCAGGGTTTAGCCGGGAACGGAGGCAGTCTACCCTCCTTCTCTAGTTTAGTGTTTGTTTTATTTAGGGGATGTTCTCATTAAGGGGGGAGGAATATGTTGTGTATTTGGTCATTGTGGTAATAGAATCTTGTTGTTGCTATGGCAACTGAGTTAGATTATTAGGAGATAGGCCAGCCAGTTTTGGCTGGTTTTTGGTTAGTTCAGTGTGTGGCAATAAATGGCTGCTTTTAAGGTTTACAGCTCTCTCTGTCTCCAGTGATTTCTTCCTAAAACTGTTGCCCACAAGGATATAACAGTTTCAAGTTTATTTATTTAACCAGCTCTTTTGACGAACAACTTCCCTTCTCCTTTTGAGTGCTGCATGCCAAGTAAAAGGAGCATTATCTATTTCTGCCCTTACTTAAAATTATGTCATGATGTAAACGAGATGGCAGCCTCCCTCATTTGTCTTACTGAGCAGCATGATGGCGAGGCAATAATTAATGTCAAGAGTACATTTATTATTGTTCTCGTGGTACATACTGCTGCATCCTTGTATCATTGTTAGGGTCATCCTCGTACCTACACACCCGCCCACCCACCCACACGACTCAATGGTCAATGGCTGATTATGTTTTTTGCTATGTATAGACAGAGCTGTGTGAACCTATTAACAATCTCCTAAATCATCCAAATTCATATTTAATTTTAATATGTATATAATATACATTTTTATATTAAAGTAACACTTAATTGAATTTATACAACTAGAGCATAAGGGAATCAAAAAATCACTACCCACTACTTCATCAGCAAACTTGATTTTCCTATTATCCACTTTTCCATCCTCAAAGATTTAATCTGTTAATTATTCTTATTTTCACAAATTCTGCACCACAGATCATGGAGAAGGGGCATTTTAATTATCAACAAAACTCAACCAAAATCTGCTTTTAATCTACGTGATACAGCTCTGCATATACACATTTGATACTTGGTACAAGTCCACATTGCAGTGATTCTGGAGAACTCAAACTATGGTACAACAATACCAAGTACGTCAGTAATACAACTAAAATAGTCTAAGCAATTACATTCAAAACCACAATTCTTTTACTTCTAGGGACAGATGGACCCAAAGCAAAAGCCAGGTCCAAACAAAGATCTCATTTTGGAGTTGTCAAAATGGGAACCCAGATCTATCTTTATAATGGAATTGACCAAATGCCTGAATCTGAACATCTGTGGATTGTGAAGTACCAAAAATCCTGATCTGGCTCTGAACTTTGAGGCTTGAGCCCACTTCTATTAATACACCAGAAAACTTTCCCCTCCCCAGTAAGTAAACTGGTAGTTTCCATTTCCTTTGTATTTATTTATTTAGAGATTAGAAGAAATGTCCCCAAACACATTTCTGTATCTTCTTCTGAATCCCCCCACAGATGTTACAGCAAATAGTTCAAATGGCACTTATATTAGCACAGCATTTTTTATCATAATCATTATCCCAACCATAAAAGATAGTGCTTTATATCCTTATGCGTCATACAATGTGAAATTTTCAGGACATAATAATGTCACATCTGTCATGATCCCAATAAAAATCTCATCTAGGAATTTATCTTGTGGCATTTTGCCTGTTAGATGGGAAAAACATGAATTTTATGATTTGATAACAAACTGTTTTTCCTCTTTTCTTTGCCATTAATGCAGTGACATGCACAACAGAATAGAAAGCATTCTTCAGGGTACCTTTAAAATGGGCTTTGGCAGATATACATTTGAATAAAGATCGATTACGGAGTTCATATATCCATAAGAATTCTGGCTTCCAATGAAAATCACTCTTTTAGGAACTGAAGTCTAATAGCTCTCTGGAGATAGGTCAGGAAGGTCAGTTTGTAGGTGTATATTGTGGGAGAGGATTGCTAAATAGAGCATGTCTTGGAGACATATGGGGAGGGCTGGGAGAGTAGGAGGGGACAAAGGACAAATTCAGAAACAAAGCTGAATGTAAAGATTTTCAGCTTGAAGTTGGATCTGAAGTAAAGATCTGTCCATGAAATGAAATTTTACCACATTTCCTCAACTAAATCATTGATGTCTCCTATGTCAATCCCCATCAAAATTTGTTGAGTAGATGTGGGAACCTAAAACGCCTTCTCAACGTGTCTAACCATAATGTGCCTTCTCAGAGTGTCTAACCATAAAGAAACATGGATTCCGTGTCCCATTAAAAATATACTTTCACCTATACTTTGCACTTTGATAAATCTCTGGGAGTTAGTTCCATTCTCCAACTTTTCAGCCTATGTTAGTTATAAATATCCTATCAATGCCACCTTTACCATATTAACTACTTCTCTTTGTATCAAAATGAATTGGTTGTTTTTCCATCTTCCCGTTTAAAAAGTAACTATTCTAATAGTACTATAATGAATAAACTAATGTGTCTGTATACCACTGTCTTCTACTGGAGAAGATCAGAACTGCTCAGCTGTTTCATTAACCTTATAGTGCTAAAACAATGGAGAAGACCTGTGCTGCTGAAATAAGAGGGTCAAGTTTTGTCTCCATTGTTGCTGAGAAGTTTGAGCATCCACAGTAAGTACTATTGTGAAAACTGTAATGTCCTGCGTGGCTATGATACCTTATTGTTCTATGAAAGTATTAAGAGGTAGAAGTCTTCAGAACAAAGGTAGGCCCTGTCTCTCCAAATATCATGACAAGTAGCTTGGGAATGACTAAAACACTGCAATAAGTCTGAAACACACCCAACCAGAAAAAACACCCCTTATCCTTACAACAGCACCACATTTATGGGAATTAATGGGATTTTTGCCTGAATAAGGAGCATTACCAGGGCCTAAGAGGTCTCTCTCGGTTTCCTCATAGGCCAACATCCTACCTTCAGCCTGCAGTCCAAGTACGAGGTGGATGCCAGGCAGACATGCTGCCTGCCTGGAAGGGAGGACTCTCCTTGTCTCCTACCCTGCCACAGTCTGAATACAGGGACACTATGCAAAAAGATAATTTAACTGGCTTTTATGGGCTGTAATAACCCTCCACATGCTTTATAAATCCTCACTGCTGGGAGGATAAAACAAAAGATCTGCACAGTGGTGTATCATCTGGTCTCTTCCATAGACCGTTCCTGCCTCTTCCCCTTCCAAAAGCCCCCTCCCCCGCTTCGGTGCTGCCCCATGCACCATCTGTAGCCACAGACCCTCAGTCAGTTTCCCAAAGAAAGACTAAAAAATTACTGCATTGCAAAAGAAAATCTGGGAAAGCAGAGCGCAGTTCAGCAGAGCCCCAGTGCGCCACATGAATCTTCCGGAGTCCATACTTGGTTTGAAAGAGTTTTTTGTGCTTTAGTCACAGGCGTAGAATTTTCTGCCCATGGAAGATCACTTGGGCTTTTCATAGTTTCATCAACTCCTTGTTTTAAACTCTTTGGTTTTGGGACTAGTAACATTCTTGCATCTCCTAGCCTGCCCAAATTTGAGTTTCAATTAACAAACTTCGGAAGTAAGAAGTAATATCTGAGGAGAAGAGTTGTTCCTGAGAAGAGCAGAACCTCTAGCCATTAACCCCACATGGTCCTCTATCTCCAGTAAATGTTTTGTGGCTTGCTCAGTATTGCTATTATAAGATGAGTACAAAGAATAAATATAGATTTTGATAAATTCTCTTATTTTGGGGGGGAGGGAGTTATTTTGGGACATTACATGTGTGACATCAATAACGACTCACATCACACAGTCTTTCAACAACTTTTAAGAGTTGCACATTTTAAAAGTATTTGCATAAAGATGGCACCTGCTACCATATCTCTGTATGGGACTGTTCTTTACCAGCTGGTGGCCATACAATCATTATGTCTACAGTGCCATTGGTGTGCGTAGTGTTTTACAGACATTAAAAACAGGCCTTTGCCCAAAACAGCTTACAGTAGAAGGCCTCTTGTCATAGGGTCTCACCCCCACTTTGAGCTTGTGGGTTCAAAGATGGGGACCCGCATGTATTCTCCCCCCACCCTAACCCTTAGGGTATGTTTCCTTCTCGCTGCCACCACTCGATTGATTCGGTGAATCGAGACACCCCTCTGTTCCCCCCTCCTCCTTCCAGAGACTTTCCTGGGGAAGCACAGATCAAATCACAGAGGGAGAAAGATTCCTTTCACTTCCCTCTCCCTTCCCTGCTTTCTCTGCTTGGAGACAACCCTTGTCTCCACAGAGTGACGCCTAGCTTCCTTCCCCTGAATCCACAGGTAAGGATCTTAACCAAGTCCTGAACCTAAAAGAGTTTATTAAAAGAATAAAAAACGAAAAAAATACACAATCTCTATGAATCCAAGATAGACATTCATAGGGTCTAATCTTATTAATCCCTGGAGAAATTTCTCCCTTTTCCTCAGTACAAACAATACAGGCAAAATTACGAATAATCAATACAAACACACAGAATTGCAGACACAGGATTCTTAGATGAAATTACCCAGTACTTCTAATACTCACTAGCTTGAATAGAAGAAATTAGTTCAGAAAGATGAGCAGACTTGATTAAGCGTCTGGGCTGGTGTAGTTCCAGACGGCTAAGAACACAGAACAAAAGAACACAGAGACTCAAGTTCCCGCTCTCTGGGATTTTCAAATTCTCTTCCCTGATTGGTCCTTTGATCAGGTGTTTCACCAGGTCTGTGTTAACCCTTTACAGGTAGAACTTAACCCTTAACTAACTACTTATGACACGCCCCCCAAATCACCAACAGTGGGAGCACTGGCGGTGATTTCCTCCTAACCTGTAAAACCAACAGAGTAATAAACACATGCACTATTACATATATTACTAAGCATATAACATGTAAAGAACACTTTTTAGCCACTAGATTCTGGGAAACTGTCACGAGAGAGTGCATCAGCAACTTTGTTGGAAGCTCCTGAAATGTGTTGAATTTCAAAATCAAAGTCTTGGAGAGCTAAACTCCATCTGATAAGTTTTTTGTTGTTTCCCTTGTTAGTATGAAGCCACTTTAGTGCAGCATGATCAGTTTGTAGCTGAACTGCCATCCCCAAACGTATGGGCGTAGCTTTTCCAAGGCATACACAATGGCGTAACACTCTTTTTCACTGACGGACCAGTGGCTTTCCCTCTCAGACAGCTTCTTGCTGAGAAACACGACAGGATGGAAGTTGTGATCCGGTCCTTCCTGCATTAGAACTGCTCCTACCCCACGGTCAGATGCATCGGTGGTAACTAGGAAGGGTTTGTCAAAGTCCGGGGCCCGTAATACAGGGTCAGACATGAGCATTGCCTTAAGCTGGATAAAGGCTTCCTGACACTCATCAGTCCACGTAACTGCATTTGGCTGGGTTTTTCTGGTCAGATCAGTTAGTGGAGCAGCGATTTGGTTGTAGTGTGGTACAAATCGCCTGTAATATCCAGCCAAACCTAAGAAGGATTGGACCTGTTTCTTTGACCTTGGGACAGGCCACTGTTGGATAGCCTCCACCTTGGCCTGTAGGGGGTTGATGGTTCCTTGACCCACCTGGTGTCCTAGGTAAGTCACTCTGTTTTGGCCTATTTGACACTTTTTGGCCTTAACAGTTAGTCCTGCCTGCCTGATGCGCTCTAAAACCATTTTCAAATGTTCTAGGTGTTCGGACCATGAATCAGAAAAAAATGGCCACATCATCGAGGTATGCAACTGCACAGTCTCCCAATCCTGCTAGTAGACCATCCACCAGCCTTTGGAAGGTGGCAGGTGCATTCCGCAGTCCGAACGGAAGCACAGTAAACTCATACGCCCCTGCATGGGTGATGAAGGCAGACTTTTCCTTGGCAGGTTCATCCAGTGGTACTTGCCAGTACCCCTTGGTTAAGTCAATGGTAGAGATGAACTGGGCACGTCCCAACTTTTCCAATAGCTCATCAGTGCGTGGCATTGGATAGTTGTCAGGGCGAGTAACAGCATTAAGCTTTCGGTAGTCCACACAAAAGTGTATTTCCCCATCTGGTTTGGGAACCAGAACCACTGGAGATGCCCATGCACTGGTAGAAGGGCGGATGATACCCATCTCCAACATGTTGTCAATCTCCTGTCTAATAGCAACTTTGGCATGAGGTGACACCCGGTAGGGTGGGGTCCTAATCGGGTGAGCATTACCTGTGTCAATGGAGTGGCAGGTTTGCTCAGTCCATCCTGGGTTGGCTGAGAACAAGGGCGCAAAGTGAGTGCACAGCTCCTTGATCTGTTGCCGCTGCAGACGTTGCAGGGTTGTGGAGAGGGTCACCTCTTCCACACCACCATTTCTTTTACCTTCGTAGTAGACACCTTCAGGCCACTCGGTGTCATCTCCTTCCTGAACTGTAAAGTGACAGACCTGTAATTCTCTGGGATAAAAGGGCTTTAGAGAGTTAACATGAAACACTTTAGGCTTTAAAGAGGAATCAGGGAATGTTATGAGGTAGTTAACAGCTCCCAGGCGCTCCTGGACCATGTATGGTCCTTCCCAGGACGCTTCCATCTTATGGGCCTGTTGCGCCTTCAAGACCATGACCTGGTCTCCTACCTTGAAGGACCGCTCCTTGGCATGTCGATCATACCAGACCTTTTGCTCCGCTTGAGCATCTCTTAAGTTCTCTCGAGCAAGGGCCCAAGAGTCTCGGAGGGTGTTTTGAAGGTTGCTTACAAAGTCCAGAATGTTAGTCCCTGGAGGAGGTGTAAACCCCTCCCATTGCTGCTTTACCAGATGTAATGGCCCCTTAACCTCATGGCCATACACCAGCTCGAATGGTGAGAATCCTAAACTGGGATGTGGAACAGCCCTGTAGGCAAACAGCAACTGTTGTAACACTAGATCCCAATTATTGGAGTGTTCATTGACGATTTATGGATCATGGCCCCCAATGTTCCATTAAACCTTTCCACTAGGCCATTAGTTTGGTGGTGGTACGGGGTGGCAACCAAATGATGCACCCCATGAGTTTCCCACAGGTCTTTCATGGTCCCTGATAGGAAATTTGTTCCCGAATCTGTTAGAATCTCGAAGGGCCAACCCACCCTGGTAAAAATGTCAGTTAAGGCCTGGCACACAGTTTGAGCCCTGGTGTTGCCTAGAGCTACTGCTTCCGGCCATCTGGTAGCAAAGTCCACAAAAGTCAGTATGTACTGCTTTCCTCTGGGGGTCTTTTTTGGGAAAGGACCCATAATATCCACAGCTACTCGCTGAAATGGGACCTCAATTATGGGAAGTGGCTGGAGAGGGGCCTTGACCTGGTCTTGAGGTTTTCCTACCTTTTGGCATACCTCACAAGACCGGACATACTTGGCAACGTCCTTGCCCATCCCCTCCCAGTCGAAGGACCTGCCCAACCTGTCTTTGCTTCGGTTCACCCCAGCATGGCCACTGGGATGATCATGGGCTAAGCTTAAGAGCTTTTCCCGGTACTTCGTCGGAACTAGCAACCGTTTTTGAGGATGCCAGCCCTCCTGGTGTCCACCAGAAAGACATTCCTTGTATAAAAGTCCTTGGTCCACAACAAACCGGGATCGGTTAGTGGAGCTGAGAGGCGGTGGGTTGCTGCGTGCCGCCGCCCATGCTTTCTTGAGGCTGTCATCGGCTTCCTGCTCTGTCTGGAACTGTTCCCTTGAGGCGGGACACACCAATTCCTCTGGAAGTGATGTAGGTGATGAGATTGTTTCTGTTGACTGTGAACCGCTCTCCGCTGGTCCACGAGGTGTTATTTCAGGCTCCGGCTGAGCCTCTAGGGTAGGGTTGTCTGCTGGTTTTTCCAGTTCCGGCCCTGGGACTGGCTGTATTATGGTTGCTGTAGTTGCTGGTATGGGAGCCGGTTCCACCCTCTCTGGTAACACCGGCAAGGTCTCGGTGGATGGCTGAGGAACAGGGATGGGTGCAGCAGCTCATCTGGCTTGGCTGCGTGTAACCACTCCCTCTGTTTCTGGTGGCTCAACGTGATGGGCCAAGTGGTTGCCCAGAATCATGGGGACAGAATAATTGTCATAGACAGCAAAAGTCCACGTCCCTGACCAGCCCTTGTACTGGACAGGTAAATGCGCTGAAGGTAATGTCACAGGTTTTGACATGAAGGGGTGAACTGTCACTTTGGTTTTCGGGTTGATGAATTTGGGGTCCACGAAGGTTCGGTGGATAGCTGACATATATGCTGCAGTGTCTCTCCATGCGATAACTTCCTTTCCGTCCACTCTCAAAGTTTCCCTAAAGCATACGGGTATTTGAGAGATATCTAATTCCGGGTTTCCTTGGTGTGCAGGTGCAAGGAGTTGGACCCGGTTCAGGTTCTTAGGGCATTTGGCTTTGATATGCCCCAGTTCATTGCATCCAAAACATCGCCCACTTGATGGGTCACGGGGTTGTGTTGGTTTACTGGAAACTGGTGAGGTAGAAGAAGAGGTAGGGTGTGACTGTGCTTGGATTGTAGGTGTGGGCTTGATTGGCCCTCGATGGTAAGGTTTAGTCTCGGTGGGTACCTTGTGTGATTCGCTCCCTTTGGCAGTAGCTTTCGTGTTGTCTACCGATGCCATCCATCTGGCTCCAATCTCTCCTGCCTCAGTGAGAGTTTTTGGTTTACCATCTTGGATGTAGCGTCTAATGTTCTCAGGAACACCATCTAGGAACTGCTCCATCAATATCAGGAGGTGTAGGTCGTCTAGCTCCTCAACCTTGGATCCTGATATCCAGGACAAATAGTGTTTTTCCAGGTAAGCAGCGTGCTCTGGAAATGACATCTCTGGTTTCCATTTCTGGGCTCTGAAATGCTGACGGGCGTGATCAGGGGTGATGCCCATTCTGAGTCTGGCCTTGGTTAGGAACAGTGGAAAGTCGTCCATGTGGTCTCTAGGCATTTCAGCTGCCACCAGGGATAATTGTCCGCTGAGCTGTGACCTCAGCTCCATCATGTATTGTTCTTTAGGAAGATGGTATCCAATACAGGCCCTCTCAAAGTTTTCTAAAAAGGCCTCAACATCATCCCCTGCCCTGTAGGCGGGAAATTTTTTCCAAGAAGTTTGATCAGTAGGTGGATGGGGTGGTGGATTATTCTGCTTAGCCTTTTCTACTTCCAGAGCCTGCATCTGGATTTCCAGATCTTTCTCTCTTAATTCCATTTGTCTGATGTGGTCGGCCTCTCTGGCTTTCTGGTCTGCCTCCATGGCTGCCATCGCCATCTTGTGTTCTCTCTCTTTGGCTTCCAGGATTTGTAATTGCAATCGAGCAAGCTCTAGTTGGTCACTTGTTTCCGTCATGTCTGTGCCTTGGGGTGCTGGCCACACCCCTCCCTGTTTATGATAACTTGAGTAAAGAAAGGGTAATTAATCCTGTGTATAGCAAATTGTGTGTTGCCTCTCTCTATTGTTCTGTACTGAGCAACAGGGAAAATCTAAAAAACTCTCTGTGTCTCTGTGAGAAAAGTCTAGTGAAATCCTCGCAGGGATCAGTGGCTTCCTGCCTTCTGCATTTCAAAAGTCACAGGAAAAAAAACTGGCTTCAGGATCTTTCTCTCCTCACCAAACCTGTTTTCCCTGTTGGACGGGATGAGCTCCGAGGAGCACCTCCCCCCACCCAAGGAATCCTGATCACACAAAGGAAGGACACACCTCCTTCCAGCCAGAGCTAAAAATGTTTCTAGCTCTGAACTGTTAAAAACCTCTGGTTTGAGAATCGTTATCTCCCCAGCAAACCTGTGAGGGGCACTTCCCCCCACCTAAGGAATGCACACACCTCCTTCCAGGCACTGTATTGAAAATGCTTCTACTGTGGTAGAAAGCCTCTAGCAATGGGTTCGACACACCGCTGTGCCACCATGTCATAGGGTCTCACCCCCACTTTGAGCTTGTGGGTTCAAAGATGGGGACCCGCATGTATTCTCCCCCCACCCTAACCCTTAGGGTATGTTTCCTTCTCGCTGCCACCACTCGATTGATTCGGTGAATCGAGACACCCCTCTGTTCCCCCCTCCTCCTTCCAGAGACTTTCCTGGGGAAGCACAGATCAAATCACAGAGGGAGAAAGATTCCTTTCACTTCCCTCTCCCTTCCCTGCGTTCTCTGCTTGGAGACAACCCTTGTCTCCACAGAGTGACGCCTAGCTTCCTTCCCCTGAATCCACAGGTAAGGAACTTAACCAAGTCCTGAACCTAAAAGAGTTTATTAAAAGAATAAAAAAGGAAAAAAATACACAATCTCTATGAATCCAAGATAGACATTCATAGGGTCTAATCTTATTAATCCCTGGAGAAATTTCTCCCTTTTCCTCAGTACAAACAATACAGGCAAAATTACAAATAATCAATACAAACACACAGAATTGCAGACACAGGATTCTTAGATGAAATTACCCAGTACTTCTAATACTCACTAGCTTGAATAGAAGAAATTAGTTCAGAAAGATGAGCAGACTTGATTAAGCGTCTGGGCTGGTGTAGTTCCAGATGGCTAAGAACACAGAACAAAAGAACACAGAGACCCAAGTTCCCGCTCTCTGGGATTTTCAAATTCTCTTCCCTGATTGGTCCTTTGGTCAGGTGTTTCACCAGGTCTGTGTTAACCCTTTACAGGTAGAACTTAACCCTTAACTAACTACTTATGACACCTCTATTGGGCAAACTCTCATGCATTTTAGAAATGTGGCTGTAACAGGGTGGTACTCACCCCGCGGCACCTCCTACTGGTTATTCTGGGAATTAGCTCTTCTTCCAGTCCGGAGCACCCTCTGCGGGCTGGTGATCCACCTGTTTTGCTCTCGGCTCCGTGTCCCTCCCTGGACCCGGTGCCCCTTTAACTATAACTGGGTCTCCTCCTCCCAGGGGAGCCCCCATCCTACTATCCCCACTTTGCCTCAGTAGTGGCCACTGACAGTCATGATCTAGCCTCACACCCTGGGGCAGACTGCAGCATCGGCCCACTCATCACAGGCAAAAAGGGGTTTGGACCTGCTGCTTTACCTACTCCTGGGTTGTCCCTTGCAACCTCCAGTACCTCTTGCCCTTTCCTAGGCTGCAGCCTGGGGCTTTCCAGGCTGGAGCTTCCCTAGCTCCTCAGCCCTTCCCCAGCCCTGCTTCACCATAGGTACCTTTTCAACCTCTAAGCAGCCAGGCCCATCTCCCTCTGGAAGCAGAGAGAGACTGACTGCTCCTGGCTTCCCTGCCTTCTTATAAGCCCTGTTCAGTTTGGGGCATGGCCTCCAGCTGCAGCTACTTCCCCAATCAGCCCAGCCAAAAAGCCCCTTCCCAGGGCTGTTTTAAAGCCCCAAAGGGCAGGAGCAGGTAGCCACCCCGCTACAGTGGCCCACATAAGTAATTCCATTTAAACGATGGAGAGGTGCTGGCTTCAATGGCAATGGAGTCCATCTCTCAGGAGGTGTTCTGCTTCTCACAGAATAAGATCTTAAGATCCGACAAAGGAATGAAGAAAGGAATACAAGATAAAAAAAGCACAGAGAAAACCTAGCCCTACTGCAGTCAATGGGAGTTTTGCCTTTGTCTTTGCCATTAGGACCAGAATTTCACTCAAAGTTACTAAGCAGGTATATTTGGCACTGTCCTTATTCGTTCCAGGGTGGATAAAAATAAATGATTTTTAAGAAAAAATATCTAAAAAAATTTGTTTTTTTTTATTTAATTCGGATTTTTTGATCAAATGCTTTTTAAGGAAAAAAACCTATATAAAGATAGGTTTTATTAAGATACATTATAGCTCAAATATCTCATCATGGAATAGGGATTATAAATTCTAATTCTATAGTCTGAGACAATATATGAATATAATGTTTAAGAAAAGTTTTGTAAATGAGTTCCAATAGTTCATGGATTAGGGACCCAATTTTATGGGGTTCCACAGGCTTCTATATAGATTATTTAGGTTCATCTTTCTATCTACCTAATGGGACTCAGTGCTCAGTCCAGAAGATACCACCAGAGAAGCTTAGTTTTGCAGTTCTCAGTAGATTTGTGTCTTCAGAGGTAACATGCTTGTTAACAGCAAAAATGTTTTAAATAAATAAATAAATAAATAAAGTATATATAGAGCTGAGAAATAACAGACCTCAACTCTATTGTCCCTGTGCAAATTTGTGTACACAAAGTCAGTCAATCCCATACCTCTCTCTAAAAGTGCAAAGTTTCAAAAAGTTCAATGAATAGAAGATTGTTGGGAGTGGAACAGATCTGGACAAGGAGAAGAAGTCTGGAGATAAATGTGAGAAGTGAGGGACATATGCTTGTTTTGTTAAAATATATGTTTGCTGTTGAAGAAAAAAATCCAGAATACTTAACGTTGTTGTTTTAGTTAAATAAAACAATTTAAATGTCTGTCTGGTGATGTTCTCCTCCTAATACAGCATGGCAAGCAAATCCTCCAAATATTAATGATTAACCTGTTGAATTGGAGATAGTTCACCTCCGAATGACTTCATAAATATCTGCTTTAATTATCTTTGGTAAATGAAATAACCAAACAATCATTCATTTCTGATATAGCTGTAAAACTAATCTGAAAAGTTTTCAAAAGAAATCACTGTTTAAAAATGTATAGTTAGTGCCTTCTAAAAATGAAACCTACGTCTATCCCTGAGGTGTGAAGAATATGTATTAAGGTTGTAACAACCAATGAGAATGCACTTTTATGTAGAAAACTATGATTAAATCGAGTCTTCTTGACTAGTGATTTAAATTACTTAAATCAATTTGATTTAAATCAAATTCACCCTGATTAGTTTCAAGTCTTTTTTTGTTTACTATGTATTATTTGTATTGTTAGTGATTGTGATATAACACTAACTAAATTAAGACTATGAAGAGAGTAAAAAGAACAGGTATGGGTAGTTATCAATGGAACGTAATCCTTTTGCACAGGGATCTATTATTTGTTTAGGTCAACTCTCCCAGCTGAATAGTGACATGTATAGTTGACTTAGCAACACTGTACAAACAGAAGATGTCCCACTGTGGTCCAAAGTACTGCACCGTGTGTAGACAATTAGTTTGATAGCTAAGTCCAGTCAGTGCAGGTTTCTTGTGATGTTACAGTCAATGTCCTAAGATGTGCACATTAAGTACAGTACAGTTTGCCATTCTGCACTCACTTGCCATAAATCTGACCAGAGTGCTCACTGGAATTCCACAAGAGAAGAAGTTTGAAGAGGTTCAAAATGCAGTTGTAATTTCACATAAAAGAGAACATTTACATCAGAGAGTTTAAAAGTGGCAATTATGTAATCATGTGAAATAAAGAGAGACTCTCAGGGTGTTTAATATTTTGTCTATCACTTGAGCATAATGTGCCACATTCTGATCTGATTTATATGAGGTTAAATCTGGAGTACATGAAATCAAAATATGACCTATTGGTTAGTTATTGTAGGGCTGCTTCTGATTGCTGAAACTGTACTTTGTTAGGGGAAAAAAGAGAACATATAAACAACTACATGGATTTTGGCAAAAGATAAGTAGAAATGTTCAGCATTTAAGTCATATTTTGAATTTACACAATTTGATATTTCCCTTTAACTAGTAATTGCTTAACTATATTATGCTGTATTTATTATATGAGATTGGCATCATAACATGGGGTTTGATCCTGCTTCCTCTGATTTCAATGGAATTTTACTATTGACTTCAATTGAAATTAGGATTGGACCTTGCATCCTGTAACAGAATACATCTGGTGAAAAAACCCCTACATTATGTATATCAATGGTTCTCAACCGGGGGTATGTGTGCCCCTGGGAGTCCGCAGAAGTCTTCCAGTGGGTCCATCAACTCACTTAGGTATTTGCCTAGTTTCACAACAGGCTACATAAAAAGCATCAGCGAAGTCAGTACAAACTAAAATATCATACAGACAGTGACTTATTCCATGTAGGCTGTTCTGTGTACTACACACTGAAATGTAAATATAATATTTAATATTCCAGTTGATTTATTTTATAATTATATGGTAAAAATGAGAAAGTAGCAATGTTTCAGTACCAGTGTGCTGTGACACTTGTATTTTTATGTCTGATTTTGTAAGCAAGTAGTTTTTAAGTGAGGTGAAACTTGGGGGTACGCAAGACAAATCAGACTCCTTAAAGGAGTACAGTAGTCTGGAAAGGTTGAGAGCCACTGATGTATATTATATGGTTTGTGTAACTGTTTTTAATACACTGTGGAACCCATTCTCCTGTTGAAGTCACTGCAGACACTCCACTGACTTCAGTAATGACAGGGGTAGACATGAAAGCACGACTCAGAATATTTGTAGTGGTTGTGTAGCTACATGATGATATATTGAGTGGGGTGAGAATTGGATTTTTCAATTCCAAAACTGAATGAAAACAAAAAATTCAATTTTCCCACAACATGAAACTCTGGGGAAAAATAGGTTTGGGTTAATCAAAATGTTTCATTTCAATAAAATCAAAATATTGTTCCAATTTTTACTTTATAACATAAAATTTAAAAAATTGAAGGGAAAATTCATTTTATTTTCCATTTTGAAATGGAAAAAATCAAAATGTTCTGTTTTGAAAAGATTAAAATGGAATGTTTCCATCTTATCAAACATTTGTTCAGTGTTTTCTTTCAACACAAATATTTGCTTGAAACATTTAGTTTTTGATTAATTGCAGTAAATTTCCAACTCCTTCTAGTGAAATAGAGCTTACACAAAAATTGTATAGTTATTCATAACCTATACAAACAGGCAAAGTGAAATTAGTTTTATTCTTTTTATGTTCATTGTTCAATCCTATTACTGATTTTTCCATACTCATCTCACAAAATTATTTTGCTTAGTCACAAAAGTATAATCTAGTAGGCTGCAGTTTATTTACTGTATGAAGCAGATCAAAGATTAGTACTTTTCTGATTAATACTGTGAGAGTTTAATGTGGTATTATGGTTTTACAATTTCCAGTAACTTGAAGTAAATCAGATCAAACATATTAATCCTAACTATACTTCCCATAAGAACGGCCGTATTGGGTCAGACCAAAGGTCCATCCAGCCCAGTATCCTGTCTACCAGCAGTGGTCAATGCCAGGTACCCCGGAGGGAGTCAACCTAACAGGTAACGATCAAGTGATCTCTCTCCTGCCATCCATCCCCACCCTCTGACAAACAGAGGCTAGGGACACCATTCCTTACCCATCCTGGCTAATAGCCATTAATGGACTTAACCTCCATGAATTTAACCAGTTCTCTTTTAAATGCTGTTATAGTCCTAGCCTTCACAACCTCCTCAGGCAAGGAGTTCCACAAGTTGACTGTGCGCTGTGTGAAGAACTTCCTTTTATTTGTTTTAAACCTGCTGCCTATTAATTTCATTTGGTGACCCCTAGTTCTTGTATTATGGGAACAAGTAAATAACTTTTCCTTATTTACTTTCTCCACATCACTCATGATTTTATATACCTCTATCATATCCCCTCTTAGTTTCCTCTTTTCCAAGCTGAAAAGTCCTAGCCTCTTTAATCTCTCCTCATATGGGACACGTTCCAAACCCCTAATCATTTTAGTTGCCCTTCTCTGAACCTTTTCTAATGCCAGTATATCTTTTTTGAGATGAGGAGACCACATCTGTACTCAGCATTCAAGATGTGGGGGTGCCATCGACTTATATAAGGGCAATAAGATATTCTCGGTCTTATTCTCTATCCCCTTTTTAATGATTCCTAACATCCTGTTTGCTTTTTTGACCACCGCTGCACACTGTGTGGATGTCTTCAGAGAACTATCGATGATGACTCCAAGATCTTTTTCCTGATTCGGTGTGGCTGAAATAGCCCCCATCATATTGTATGTATAGTTGGGGTTATTTTTTCCAATTTGCATTACTTTACATTTATCCACATTACATTTCATTTGCCATTTTGTTGCCCAATCACTTAGTTTTGTGAGATCTTTTTGAAGTTCTTCCAATACATTATCTGCAAATTTTAAAATTTCTCTGTGCTTCTGGGTGATGTGAAAAACATTACCTTCCTTTTAACAGCACTGGAATCAAACAGCTTGTTCATTTTATACTGAACACTGTAAGTTATATAGGTTAGGAGATAAAACCTTTACATAGATTTTCTACAGCTTTAAAAGGCACCCAAATCACTTACTGTACAAACAGCTTTTGCCATGTACCTTCTCTAAGCTGAAGACATATTTGTCTTTATAGCCTTCCCCAGTCAGACAGAGAGCAAAGCCATTTGGCTCAACTCCTATATGTTTAAGAAAACAACATAAGAAGCTGTAACCTATGTGTGACTAGAACGCTAATGAATGAATCTAACACAGATGTGACATATATACAAACCCAAGGTGCCAAATAGAGGTTCTGTAAAGTAAGACTCAACAAGCATTTTCTGAAGTCATCTTCTTTTAGAGGGAAATGAGATATCAGGAAGAGTGTGGCTGGAGTGAATGTTTAATGGATATATACATTAACTGTATCTTTAAAATGTTATTCATTGTGCTCTGTTCATCAGTTTGTAAAGGGATCTGTTTTAATTTATAGTACAGTTCCATCTCAGGCCTTACTCTTCTGCCTACATTCACTAGATTATACAATTCACTTATGTGTTCTTCCTGAAGCAGAAGTTTATTTTCCTTACCACCCCTTTGAATGACAATAATCATTACAATTTTTACACATGTATCTTTGCCAAAATACTGCTGACTTGTATAAAGCATAACAACTTATTGGATAGTTCCCAGTGTCTCCTGGTGTGCAATCCAAGGGCATGCTCATGAACATCATTTTTCTCCCTGATAAAGCAGAATACAGTGACCAATACTAGAGATAAAAATGCCATCCAGTTTGATTCATCAAGTGGAATAAAGACCTCTTGCTGAGAAAGCCATTTGAACGTGGGTTAACTGTGACCTATGCTCCTCTACAGTCCTTGAAACATCTGGCCATACGGGCTGTAAGCAGATTAATCCAGTGCTTTGCACTCTCCTCCTTTAAACAGCTTAAAGGTTGCTGTTTAAATAGCACAGCATGCAATTCTTTTTTTAAAAAGACCAGCAAATATCCAAAATAACTGGTACCAAATGAACAACCCATTCCAAGGGATATTTTTGGAGGATTTGGGGAGACTAAGTTCATGAAAATTACCATATTTGGAGGATGGGGTGAAGTTTTACTTTATATATCAACATGCAATCTTTCCCAAAGTTGTCAAATCCTATCTAGTGTACATGATTGAATTAGACATACAACTTCCACTATTCCTGCTTCCTAGAAATGTAATTTACACAACTATAACCTGGTTAACCAGTGGAGCAGTGGTAAAGGGGGTGGGGTGTGCTCTGGTACCACCACTTACTATGGAGGGAGGCATCATGTCTGTATGAGGAGTGCTGGTAGGAATGTGGTGAGCAGTGACTTCAGCTACAGCTTTAAAAAGCAGTAGAGTACACTCTTGTAACACTGCCTGACGAGCTGATACCTTCTAATGTGCAGAGCCCAGCAAGCCCCATACTTAAACAGACACCCCCTGGGATGGTGGCCTTTGGCACTGACTCCACCTCCTGGCACTCCCCAATGCTTGCAGCCAAGACATGGCTGACTCCCATACAGGATCACTGTTGAGAAGAATGGGGCTCCAGGAACTCTCTCTACTCTATAACTCATCTACTCAGGGCCAACTATAATTGGCTGTCTAGATCCTATTGTAATTTTAGAGGTGGAGTGCATCGACAGATGTTGTGGTGAACTCTTCACCACTGGTTGAGTACGGTTTGATAAATATTAGAGGTGTTCAGAAAATGGTATTTTCCATAAACATTGTTTTTGAAAGAAATGAAAAAAATATTTTTTCAATGAAAAACCAATTCCACCCCCCCCCCCGCAAATGGAAGAATGGTTAGTTGTTTTAGAAGATAGAAAATGTGTCCACTTTTCCCTGAAAAAAAGTTTCAAAGAATACAAGTTTTTCCACAAAAATCTTTAAGAAAAAGGCCAATTTTGACAAGGCTCTAATAAATATGAAGGCATTTATTTCTTCCCTTTTATCTCTAGGGTTTAATTTGTCACAGGACAAAACAAAAACCCACCTTTGAATTGCTGATCTTGTGCTCTTGAATTGTGCTTTGTCAATTAGTACATGTTTGCGTCTGTCACTTTCCTGTCAATTCTTCCCCATGACCACGTTACCCATTAGCTACAATGAAAATGATTTTATTGTTATGTTGGTCTAGTTATTAAACCAGTGTAATTATCTGAGTCTTTCCCTTCTAGGTCTGCATACCAGAACAGGCAATTGGTCCACCTGGTTCACTCTCCTTCTAGCAGTGGCTTATACTCTACTTCAGAGAAAGATATAATAAAGACCCACAAAACACCTAGCTGATTATGTGGGGATGGGGAGGTTCTTCTTGACCCCTGCTGGTGATCACTTGTAGCCTGGAGGATGAAAAAAATCTGAGTCATTTGCATAGCTAGAGATGTTAGCAGTGGTCATAAAAGACAATGTGGCCTAAGGCTTTGGCTACACTTGCAGCAGCAGCGCTTTGAAGCGCTAAGTGTAGTCAAAGCGCCAGCGCTGGGAGAGAGCTCTCCCAGCGCTGTCCGTACTCCACTTCCCTGTGGGGAATAATGGACAGCGCTGGGAGCGCGGCTCCCAGCGCTGGGGCTTTGACTACACTGGCGCTTTGTAGCGCCGCAATTTGCAGCTCTGCAGAGGGTGTGTTTTCACACCCTGCTGCAGCGCTGCAAATTTGTAAGTGTAGCCAAGTTATTGACAAGAAAGGAAAATAGAAAGAATAGCATTAAGTACAGAGGGGCTTGAGCTGCACTAGGAGCATTGCTTGATTAAAGACTGCAGAATTTGGCCTCTTTCCATTCCTTTGAATTACAGGTATTTCTATCGCCTGGTGACTTTTCGACCTGCCTCCTTTCAGTTATTAAACTCTGGGTATTTGAGAGTCTCTCTTATACTTTTAGTACAACATCCTGGGAGAAATGAAGATGTTGTCAGATAACCCTGGTGACATGCTTTGTAAGAGTACTGGAAAACAGCTTCAGGGAGCTAACGGTTCATTATCATGCAGAGCAATGCTGCATCTATTTCTCTGCATTACCAATTAATGGGGAAATTATTAGCAGTCAGCTCTAAATTAAGAAAAGGAATGATACTTTGATTTAGTTATTGAACTGGTTCCATTAAAAGAGACTCTGTCATTAAGGTGACAATCCTTTTTCCTATTCTGTTGTGCATTCTCTAATAAGGGACCTGAATGAGAGAACAATGTGCCAAAGTGCTCATTTAAAGCTGATTAAAAGATCATTACTACAGGCAAGGTACTGTTTCAGGGACTACTTCTCATCTCTGGCTGGTACGGTACATGTTGTCTGCTTATAAAGAACTGTGTGCACCAATGAGCCACCTTCAGACTCAAAACTGGCACAAAACATTTTATTTGGCTGACATTCAGTAGCTAGAGGCTATGTACCTCAAACTGCCACCAAGGCAGTGAGTGTGTGAGATCCATTCTGCATCAGGATACTTTGTTAGACAATTTAGAGTAAAGAGCATGAAAATGCTACAGAAGTGAGCATGCAATTTTTTTTTTAAAAAAATTAAGCATATCTAGTATTTAATTTACACACAAAAATCTCTATTTTCTTATTACGGTTTATTATTACTTATTTCTCTCATATAGCACCCGTGCCAAGAGCACCTACAGCTCTGAACAATAGTGTACAAATCTTAAGGACAAAATAATGCATTCTACCCTTTCAACTACTACTCCTGGTCTTTTCATGCTTGACACAGCAAGAGTGATCCTCTCAACTCAGTAACATGATGGACTAACTGAGGGCACTATGTGAGATATGGAGAGTTAATAGCAGCTACTTTTTCTAAGAGTAGAAATCTTTCTGAAATGTTGAGGTATTAAAATAAACCACAATTCTGCCATAGGCAGTCTCTTTGGTGAGGCAAGAGAAAATTATGCACAGCGATGCAAGCAGAGGAAGGGTATTCTCTCAGACGATTGACACCTGGGATGCATCACATGCTCATAAAAACAAAGAGTCTTTCTGTTGGGGGGAAAGGGGGAAAAGGACAGAGGGTCTGATCCTCAGCTAATGTAAAACTGGCAAAGATCTACTGAAGTAAATGGAGTCATGCTGAGTTACAGCTGCTAAGTATTCAGCCCATAGTCTTTTGGAAACTAAGGTCAAAATCCCAGAAGTTTTCCTGGAGTCTGAGTGGCCAGCACTAAACAGATCTTTGGGACTATCATGTGATTGAGGGGGAGGAACTCTCCCCTAGGCCCTGGAGTGGCAGTTATTACAGCCATGAGGCTGTTGTGGGACAAATTCTCTGCTCCCATAACTCCACTGAACTGGACAGACTTAAACCAGCATTGATATTAGCCCAATAGCTAAAGCTCTATGGCTCAACTGTTCCCTCAGAAAGGTGGTTGGTGGAATGAGTGGCAGATCAATATAGCAACAGATACAATGTCCCTTCTTCCACAACAAACCACTGCATTCAACAATTATGGACCATCTGTGCAACCAATCCACCTGACAGAATGGAACTGCACCAGTTTTACTGCATCTGGGGACCTCTAAATCTGTGTGTGTTTAGCAGATGAGGGGGATGGCACGCACAGGATTATCCTTTAAGAGAAGCAGTGATGAACTATAGTTAGTCAGGACTATTTCTTTTTGGAATTCAGTAGTTTTGTATGAGCTGCAGTTGAATTAAGAATTCATCTATTGTTATTTAAGATCCATTTTTACTAATAGTCTTATCCTGCAATAATTATAGATAAATCTTGTCAATCTTGTGTCTATGCCTATTTATTCCTCAAAAAAACAACAACAGGGAAACAAAAGTTTATTTATTCCTTGGGCCTGATTCTTCTCCAGACACTGAATAACTTCACAAGTGGGTTACACTGTTTCCACCCCCATCCCCACTACTGTAAGCGAGAGGCAAATCAGACCACCTGAGCACAAAGCTTCCTAGCCCCTCAGAAATCATGACATTTACATTCCTCTGAACCCCGCTGTTTCTTTTTCTGGTTGTAACCACCATCTACCTCTTTTCATTGGATTCATTGACTGCTCAAGGACATAACAATGAAACCCATGTGGGTTAAAAACTCTGTTATTTCCCCATCTTTCTTCTCATGGTTGTCATTAATATAATCAGGATCACATTTTGCCCTCGAGATATACTGATAGTTCCCACTAATTAGAATGGCATCCAAAGAGGAAAATAAATAAATAAAAGGACCTTCAAGAGGGAAAGAGACCTGCCGCATCAAATATTTAACTAGAATGTCTATCCTTCTTGTGGTTCCGTGGGTCCTATGACTTATTGCACCATATAATTGCAGTTATACATAAAGGACTAAATCCTATGGCTCAAATGTGCAACAGTTAACTTTACAAGATACTGTACTGCTATTCAGAGAGTCAAGATTTGACAACAGTCACCACACAGAATGGGAGCCAAGATGCTGCCTTCTCCCCCTATAGACAAAGTGTCGTGGAAAAATTGACCACGCCTTTGATTTTGGGTCAGACACACTGAGGCACTTTTATTATAGTACAAGCATGCATGCAGGGAGAGGGTTAAAACTTCCCTCTGCCTGTTACAAATTTTACCAAGCTTATAAAGTTTAAAACCGCAAATTAGCATTTACTTAAAATACCCTTATTTGGGAGTATCAGTTGTGACATTTGCAAGCTACTTCAGTTTTTTTCATACATGGTGTTTCCTTTTATTGTTTCTGGGCAGTTTTCGTTGGTAGTCTGCCTGCCTGTAAGACCCCTCCTTTGCGGTTGCATTGGATAAGGCTCAGCATTCTAGCTGAGCTTCCCTCAGTTCCCCTTTCTTTGGTTTCTTTATTACCCCCCCCCCTTATGCCCCTGATATAGACAGACAAGAATTGCAGAAGTTAACCTTTGTTCTATATAGCAATTGGGTTTTGCTAACAGACCTGGGCCTGAAAGGCAGGGGTTAGGATGCAGTTTGCTTCTGACCCTATGGGTGGGGGTCTGGATCTTAATTGTTAATAACGCCTTATTGTTTACCAAATTGCCCAATACAACTACTTCCAATAGAGTTGCACAGCAAGCCCCAACTACATGTGCGCCCACCTACGTGCGGCTACATTGTACAAGACTCTTTATTAATTTTCCATTGCTAATATGTTGTTATACTAGGCCATGTTTCACAATTATCAGTAGGCGTTGGTTCCCCTTTCTCCTGTTGGCCTTTCGATTATGCCATACCAGCTATCCTATGTCTTAATATCAAGCTGACCTATAATGGCCTAATGTTAATTATGCTCAGCTAATTCAACATGGGGCAAGCGGGACACAGTCTGGGGCAAGTGGGACCCCTTAAAATCCCTAACAATTCCCTCCTTTTGATGCCAAATCAATGGCATCAACTTCCTCAATGTGAATATTAATTAAGGCCTGGACCTCAAAACTTGTAGGCTCATTTTATAGGGTGCTTCCAGGGTTTCAGGCAGACAGGGATTTATTTCCCTCAAGGGAACAAGGGCCACTTAATAAAGTGGCATAAACAAAGCAAATATAGGGCAGGGACAACAAGCTTTACAACAACAATAACAAAAAACAAATATGCATGGACAACCCTCCTTTTGATAGTCCCCACTATATGTACCTAGAGGTATGGAGGGCTAGAGGGTTTTGATAATGTAATGGGCTAGGCATATCAGGTGGCTTGATTTCCCAAATGTCTTGGCGAATTACCCAATCTCATATGCATGCTTCCCACGGGCCTGGCAGGATTCGGTATGTGGAAGCTCACACTTTCTTTAACTGGTCCATATGCTTGGAAGGAGTACTGTGAATGCACACACTTTTGCCCAGAGAATTTCCAATTATGCTTCCATGACCACAGGTCAGATGGTACTCCTGAGATGTCTGTAAGGGCCGTGGGCCAAGCCTGGTGCTCAAGATCACTCTGAATGGCCATTAGCTGGTCACTCAGGAAATCCCAAACATGCCAGATCCCACTGCAATTCCTTTCCAGCATCAGTGATATTTAATACCACCTCTTAATACCTTTTGGGTCATAGAACTAAGGGCTGAAATAACGTGCAATCCACCCATTCCTGCCTACACCTGAGTTAACTGCCCCAGAAATAATACTGGGTATACTTTTCCAGTTGGCCCAATTTACCTTCAGGCTGTTGGGTTTCACAAATACTTGGACAAATAGCGGCAATTTGAAAGGGAGTTAACGGTAAAGTAAACCTGATAGTTCCTAACGTGGCATTAAGTATAATTTATTTGAATCCCTCTGGGTCTCTTTTCTATAGGGGCTATACCACAGCTATTGGTTATATACGTGGACAACTTCCTGCGATGCCTCTGGGTTTGTAGTACGAGAGGGAGAATACTGTAATAAGGTACAGGTGATGTTATCTGCTACAGGGATGGCCTCTAGGCAGGAAAACAGACTTTTCCATGAGTATCGTGGCAGATTCCAGAAACTAGCATTTTATCTACCTTGTCATAGAATGCATCTATGTCAAAGATTGTTTCCTTACACAGTTTGGCTAGTTTGTTTGCAAGTTCCCCTTTTCCCGTTCCACTGTCCCTACATACTGAGGGTGGTGAGCACAATGTAAATGCTGCTCAATGTGGAGAGTCTTGCAGACTTGCTGCATGTCCTGACCCATAAAGTGGATACCTCGGTTACTGTTTATAGAAACAGGGAGACCGAATCATGAATAAAAATCCCTAAACAATTTCTTTGCTACTGTGATGGAGGCAGCCTCTGCACAAGGCAAGGCTCCAATTTATCCAGAGACTATACAGACACATATTCATATGAGCAACCGTTTGGCATGTTGATAAAGTCAATCCAGATATTCACAGACAGGCCCCACAGAGTGGGGTGAGCTGCCGGTTAGTCCGGACTGGCTTACCACTATTGTGTACTACTAGTGTCGTGACACCAGTGTAATCATCCTCCTTTGCTCACGTGGGCCAAACCATGGGTCACATGAGCAAAGCAAGGCAACAAAGTCTTGGGCGCTAGCGACCATCCAGCTGCTCCATCAGCCCCATCCCACCCTAAGTTCATTAAGGAGGAGAGTTTGAGGAACACTACAAGTTTCATTTTCAGGTAGTTTTGGCTAGCTTCCGCAAGCTATTCTTCGAGATTTCGTAGTCTTAATTCACTTAGCTGTCCGGCAGTGAGGCAGCAAGGGAGAG
Organism: Mauremys reevesii; assembly: GCF_016161935.1. Lineage (NCBI taxonomy): Eukaryota > Metazoa > Chordata > Testudines > Geoemydidae > Mauremys > Mauremys reevesii. The sequence continues at coordinate 231,800,371 of NC_052624.1, read as the reverse complement.
GTTGCTAGCACTATCACCTTGCTTGCTTGGAGGCTTTATTATGTCCTCAGGTGGAAAGGTTGTGTTCTTAGTAAGATTCAAAGGCTCAGTGGGTTTGTCAGCAGACAAAGGAAAAGTTGCCACATCTTTACCCTGTCCTTTACTCCTGTTGTCTAGAAGGAGCAACAACGCCAGAAGGAAAGATAGACCGCTCATCAGTTGGAGAGTCATTACAGTGAGAAACATGGGCAGGTAGTCAGTTCTCGGCACTTCACAGCAGTGTTGGTAATTAACAGGATTTGATAAGGGTCTTTCAGAATGAGGCCAGACTAGTTTCTCACTGGTGGACTTCCATGTAGATTCAGCCTTCTGGTTCCAGCAAGCAGCAGAGCTATTATATATAAAAGACCTAACACATTTCATTAGTCTCTTGCAATAATTAAGCATTGTGTTATTTATTAAATGAATGTCCATCTGAGCCAAAGCCAGCAGGGCACTGTTGATAGTTGCATTGGGTGCCCTGGTATAAATTTTATAAAAGCTTAATCTGGCCTTTCAATTGGGAGTGGCCTTCAAAGGCATTTAACCATACTAGATCTATGAAGTTGCACAACTTGTTATAATTTTTTTTCAGTACATTAAGTTCATAATCACTGTTGCTACTCACAGTTTTACAGCAGTTTTGGCATTTGTCTTATTACAAGAAAATATTTTACTAAAACTAACACATACTTACAATTACAACATTCAAACAAAATTAATTTAAATAATTTTCCTTACTGATTGCAGGCAAAACTGAGGAATTACTTAAATTACTCCCCATATTTCCTGTATTTGTTCTATAGACAGGTCAGGTTTTAATGGTTTCTACCTTTTAACTTCTGTTCTTAAATACATGTTGATTTTTAAATGGAAAACACAAGCCATTTTGGCTTTTCTTTGACAACATAACCGTTGATTGCATAGAGCCACCTTAAGGCTTAGTGTGGGGTTCTTACTACAGCTTCTATTTGCTATTTGTTACCAAACCAGATTCAAAATCTCTTACCAAAATTTTATAACACATTAAATTACCTTAAGGATCAAATATTAAATACCAAAATTAACACTAGTTTCTTTTTGTTTGTTTTTACAACCCCAAAACAACACCAATTTATTATAAAACAAAGATTGTACCCACCATATGTGTTTTTAACAAAATTGACTATCCTTTATAGTCAAATGATTTTTACTTATATAACCTCTTGCCTGGATTATTCACAGACAGTCTTATTGCTTAATTTCCTCCAATAACTACAGAGTTAATTTTTAACTTTCCTTCTTTTAACTTCCTTAAACTGCGGTTGCCTGCTTGTATGGGCCCGATCCTTTTTTCTTGCTACATTTTTTCTTTCTTTTCATGGGCACAGGCATTGTTTCACTACCAATTTAGCAAGGAGGGCGGGCTTTTGACTTAACCCCCCATCTATCTATTTACATACACACATCACATTTTGATGCATTTTATTTATTAATAACATTTTTATATGTCTAGACTTAATACAATCCTTCTCTGAGCCGGTGACAACCCCTCAGCACTGAAAACAACAGCATGAACAGCACAGTAAAATTCCTCTCGGTCTAGTTTGAGAGAGGGTTTACTACACTTTGGGAAGTGGTCCTGCTGGGTTTAGACAAATTTCAGCCAGTTGGGCAGCCCCAATGTGCCCAACCCGGTTGGCATGATCGGCTCACAATGCCCACAGGGAGGGAGAGACTTTAACCAGCTGTTCCTGTTGCAACGAGGAAGGGCTGGGGTCAGTCTGCTCCATAGAGTGTCCTTCTGAAAACCTGCCAGGACCTCATTGTGAGCGGGATCAGACACATCCAGATACACACCATTTGGGGTACAACAGATTGCACAATTTAATTCACAAAGCAAATCTTTTGATATTTCTTTCCCTCGGGGCCAGTGGAGGCCGGGCAACAGCTCCTGCCTACTTTCTAGGACCATAATATGAGTATATATACGTGGCAGGAGTGCCCTTCTCTGGCATGGGAATCTACCTAGATTCCCCTTGCCCCCATTACGGATACCGGGCAGACAATTACAACCTAGCTGACAGGCATCCCCAAAGGGCTAACTATAAAACACTTAACAGACATGCTAGCACAGTGGACAAAACATACAACAAAACACATCACACCCCTTTGCCTCTCTCACCAGCAGTCAGGGTGTAACGCTCAATTATTTCAGCATTCACTGGCACATCTACGGGCTGTTAGCTTCAATTACTGACAGCTAGTTTTACGGCCCCTCCACTGTCTGCCTATTGCTGACGGGAGCCTTGGCCAACCTTATTCTCTAGGACCACTCCGGGTTACTCACTTCCCAGGGTTCATAGCGACTTCTACCTCGGGGGTTCTAACCCCAAACCTATAACCGACACAAAACAACCTTCACAATACAGGCATGGCGTTGACAAGGAGTGCACCCCTGAGGTGTACAATCCCGTCAAGGTCAAAACTTCCCTTCAGGGGAAATTGCAGTTTTGGATCATTTCTGGTATACCAATTCCATTTTTCTAAATATTTACATGTCGACGACCTATAATGTACGTACATATAAGCAGCAGGCGTGCCTTGGGGTGGGACCGGCAGGACTTTCGATCCTTTGGCCCCCATGCTCACCACAGCACACTTCACTCAAGCCAATCACACCAGGATGCTAACTCGGGGGTTACCACAGTTCTACACTAATGGCCCAACTCGGCCTGCCCTTTTTTCATGGCAGGAACACAAGGGAGCAGGTTCCCAGGCATTTTCCCTCTGGCGAACCTACAGGAAAGCGGACAAGGGGGGCGGGCTGACTGAACAACTCGTGGTCCCCCTCTCCAGCCCTGGGCACCAGCCTTCAAGCCAACGGTGCTGCAGTAGCTTTTGAGCTGACGGCTTCCCTCCTCTCCGAGGAAGGGAAGGGAGCTTATGGCTCCGGGGGGAACAAAAAGGGACTCTGCGGCCTCTTACAAGGCAGTGCTCAAAGAGCGGTCACAGGGCCATGGGGATATGGAGGGGTAAGGGACAACAGGATAGGGAACACACAAGCACCCTGACTGGTTAGCCACTTACCAAAGCCTGCCAGTCAGGGAAGCTTTTCAATCTCTCTTCACACACTCCGGCCGCTTGGCCTTATACACACACACACAGGCCGCACGGCCTCACACACACAGGCACGTTTCCTGGCACAGCTGCCAGGGCGAAAACTACCCCTGGTCCCTCCCAACCTAGTGGCTCCGGGACGCCGAACGCCCAGCTCTAATAGGCGATCAGTTTTCTCCGGACCCAAAGAGCGTGGTCCGAGGGGCTGCCGGCACACCTTGCCTTGAGACTGAGACTGTAGCTCAGCCTACAGTAGCTCAGCCTAACCTGACCTGACCTGACCTGACCTGACCTGACACGCTGTCCCTCCCACAACCCAACTCGAGTCTAATAAGGCCTTAGCAAGGGCCTCAGGTGCGTCTGACCATGTCCCAAGGTTGGATCCAGCTTATGACTTACCCCAGCCAGAGCCTACGGACCAGTTCTCCTCCAAGCCCCTGATAGCAGAGATTTCAAAAGGTCTCTTACCTCTCAGATGGGCCCTGGGGTTGGAAGGGAACTGCCCGCGGTCCTCTGATCCAGGGATGTCATCTGTGGATCCCGGACCCAAATTGTCGTGGAAAAATTGACCACGCCTTTGATTTTGGGTCAGACACACTGAGGCACTTTTATTATAGTACAAGCATGCATGCAGGGAGAGGGTTAAAACTTTCCTCTGCCTGTTACAAATTTTACCAAGCTTATAAAGTTTAAAACCGCAAATTAGCATTTACTTAAAATACCCTTATTTGGGAGTATCAGTTGTGACATTTGCAAGCTACTTCAGTTTTTTTCATACATGGTGTTTCCTTTTATTGTTTCTGGGCAGTTTTCGTTGGTAGTCTGCCTGCCTGTAAGACCCCTCCTTTGCGGTTGCATTGGATAAGGCTCAGCATTCTAGCTGAGCTTCCTCAGTTCCTTTCTCTGGTTTCTTTATCACCCCCCCCCCCTCATGCCCCTGATATAGACAGACAAGAATTGCAGAAGTTAACCTTTGTTCTATATAGCAATTGGGTTTTGCTAACAGACCTGGGCCTGAAAGGCAGGGGTTAGGATGCAGTTTGCTTCTGACCCTATGGGTGGGGGTCTGGATCTTAATTGTTAATAACGCCTTATTGTTTACCAAATTGCCCAATACAACTACTTCCAATAGAGTTGCACAGCAAGCCCCCTCCCAACTACATGTGCGTACATTGTACAAGACTCTTTATTAATTTTCCATTGCTAATATGTTGTTATACTAGGCCATGTTTCACAATTATCAGTAGGCGTTGGTTCCCCTTTCTCCTGTTGGCCTTTCGATTATGCCATACCAGCTATCCTATGTCTTAATATCAAGCTGACCTATAATGGCCTAATGTTAATTATGCTCAGCTAATTCAACATGGGGCAAGCGGGACACAGTCTGGGGCAAGTGGGACCCCTTAAAATCCCTAACAAAAGTAACTGTGGTTTCTCAGGTACCACTATGTGGTCCTGCTGGCCAGTGCTGACTAACATTGGTCACTGTTAATACATGCCGATATATAAAAAAAGAGCAGTATCAAAGCACAAAATGTTCCCAGATCTTCTTGAGTACACCAACTGCTGGAGATGAAATATATGTCCATAAGCTAACTATACATATGCTACTCTGAATAGCCTGAGAAGGTTAATCAGAAATGACTCATGTTATCTTGGTTAACAAAACCTCATTTAAAGATACACCGCATGTCATGAGGTTTAGGAACCTCATATTATGTGGGCCAGGGCTAAAATTTTCATTTGCTGTTATGGTAGGAGCCATATGCCACACAAGATACAAGTATTTTTCATCCATATTTTTTGAATATGTGGAGGAAGATAAATCAGCCCCCTATGGGAAATTAGAGCTCTCGAGAAACATTGGACTGGTAATGCATCTTCTTTATTTGTGTTTACAGGAGCTGGTGAGCCTGCTGTTCTTGAGAGAAGGGAATCAAGATTTCCAGGGCTAGCATGAATGGAGAGGGAAATGCTTTCACCTGAAAGGTAAAACCATCAGAATCTGCAGATAAGACACATGCAAAGTGAAGATGAGAGTTAAGTGAATTTGGGCTATTCAAAATTGTGTTAAAAAGGCACCAATAGTATTTTCTACTTTAATATGATTTTTTTCTTCAAGATGTTTTACACAATTTAGATAACAAGTCTTACAATATCCTAGAATTAGAAGTGAGCCATATTATCCCCATTTCATAGAGAAACGAAACCTGAGGGTTAAGGAACTTGCCCCACCATCCCAAAAGAAGAGCCAGAGCTAATATCCAGAATTAATGAGGTTCCTGACTCTTGATTTTATATTCAGATCACTATAGCTCTGTCAGAGACCAATTCCACTGTGCTCATTAAGACTTTTTAAGCTGATACTTAGTAAATCATCATACACAGAAATTTGTTTTGCTTTACAATTTGTGTCTATAGTAAATTGGATTGGTTTAATGGTTGAGGCTTTGGATTACAGCATTTAAGAAAAAATCATACTGGTGTTTAATTAGATTTTGGGTAAAAATGAGGTCTTCTCTCTGAATGGACAGATCACTCTATTGTATCTAACGCTAAAAACAGTTATCAGTGAGTTAAGCAAGAAAGCAAAGAAGATGGCTTTTTTTTTTAAAATGAGTCTCCCAAATGTCTCAGTAAGAATACCAGGATATTGCAAAACAGGTTGCAAATAAGATTTTTACAAATGGATTTTTTTTCCCTCAAATTACTTAGGTCTTTTCTTTTGCCATTTTATTTTTTACAGCCTTAACTTTTCCCCTAGTGAAAATTCAAAGCAAGACTTTTATTAAGATATAAGGAAGTCAAATAAAATCAAGGTTTTTATGAGGTGTTACCTTCTGATTATCCTGTCATTTGTAGAAGACATTTAATCCTCAAATGTTGGGGCACATTCTCTATATAAAATTATGTGGACTAAAAGAAATTGATCCTGAGCAACAAAAACAAACTATTTAGTTGCTCAACATCTCTCAAAAGTAGGCCCACAGAGAGCAAAAAGTAAAAGTCTTCCTCGCAAAGCCAATGACCTGATGCTAGTTTTGTAATAGTTCAATTTAACCAAGCTTGTAAAGGAAAGAGCAGAAAGCCTGACATAAAAGTGGTCGCACTGTGTGTTAAGCAGTTAGGAACTGCCATAGACTTGTGTGTTCTTAGTTAATACTAGTGTGCAACTTGTGAGACATGTCTCTGATACTGATAGTAGAACAATATATTATTCAATGGAATATACTTTTTACAGTTTGGTTTCTACCAAAGAAGTGATGTAACTCTTTTGTGAGGGAAGAATACAGCAGACTACTAACTGATGTGTACTTGTGCTTCTTATTTAATTGGCAGCAGTCTGTCTCAAAAGTTGATAGTATAAGCACCAAAGCAGTTCAGTTACTATTAGGGCTGTTAATAAATTGCAGTTAACTCATGCGATTAACTCAAAAAAATTAATCATGCTTAATTGCACTTTTAATCACACTGATAAACAATGGCAATGGAAATTTATTAAATATTTTTGGATGATTTTCTACATTATCAAATATACTGATTTCAATTACAACACGGAATACAAAGTGTACAGTGTTTACTTTACATTATTATTTTTACTACAAATATTTGCACAGTAAAAATGATAAACAAAAGAGTATTTTTCAGTTCACCTCATACAATACCATAATGCAATCTCTTTATTGTGAAAGTGTAACTTACAAATGTATTTTTTTGTTCATAACTGAACTCAAAAACAAAGTAAAACTTTAGAGCCTAGAAGTCCACAGAGTCCTACTTCTTGTTCAGCCAGTCCCTCAGACAAACAAGTTTGTTTACATTTACAGGAGATAATGCTGCCCGCTTCTTATTTACAATATCACCTGAAAGTGAGAACAGGTGTTGGCACGGCACTTTTGTAGCCAGCACTGCAAGATATTTATGCGCCTGATATGCTAAACATTCATATGCCCCTTCATGCTTCAGCCACCATTCCAGAGGTGCTTCCATGCTGATGACACTCGTTAAAAAATTGTGTAATTAAATTTGTGACTGAACTCCTTGGGGGAGAATAGTATGTCTCCTGCTTTTTTACCTGCATTCTGCCATGTATTTCAAGTTATAGCATTCTCGGATGATGAGCCAGCACATGTTGTTCATTTTAAGAACACTTTCACAGCAGATTTGACAAAATGCAAAGAAGATACCAATGTGAGATTTCTCAAGATAGCTACAGCACTCGACCCAAGGTTTAAGAATCCGAAGTGCCTTCCAAAATCTAAGGTTGAGGTGTGGAGAATAGTTTTAGAAGTCTTAAAAGAGCAATACTCTGCTGTGAAAACTACAGAACCTGAACCACCAAAAAAGAAAATCAACCTTCTGCTGGTGGCATCTGACTCAGATGATGAAAGTGAACATGCGTCTGTCTGCACTGCTTTGGATCATTATCGATCAGAACCCCTCATCAGCATGGATGCATGTCCTCTGGAATGGTGGTTGAAGCATGAAGGGACATATGAATCTTTAATGCATCTGGTACATAAATATCTTGTGACACCGGCTACAACAGTGCCATGTGAACAACTGTTCTCACTTTCAGGTGACGTAAATAAGAAACAGGCAGCATTATCTCCTGTAAATGTAAACAAACTTGTTTGTTTGAGTGAGTGACTAAATAAGAAGTAGGGCTGAGTGGACTTGTAGGCTCTAAAGTTTTACATTGTTTTATTTTTGAATGCAGTTATTTTTTGTACAGAATTCTACATTTGTAAGTTCAGCTATCATGATAAAGAGATTGCACTACAGTACTTGTGTGAGATGAATTGAAACATTTCTTTTGTTTTTTTATAGCACAAATATTTGTAATAAAAAATAAATATAAAGTGAGCACTGTACACTCTGTGTTGTGTAATTGAAATCAATATATTCCAAAATGTAGAAAACATCCAAAATATTTAAAGAAATGATATTCTATTATTATTTAACAGTGTGATTAATCGTGATTAATTTTTTTAATCGCTTGACAGCCCTACTTAATGCTGCAGCATGACAGATAGTGAGTGGCTAAAAACCTCAAATTCTTGAGCAAAAATCTTTGCAATAGATATTGCACTATCTGTGCTCTGTATAGGGCCAGTGAATGAAGCCGGTGCACTACTATCACTTGAGGCCTGCTGCATGTTAGTCTTCACATTCCTCTCTCTCAAACACTCTCTTCAGCCTCTGACTTCTTGGTGCAGTGCTGCTCTCCGGTGTGGCCTGTTGATAGTGGCATATTCCCAGCTTGCAATGTTGACGTTGAAAGCTTTATAGTCCCTCTTGCAAATGTCCTTGAACCTGAGCCTAGGTGAACCCAGTGCCTGCTGATGGTGGTCCAGGGATCAACATCATACAGCAGTATGCTCAGAATGCATGTCTAGTAGCCCCATATCTTGGGAGTTCAATGTTAGTTTCCTGTTATCCCACACAATTTTGGTGAGTTGCCTGAATGTGGCAGCTGACTTTCCAATGAGAGATTTACACCTGTTATCTAGAGATAAGTTCTCTAATACAGTTGATCTTAGATAGAAGAACTTGTGCACAACTTCTAGAGTGGTGTTAGCTACTGAAACTTCTGGTGCAGTCAACACACCTTGTGCCATAATTGTCTCCTTTAGGATGATGGTTTGTCCTAATGCATCACAATCTAGCCCAACGCTATTGCAAAGTTTCTAAATCTCCTCTTCACTATTTGTGACGAGCATTGTATTGTTGGTGAAAAGAAGTTGTTTGGCTTTGCTTTTTGCTCATAGATGTGCAACGTTGAAGAATTTCCTATCTGGTCTTTTATGGAGATGTACACCCTCAATGCCAGATGAGAAAGCATGATGAAGCATCAGAGAGAAGGATAGACTAAAGAGTGCTGTTGCCAGAACACGCCCCTGTTTGATATCGCTGTGGATTTTGAAGCTATCAGATTTATCACCATCCTACTGGATGGCAGCCTTCATTCCATCATGGAAGGTCTAAATCAAACTGATGAGAAGTGGGGGGCAACCAACTAACTACTGGAAAAGATCCTTTCTTCTGGCCAGGTCAGAAGACCTTGTAAGATCTATAAAAGCCATGCAGAGAAGTCTTTCTTGTTCTTGACATTTTTCTTGTAGTTGCCTTACTATGAAGGCTGTGTTGATAACTGATCTACTGGCACGGAACCTGCACTGACTCTCTGGATATAAACGTTCAGCAAGAACTTGCTGTCTTTTGAGAAAGACCCATCAGAATTCCTTGCCAGCAACACTAAGTAGAGAGATTCCTTTGTAGTTGTTGCAATCATTCCGATCTCCTTTGTTTTTATACAGCTTTATGATGTTGGCTACTACCTGACACTTTCTCAACAGTGGATTTGATTCAGGGTTTTCTGCCATAACTTTTGTTCAGCCAAGAACTAGCTGAAAGGCAGCAGTGCCAGGAGTTACTCCTTTGTGGATATTATTTTCCATTCCAGCAAAAACCCCACCACTCAGTGAGTAGTTGCCTTAACTGTATGAGATTTTGTGTTACATGGTACCAGTAGGAGGCCTCACATGCTTGACCTGACCCAGGCCTTTTGTTTATAGACCAGATTATAATATAAAAAGTAAGCATGATTTTGAAAATCTGTAACCTATTAAATTGATATTTGCATAAGTAATTACAAATCCGTGATATAAGCATAAAGTGAATGATCAAACTGCTTGTTGTCTTACTACATTTTATAGGGCTAACAGCTGTCCTATTGTAAGTTGTTTTATTCTTACATACAAATTTCTGGTCTATTTGGTCTGTTACAGCCAGCAACTGAACTGTGAGTGGGTGTGGAGCCACTTTGGCCCACATCAATCCCCAGCGGTATCCTGGCTGAATCAACCAAAATGCCTCTGGGAGTGTTAGGAGAACAAATCAGAGAAGGAGCCAAGAAGCCCTTTAAAATACAGCAATCCATGTGTGCCCTTAATCAGCCCTGCTCTATAGCCTAATGGGGCTGAAGTGGGGAACATTATCATCTTGGGAATATTGACAGCACCAGTTAGCTTCAGTCCTTCCAAGCCAAAAACACTGGGACTAGGACTGTGGTTCCCCCTTACAGAAGAAATGCCCAGAGGGGGAAAGAGTCCGTGTGGATGTAGCTGGAATCTATTGTTTTGGCAGGAAATGGATAAACCTTTGCACCAGTAAATCATGTTTCTATAAAGAGTAGTGTCCACATAATTTTATAAACACAAGAGCGTTGGAAAGAGGCTGAGGGTAAAATACAAATGGTCAAATGTTCTGTAAATAAACAGAACTAAGCTGGTATCAAGCTATGCATTAGCCAGCAGTGTAGTGAGAACCTCTTCTCACTGTCTCCTCCTCCTCTTGCATACTGTCGGATACACCTACTTGTTGCATCTTAAAGTGAGTCTGTAAACTCTGTGGGGCAGGGACTATGTATTGTGCATTTGCATGGCACGTAGCACAGTGGGCCACTGATCAGGACAGGGGCCTTTGGGCAATATTGTAACACAAATAATAATAAAGTTAATTTTATAAAAATGATCCATCTGCTGCTTTGGGTGTCAGTAAAATTTTGTAAACAATTACAACCAATGTTTCAACAGGAATGAAATGGAGTGGGAGCAGATTCGGGTGCACGCTAACAGACCTCTCTAACCTCTGCACCCACCCCATGTTTTTAATGGTATGTCTGTTTCCATACTCCTACAACAAGAAAAGGTCTCTAATAAAGTCCATCAGAAAAAAATATCCCATATACTCCTGTCTACTGTATAAGCAGTTTTTTAAAAAGTGAGGTTTTAAGACAGGCAAAGATAGCTGCATTACTTACACTCTATCAGAAAACTTTCCAAATTTCTTGGAAACATAAGTACAAAACAGCACATTTGTTATTAATGACACGAATCTCCATAAAACCCCGGTCTCGTAAAATGAAATGTCAGGAAAAACTGATTAAATGGCACTGTCTTCCCTTAGGGAAAACCTACTTCAGTTAGAAGAAATTGTGTTAAAGTATGCATTTCCTGCATAATTTCATTTTACGTCTCATTTCAATAACTTTCTTTATGATAGGCTAGAAAGTACACACAAAAAATAGTAAGTGGTGGGGAAAACTTTTTCTTTTCAAATACATGCATTTATTGCATTTATTCCTTTAGATGTATTTTGATCCTTTGCTCTGGTTTCAAGGCATAAAACTAGACAAACTGATGAAACTTACATGATTTTTTTTTTTTGGATCAGACAAAGGGTAAAATTCACCTCTGGTGTAAGTGGGTCCAACTCCATTGACTTTGAACTGAATTTGGCCCTTTGAGACCTAATTTGTCCCTGGGCTGGTGCAGTGTCTGTGTCCCCTCAACCTTGAGGGCTGTCTTAGCATCTAGAGAATAGCTAAAGCACAGGACTGCCTGCCCCAGCCACACCTCAGAACCCAGAATGCCCCTATTCCAAGGGCCTTAAGACAGGCTTGGGAAGGTACAGAGCCAGCTTTGCCAGTTCTCTGTCACTGTCTAGTTTACTGTGATGGGGATTTTTCTGAGGGAAAAAGCAGCTAAAGGACGATTACTGACTGGGGTTAGAACTGGTTGAAACCCCCAGAGTTTTTAGGGGTTTTCTGTTATTTGTGAAAATTGAATTTTCACTGAAGATATTTGTTAAAAATGTTCAATTCAGAAAATTCTGACCCGCTCTAATTGGGCTTTTTAACTGAGTCCACTCATTGCTAGAGCACTTGACCCTAGCCAGGCACAACACAGCAGCTCTCTCGCTTTGGAGTGCCCCCTCTTGCAAACAGTTGCTCCACCATTACGATGGCATCTCTTCCAGTGACTCGGCCCTCTGGCCAAGGTCACCATCTTAAGTCTGCCCCTTCCAGAGTCACAACTGTCCAAACTAAAAACCCCAAAACCTCTTTAAGACAAACAAAATCCTTCTGCCTTCTCTGGGGCTATTCCTCAATCTATCACCAGGGCTTAGCTGCAGCCCCCCTGTGGGCTTAAAAACCCTGGTAAGGGGCTTGTATACACCCTTCCTAGGGGCCAGTAGGGGAACTCACTCCCACCCTCTAGTCTAGATTCTGGCCCAGGGCCATGTACTGAACAGCTAGGTCTACTCTTACCCCCTGCGATGGTTTTCCCTGGGCCACATCCTACTAGGGTTGCCAACTTTCTACTCATAAAAAACTGAACACCCTTGCCCCACCACTCCTTCAAGGCCCCGCCCATACCCCACCCCTTCTCTGAGGCCCCCCCACTCACTCCATCCCTCCCCTCCAGTCGCTCACACTTCCCACCCTCACTCCCTTGCTCATTTTCACCAGGCTGGCTCAGGGGGCTGGGGTGCTGGGGGTGAGGGCTCCGGGGTGGGGCCAGAAATGAGGAGTTTAGAGTGCAGGAGGGGGCTCCAGGCTGAGGCAGTGGGATGGAATGGGATGTGATGTGAGAGGGGGTGCAGGCTCTGGTTGGGGGCGTGGGCTCTGGAGTGGGGCCAGGGATGATGGGTTTGGGGTGCAGAAGGGAGCTCTAGGCTGGGCGGCACCGCAGGCCAGATGAAATTAACCATGGGGCCAGATCTGGCCCTCAGGCCCTAGGTTCCTCACTTCTGACCTACATCTAGGAGCTGGAGGGAGGACATGCCGGCTGCTTCCCAGGAGCCATGTGGAGCGGAGGCTAGCAGGGAGCCTGCCAGCCCTGCTGCGTGGCACCGCCAACCAGACAGTCAACAGCCTGGTCAGCAGTGCTGACCAGAGCTACCAGAATCCCTCTTCAACCAGGTGTTCAGGTTACCCTACATCCTACCCAGCCTATCAAGTTCTCCTGTGGGTCTTCCAGTCTCTTCCCTGCTTAATCAGGGTTTCTCCCAGGCCTCCCTGCTTGAAGAGCTTTCTTTACTGCTCTGAGCTTCCTGCCTGGCTTTTCCACCAGTTCTTTCCTCAGCTTTATCACCACTTAAGCCTACTTTTCCCTCTCTACTGCAGTCACCTTCTGCTCTTTATGGGGAAATTGCCTGATTTCCCCCAGGTGGGGCTCATTCTGTAATCAGGTTCTGGGCATTCCTGCCAATGGGGCAAGCCACTCTGCTAGAGGCCCTATCTGTGTATCATATGATCTCTGATACTGTTTCATGTCACATTAATTTCAACCCTACCTTAGAGTTCTTACGAATCTAAGATGTGTCACCCTATCTGTAGAGCAGGGGTTCTCAACCTTTTCCTTCTAAGGTCCCTCCAGCATGATATAAAAACTCCACAGCTCACCTGTGCCACAACAACTGGTTTTCTGCATATAAAAGCCAGGGCTGGCATTAGGGGGTAGAAAACAGGGCCCCAGTGAATCTAAGTTGCTCAGGCGTTGGCTTCAGCCCCAGGTGGTGGGACTCAGGGTCCTCGGCTTCAGCCCCATGCAATGGGGCTTCGGCTTTCTGCCCTGGGTCCTAGCAAGTCTAATGCTGGCCCTGCTTGGAGGACCCCCTGAAACCTGCTCACGGCCCCTCATGGGGCCCCAGACCCCTGGTTGAAAACCATTGCTGTAAAGCACAGAGCTATCGAAAAAGCACATGAAAATTAATTTCATTAACTTTTTTCCTGTGTTGTTTTGTCAAAATATGAGAATTTGAAAAATGTTGCCTAGATATAATAGTCATAGCAAGTGTCTGACAATAATGTCCTACGTGTGTTAGAACAGCCTTTCACTAAAGGTCAGACAATGAGAGATTGGTGCTGGCAGCCCCAAACAGTTGCTGGGCTGTGAAGAGTTGCCTCCCAAAATTTATAATGGTTTCTTTTAATTTTTATTTTTTAAACTAAACAAATAGAAATATGTGAAACAAATGAGCAAAAAGCTTCTCTACTTGCAGCCAAGTTAGGCGGTACCTACAGTGAATGAACAAATAGCTGTTAGTCTTGAACATCCTATTCATGTTCAGTTGGAGTTAGACCATAATGACCTCAGTATTGGGAGAGGTAAGAGTAGCTTAAAGCTGGGAGTTGGGGTTGTAGTACAGCTCAGGATCTGGCCCTTGGTTTATAAAAACCTTGGTTAATTGGCATCACTACTCTTTTCACTTTGATGTAATAAGACACTTGCTGTGTTTTGAATGATTAGATGACTGAGAACATATTTGAGGATGAACAGCTATAATAGATATTTTGGCTTTTGCTACATGTCATTTGATCAAAATGTCTATTGCACAGCTGTGAATCTTCAATAAATATGTTCTTATTAATCTAAGTGAGTATCACTGATACTGTGTTTAGTCAACACACAGTAATGGTTTAATTAGATGGTTTAATTAGATCCATATCTGGAACCACTAATTTATAACAGCACAGATATTTAGAAAGGATATGCAGGATTATACTAATATTTGATTTAGTTACTTGGTAAAATGCTGTAGTTCACTGCATGTTTTACACTGCATGTGTTGCACTGCCTGGGAATATGTTAGACTGCATAGGGTGCATGACATATGCTGTGATTCACAGCTGTCAATCAGCCTGGATACGTGTTCAAATTTTATTCATTGGTTTCATTGAACATTCAGGCCCAGACTGCCTTGCCTGGACATGCTGTGCTTAGCACAGGAATAAGGGCTGCAAAGGTGGTTTTAGGCTACTTATAAGTTTCTTGCATTCTGAAAGCAGCTAGGGATGTAAGATAGAGCAGCCCAAAGAACTGGCTTCCCGATGGCATAAGGCAGAATCAGGTGGAGTCAGGTGCCAGATACTATAGCAGTGCTTTTTGACAATTCCGTCCACTGAATTAAAGAGTGTTCCCTTGTTCAACTCCCTTGACATTTCACTGATGTAATTTTTAAGTAACTTTCTCCAAACACATTGAGTCAAACATATCCATGTGCAGAGAGAGACAGCCCAAGGCCCAAGCACTACTTAAGGTCTGTTGGGGGGGCTTAAGTGGTGCTCAGTCCTCACACTGGCCCGCTGAACAGCAGTGAGTTAGTCTTTAAAAATATTCCTTAATTTGTTGAAGTTCTAACCGATTTTCAATTTCTGTTATTACCTTCTTGCAGTTCTGTTTATGAGGGCGCTTAAGTAATAGAATGAAGTGCTGGTTTGTCAAACGCCTGGCTTTCCAGTTGATTTGTGCAATAAATAGAATTAAATAAAATATGGGGCTTATACAGGAGGCTACATTTTTCTATCCACAGACAGATAAAGAACAGAGAGTAAAACAGGAAGGACAAGAGCTTTATCCTCCCTCTCTTTAGCGTTTCAAGTAGATTAATATGCAGTGTGCACACAAACAGCCACAAGTGGCATTTATGTAACAGGGAACACTGGCTATCACAAGGCAACAGGCAAGTATAATCCTTATGCTTTGAGTAAAACTGTTTGCTTAAGCTCTGGTGAACTCGAGTTTTAATGAGAACTCTTGTCACAGATGTTGAATGCTGCGTATGAAACTTAACATGGACAAGCTTTAAGGTCTAAAAAACCTAAGCCCTCTAACTGTTTTGAGATAGATTTGGTCTTGAGCTTAAAGTAACCATCAAGCTTTTGCAAGATCTTATGGATTCTGCCACATCCACAGAACTACTGTAGATGAGTATCCAAAACAATATTGAACGGCAATCCCAGGGGTTACCTACTTTATTCCATTCAGTCATGGTTTTTCCAGTCAGTGGATCTGAAAAATTAGAGGAAAAAACTGAAAGTGTTCTGTTCAATTGTGAGGTAGCACAAACACATGGATTAAAAATGAACCCATTTTAAAGAGTCAAGCTAAGCACTAATAGGTATGTCACTAAACTGTAAGTGATCAAACAGCTTTGCATGGGCAGGCTTGCTCAACAGGATTTCTGAAGAGCAGACAGCTTACCTTCATTTGATCAAAACATTTATGCAGACTTGCAAAGCTAGGAAGAAGTTTCTTCAACTGATTCAATAGCTCTGCAGTACCTCATCTGAAGACAAATATTGCACTGAAATGCTTCCATTTAAAACAAATCCCCCCAAAGATAGATTTAAGCTACTTTTTGAGCATTACATCCTTCTGTTCTGGTACATAGGCTGCATCTCATCCACATGGGTCAGAGCAAGACTGCCCTTTCACTTACAGGTGATTATGATTTACAATAGAATAAAAAACCTGGGGGGTGCAGAGAGGAGTCAAGTTACACCACTGTGTTTCTGTGCTAAAGTTCTCTGGCAATTGTATAAGGTTTTAGTTAGCACCTCCCTAGGTGACAGGCAGTATAACAAACTGGGAAACTATCAGGTGGCATGACTTGTTCCAAATCCTAAAATAATCTAGATGAAGGGGAGAGGGAGAGTCCTTTTGTACAGAGGGATAGCTACAGGGAAAGAATTATGGCAGTCCCAGGCAAGGTTTACACCATTAGAAAGGCATGATAGAGGAAAAAGGCAGGAAGTTGGCAGACTCTCAGAGCTTAAAAATTAACTCTTTGGCATATGGTCTCCTTGGCTACCTGGGGAACTCCCTCATCTGAGTTCACAAACAAGGCAGTTCTAGAGCTGTTTAGAAACATTTTAAACAAGAATGAAATTTCAACAAAGAAAAACAATTAAAAAACTTTTCCACAATTATCCTCTTTCACATTTCCCGACCAGCACTAAAAGGCATGCAGGTACCGGCTTTGGCACACGCACACAGAGCTTCTGCATAAACAAAACAAGTTCAAGAGACTTTTGCAGGCACAATCAGCAACTGGAGACATGCAAAAGTAAACATACATGAAAAAAAAGGCCTGGACTGAACATTTGTAATATAAATATTTTCTGTCAGAATGAAAACTCAAATAAAGCTCGGGTCTATTCAGGAAAAACTCAAGACTCCAAGGTAAAATTCTCCTGAATTGAGTGGATTCTATGTATACCATTATTACAATCACTATGGTATTCTCATGAGCATTTGGATACTTTCATAACTCTGTCCTGAGTTATTGTAATAATATAAGAATGAAACAGAGTAAACCAGAGGAGAGGAATACACCCCTGTTTATGCTGCTGATCCTAAAGGATTCACCTGCACTAATTAGCTCTTTTCTTGGAGTACTTCTGAAACCTGGCTTAGAATTAACACCTAAATCCCCATCCTGTTCTCTGTTTTGGCTCTTCTTAAAGGTCTGACTGTGAAGGGCTCTCGCAAGGCTTCAAGTCACCAAAAGACCTGTATACCCCATCAGAGATTTCAAAAGCACTATACAAATGAGGATAAGTGTAAAAGCACTATACAAATGAGGATGTGTATTTTTCCAGGTGGTGGACTGAAACACACAGCAGTCTAAGATCACAAAGTAAATCAGTGACAGAGCCAGGAACAGAATTGAGGTCCTTTGACTCCTTCTCTTGCTGTCTTAGGCACTGGGCTATTCTACAGAAATCCCTATGGCCTGTGATGAGACTATATGCATAGGCCATAATTATAAACTGTAACTTTCAGGAAAAGCAGTTCTGGAGGCACAACCCAGGCAAGGAAATGGCTGAGTAGGGGTTGGGGAGGAAGGCTTTAAGCTATTTGTGCCTCCTGGATCTGGCCCTCCACTGCAATTTAGACCAGCCCCTAAGTTAAGGTGGCTTCCCAGAGCCACCTGTGAGCATTTTGTTGATTCTACAGTGGACCCCAGGCTCTCCCCTTTGTACCTCAGCATGTTCCTCCTCTTCTTCTGGACTCCAGGCTTACCTAATACAGCAGGGGCTGCGAGGAGTAGTATTGGGTAGGGCAGCTTTGCCAGTCCTTTGCCACCAGGAAAGCCCCTTACCGAGGGGTATCTTCAGGTTCTGCTCCCTTCTGTGCTACAAAGGAGCCACAGCAGGGGAAGAGAACTGAGGCTCCTAAACTACAGACTAAATTCTAAGTCTTTAGCCTTATAAAAACAGCTGCTTCTCTAACTGCTTCTGCTGTATTTGACTTGAGCTGCCAATAGTCTTCTCTTTCAATTAGAAAAATTAACAATATTGTTATTGTTCGGAAGCAAGGTTAATTTTTACATTGATCAGATACATGATTCATCCTGCAGATTATGTCACATTTACTCTTGTTATTTTTACACTTCTTAATTTGGTATATTTTCCTTCAGCTATCTGTAATTTCATGTTATGACAATTGCCAAATTATTTTAAAGCAGTGGTTTTCAACCTGCGGTCTGTGGACCCCTGGGGGTACACAGACTATGTCTAAGATTTCCAAAGGGGTCTTCACCTCCATTCAAAATGTGTAGGGGTCTGCAAATGAAAAAAAGGTTGAAAACCACCGTTTACAGAGACAGCCCATAACATCTTCAGATGTTAAACCAGTTATTTTAGTAGCAAATAAAACCAAAAAAGTATCTGGAAAATTGTATTCTGGAAGGGCTAAGGAATATGGGCATGATGAGAATCTGACAGCAACCTCAGCAATATTAACACAAACATATATTTTCCATTTAGCTCTTAAAGGAGGCTGTCACGTGGGTCATACATGGCAAATTGTCAGGAAAATGGCATTTGATTTTGAATCAGTATGAAATAAGGTTTCAGTTTTGCGATGCCCTTGCTCTGCCTTCATCGTCTCCCAATTCTCCCTGAGGGTATTCTGTGGCTTGACCCTCCGACTGAGTCACATAAAAGTCTAAACCCCTTACCGGGTAGCACAAACAAGTCTTGACCTTCCACTCCTCTCAGGCCTGGTCTACACTAGGGTGAGGGGTCGAACTAAGGTATGCAACTTCAGCTACGCGAATAGCATAGCTGAAGTCGAACTACCTTAGTTCGAACTTCTTACCTGTTCAGATGCTGCGGGATCGAAGTATGCGGCTCCCCCGTTGACTCCGCCACCGCCGTTTGCGGTGGTGGAGTTCTGGAGTCGACGGGAGCGTGTTCGGAATTGGAACTATCGTGTCTAGATTAGACGCAATAGTTCGAACTCCGAGAAGTCGAACGCTACCCGTCAACCCGGCCGTAAGTATGGACGTACCCTCAGGCTTCACTACAGTTCCCTTGTTGTATCCTGCCTGGTAAGCCCTAGTCCAGGGCTTCTCTCCATCACAGAGACCTGTCTCCTCTGTAGTCTCTCCCTCCAACTGAGCTCCCACAGTCTACCTATATTTAGCTCTGCCTCCTCTGTTCAGGAAGCAATTATTTACCCCCCTCCCCCACCAAGTGCAGACTATGACTAATTGGGGTCCTTTTCCTTGTCTTGAAGGTAACGGAGGTTGGGCCCCATCACATATGCCCAGTTAGTTAGCTGACACTAGTGAACTTAAATGACTAGAGCACAAATGAAGCATTAATTTAGTTTTCATTGACTGATGAAGTGTGTCATGCTGCACTGTTTTAGAGTTATGTAAATGATAAATTTGAAGCAGGTGTTTGTAGTCATTTACTTGTTAACTATAAGCAAGGGCCCATGAGCATGAAGTTCTACACTGCAAAAATAAATATTTGCCAAAAAAATGGACAACATCCCCTTGAAATCCAAATGCTTAGTATGAGGTGGAGTTAAATTATTATCATGGGAAATGAAAGGCAGTGTTCATGAATATGAAGCATAGTCAGAGGGTTTTATTAAAAGAAGACTAGTATGCTCAAATTATTACCTACCTTTGCAGTGGTCCCATTCAGATGATGTACTTTCAGAACTATATTTTTCAGTACTGATTCTTATCACCACTCATAATGTTCTTTAAAATATAGAAGTGGTTACTGACGTGACATTCACAGTTCATGTATAGTGCTTATTAATAAAAGTCTTAAAATAAGTTGTGCATGTTTCTTAGAAAATTGTTTTGATGAACAGTTAAAATAAATATGTAACATGATTTCTGCAGATAACATCTATCTCTTGAGACCCTTAGTGTAAGTCAGTCTTTATGTATAAGCCTCAAATGTAAGACTTTATAGGGTTCCCTTATAACTCTGATGTTAGTTACTCCATCTTAGCTCTTCGATACATAATTCTCCCTTGTAATAATTCTAGATATAAATTAACACTTGTTTATAGCACTCAAAGAAGATGCCCTCCAAAAATCATGCTGATACAAGATATGGAGTTATTAGTAAATGCTGAAACATGTTAGTGTCAAATAATTTGTTTTTTGAGCAAAATATTCTGGACACAATACAACTTGTAACATACACTATTGGTAAAGGACCTGATCTTCCCGTTTATTTCACAGCTCATAGTGGTGAGAATGATCTAATTTATGTGACTCCTTTCCAAAGTAGTAATAATCTGCACTGAACAAGGGCTGCTGCTCTGTGATGTGGTTCACATATTTACTGTCACACAATACAATCGATTTCTAGTGGGATCTCCCAACATATGCAAGGAGGGCCGGCTCCAGGCACCAGTCCAGCAAGCAGGTACTTGGGGCGGCCAACGGAGAAGGTCGGTACATCGGGGTCTTCGGCGGCAATTCAGCGGCAGGTCTCTTGGTCACTCTCGGAGGGAAGGACCAGCTGCCGAATTGCCGCCTAAGACTGAAGCGGCGGCGGTAAAGCTGATCGCGATTGCGGCTTCCCCCCCCCCCCTGCTTGGGGTGGCAAAAACCCTGGAGCCGGCCCTGTATGCAAGTGACACACACCCTGATGCCTGGGCATGTCTCACTCCATTAGTTCAGAGAGCTAAGGGTTTGACTACTCTGAAGTCTATGGCTATATGATCATTTACACCAGCTGCGGATCTGTATCTATAACTTCTGTTCTTGTAAATAAAATCTTTTTAACTGAACAACTTAAAATGAATCCAGACTGTAATATAAAATTCGTTTTATCTTCTGAATGACTTGCAGCAGAAATCTATTGCTTCGCAGGATATTTCCTGGTAGCAACATCTTTCCCATTTCCCACAAAGCACTAGTAAAAATATGCAATGAGCCAGATCCTACACTCCTTAATAAGGGAAAATTTGCCACTGGAATTAATGGAATAAGGTCACGAGTAGGATTGAGCCCAATGGAAGCACAATCTTATATTTCTGCTTTGTTCATATGTTATCTGCTTTTTTCAGAGAATTCCATATTGTTTTTTTAAAATGTACTGATAGCCTGATAGAACTATCAAGCTGGTGACTAAAGTTAGATAGACAAGATATTTTTACTCTATGAAACCAATATGCTTTGGAAGTAAGTCAGTGCTAAGCCTTATACAGTATGTCAACAGTGAGGATACTAGAATATTATTCCTTTTCTGCAGCGGAATTTTATTCCTAATAAATAAATAAAGAAATAAATAAAAAATCAAGGCAACAGCTTTCATAGCTAATGGATTTTGCTGATAAGCATCCTGCTGCTGCAGTAAAAATCTAGTTAAATCAAGTCGCTTGAAATTGGGCTGACTAAAGCAGGCAAGATGTATGCTTGTCAAAGCCAACTCTTATTCCAATTGACATATAGTATTCTGGTGCTGACAGCTGAAGGCTAGAGTTCCGGTTTATCCATTTTCCTTTGGTTATAAACACCTTCTTGTTTCCCTGAAGGTTCAAGCGAGCACTCAGAAGAATCGAAGGTCCTTGACAATATGCTGCTTATACTTATATGGTCACTAATTGTGCAAGAGGGCTTAAATTTGCATTTTCAGCCTGAATTTCCAGACCTGCCTGTATTTTGTTAAGGATGGAGAAAAGTGTGTGGTTTCCTCCACGCAATAACTGTCATATTTACAGTGCAGGGCAACTCCATTCTGTGGGTCTGATCCTTAAGTCTCTGCACAGGCATGCAAATAACTTCAGTGGGAGTTTTGCAGGTGTAACAACTTTAGAAAGGGTGCAAAATAAGAGTAATAGGATGTGTGGATAAGACCAGATGAAGCTGAGCAACAGAATTTGGATCTGGATCCACGTTTCAAAGCACAATTAGTTTGGTGCTATTCAAATCTGGGGTTGTCCCACTATAGAGAAAATGGCCAGCCATAAAGTTCGCATGTAGGTTCTGATATAAAGCCCCCACCAACCCCTACAAGATTCAGAAGTGTTCAGGCCCATCTCTAGATGAAAGTAAACAACATTAACTTTGCGTAGCATCACATAGGCAAGCAATTTCCCAAGCTGCAAGTGGTAAATGGTGCGGAAATGATAAGGAAAAAGCCCCAGACGTACTGCTAACTCCTCTCTGAGGCATAATAATAAATCATGTTACTTAGAAATGCCTGAGTATTGTTTATTTCCCTGTGAGTGGTTTTTTTTTTTTGGTTTGCTAGTGCAAACATATTGTAAAATGGCTTATTGATACTAAAATCTGTCACTACCGAGACTAATTTAAATGAGAAAAAAATGTTGATTTTTAAATGGGAAAAAATCAATAGTGATACATATTGGGTCTGGTGCAGCACAAATTCATCTCAGCTGCAACTCTGCTGAAGTGAAGTGATGTGTAATCTAGTCAATGCAAGACAAAATCATGTAATCAAAATATATATTATAAATCCTTTTATTAAATATATTATGAAAACATGATCATACATGTTTTCATGCACTTTCCCTTCATTCTGCTGCACTGTAGCATTTTCAGCTTGATCACTTTTCTACTGAAGACAATGAGAGACCTTCCTTGACTTCAATGGGAGTTGGCTCCGACTCGTAGGGCCAGGCTGATATCCTTAATTACACTGAATAGTACAGTATCTCATAAGTAGCCTTGTAGACTTCAGTAAGGTTTTCACAAACTGACCCTTAATGAGGTGACCACTCTACCCAAAAACAAAGTTTGATACATTTGAGACAAGGTACTTTGTGTGGAGACTATACAATTCTGGCTATGTATATAATAAAATGTTAAAGTGCAATAATACATATTACCATACCCATTAATTGTTATATTGCATTTTGCAAATACTATGCTGTTCTATATTGACTATACTAAATCTGATGTGTTTTGAGATATATTTGAACAAATTATGTTACATAACGGAGCCCCAGTTTTACACAGGTCTTGAAGACATCTGAAACCATGTTAAAACTATGTATTTTTACAAAACCCTATCAATTTCAATATGTATTTTGGAAGCATGACCACATGTAAATTTTAAGTAACAGATATGAATATTTAGGTTCTGGAAATTTGGGGGTTCCCTGCCATAATGGAAATTCCAATTAAAAATTTTCATTTGATTCTAGTTGGTCAACCAGGCATGGAACAGTGGATTGAGTCTGTTTGGTCAGCTGATTCTTGCAGTTATGGCCCCTCCAGTAGAAACCAACAAAGACCAGAAAGAAAAAAATCAACAGACAGCAGCAGAAATGAAAAGTAACTAGTTGAATGATTTTAATAGAGCCCACTGGAATTTCCACTAGAGTAGATCATCAGGAGGTAGGTCCTCTTATTACTTAGAAATACCAACTTTTCTTCCCCCCAAGGAAGCAATTTTGTATGTGTTGAGTTGATTCCTGACAGTAAGTTCAGGAACCAGGGGTCCCTTTATCTTCTTCTTCCCAACTCTAAATTCCTGGGAGGGCTGACTAGAGCGCTAATTTGCTGTCTAGACATTATAGTGAGCAATATAAATGACTAATGAGCCTATATCCAACATGCAGCAGTATTTGACTGGCCAACTTTTATTACTGAGCTGAGCATATCAAACAGACATAAATTCTGTGGGGCAAACACTGAAAAACCCTCATGTCAGAGCAGAGGTCTAGCTGCACAACATGCTTTTCAGTGTATTAAGGCTTCCTTCAGGGATAAATTCCATTTTTCAAAAATGCTTTCCTTTATGAGTGGTATAATGAAGGGATAGACAGGATGGTCTAGTTGACTGAGTATGGGACTCAGAGCCAGGAACTGCTGTGTGGTACAGGCTGCCACTGACTCACTCCCTCTTCCTGCCTAGTCTGCTTTCTTTGTCTCATAACAGTCATACTGGGTCAGATCAATGGTCCATCTAACCTAATATCCTGTCTTCTGGCAGTAGCCAATGCCATATGCTTCAGAGGGAATGAACAGAACAGGGTAACCATTGACTGATCCTTCCCCTGTCATCCACTCCCAGCTGCTGGTATTCAGAGGCTAGGGACACCCAGAACATGGGGTTGCATCCCTGACCATAATGGCTAATTGCCATTGATGGACCTATCCTCCATGAATGTAGCTAATTTTTTTTTAACCTCTTTATAGTTTTGGCCTTCACAACATCCCCTTACAATGATTTGCACATGGATTGACTGTGCATTCTGTGAAGAAGTACTTCCTTTTGTTTTAAACCTGCTGCCCATTAGTTTCATTGGGTGACCCTTGGTTCTTGTGTTATGAGAAGGAGTAAATAACACTTCCTTATTCATTTTCTCCACGTCTTTTACAATTTTATAGACATTTATCATATCCCCCCTTAGTTGTCCCTTTTCCAAGCTGAAAAGGCCAAGTCTTTTAAATCTCTCCTCACATTGGGTAAGTCACATGTTAATTCCCCAGTCTTATTCCATCCCTCCATCTATAAAATAAAATACTAATACTAGAGATGGGCCCAAGACATAAAGTTTGGATCAGTGCCTTAATCCAAACTTTCCCTATATTCAGGGATATTTGATTCCTGTGTTTTAATTCATTATAGAGACAGGATCAAATCCAGACCCTAACCTCCCCACAGGTTTGGGGATATTTGGATCAGGGTGTTTAGTTTTGGGCCTAGTTCGAAATAATACCCACCTAACTTAAAATGGTGTGCTTCATTAATTTTTATACAGTGCTCGGATAACGTGAACTGATTTCACTGCTAACTGATGTGTTCCAAAATGTTGCCAATCAGTAAGGAAAAATCCTGCCTCCTTCTAAGCAGTTGTAGAGAGCCCTCTAAATAGTGGAAAAATGTGGCAAGAGGAAAGGGTGCAGAATTTTCATACAGGTATGCAACCGCTCTGTGGCACAGAAGAACCCAGCTCTTGAGATGGCTTTCTCCAGGGTAAAAGACAAGAAGTGATGAGATAGGGGATGAGTACAAACTCTGATTGTCCTTCTGTGGGGTGGAGCACTGAGGCCTCCAACCACAAACTTTGTCACTTTCCATCAATCTGAGGTTCAGACATGCTGACCCAGTAGAAAAACGTACACTTTAAATACAGTTGGATTTAAATCTAGTGGTAAGAATTGCTCATCTCCATGTGAATGTTCAGAATACCAAATGGAGAACCAGTACTGTGTTTGTCCCATGTACGGTGCATGCAAGGTCATACTGTGCAGAGGATGCCATTTTGAGCCCTTGGTAGACCTGAGCAGCTGATACCTGGCAGGCCAGATCTGGCTTTCAGGGCCCCACAGCCATTGTTACCTTGGGACCCCTATGATTGCATGGGTTTCAGGTGCCTGTCACCACTGCAGAGAACAATGGAACCAACTGAGCTCCGGAGTAAGAAGGCTACGTTGATTTAGTGGAATTGCTTCCACTTACATAAAGGCTCAATCTGGCCCAATAAATACAACTTCCTTGTGAGAAATAAAAAGCCTACATGATCAACAAGACAACTGATTGATCCTAAGGGCAGAGAGACCAAGAAAAAGGTCTACAGCTTTGCTGACAACCTGATCCAAGAGCTGGAAATCTAGAAAGATGGCATTGATCTCTGGCCAATAAGTCTTTCTCGTCTCTTTGGCCTGACATTCAAGACTGAATGTACTTTATAGTTTCAACATTTTGATGCATGGCATTGGACCTAAGTAGAATAAAACAACAGTAATAAAAAAGGTGTCTGGATATCAGCCTGTTTTTTTTTTATTTAGTGTAAGGAAAGTAGATGGGATCCAAACGGTACTTCCTGCCATGTTCAAGTCATCAGTATAAATTTAAAGTAAACATGAGAAGGTTGGCAGTGGATATCTGGCTTGATGTTGCTGGACCAATTATGGTAAACAGCTGTTAACTGAGAAAATCGTTGAATCAAATCATGATAAAGAGCATGTTTAAATTAAATCTATATGACTTTTCACAGGGATCATGCTTGTATCTGACTTCTTTAAGTGGCGTCCCTCTTGAACTTTGTTGTGCTCACATTTACTCCAGGAAACAAACATTTTGAAAGCTTCCTTAAAATTTTCATAAGCAACTGCATTCAGACATGCTGTGGTTAAAAGGAAAAAAAAATCAGTGCAGGGTGCATAGCATGAATTGTTAAAATCATCACTAACACATATGACAAAAACATAAGTTTTCATTCCATATTGCTGTAAAGACTGAAAAGATTGAAAACAGTAAACAGTAATAGAGTAATAAACTGAGCTCTGTGCATCAAAATAAAATAAATGCATTCTGTTGCATGATTGGGGCATATATATCCTGTAGACTATCCTTCAGCATGTTTATGGACACAGAACTATAACCAGACTCCTCACAATGGTCTGATTCTGGTCTCTTATTTAGGGATAAATCAGGAGTACCTCAATTTAAATCAGCAGAGTCACATCAATGTAAAACTGCTATGTGAGATCAGAATGAGGCCAAAGACCTATAAGAAAGAATTTCAGGCTAAAAAACTAGAGCTAAATCTGAAGACTTTGGGCCAAATTTTGATCTCATTTACACAGAGTGGAGTAACTCCACTGATAGAAAATGGAATTTAGGAGATTTACATAAGTGTAACTGCAATCAGGATCTGGCTGTCGGAATCTGAGTGCAATTTGTTTATAAGGGTGTGTATCTATCCTGCAATATCTATACCACTCAAATGAAAATGTGACACTTGTGCTAAATGATAACTGATTTATTGTAAATTTACAATGTGCTTATTAATTCGTGAATTCACAGTTTTTGTTAAATCAGTTTGCTGGATTCGATGACAGTCACAGTTCATTAGGTAACATTAAAAAAGTAAATTCAGACATTATATGAATATTTAAAGAACGGAGTCTACATTTTCAATAACAATTAGGCAATAAAAATGATCTGTGCCCTCTAAAATGATTTATCAATTAAGAATTATGATATGTAATTTCCAATCAATGACAATGTACAACCGTTTAGTGCAGACCAATATCAGTAATACATAATATTTGTTATCTACAAAGGTGAGCCTACAAGCATCTGTTCTTGTTGAACTGCACCAATCAAACTAGAAATTGTTAAGATATAAATGATTAGAGGCCTATTTTCTGCCAAGTTGTTAGAGCCCAATTTTAGCTGCATTGACCAGACCAGTCCCCAGTTTGTTTTTATTATTTTCCTTTTATGTTTTTACTAGATTTTTAACATTAAAATATTAAGAACAAATAAAGAATTACTTGTACAGTACAGTGCTTACACAGGCTGTGCAGAGATCTAGTCATAGGGGTGAATGTCACTCTATGCCAATTGTTGAAGATTGATAGAAAGAAAAAACATAAAGGGAAAACAGGTAAAAATCTAAAAATGCAGTCTGATGCTCTAGTACATACACATCCAAATAGCTTCAATTATAGAGGAAATGGGCACATTAAAGATAATGCTGCCCAGGCTACCTCAGTTTGTTCCTCATTGAAAATGTATGCAATTGCCTTTCCCTTCCCCCTGAGCTTTTCCAATACTAGGATGTCCCATACTTTACCTTAACAAA
This sequence comes from Mauremys reevesii, assembly GCF_016161935.1. NCBI lineage: Eukaryota > Metazoa > Chordata > Testudines > Geoemydidae > Mauremys > Mauremys reevesii. Next base: position 231,772,790 of record NC_052624.1, on the reverse strand, counting down.
TAATTTGTGTGTGTAAGAGGGTTTCTAGGTCCCCTCTCCCCTGAGCAGCTACCCTAATCCTTCCCACTACCAAGAGAAATCCCACAAATTTGTCAACTCTCCTGTGCCTCCTAGGGAGCAGACTGCACTGAAATCACATTCAGAACTCTAGTCACTTGTTCCTTTTGCAATTATATTTCCCTATTTAGTTTGATTTTAAGACCTCCAGGGGCCTGATTTTTAGAAACTGAGTACTTACAGCTATAATGAACTCAATGGTAACTGTGAATGTTAAGTGTCTGTGAAAAATCAGGTCCCATATAGATGAAATTGACTGTGCAAGTAATTGAGCTTTCTGTGGGAGAAACGCTCTTTCAGGGTGGTCATCTAATACCATTCTTTGGACTGTGCAGCCCTTCCACAGCAGACTATCAATTACTTAACGTCCTGTTTCTCTGCAGCTGAGAGGGCTGTGTCCATACAGAGGGAGGACAGAAGTTGATAGAATATAGGTAGGAATTGAAGAGAAATAATCAAATGGAAAAGTCCCATTTGATTACATCAGTGATGGTGATTGTGAAGTGCTCAGGGAGATTAAAAAGGCTACAAAAATAGAAAATTCAATAATGGAGGATTTCAGCTATTCCCATATTGACTGGGTAGATGCCATTTCAGGATGGGATGCAGAGACACCATTTCTAGATGCCATTAATGAGTGCTTCTTGGAGCAGCTATTTCTGGAACCCACATGGGAAGAGGCAATTCTTGATTTAGTCCTAAGTGGAGCACAGTATCTAGTCCAAGAGGTGGCTATAGACGAACTGCTCATAATATCAACCATAATTTAATTAAATTTAACATCCTTGTGGGGAACGGTGTGTGTGGGGGGGGGAAATACCAAAGAAGCCCAGCACAGTAGCCTTAAACTTCAAAAATGGGAACTGTACAAAAATGAGGAAGCCAATAAACGGAAATTAAAAGGAACAGTCTCAAAAGTGAAATGCCTGCAAGCTGCATGGAAACTTTCTAAAACCACCACAATAGAGGCTGAAATGACATGTATTCCACAAATCAAAACGAATATTACGAGCACCAAAAAATGCTACCATGGCTAAACAGAGTAAAGGAAGCAGTTATAGGCAAAAGGCATTCTTTAAAAAAAAACAAAAAAACAAAAAAAACAAAAAAAACAAAAAAAAAACCCCCACACAAATCAAATCCTGATGAGGAAACTTGAAAGGAGCACGAATTCTGGCAAGTCAAGTATAAAAATATCATTAGGCAGGCCAAAAAAGAATTTGAAGAGCAACTAGCAAGACAAACAAACATCAATTTTTTTTTAAATTACGCCAGAAGCAGAAGCCTACCAAACAAATAGTAGGGCCACTGGATGATCGAGGTACTGAAGGAGCACTTAAGGAAGACCAAGCCATTGCAGACTGCTAAGAGCTATAAAAGGATCTCACAAAACTGGGTGACTGGGCAACAGAATGGCAGATGAAATTCAATGTTGATAAATGCAAAGTAATGCACTTTGGAAAACATAATCCCAACTATACACACAAAATGATGGGGTCTAAACTAGCTGTTGCCATTCAAGAAAGAGATCTTGGAGTCACTGTGGATAGTTCTCTGAAAACATCTGTTCAATGTGTAGCGGCAGTCAAAGAAGCTAACAGAATGTTAGGAACCATTAGGTAGGAGATAGATAATAAGACAGAAAATATCATAATGCCACTATATAAATCCAAGGTATGTCCACAATTTGAATACTGCAAGCAGTTTTGGTCACCCCATCTCAAAAAGATATATTGGCATTGGAAAAAGTACATAGAAAGGCAACAAAAACAATTAGGGGTATGGAACATCTTCCATATGAGAAACGATTAAAAAGGCTGGGACTATTCAGCTTGGAAAAAGAGATGAGGTCTATAAAATCATGACTGGTGTGGACAAAGTAAATAAGGAAGTGTTATTTATCCCTTCACAAAACACAAGAACCTATGGATCCCCAATGAAATTAATAGGTAGCAGGTTTAAAAAAAACATAACAAACACACAATGCACAGTCAACTCATGGAACATATTGCCAGGGGATGTTGTGAAGGCCAAAACTATAATGGGGTTCAAAAAAGAATTAGATAAGTTCATGGAGGGATAGGTCCATCCATGGCTATTAGCCAAGATGGTCAGGGACACAATTCCATGCTCTGGGTGTCCCTGAGCCTCTCACTGCCAGAAGCTGTGAGTTGATGACAGGGAAAGGATCACTCAGTGATTGCTCTGTTCTGTTAATTCCCTTTGAAGCATCTGGCATTGGCCACTGTTGGAAGAGAGGATACTGGGCTAGATGGAGCACTGGTCTGACCCAGTATGGCTGTTCTTATGTTTTTGTGATCCCCTGACATCATAATTCAAAGGCCCAGGGCAGTGTCCTAGATTCCACCACGTGAGTTCTGTCTCTGGCAGCAGTCCATGGGAGCAGGAGCTTCCTCCTCAGGATACAGATTGCAATCCATGGCCATGGACTCAAGCTGGCCTGTGGGGCTGAAGTCAGACCCATGCTGGGAGTGGGTGGGAAAAGAGGCCAGATTTTATCAACAATTTGGGAGGCTTCAAGATATTGCTCCAGCTCCTCAAGTGGTGTAAGCCAGCAGCGATCCACTGATGTCAGAGGCTGTCTCCTGATGTACATCAGCTGAGGATGTGGCCCACTGTATTTTTCAGTGTTAACTGTGTTTGAAATGAAAGTATTAAAAGGTTTTAGTATCCAATATTCTTGGTCTCTGTCTCAATTTAATTTGCTCCAAAGCTCTGAAATAGTCTCTGGTACTTCCTTTTTATGACTTAGTTATAGGGCTAAGAGTGAGTGTGCTTTCAAAAATGAGGATGAAAATATAAATGATATATGTGGTTCAGAAAATTTAAATAGATAATCAGAATTAGTCACAGGAAAGAATAATTCCTTGGAACTGATTCATATTTGTGTTTTCATGCTTTGTAAATGGGGAGTAAACGCAGGTGTCCTAGCTCAATTCTATTTGGCTAATTGCATTCTGTACATGCAAATTTCCCCTTTTACTTTCAGTTGGATGAGGTATTCACTTTGCATCCTAAAATGTTCAGAGTGGTGCTATGCACAGTTTAGAAGGTGCCTTCCACTCCAGCTGGGTTTTAGCGATATCTAATGAGATTCCTGTATATACCATTTTTGTTCTATTCCATGATCTGCAATTGCCTCACTCAGTGACCGTAGGTATTTTTAACCCAAATTTTTTGTGTATCATTTTCTCCATATGTAAAATGGGGATAGTGAAATTTACCCTTCTTTGTAAAAAGCTTTGAGATCTACAGAAGAACTCAATGGCCTGGATAGTGGCTATTCCTTGAATGATTGTGCAAGGAATAAGAAAGCATAGGGAGGAAGGAAAGGGCTCAATGTCACTCAGAAAAATAGCATCCAGTTACAATCAGAGCCCCTGCATTGTCCTGAATGCAGTGACTATTCCCACCTAATACCCTGATGTGCTGGCAGCCTCAAGAGAGGCGGACACATGGTCTTGCTCCCCAATCTGCACTAGCCATCTGTTAGCTGGATGTACATAGGGCACCATTCTTCCACAGCCTACAGTTTTCCCCCTCCATCCTTCCTCGTGTCCACAATGCCTCCTGGAACTACCCCTGCCACAATGGAGGCCAACGCCTTCAAAATCAGCCTGGTCCAATGTTAAAGCCTAAGCAGTTGTACTTAGGTGCTGAGATTGTACTATAAAATACAATATAACAAAATCAAAAAGTAATACAAGGAGATCTGATTTTTATCATTTAGCACTGTTATTCCTCTTTTACGTCTTTCTTTGATTTGTCATCCCCATCGCTTTCTCTTTGGGCAGCTAGAGAATTCTATCTCAATTTTATATTTTCTGAACTTATTTTCATTATCATGTGTGTTTGCTCTTTACTCCCTTAAGTGTTTGATAGCCACAAGGTGTAGCAAGGGACCCTCATTTTGCCTGTGGAAATACACTATGCTGCACTTTGGCATTCCATTGCTATGCCATTTAAAATACTGGGTTTGTCCTGTATCATCTTCTTAACTCCTGGTAGTCAGTTTGCTTGGAGTTAGTGTTTTCCACTCCATGCTGTTTTTTCTTCTCTTAACTTTATCTTAATTCATCTTTGAGTCTGGTTCAGTATCTTTCAAGCAATGCTGCCCTGGGGCCCTCAGTTATACAGGCACAACACCTATACATTTCAGTGGGTTTCTACATATCCCATTTGGCCCATCATTTTCCAGCCCTAAATTTGACCTATTTCTGCAGTTATAATCTGATGGGGAAAATGTTCTGATTTATTAAATACCTACTGCTAAATCTCGACAGCCTAGATCGTAAAAGTATTTAGGCACCTAACTCCTATTGATTTCAATGGGAGTTAGATGCCTAAATACCTTTGAAGATTTAGGCAGACAGCCTTACTCAGTTTTTATTCAGCACTTAATGAGGCAAACACCATTAATTATAGGAAGGATTTGAGTAAGAAAGTCAGGTTTGTCCCCTGGAATTACTTTTTAAAGCATCTCCCACTCCACCACTGAGAAATGTTAATAGTACCAAAGGCCGCTATTGTTGTAGGAGTACATCAACACACTGAGCCAAATTCACTTAACTTCTAGTGTCACTGCAGGCACCCATTTTTCAACACCTGCTGCACTGGAACAATTAATTAACAAATACTACTCCCAGAGATGCATTGACATCAATTAATGATAATGGTGGTGTACAAAGGTATTTTCTGATGAGGTACCATACAACACTGTACCTGTAACAAAAACAAACAGAAACTGTAGAAGATTGTGCTCACCTCCCTGACCTTCCCTGGCTGCTGGGCGCAGAGCTGCTGTTCACTTCAGAGCTTACTGCCCCCTGTAGGCCATCTGCCTGCCTTTGCAGGTCTTCTGTGGCTAAGCCCTCTAGCCTGATCACACAGTTCAACCCCTTCCAGGGTACAGCAAACTTAAACAGAAGCAGTTCCTTGATCTTCAGGGTCAATTATAAACAAAATGGTTCCTTACCCTCCTGGGCTAAATTCCCTCTCCAGAATTGAATTGGCAGTGCTCCAGATGACAGAACAAGAAGCAATGGTCTCAAGTTGCAGTGGGGGAGGTCTGGGTTGGCTATTAGGAAACACTATTTCACTAGGAGGGTGGTGAAGCACTGGAATGGGTTACCTAGGAAGGTGGTGGAATTTCCATCCCTAGAAGCTTTTAAGGCCCAGCTTGACAAAGCCCTGGCTGGGATGATTTAGTTGGGGATTGGTCCTGCTTTGAGCTGGGGATTGGACTAGATGACCTCATGAGGTCTTTTCCAACCCTGATATTCTATGATTCTGAACTCCTGCCACTGACTGTGGTGAGAAACATGCCCTGGGCTGGCCTGGTTTCTTTGGCTGTAGCCTAAGAGCATCTCTCCTCACTTCATGGGCTCCAGCCAGGAACTGACTTTGATAACAGCAGGCAGCTCCTTTTATTTTGCCCTGCTAGACCTTGATTGGCTGTTCTATTGATGGTCCACAGCCATTCTAGCTGCTGGAGGAAAACATCTCAATGGTTCCCCAAAATGGCTGCTCTTGGAACACTCCAGGCAAGACTGGAGGTCTAATACTCACTGCTCTTTTCCTTCCAGATGGCAATTTCCTAGGGAGGAGTGTAGCATAGCAGTAGGGCTACAAGGGGGCCACAAAGACCCCCCCTCATAAACACGTTTATTTTATTTTCATTCAATACACGGAGAAAAAACCCCATTTTTACCAAATGGAAAAGAATCAAATTGGTTCCAGGAAAGAAAAATATTTTAAAGCTTCTAAGAGGATTTTACAAGTAAATGTGAAATCAGTTTAAACAAAATACAAAATACTCGGTTGTGTCCTTTTAAGCACCATTGTTTACTTCTCATAATAGACCTGTTTACTCCTTTCCTGCCTCTTTTGATCTGACTCTTGACGTGCCATCCCTGCGCTCTAGTTTTCATTGTAATCTCACACTTGGCCAAAGAATAGAGGAACTGAACAAAGCTGTTGATATGTAAATAACAGCTTTGAAGATGGAAGCACCAGATTGTTCCTAAAAAGAAAAACTGCAATTGCTTTTTTTTGACCAGATAGGGGGGAAAAATCCTTATGTATAATTCACAGGCTGCGTAAAATCAAAGATTCCATTATCTCTGAAGAATAATCATTTCAGTGACACAGCAGGCATTTCCAGAGACCTGCGGAAACTGTGTTAAGGGTATAAGTAGTGATGTTTTAAATGTTGACAAAATTGCTTATTTCAACCCTATTTCCGTATACATGTAGTTCATTTCAAATATCCTTGGATGGGAAATGTTTAATAATTGCTTCAATCATTTTTATCAGGGGAAAACGAGCAAAAGGCCAGATTCGGAATCCCTTACTCATACTAACTAACATCTTATTATTCCATGAGTGATCCCATTGACCTCCGTGGGACTATTCTCAGGGCATGTCTTCACTGCCCCACAGTTTGGACAAAGAGGGTGCCAACAGCAGAGCACACTAAAGTGCTCACTTAGGGGTGTCCACATGGGGGCATTATACCATAGCACTTTGGTGTGCACTGCTATTCATGCCCCATTAGTCTGAACTGGGGGGCATGGATCAGCATTCACGTTGCACTCCCCATCAGTACCAGGTCCAGGCCGAGGAAGCTAGTGATCCAATCAGTGGACCAAATTGGGTGATGAATCCTGGTTACGTGCCACCTGAGTCATGCTGCACATATGCTAAAAAGAAGTCTGAACAGCAGAGCAATGTAAACATGTCCTCAGAGTAAGGAAATGCACAATGGGCCTGATCCAAAGCACCCTGAAACTACTGGAGAGACTCCCAGTGACTGCACTGGGCTGTGGATAGGGCCCAATATGAACAGGGAGATCAGATTCTGGTCCAAAGAAATTAGAGACTGTGTCTATTCCCCTGCAATTGCAGGCCAGGCCAGTCTTATTCAGGCTATATTCTGATTCAGGCTATATTTCTGTATGAAACCTATTAATGAAAATCACTATCCAGCAGGGCCGGCTCTACAGTTTTTGCCACCCCAAGCAGCGCGCCGAATTGCCGCCGGACAGCGGGGGCAGTCCCTGTGCCCTTAGGGCGGCAGGCGCGTTTCCGCGGCGGCGGCAATTAGGTGGCAGCTTCTATGTTTAGCTGAAGCCACCGCGGACAGCTAAACATGGAAGCTGCTGGCGAATTGCCGCCACCGCGGAAACGCGCCTGCTGCCCTAAAGGTGCACGGACTGCCCCCGCTGTCTGTGGCGGCAATTCGGTGTGCTGCTTTGGGGCAAAAACACAGGGACTGCCGCCCCTTGCAGAATGCTGCCCCAAGCACCAGCTTGGAATGCTGGTGCCTGGAGCCGGCCCTGCTATCCAGCCCAGAGGATGACAGTTTCCCCCTATAATTGAGACATCAGCCTATAAATCCAAACTTGTAATCTGTGTGCATCTTTATTTACACAAGGACGGCAGGATTGGCCTTACTAAAGTAGTGGGGCCATAAGCTCAGCTGATATAAACTGCAATAGCTGATGTATGTCAGCTGGAGATCTGGCCCAGGTGATTCCCAATTTTTTGTTGTTGTTGAAGCCCCCACTTGTGACAGAGTCACAGATTTTAAAGCCATGAGGGACCATTATGATAATCTAGACCAGGGGTCGGCAACCTCTGGCATGCGGCAGGAAGCCACGGCCAGCACATCCCTTGGGCCACGTCGCTTCCCGCAGCCTCCAGTGGCCTGGAGCAGCAAACCACAGCCAGTGGGAGCCGTGATCTGCCGAACCAGCCAACGCGGCAGATAAACAAACCGTCCCATCCCGTCAGGGTGCTTACCCTGGCGAGCCGCGTGCCAGAGGTTGCTGACCCCTGATCCAGTCTGACCTGCGTAACACAGGCCAAAGAACTTTGCCCAGTAATTTCAGCATCAAGCCCTTTGTGAAAGCCAGACAGTTCTGATGTAAAGGCCACAAGTGATCGAGAATCCACCACAGCCCTAAGTAAGTTGTTCCAATGTTTATCGACTCTCACTGTTTTAAAAATTTGCCACTTATGTCCAGTCTGAACTTGTCTAGCTTCAGCTTCCAACCTCGCAGCTGAACACTCCCTTCTTCCGTATCCTATCACAATTGTCCCGTCTTTACTTTTTTCTTTCCATTCTTCTACTTTAGCTTCTCTTCTTTCTCAGAAAGCAAGCCTCTGCTGTCTTTCTAATTCATTGTAGCCTTTGTGATAGGTTAGCATCTCTTTATTTTCCATCCCTGACATCTCTTTCGCCTGTTTCTGCTGGCTTTTGCTATTTTTTCTAAATATTATTATTATTAATAACAATAATAAATAATATTTAACACAGCATAGCTAATTAAAAATACACTTAAAATTTGCTGTTGGGCTATTGGCACAAGCAGGACCACACTTCAGTATAGCTAGGACAGTCACTTTAAGGATAAATGAGAAAGAAAAGCTAGGATTTAATTGGTGTAAAGAATATTTGTCTTTTCTACATCTGCATCTAATTAGCACTGATTAAGCAGGGACATTTTCAAGCTCAGAAAGTGTAACCTCAGCTCCATATTAATTCTGAAACGGTGCCAGCATGATCAACTTGCTATTTATTTATTTTGTCCCCCAGGCACTTTGATTGCCTAGCACTAATAACGTTTAAACCTCATTTATCATCACGGAGAATAGTAACTCTTTGTAAAGCAAATGTCACCAGCACTTAGCCGGTTCTGAAAACATGGGCAGAATCAACAAAAGACCAATCATTAGCCAGAAAAGGGCCCAAGCTTCTGTCACTGAGGGTAAAAGTCCTCTAAAGAGGACCAGCCCTCAGGCCTATGCCCCACTTAGATCCCATTTGAGAGGCACATGTTGGCATTCTATAAAAGGGGGAAATTTCACCCCTTCTGAGCACGGAGACAGAAGCCTCTGTAATAGGTACTCTCTTAGTCTTATCCAGCTATTAGAAGGCTACCAGGCAGCACTCCAATACGAAAGCTTTCACTTCTACATGACCCTAGGGTTAGTGAGATAAAAAAGAGCAGAATTAACAGGTTTGCTTCTTCCTCTGGTGGGCACTAGGACTTGAAAGAACAGTCTAGCTTGAAGCACCAATCTTTGAATCTGGATCCAAATTTTCCCAAAGTTTTGGTTGTTCAAACCCAGATTTTTGGTCCATGCCCACCTTTGCTTATAGGCAGGAAGAATCAACAATGTTCTCCCATAAACCATCAAATGTCTTCACTCCCAGGAGGCTACCTACCAGGGCATCATTTCAGAAACATTCTGTGGGAGGCAAAGTTGTGTCAGTATATAGAACATTATATGTCATTATATTATATCCTTCAAAGTCACAGGCGAGGGAAGGGGGAAGTGGAAGTCATAATGGAGCATATAGACCTATGAAAAGTCTGGGTTGGCAAATCACGGTGTGCGGAGCAACTTCTCCCCTTGCCTATAGCAGGTGACGTCCCTTCTATGTACGAGGATCCTGTGCCTTTCCCCTGGGATGTCCAGTGGAACAGTAGTTGTAATACCAGTGGCCACCCAAGTTTGCTTCCGTTCCCATTGGCTGTGGCTACACTTAGCGCTTCAAAGCGCTGCCGCGGCAGCGCTTTGAAGCGCTAAGTGTAGTCAAAGCGCCAGCGCTGGGAGAGAGCTCTCCCAGCGCTGTCCGTACTCCACCTCCCTGTGGGGAATAACGTACAGCGCTGGGAGCCGCGCTCCCAGCGCTGGGGCTTTGACCACACTGGCGCTTTGCAGCGCCGCAATTTGCAGCGCTGGAGAGGGTGTGTTTTCACACCCTGCTGCAGCGCTGCAAATTTGTAAGTGTAGCCAAGCAGTTGGCTTCATGGGAATGATATCACCATAACCCTAGTCATCCTCAGCAGCCTGGAGGCAGGATTTTCTTCCTGAGGCTGGCTTCTTTAGACCTCTCTCTTCCCTACTGAGGCTGCACAGAGAGTCTTCCCCCACTCCAGTGAAGTGGGTAAACAGAGGAATGAAGAAAATGACAGCATGTAGCAAAGGCCATAGCAGTGTGCAAGAGGCTCATCTAGGCCCTAATTGAGCAAAACACCTAACAACTTGTTGGAATCCCACTGAAGTCAATGGGAAAGCACATGCTTAAGTCTTTGCTGAACCAGTGCCTGAAACAAGTTTAAACTGCTCCCTGATGGGGGCGTTGGATTTTCCTCTTCTTGTCCTTGTGCTACCAAAAATGTTCTTGGATACCTCTGAGCACTTCACAAAGTTGCGAGCAACCTAAAGCAACGTACATTTGATTGACAGGAAAATTAAAATGTAGTGCCAATCTCCAAATAAGTCCCTTCAGGGCCCAGATTAATGATTGGTATGAAAGTACTGGAGCCTGGACTCGCCAGGCAAGTCACCGTGAGATTGTGAGCTTTGTGAGATTTTCACATATTCATTTTCTTCTAGCCTGAGCTGAGTTAAAACAGGTTTAAATCTTTGGGCTCTAAGTTTGTCCATTCCTTTTAAAAAAAAGAAAAAAATATATTATAATGGCATGTAATAGCAATAATCCTGTTTACCTCTGTGCGTATGTCTACACTGCAGCTGGGAGAGTGCCCTCCAGCCTGGGTAGCTGGACTCATCCGAAATCGTCTCAAGCTAGCGCACTACAAATAGCAGTGTGGATACTGTGGTACAAGGGAGATCTTGAGCTAGCCACCAGCCCAGGGGGTCAGGCGGATCTGAGCTTGTACTTTTAACCAGTACTAGTGGGCTCACACAAAAAAATGGGAGCAAGCCCACTAGTGCCATTTAACATTTGAAGACAGTGGTTTTTGAACCTTGCTGTTAAAATGGCCTTGATAATAGGAAATGCCTATAATTTGACTCTGAATCATAGCACTACTCACAGGGAGGATTGTTACAAAAGACAAAGGCCCTGCTGCCCATTATGAACCTTTGCATTGCCTTCAGATAAATGCAGCTTGTCCTTCGATTTAAAGCTACCCATCAAATTCCATCCAGCAGCCTCCTTTGTTCACCCTAATGAAAATGCACTTTGTACAGTAGAAGCTGTCTAATTCATTACAGCAGAGACCGCTTTCTCAGGCAACTGCCTTGCACTGGGGAGGAAACAAAACAAATCAAAACAAAAAACCCAGCAGAACTAAAATGAACCAGAACATCACTTTCTATACAACATTTCACCTGAATTTGAAAACACTGAAAACTCCTTTTTAAAAAATAAAAAATGTGGTTCTTTTGTGTACTCAAAAGAAAGGCAATTCTCAAAGCACTTTGATATATCTGCTCCTTAAAAAGAATCCGTTCTTTTTGAGCTCTATGTATCTAAGGCATCTTTGAGCAAACAAAGCAGGCAATTTCTGTGGCTGTCTTTATTTTGCTTCCCTCTCCTTTCAGTTAATATTTGTCCAATATTTGTTAATTGTTACTAAAGATGCCGTATCAGGTAATGCATTTAATTTACCTACTGAGCCTGAAACTGCAGAATGGAAAATGTATCTATGGATATGCCACTGTAGGGTAGCAACAGTAGCTTCTGGCTACAGCTACTAAAAATAACTTGCTTGATGCAGCAACTCAGGTATGAAAGATTCAGACCATTCATAAGAAATGTAATTAAAAGCATCAAATGGGATGGAAATTCTCTCTTCCTTCACTCTGGCAGTTCCTTTAAAACGACTCTATACATTTTTTTAAACATGAAAAGCACACCATTTCTTTTGATTTGTTTGGGTCCTACTCATTTTAATGCTTAAAATACATGTAAAAAGAGGTTAAAAATGGAATTCCTACAGTGTGGGGGGAGGGGAGGCCAAGTTGTCACGACGAAGCATTGTCAGAACCTTTGTAACTTGTTTATCGTTTCAACATGGCAGTTAAAAGCTATTGTGCTAATACTAACAACTATAGGTAACTGAAACAGTGGTGCATGCTGACTGGAATACTCTAGTTTGCAGGCCTCAGATAATACATAAAATCTTGTTAAGGGTTATCTAAGAATTAGCTATAAATATACATGTAATTAGAGTCTTTTGCAGTTAGTGAAGGCCAGACTGTGCACCTCTTATCCCCACTGGCGAGAAGTTGCTTGAGGAGCAGTCCCATGGAAGTCAATGAGACAACTGATGCAAATAACCCCTCAGCACTGGGAGTAAGAAATTCACAATCTGGCCCCCAGATTAAGTACCACAAAATAATGTTCAACTGGACGACTGGCATTCTGGCTGATGCACAAGTGGCCTGTTTTAGCAAACTGGCATCCATAAAAGCAACAGAGGTCAAAAGCAGAAAGTTACATCACGCACTCACTATAGTCTTGATTCTGACAAAAGCTGCTTTCAAAGCTGCTAAATGAATGCACTTCAACATCAGGTAGTTTTCCTCCATTCCCCCCATTTCAAAGTACATTCATGAAAGGCAATGTATTGATACCACGTTTTGATAACACTGGAGCACCCACTGATTTGCAGCAGTTTTAAATAGGACTTAAAAAGTGCCTGGGATTTGTGCTAACCCATAATAAATGCACACATATAGGAAGACATTGGCTTTACCCCAAAGAGTTTGCAGACAGGCAAATAACCAAAGAGATGGAAGCAGAATATAACATACATGCAAAATGATCAGACAGGTGTTTGGCACATGTTTTGTTAATTCCATCTGTATATCTGTACTTAATTTTATTATTTATACTTTTTTTAGCAAATATTTTGACCCTTGTCTTTTTACACTGTGCGTTTGTATTTCACCCTAACCATATTCTGTTTTGTTTCTAATCAATTCTAGACTTGCTGGTTTTGTGTCTCAGGGTGTGTTTTTCAGGGTTACTGATGTGGTTTTGAAGGTGGGTATATATTTTTGTAATGTATGAGGCAGCCACATTGCATCTTTGTGACAAAACATCATCCCCCCGTTGATGTGCTGTCACAATGAAATACACAGGGATGGAAGAGAACTTTGACCCTAGCTTTCCAGGCTGATGAAAGAAAACAGTGAACACCTGGGACCCATACTAATAGAGATTGTCAACGCCTCCTTTGAAGAGGGAAATCTGCCACATTAAAGTAAGCAATAGTTCAACTTGCACTAAATTCAGAATGCTAGGATCAGGCCCTTAAGGTTCTGTTATATGGTGCCTCTGGGGCTGATTCTGATTCCCTTATTCAAGATGAGTGGTACCTTACTGTGAGCTCATCTGAGGTGTCACCACACACAAAGGGCAATGTGTGATTATGCTGCCACGGAGCAGACTAAGAACCAGATTGCACTACAGAGAATTAGACTGACTCTGGGTTCTCCCTTGCAGGTGCAAAGTACTTTCCCTGGTGCCCAGGCTCAGCTGTGCCAAGGCTCCCCCTACTCTTTACTTCCTGTTCTTCCCCCTCCTCCCACTTGCTCACTCCCCATCCACACATGTGGGAGGCAGAGTAGCATCTTAATGGAGGCTGTTCTCTTCTCTCTGCATTGTTACTTGCAATATTGGTAGCCTGTGCATAGCAGTAAAGGTGTCCTTTCACTCCTTTACTCCTCTGCACAGGTGCATAGCCATAGTCATGTTTTGGAGCAAGTAGTCCCAAGGAAACCAATGGGACACACACACATTAAGGTTGTATTCAGAGTGAGTAATGTATCAGAATCTGGTCATTTGCTTGTAAGATCCCTGTAGGGAAGGTCAGTGAGTCCTCTTTTTCTCCACAGTTTGTGCATGTTCAACTAATAATAATAAAAAATCATTTAAAAAATAAAACCACTTGTTCTTTGGTTTTAAAGAACTGCAGACATTTTACATATAAAATAACATCACTGTCAGACCCATTTTCACAGTGCTGTTTTCTATCCAAGTCTTTCTATATTAGTCAGTGTCGTGTATATTCCCCATATTCAAATGAATATAGAAGGAAGCGACACAGAATGGTCCAATCACTGAATTATTCATACAAAAACATATGTTGCAGTAACACTGCCAAAGTGTTTATATGCAATATGTCAAAAAGAGAAAAGAAAAAGAGATGATGCATAATTAAAAAAAATACATCTTGTAAATCATAAAAGTTGGGAAGAGTAAAGTCCTATGAGATCATCCAGTTCATTTCCCAAACTAACTTAATTTTTAAAACCATTTTTCTCAGCAACACTTCCTCAACCTATTCCACATAATTCTGTTCTTATGGGCTGTAGAATCCAGATTCACAATGACCACACAAATGGGGCATTTTCAGGTCCTGGTTATCAGCCCTTATGATCTTCAGAGTTGTTTTATCTACTGTCTCCAATAGAATATGTGTGCTCCAGGAATGTATGATCAAACCCAAATATCTTTAATATTATTTATACTGGTTGTGCTTAAAACATGTCAATAGTTTTAGATAACTAAGAAGCACTAACATGGAATTTGCAGTAGTTGCTATGTCTTGCCTTTACAGTATTTATGGCCATGTTTTCATTCTAGATCTACAACACAAAGTCCGGTGCATCTCAAAATATCCTCTTTTTATTTGTCTTTGGAACAGTGCAGATGATTTTCTGTGCAGCTGCACTTTTTTTTCTGAGTACCAGTCCAATGAGCTATCCATTGGACCATGCTTCTTTTCATGATGATGATAAAAAGATATGTCTCAATTTCATGGTAATTGCACCTGCATTCCCCCTTTGTGGTTCCTCAAGGGCACCCATTTAAAGATTTCTGGCTCCCAGCCTTCACTTCTCTTGAGCAAAGACCTGTGTCTCACTCTATACTGACCATGGGTTTTAAGGCTGCACAGCTCCCTGCTCTATACAGTGTGATATCCCCAGCAAGCCAGTTTGCCTAAAAGGCCAGCACCTCCGCTTTGCTTTCTTTCCAAAGACTATAACCAGTGTATTGCCAATAGTTACCACCCCACTCCTTCTAAGCAAGCACATTTATTCTTAAGGTGAAAGCATTACACATTAAGCATATTAAAACAATAAAAAAATATACACACATGCTAAAGAGTTTACCAGAAGTCACCCGCAACTGCAACACAGGGCTCTGGTAGAGGTCAGTCCTTCAAATCCCACAACTGAGTTTTCCCTGTGGTTACAAATTCATATCAGTCTTTAAACCAGGAACCAGAACCAAGGTTGGGCAGATCAACTAGTTCCTTATGCCACTTGGGCATTTGATGTCCAGTCCCCAGGAACAGGTAACTAGTGCTTTCCTCAGGGTGTAGCTTCAAAAGCCTGTTTTTTTGCATAACCAGAGTTGTGACATTACCCACTCCCCAGGAAATCCTTTTAACACATATTGTCCCAAAAGTCCATGCTTGTCTGACACATTTCAATATAAACATCTGAACTCTTTACACATCCTACAACTCACATCTGTCACAATATTAAAGGATGGAAATACCTTCCCATGGTTGGTGATTCCAAAGTTATGCTATCAGTTTACTACTCAAGAGCTGTCCATGTATTGGGACAGTATTTTCAGTAACTCCAAAAGCAGAAGCGTTGACAGAAGTAGCCTACTCTTTATACTTACTGTGCAGAAAATGGTGATTATAGGGAATATTTTTTATTTTTGGTAATTTTTTAACGCTTTTTTGATCTTTCTTTTTTTAATCTTGTTTTTTTTCTTTTTAAGAACTTCAAGGCCAGCAGAGCATGACAACTGCAGCACAACATTAGGTGGTAAGATTAGTCAAGTGACCTAAGAAAGAGAACAAAGTATGCTGCTCTTTCAATCAGAATCTTCTTAACTGTCCGTTAACAATGCTGAGGGCTTGGCTACACTTGAGAGTTGCAGTGCTGGTGGAGGCTTTCCAGCGCTGCAACTTAGTAACTGTCCACACCTGCAAGGCACATCCAGCGCTGCAACTCCCTGGCTGCAGCGCGGGCTGTACACCTGGTCTGCTTGGGGTATAATGAGTGCAGCGCTGGTGATGCAGCGCTGCTCGTCAGGTGTGGCCACACACCAGCGCTGTTATTGGCCTCCAGGGTATTAGGAGATATCCCAGAATGCTAAATTACTCTCTTTGTTTTGTTATGCTGCCTCTCTTTGTTTTGTTGTGAACTCGGGGCTCCGGGAGCTGCTTATCTAAAAAACAAACACAGCTCCTGTTTGCTGTGATCAATCTGTAACTGACTGTGAACAATCAAATGAGATAACCCACCTACCTTGCTGTGAATGAGGCAGGCAGGGGGATGAGTGTTTGCTTGAGGATAGAAACAGCGGGGGCAGAGGGGAGAAAGGGAGTCGTTGGAGCAGCTGTTTATCTGGTCTGCAGGCTGTTTGCAGTTAAGAGTAAGGGGTCGGGAAAATTTTCTGATTTTTCAAGGCAGGGAGCTGATACACAGTGTCGGCTCCAAAAATCCACTCTCTCTCTCTCCCCTGCTCCCTGTCACACTCCACCCCCCCTCTTTTGAAAAGCACGTTGCTGCCACTTGAACGCTGGGATAGCTGCCCATAATGCATCACTCCCAACAGCGCTGCAAATGCTGCAAATGTGGCCACACTGCAGCACTGGTAGCTGTGAGTGTGGCCACACACCAGCGCTTTCCCTACACAGCTGTACGACCAGCGCTGTAACTCCCAGTGCTGCAACTCTCAAGTGTAGCCAAGCCCTGAGATATTTACTGTGAATGAGAGATCGCTGGGGGAACTTCCACTCTAATTGTCAGTCTTTGACACAGTGGGGTAAATTTCCAGTTAGTTCTCGAGGGTGGAGGGACTTAGTTGCACTACTCCTACTGACTATGGTAGCACATTGTCAAAGAATAACGGTTAGCTTGGAAATTCTTTGTGAATGGAATTACAGTAGGGATGAATCTGACCTTACAGTAAGTGATTCCTAGATTTCCAACCTCCTCATCCAATGGACAAACATCTCCAAAAAAGATAAGCAAAGAGTGTTGTATATAAAAATAAAGAGAGGAGACATTGACTGCACTTCCCTCAGAATGGACTTGCACTGTTACTGTAGCTTGAACTGTAGCTCTTAATACATCAGCAGGCTACTGGCTGCAGCTGCGGGCATTCAGCCATGTTCTCTGCAGGTTTTTGGGGAACTGGGGAAACTACTACACTTGGATTGTCTTCCATTACAAAGAACAACTGCTTTGAGGTGTCAGTCAATTCAAGTAAAAACCTTTTTTATTATAGCTGACTGCCTGTTGCTCCCATCACTAGAACGCTTGTTCACCTTTTTAAACATTTGACCTGTACTTACTGGTGTGGTTCCTGGAAATGACTTGCATATAGGGATATTTGACAATATTTGGTAACTTAATCCTGAGACTAATTACATCTGATGGTGTTTTATACATTTTCAGTCTTTTGGTGTTTTCCTTTTCTTTAACCACTGACAAATTGTGAAGAACAAAGCGTGCTGAATCATATATATAAAAATTATGGAACTAACATTGACACAAAGGTTTCTTGTTTGCTTTAGTAATGAAACAACCACACACTTCCTTTGCTGAGATGTATGACTCATGCTGATACCAAAATAAAGATCCTGCTTAATAAGTTTGTAAATGTTAATGATAACAGCCCTCTATCTGCATTGTAGAACAGTTTATATATATATAAATATATATATTTGCACTGAAGTCACATATGTCAGTGGGATTTTTGTTTCTTTCCCTACAATTCTGTCACATTGAATAGTTCAGGACAAAATGCAAGAGTCAAGTTTTGACAGGTATTGAGCACATCCTGTTGAGTGCCCTCAAATGTCATTGTAGTCAAAGCCAGATGTCAATTAAGCCAAAGCCACCTTGCAGGACACAACCTCCTGTATGACATGGGCATACACTTACAGAGCTACAGCTCTGACAAGTCCCCAATATAGTAAAGTGTGTTAGGGGCTTCCCTCTTTGATAGGTTATTCCGAATGCCAACCCATTGCCTTGGGATTGTGAACCTCCTACAACATTTGAAGAGGAAGGAATTCACTCAGGAATAACTCCAGCGAAGAGATCTACTCCAACAACTTAGTCAATGGGAACACATAAGAACATATAAAAATATAAGAACGGCCATACGTGGTCAGACCAAAGGTCCATCTAGTCCATTATCCTGTCTTCCAACAGTGGCCAATGCCAGGTGCTTCAGAGGGAATGAACAGAACAGGTAATCATCAAGTGTTCCATCCCCTATAGCCCATTCCCAGCTTCTGGCAAACAGAGGCTATGGACATCATTCCTGCCCATCCTGGCTAATAGTCATTGATGGACCTATCCTCCATAAATTTATCTAGTTCTTTTTTGAACCCTGTTATAGTCTTGGCCTTCACAACATCCTCTGGCAAGGAGTTCCACAGGTTGACTGTGCATTGTGTGAAAAAATATTTCCTTTTGTTTGTTTTAAACCTGCTGCCTATTAATTTCATTTGGTGGCCCCTAATTCTTGTGTTATGAGAAGGAATAAATAACACTTCCTTATTTACTTTCTCCATATCAGTCATGATTTTATAGACCTCTATCATATCCTCCCTTAGTTGTCTCTTTTCCAAGCTGAAAAATCCCGGTCTTATTAATTTCTCCTCACACGACAGCCATTCCATACCCCCTAATCATTTTTGTTGCCCTTTTCTGAACCCTCTCCAAGTCCAATATATCTTTTTTGAGATGGGGTGACCACATCTGCATGCAGTATTCAAGATGTGGGTGTACCATGGATTTATAGAGAGGCAATATGATATTTTCTGTCTTATTCTCTATCCCTTTCTTAATGATTCCCAACATTCTGTTTGTGTAACTGCAGTCGAAATATTCATTTGTTCAAAGATTGATTTTTGTCCCTGTTTCTACACTCTCCTATTTAATTTAGCCACTAACAACCTTCAAAGTGAGATTATGAATCCTTGTCACAATGCTATGACAGGGATAGAGATCTCCAATAAAAGGATGAAGAACTAATAGAGAGGAGAATAGTAAAGGAGTCCAACCTTGAAAGCTTTTTATACGTAGAAAAAGGATGTGAGGAAAAGGACCATCATCTGTCAAGAAGCAAGTGCACTGACAAGAGCTATCAGCGACCAAATAAGCTGCTTCTGCAGTATTTTTCTGCCCAGGAAAAGATGACAATATTTCAAGTTGGGTGATATACCACCAGTTCTTAGCATGATACTTATGCTTAAAGAGTTTTACATCCAAGTCATTTTTGTTTCTTGTTTATGAAATCACTTTTTGTTTTGCTAGAAGGGACGTGGTTTTACTCTTCCTTATAATTCCAAGGCAATGAAGGAGTAGGACAATAAACCTATAGTTGTCTTTGCTTTGCTTTCCATAGTACAGTATTCTAGGTAAGGTCTCACCAGGGAAGTCATCTCCCTGATCCATCACATGATGTATACTTAGCTCTGCAATTTAGGCATTAGAAAATACATATATGAATAACTAAACAGACTAAGGAACTAGGAAGAGGCATGCTAAACTTCACTGCTCAGCCAGACTGTTTTACATCATGTGCTATACCTCATCCTTTATCTCTACATTGTCTATTTAGATTGCAATCTTTTCAGGATAGGTCCTGGTTTTCCTACCTGTTAGTAATCTGCTTAGCACACATTTAGTGTTATATTTTTAAAGAATAACAACAACCAAGAATAACTAGGTCTGGTCAGAATATTTTTGCCAATAAATAATGGAGAAAAATTGTCATTAAAAGCTAAACTTCCATGGAATTTTTTTTAAGTCTATGCCAGCTCTAATAGTAACAATGGCCCCAATTCTGTGCTCCACTAAAGACCCTTTATGGTTGCTCAAGCACCCTAAAGGGGCCATGCAGGCAGGTAAACCAACACATGAGGAATAACTGTAGATGACAACTGGTCAAGGGGTGTGCTGTGGATGGGATGTGCTGTGGATGAATGCTGGGGGAAGGAGAAGATGTGGCTAGACCATGCTATACTTCAGCTATTCTGGGCTGGCGAAGTGGTAAAGGTAATAATTGGAGATATACCAATCTCCTAGAACTAGAAGGGCTTGAAAGGTTATCAAGTCCAACCCCCTGCCTTCACTAGCAGGACCAATTTTTGCCCCAGATCCCTAAGTGGCCCCCTCAAGGATTGAACTCACAACCCTGGGTTTAGCAGGCCAATGCTCAAACCAGTGAGCTAGCCCTTCCCCTGATAAGTGGCTAATAGTCAGCTATGGGAAGCCGCCATAAACTACAGAGATCTCTGGGGCTACTCTAACTTACACACAAGCTAGGTCCAGAATCCCAAAGTTACAATGTTGCATTGCATGACTTATACCGCCCAGGCTATGTCTTCTGAGAGGTACAACACAAAATCATGGCCAAAGTCTCATTGTACCACATGTACCACAAAACCACATTAGCCTTTTGCTCTCATGTTGCATTGCATACTAAAATTGTATCTAATTTGATATCCATTATCACCCTTAGGGCTCAACTCTCGTGTTAGCTCCCACCCGTCTAATTCGTAACTTTATACCTGATAAAATTATATGATAAAAGACCCTAAGCCTGTTACATTTGTATTGTCAGTGACTGATTATATTACATATATATAGAAGAGAGAGGGAGAGAAAAAGAGGAAGAGAAAAAGATTCACATAGAAGTAGAAATATAATTTTGCCAGTTAGCATGGAGATACAGAGACCAAACCACCACCTTTCTAGCAGCCATTTCCTTTGTATTTTGTAACAATGTTAAACAGACCACAGTGGATACAGCACGAGTGGAAACACTATATCCCCTTTAAAGGTCTTTCAGTCTTAAAAAACATCAAAGAGAGTGGAGGAATAGAGAAAGGTTCTCCCTTTATTAAGATCCCCAGATGTTTCCTGAAAAATGTGTGGATAGCTGAATCCCTGGGGATGAGAGTGCAGCTACTGATTCTCTGAGGAGGCAGAAAAATAAAAACAAGAGGTAAAAACTTTGAAAACCCCCCTTAAATATCTTGATCTTACACAGACAGAGTTATATAATCATAAAAATGTTGGACTGGAGAGGTCATTTAGTCTATCTCCCTTGTTGAGGCAGGACTATCCCTAACAGGTGTTTGTCTAACCGGTTCTTAAAAGCCTCCAATGACAGGGATTCCACAACCTTGGAAGCCTGTTCTAGTTGTGTGTGTCTGCTTTGTTCAAGGTGACTGGAGCCTGAATTCCTGTGAGGGTCTACATCTCTATACTTAGTGTGCTTTTATGTCAAGATTCTTGAAGGCTCAATCAAGGTGATTGATTAGACAGAACTTGGTTTAGCTTCAGGCACTGTTTCCTTGAGATGTGGCTATCTGGTGTGTGCTTTTGAAGTAAGATTAGTTAGGGCACCAAGCCATGAATATTTTTTTAATTGTGACCTATTTCTAATCTACAATACATAAGGGCTCTTTGGATGCGTATAGAATAAAAATGCTTCAAAATCTGTAGTTTCAGGGCTCTATTTTGTCTCTAAAATACAAAACATGATTAATCTCAGTGCAGGATTTATAAAATCCGCTTTTAGCCATTGGGATATACTCAAAAAAGGGGAGGGGGAGAAATGTTACATGTGCCAAATTTATCAGTTTCAACTATTAATCAACTTTATTTATTGATCTAGTCATAAGCAATATTTTGGCAGAAAAATGTGGGATTTGCTGCTACAATTTGCAATACTAATACAGATCAAGTACAATGGGCTTTGGGAAACAAAGAGGCCAATGTAATTTATTAATCTGTTTTGATGCATTTTTATTTGTTCTTTCAGACTGAAAGAATATGATAATTACTCAAATCCTGGATTATTTTCATGCAGAAGATTTTACCTCAATGCTTTGTACATGCACATAATAAAATCAATGAACCGTCTACATCTGATCATTATTAGTTCTATTGTTTAATTATAAACGGTGTCAATATTATACCCACTCCCTGCTCTTGTATATTTGCACAGGGCTCAGCTCACTCTAGCCCTATTGTAGGATGATCCTGTGGTGGGAATAGTGGGAAGTTCTGTGTTTATCTAGAGAGCAGGTTTAGCATGGAAAGAATTGGCTACACTTCAGCAGACTCCCTTTTTACGTGCCTTAGCCATGACTTCATTTCACCATCTATGTGCAATAAAATACTATTGAAAGAGCTGTAAAATTAAATGAGATGGGGACTTTTAAAATCTTTTATATATTCTGTTCTTCAGCAAGTGGAAGAGCAAATTCCAATAATCCAAGGGGAGCACGGTCTCAGTCCCAATTCATCTTTAAATGAGACTTTGTCCTCTGTCCTGCTGTGTTCTGAACCTGCTTGACCCTTTCTTAATTATGATTTCTTATCATTTTGACATCCTACAGTCCAGTACTATAACCCCCAGAATGACCTACATATATCTCACTGAAAAAATACACATTGTCAATTGTGCATTGACATTCCTCTCATCTGTCTGGCATGTTTGTAAAAGACCAACTGAGTACTGAAGGATTTAAAATGAATTACATGTGATCTAGTCTGAGCTTCTCAAGAGGGAGAAAAATGGAACTAGACGGTTGGAAATATATTGGAAGAATGCAGTGTAAATGCAGTTTTATTTGCGTATAATGTTAAAAAAGATGAATGGAAACAAAAAAATATTTTCTAAACACATATTACAGGACTGGGAGAACATGGAAAGACTCCAAGACTGAACCAACAGCCCATGCAGAGGCAAAACAAGAACCCCAAATCTAAAACTCTTTGAACGTCAAGGAAAATAGTCCCAATGTCTACACAAAATGAAAGGCAGCATAGTTTAGCAGATAGCGCAGTAAAGTAGGAGCCAGGAGACCTGGCTTCTATGTCAAGATTTGCCACTCACCTGCTCTTTAATGTTGATCAAGTCTCTATGCTTCTATTTCCCCTCCCATTTTGTCTACTTAGATTGTAATTAGTTTCACTCTTGAGAAAAGAAGACCGAGGGGGGACCTGATAACACTCCTCAAATATGTTAAGGGATGTTATAAAGAGGACAACAATCAATTGTTCTCCGTGTTCATTGAAAGTAGGACAAGAAGCAATGGGCTTAATCTGCAGCAGGGGAGATTTAGGTTTGATATTAGGAAAAACTTTCTAACTATACAGTTTGTTAAGTTCTGGAATAGGCTTCCAAGGGAGCCTTTTAAGAACAGGCTGGGATGATCCTTTCAGGGATGATCTAGGTTTACTTGGTCTTGCCTCCGTGCAGGGGGCTGGACTAGATGACTTCTCAAGGTCCCTTCCAGCCCTACAATTCTATGATTCTATGACTGAAAGGTCAGTGGGGAAGGGACTGTCTCTTACTCTGTGTCTGTACAATGCCCAGTGTCCCTGGGACCCCAATTACATCTGGGACCTCTAGGTTCCACTGGAATATAAATAAATACATAATAAATGTCCCCCAAATGTGACAGAAATCTCACACAATCACTACTGAATCTAACAAACCCAGCCCTGATTCTCCTTCCAAGGTCTCATCCTACCTAAACCCAAACACCATCTCCCCAGCCTATTCTACAAAAGAACAGGTGGCTTCATAGTTTTATTTATAGTTTTCATGCCACTGACTGAAAGATAATCTAGTTCGTGGAGAAAGGTGTATTTGCCTAGTAAGAGCCTGACACAAAACCCATTGAAGTTCATGCCTTATTTGGGTGGCTGACTGCATTGCCTTGTGCCCTGTGCGTGTGGCATTACAGTGGCATTTATTAAATGTCTCTTGCTACACTATGTTGACCTTGTCAACCTATAATATGACTTAGCATGCAAAAATACACTGAGAAATAAGTAATATGCAACAGTATCACTTAGCACTAAATTGGATATTTGGTACTTATGTGTAAAACTGGAGTGAGCAGTTACTGCACAGTATACATGAAGTGATAGCTATGTGGCAGTTTAACAGTTACTCACAATTATTTCTGATTAGGGATATTTCAAAATCCCCAGATCAGCTCCAGCTGCTAGCTAGTCTAGGGCATCACTAATACCAGCTGCAAGGTGAAGATTGTCAACATTTGTTCAAAGGCTGTAAAGGATTAAAAATCATGGAGACAAAGTATGGTAGTATGAGAGCAAAATCAAAAGTGCCAGGTGTCATCAGAAACCAAAGTTTTGACATTTTAAAAGTTTATGGACCTGGTTCATTGTTAACTGGGCTTTGGGTCAGGCTTCAGCTAACTTTGGATCAGGCCCTATATCCCTAAATTTCCTGAGCTAGTCCCAGGTCATTCCATCCAACCTTGATCTTTAGGCCACCATAAGTGCAGCCAGTGGGGTACTTCTTGTTTTAACTCAAGCCCTAACTCCTTCCCTTCTCCTCTGTTAAATTAAGAGAAACTTCCAACAGAGGTATAAAACTAGATCCCAACACCCCGAAACAAACTGAGAAGCTTTACACTTTGAGAGCTACCATTGAAAAGTGCTATCTAAGAGCTAGGTGTTATTATTACTACTACTATTAGAATATTAGGACAAGTGCTTTTTATTATTACAATCAGGACAGACAGATATCAGCGTTCTAGTTCTAAAATTCCATACATAAAATGGGCCAGATTCTGTTTCCCTGCACCTTGTGCAATCATTTACACCCATACAAAGAGGGAATGAAACCCTCCTAAATCAGGCCCTGATTCCTGAAAGCATTTACGCACCCTTTCTTTGAATGTTGGGATGTTTTCCCAAATCAAAGCCTCTGAAT
This sequence comes from Mauremys reevesii, assembly GCF_016161935.1. Lineage (NCBI taxonomy): Eukaryota > Metazoa > Chordata > Testudines > Geoemydidae > Mauremys > Mauremys reevesii. The sequence continues at coordinate 231,748,126 of NC_052624.1, read as the reverse complement.
GGTAGAATTTTGCATCCACTTTAGACTGGGATAAATGCCACGGGCAGAGAAACAGACAGACAATCTGGCCCATTATGTTTTAAGCCATTTTTGCTACAAAACAGTGAAAGCTAGAAAATTGGTGTTGTGGGAAGCTAGAAAATTCAGCCAAATAGCAAGAAACCAGTCCTCAGTTAGAAAAGCAACACTGGTTATAACTAGACACTAGAGAAACAGCCATATTTGCTTAGGCAGAGGGAAGGGGAGACGACGACAGGTTCTAAAAAGAAGCAGAACTTGGTATAAATATGAAATTTATTCAATATTTCTCTCTCTCTCTCTGAACAACACCATTATTATTCTTGCATGTGATTACAGATGGATCAGCTGTGGTGTGGATCAGCATAAATCTAAACAGAATTGGCAGAGGTCATTTAAAATAATCGGCATAAATATTATGAAGAATCAATACTTTAGTAGTGCATGGCACTTGTCATTGATTTAAGGGAATGACCTACTGTGCTTCATTATCTTGAACTTAATCTTTTTCCAATCAAGCTCTGAGCATCTCCTAAAGCTGCCTGTAATGTTTCTTTAGCTACTGAGTGCAATCTGAAATGTATAACTTTAAATAATGTAAATGTGACCATTTCATTTTTCCATTGCCATATAGTTTTCTTTTATGTTATGTAATAATAGTGGACCGGGCCCCAGTGATCTCAACTCATTTCTGAACACTGCCTCCAAGGAGCAGTTTGGGTGAGACCCAAAGGGCTAGGAGACAAATACAAGCAGTTCCATTTAATTTAAATGGAGACCAAGATGACATTCACATATAAAGAAATGTCACCTTGCCCTTTCCTGAGTGAGAGAGACACATGCTGTTCTGTTCTATCTCTGTTATAGTATGGTGCATGGAGGTAGTTTGTGCTGGAACATATTTACCTGCTGGCATTTGTCTGGAACAGCAGAAGTAAGAGTACAGATTTAGAGCTTGATACAGATACCACTAAAGTCAATAGAAGGACTCCAATTCACTTTACATAAAGTTACATCCGCTTCTTTTTTTAGAATAAACGGCCAAATATGCCTACACATCCCATCTCTGCCCCTTATCTACAACTCAGTTTTTACCTGATGCAGGGAAAGTTGGGAAAGTTGTCAAACTTTATTTGTTTCACATGATGAACATAACTGACAGCATAAGAAACAATCAGTAACCTAGTTGTACATTGATTAATTTCATGCCACCATGCACATTAATTATTTGCAATGGCATGACAATACATTGCACAGACATGTGGCCTAAACTACCATGTGATGCATGTTCCACTTTGGAGGATATACAATGTACACTTCCATAAAAACTCCAGCAATTCAAGAAGGTTTTAAGCCAGTTTTTCCAGAAAAAGAGTATTTTCTCCCCAAAAAATCTCCTTTTTGCTTGGAGTTAGGAAAGCAGTTTAGATGAAGTAACTAAAGCTACACCAGAAACCAGTTTGAGACTTTAGAAGGACTGGAAATCTCATGAGAAAGACTGTTCTCATTAGAGATGATTAAGTCCCATCTAGTCAATGCTTGTCAATAATCTGTTGTTCATAATGGCCTGGTATTTTACTGTACAAAGTTAAGTTAAATGCCCGGTTAATAGTACTTAAAACATATAATTTAAAGGGTTACTGAAAACTATACAGGCCTTAGGTCCAAGGAGGAGAGGCAGCTGTTTCGTCTGCTTGGAGCAGAAAAAATGTCCTGCTATCTAAAGGCAGATCAGAGAGTCTCATAAAAATGAAATATAAATGGTAACCAGACATGTCAAAATAATTGAGCAAAATGACTCAACCCGAAGAACTGAGAGAGCCACAAAATTTTTGAATAGCAGAAGATTACAATAAAATAATATATTGATGCATATAGGAAATAGTGCCTTAAGTTTCATTACATTAAGTTTATGTACACAGACACACACAAACCTCTGTATAGCTGGATAGATATCTGTGAAAAGGCTGACATCAACAAAAACTTGTTTGCTTAAAGCTACTTTACACAGGACAAATACTTTTGGGGGCCAGCAGATGGAGCCATCTGGAGAAACCAGAAACTCCTGTAGGTACTGCCTTGTCATTTCTCACATCCTCACTCCAGAATGTACAGAAATAATTAAATCAGCCAAGAGATGCCAGGATGTCACTATTCAAACATACTGAGACAAATTCATCCCTGTTGTAACTTCGCTGCCTTCACTGGAGTTATAGTAGGGATTAATTTGGTCCCATGTAACAGATGTAAGAAGAAATATTTTACAAACCACTGGTAACATCCCACCCAAAGAATTCTATTTAATAATTGAAGTAAGAATTAAGAAGTGAAACAGATCCAGAACAAACTGCAGGCTATCAAATACAAATCAACAATATAATTATGATGAGGAGGAATGGCAATTAGGAAAGATTAAATTCAAGGATACAGCAATGAATGATATGCCATATTGATAAAAGTCATAGGTGCTGCCAGCTTGAGTTACTGTTTCAGCCTTGGGTAAATAAGTTAGGAATCAAATAAAACAAATCCAGAAGAGACATCCGCTGGCTTTTTCTCAGAGAGAGAAAACATACCTGCCTTTGATCTACCCATAATTTAAAATGTATTTCAGCAGCTACATACCATCTCCCCCTTCCATGCAAATCCCATTGTAAAACCACAGCCTTTCAGCAGTTTTATTAGAAAGGGATTGGTCACATTTTTTTTAAATTTCCGAATCCCCCTTTGTATAGCATTTTTGTGGGAATGACAGGGTCTTAAAAACAACCCCACTGAGCCCTGCTAACTTAGCAGATAAAATAGTCTGTTAGGTTTGCTTTCCTGGCCATCACCATCAAGTACAATGCTAGATCTTTATGGGTACTCTGTGTGTGTCATTTAGTCCCCATCCAAATTTTGCAGTTGGAGATGTTTCTGTTCATTTCCTGGTTTCTGATGCTCAGTGGCAGGAACGTAATGTTCCTGCAATCTGTGTATAGGGCCCAATTCTGCAGTACACCCCTCTTCAGCAAAGCATTTCACCATGTGCTTAAGCCCCACTCAATGACTCATGTTCAGAGTTAATTGGCACTTGCGACAGTCTTGTGCCCAATAGGGATGGAACGTAAGCATGTGCTTCAATACTTTGCTGAAGTGGAGCCACAGTATACTGCCATGCAGAACTCCCAGGATGAGGTGGTCAGACTACACCAAGATCTAGTAGTGTGGAACACCATAATTTGACCAGCAAAGACAACTGCTACATACCCCAATGAGCTGAAGAGAATGTCAAGAATATAAACAGAATAAACCACCAAACTTTGAAAAGCACAAATGAATGCAGCCATGCTGGGCTCAGCCACTCCCTTTTGCAGTCTGGCCATATTTGCCAGCCTTAAAGGAATAATAAACAATTAAAAATGTATAGCAGCCAGTTTTGAATATTTTCTTCTCAGATTTCTAGAAATGATGCTACAGGGAACCTTATTGTGGTCTAATTTCTCTATATAATTTCTTCCCCTCCCAAGCAGATGACAAGTTTGGGTGGAAATGCAGGCGTTTCAGGTCTTCTTTATTAAACAAGACAAATGGCCAGTGACACTAAGGGTTCTGTAAAGCCATTGCCAAGAAGATCCCATTTGAGCCTTGTCTTCAAGCCCCTTGGAGAAAGAAAGCAAAACAAAACCTGCCTCCTCATAAGGACAAGCTGCCGTAATGCCGCCATCAGCACTTGAGCTGTGTTTTCACTGCCTCAGTATATGGGTTGCAGAAATATATGTAGATTTAATAACTAAATCAATATAAACCAGCCAAATTCATGCCTAGTATAACTCCACCAATATCAATGGAGTTAGCAAGGCATGAGTTTAGCCCTTGATGTTCATTTGTATTATTATTTGAAATCATTATTCGGAGCTGTAAGCTTGGCTTTCTTCTTCCAACCATTCATTTGCTGGTAGGATTAATGATGGTGCCTCCAGACTAAGAAGCCTCTTCTCTCTCCATAGATGCATGTTTGTCATTGATGGGATTTACACTGATGTATCACGAAGAACAAATGCCCCACTTGAAGTCTTGACAGAAAGAGAACAACTGGTACACAGTTACTACGCATTGGACACGGGAAAAAAATCTCAGGGTTGCTGGGAAATTGAAGGCAGCACACAGTGTAGTAGCATGTAAAAGACTTGGGTTCAGCATTGGGGCAACTATTCTTAGATCAGTGGTATAATGTAAAAGTAATTTCTCCCTTATTTCTAAGGGAGAAATTAATGTTCTTAATATGTATGCTATCCAACTGATTGATGTACTGAGTGCTATTGGCCTTTATATTTTACAAAACTGCTCACTGAGAGTTAATATTTTTCCGGACTATGTTGGAATACTTGTACAATCAGTCACTGTACAAGTTTTAAATGAAGATCTGATAAGGTAAGCTGTAAAATACATGCACATTGATGAAAAAATAATCAAACAGAGAAATACAGTGAATAAAGGTAAAACTCTTCTCTCTTAGCTGCCCTATAGATAGCTGATGCATATCCTGCATTTACTCCATGCATGGTCTAATGGGATGCTGTCAATGGAAGTACAATGCAATCACAGCAGGTGAAATGAAATCCATTTGGGATGGGTTATAACCGAGACATTTAGATCCAATCTAATTTTTTTCCAGAATTGAGGGTGGTGCTTTAATATTAGAGCTCTCTAATATTAGTGGAAGTTCTGAGGGTGGCATTGCAGTAGTGAATAAAACCTGCACTAGGGAGTGCAGGTCAAAAAGAAGAACTTTGCCTTAAATGAAAAGAGACTACACCGAGCTCTTCTTCAGGCCTGGGCTCTATGTAGCCCAAAAACATGTCTCTTTCATGAACAGAAGTTAGTCCAATGGAATATATTAATTCACCCAACTTGTCTCTCTAATAACTGGGACCGACCCAGTTACAACAACACTGCAAACATTTCTAATATGGAACCGGTAGTAAATGGGAAAAATATGGTCAGTCCTATAGACTCAAATTATAATTCACTCTATAGAGGACTACACAGAGAACGTTTGCTAAAAAATAGTCTACACTGTTTATACAAGCTATCAGTGTCATAGTGATAAGCCTATATTTTCATGGGAGCTTGGTGCTGTGCCAGCAGTGATTTGATGCACATGAGCAGGGGGCTGGTATGAGTATCTATGGGCTATAGATTCCCCATTGCAGAGCCAGCTTGGTATGAAGCGTGACTACACGTTCCACTGAAGTGAACAGACTCTCTCTCTTTTCCCATTGAGAATATGTTCATTTCAATAGTTTTTTAAGTAGGGCTTCTTCATGCTCAGGGCAAATCTGCAACAGTCAGAGACTTGTTAATAAAGTGGGAATCTGAGAGGAGGTAATACACATCCAGCAGCCTTTATTATTCAACTAGAAATAGAAGTAGGGACGGGTACCTTCACCCTGGCTGTAAGCCAAATAACAAAGACACGCTGGGCCAAAGCACAAGCTGAGAACTGAAAACAGGATTTGAGATGATGTTTTCACCATGAAGGCTTTTTCTGCTGAGCTCCGGAAGAGATACATTAATAGGAAACTAACCTTTTATTGCTAACACAGCCCAGAGCTTGGTTCACGGCCCGCCCCAGAGGACATTTCTTGCCTTATTTTTCATTCCTGGCATGTACTTAGAGAGTAACGTTACTCCAGTGTATAGCACAAACTACTGCTTTAAAGCAGCAAGTACAAAGTTATCAGTTAGGGACTATAACAGGAGCTATTTCTGAATAATCACCATATTTAATCATCGGATTCGGAGGCGTGCCTACTGTTCTGGGAGGGTACGAGTGCTCTGCCAGCTCTGCTACCACTCCAGCTGGCAGTGGTGTGTGCAGGGACAGCAGAGGCAGAACTTGCTGTGCCTACTGTGTTAAGCTATTATCAGACTTTACATACTAAATCAGAGGGCTCTGAAATACACAAAAGTGCATCATCTTTAGGCTGAATCCTGAGGCACCTGCACAATCAAGGCAGGGCCAAGGAAAATGGAAATACCTCATTGCCACTCTGTCTGAACCCTGCAGCCCCTTGCATGCTGCAGATCCAAGCTCCGTGGAACCTCTCCCTGTGGTAGCATTGAGGGGTGTGTGTAGGTGAACTGTGAGAATGGGTGGAGGTGGCCAGTGGGTCTAAGAATTGCAGAGATCCACTGGATCAGACCCCCTTGTGGAGGTATTGGGACTTAGTGGGCCACAGTCAGTACTCAAATTAAGCTGCCCAGGTGATCCAAGCCACTCTTTAGGGCTGGAGGGAAGACTTCTTACCCAACAGCCACACAGTTCTTCTATGCAAAGCCTTTTAAGCAGGCTTGCTTGGAGGACTAAAATTTCACCCTCAGTGCTTCTTTAGGTTACAACGTTATTAATTTTAACAATACAGGAACAGATAATTACATCAGTGGTAGTAAGTGAGAGGGTGGGAATGGTTCAAAGGATTATTGAGCGAATACAGTATTTCACCTCTGGGCCTCTGAATCTAGCCCAGGATAGCAGGGACTGAGAGATGTTACCATCTGATGGAGCAGTTCAGCGTCCTATGTGAAATGCACTAGGAGTGAAATGAGTCCAGTTTCCAGTGCACAGCTGTCCCCATCACAAATCCACCACCTGTTTGCAGTCTCAGCTTGGAGGCCAAGGACAAAATGAGCTACAAAGGCAATGGCTTCTAACCCCCACAGGAGGTCCCTCTATGCCTAGTGGAATAGGGCAGGGAAGCTGGCAGCCCATGCCACAGCTGTTATGAGGAGAGAGGACTTCATTTGGCAAGGCTATCAACCAGCAAGATTTGCAGACATAGATCCAGAGAAATGGTTAAAATGAAAGACAAAGTACAGAAAAATATCAAAATCAAGTATGGTCCTGAGCTGTGGAGTTATGATCTGAATCCAAACTCCACCCACAATTGGGATGTGCTCGTACAAGGCTACTGTTGATAGGTGCTGACAATGCTGTACAAGACACAGAATGAATACAGCCCTTGCCCTACAGAGCTTGCAATCTACATAAGAAGCTGGGATACACTGGGAAGCTTAGAGGAAGGAATAATTTAGAAGTGTTTAAAATATTTTTAAGGCTTGGATTAGTTCAAATCCAAGAAATCACCATGTATAACCCATTTGTGTAAGATTAATAGAGAAAGATGATGCCGGAAGAAAAAGGGAAAGGAGATGAGTGCCAATGACTTTATGTAGATTCCAAACCAGATATTCTCTCATCTTGGAGATTATCCATGTAACATCTTCAGTGTTTTAATTTAATGACATCTGTAGAGGACTAGTGCAGTTCTGCCCTATCCACGAAGATAACATGTTCCCACCCAAAATTAAAGTTAAAGGCCCTGATTCAACAAAACACTTATGCATGTCAGTAACTTCAAGCATATGAGTAATCCCACTGTTTACAGTTACACACTGTGTTAAGTGCTTTGCAGGAGCTAAGGCCCTAGTAAGCACTGATTTTATTTATCCCTAACTAGGGCTGTCGATTAATCACAGTTAACTCATGTGATTAACTCAAAAATTAATCACGATTAATTGCAGTTTTAATCGCACTGTTAAACAATATAACACCAATCAAAATTAATTAAATATTTTTGGATGTTTTTCGACCTTTTCAAATATATTGATTTCAATTACAACACAGAATACAAGTGTAGAGTGCTCACTTTATATTTTTTTTATTACAAATATTTGAACTGTAATAAACAAAAAATAATGTTTTTCAATTAACCTAATACTAGTACTGCACTCTTTATCTCTTTATTATGAAAGTTGAATTTACAAACATAGAATTATGTACAAAAAATAATGCATTTAAAAATAAAACAATGTCAAACTTCAGAGCCTAGAAGTCCATTCAGTCTTACTTCTTGTTCAGCCAATTGCTCAGACAAACAAGTTTATTTACATTTACGGGAGATAAAGCTGCCCACTTCTTATTTACAATATCACCTGAAAGTGAGAACAAGTGTTTGCATAGCACTGTTGTAGCAGGCATTGCTAGGAATTTACATGCCAGATATGCTAAACATTTGGATGCCCCTTCACTTCCATGCTGATGACGCTTGTTAAAAAAATAATGTGTTAATTAAATTTGTGACTCAACTCTTTGGGGGGGAATTGTATGTCTCCTGCTCTGTTTTACTCACATTCTGCCATATATTTCATGTTATAGCTGTCTCGGATGATGACCCAGCACATATTGTTCATTTTAAGAACACTTTCACAGCAGATTCGACAAAACACAAAGAAGATACCTATGCGAGATTTCTAAGGATAGATACAGCATTCGATCCAAGGTTTAAGAATCTGAAGTGCCTTCCAAAATCTCAGAGGGACGAAGTATGGAACATACTTTCAGATGTCTTAAAAGAGCAACACTCCAATGCGGAAACTACAGAACCCAAACCACCAAAAAAGAAAATTGACCTTCTGCTGGTGGCATCTGACTCAGATGATGAACATGAACATGTGTCGATCCACACTGGTTTGAATTCTTATCGAGAAAAACCCACTGGGGTTTAAATATATGGTATTCTATTATTGTTTAACAGCACGATTAATTGCATGATTAATCACGATTAATTTTTTTAATCACATGATTAATCATGATTATTTTTTTAATAGCTTGACAGCCCTAGGCTTAACTAATTAAAAACATAGGCCTCACTTCAGAAAAGACCTTAAACATGAACTTAACTTTTAGCATTTTGTTAAACTGGTATAATTCTCTACTGTGAAAGCAGTTATACCCACATCAAGGGGGTTGTTTTTATCCCTATAGTTTTTTTCTGTTTCTGAAACAAGCTACACAAATTCAAATACTTTCATAGTGGTATAACTGCATCCACACTTGACGGTTACACTGATTTAACTAAATCGATGCCAAAGTTAAGTGTAGACCATCCCTAAATTGTTGGAACTTGATTTAAGAATGGGATGAGAAGCTGATAAATAAAACATTTGATAAAATGATAAAATTACAGTTTACCTTCCAAGTGTCCAAAAGGACTGGATAGTCTAACTATGGTAGACACCCAGGGCCTCATCACTGCACTGCTGTCCTTTAACAATTTTATTACTGTCAATGCAGATATCAGACCAGTATCCCAAAGCAGCAGACATGCCCTTTTTTCAGTGACAAACAATAATTCTCCTTACACAGCTAAATGGCAGGTTGAGTTTGAATCAGTGCTAAATACAGCAGGAGAAAAAAATACACGTGGGGATGGTCCACTTTCTAGCTATTACAATTTCCAACATTATCAGCATAGTGGCACAGCTAACATCCCAAGTGGTATCTAACAACACAGCTGAAAAGAAACCCTCCTCTGACCCTCCAACACCCCTGTACTGTCGTGACAACCTGTCAAAAGAAAAATATGATTCAAATAAGATAGGGTTTTCCTTTTAACCAGCCTTCATAGCTCAAACATTCCTACACAGTTCTACGTCATCACCAAAGATGGTCAATGATATTTCTGATCTGAATCTTTGTACTCATCTAGTTTAAAAATGAGAACAGATATCGATCATGCATTTCTGCGGAGGGATCTAAGCTCTCCCAAACCTATTTTTGGCAACTTTGTGATAATGTTTCAACAAGTCTTATCTTGTCACCTTCTTGAGTCTTCTTTTATAACTTTTAAAATTTGTTTTCACTTAGGAAGTCTCCTGACTTTGTTTGGATGGACATAAGATTTATTTAAAATCATTAGAGATGAAGACTTAATATTTAGTGAATGAGAAGCTCAGAGTCTGATGCTGATCTCATTTATAGCTGTCTAAATCCGGAATAAATCCACTGACATCCTTGTAACACTGGTGTGAGATCAGAGTCTAGTTTTCAGTGTTTATTTATAAATTGATGACACTGAACCAAATTCTACACTCATTGAACATAATTCGGAGTTCATCATAAGAACAGCCATACTGGGTCACACCAATGGTCCATCCATCCCAGTATCCTGTCTTCCAACAGTGGTCAATGCCAGGTGCTTCAGAGGGAATGAACAGAACAGGTAATCATCAAATGATCCACCCCTGTCACCCATTCCCAGTTTCTGGCAAACAGAGGCTAGGGACACCATCCCTGCCCATCCTGGCTAATAGCCATTGAAGTTAGTTGGGATCAAAGTTGGCCTCAAATTTAGTTGAGATTTGCATCAGTGTAACTAAGAGGAGAATTTGGTTGTATATAGACTAAGATCAAAGTAATGCTGAGTGAATAACAGCAGGTTCATAGTTTAAGTTTGGTAAGGTTTGAAATACTCATTTACTTGAATAAGTCCTCAATACTCCAGATCCCTCTTTCTAGTGTCAGAGAGGAACCATTTCTCTCTTTCTCTCTCAATCTCGTTGACCCCTGATATTAACAAATCCTCAAACATTCCCCCTTGTTTCCTCCCCAGAAAGCTCTCTACTTTGGAGACTCTGAAATGACTCTCATCTGTCCAGGTGCTCTATTTTTATCACACATTCACAAGGTCAGATGTACCCCATAATGCATTAGCCTTACCGATTTCAAGATCTGAAGCCTGCAATAGGCCTAGCAGACTATGCCATTTCAATGGATTTCAGCAAAAGCAAAAGGTTGATTGGTGGTCAGGAAGTAGGAGGCAGGCACTTAAAAATGTAGGGTGCAGTTCAAGAGCTGGCCTGCATTAAGACTGATTCTTATTTCTTCCCAGCTGTTTTCCCCATTCCTCCTGTGAAGCCATTCTGGGCTCACAACAGTTCCATTAAAGAACGACAAGACCCTTTTCCTAAAATTAAAAATGCAATTCTCAGTCAAAGAACCAAAACGAACCACACTCTCCTGTTTGATCCCCCTTTGTGTCTGAGCTGGATAAGTAGGTGTTCATTTCGAGGCTCCTTTTAAAAGAGGGCTGCCAACATCTACCAGCATTTCCTGAAATGTTTGGAGGCTTTCCAGTGTGGGTGGCTGCTCAACTGCGCTAGCTAGCACCTCCTTTATAGAACTTGGCAGTGATGTTACTAACATGCAGTGGTCTGGAAGAAACATTAGTGAAATGTAATTCAGAAGATCTGTAAATACTGTACTGAACTGTTTGTAAACACACATCAATAGGTAGAATGTTTGGACTGGGTGTGCTGGTGGATTGACTTCTCCACTGGCAAATACTATAGCTCACTAGAGAAGACATGGTCTCAGGCATCTGGGCCTGAAGCACAGCTAGTCTCCAGGCAGTCTCAGCAGTACAGCTGGCCTGCAGTGGGCTGCCTGACTAGCCATGCCACCTGATTGGCTGAAGAGGCCAGCAGGCTGGCTCTTCTGACAGCAGCAGCGGCTCACTGGTGTCTCAATGCTCATGTTCCCCATTGTGCCTGCTCTGGTGTTACTTTGTTCATGCTGCTCCCCCTCCTTGCAACAGCTCCCCCTCCTTGCAACAGTCCTGTCCCTCCTTGTTTGCTACCCTACTTGCTTTAGTGCCTGACCTCCGGCTTGACCAATCGGCCCTGGCTCCTGACTACAGCTCTGACCCCAGCCACTAGGCCTGATGCCCACTCTGATCACTAGTCTAGACTGTCCCTGTCAGGGCTGCCCGGGGGGGGGGCAAGTGGGACAATTTGCCCCAGGCCCTGGGCCCCACAGGGGCCCCCACAAGAGTCTTTTGGGGCCCCTGGAGCGGGGTCCTTCACTCGGTCCGGGGGCCCTGGAAAACTCTCATGGGGCCTGGGCCCCCGGAGCTTCTTCCACTCCAGGTCTTCGGCGGTGGGGGGTCCTTCCGCGACCCCCTGCCGCCAAATTACCACCGAAGCGGGACCCACCACCGAAGTGCTGGGTCTTCAGCGGTAATTTGGTGGCGGGAGTCCCTGCCACGGGTCTTCGGGGCACTTCGGAGGCAGAAGGACCCTCTGCCGCCGAATTACCGCCGAAGCGGGGGCCCCCCGCCGCCGAAGACCCCAGACTCCCTGAATCCTCTGGTCGGCCCTGGTCCCTGTTGGCTGACCTATGGAAAGCGATATCATTAGCCAAATGGGAAGAAATAACTGAAAAATCAAAAATATAATTTTCAATCCAGATGGCAAAATTTTGTCCTCAGAGAAGCCATGTTAGCAGCTCTCTGCCAGGTGCTGATTTGCCGCTGAAGGCTTCCCAGGCTTCCAGAATGCACTATGCCGTGCCAGCCCACCAGGGACTATTCCAGCAATGCAGATCACAAGCGCACAGCAGCAGCTGGGCTGCTTCTTTCCCATTCCTGCCTCTCTCAACCCCTCCCTCCTGCCCATTCCCACTCTCACTCCTCTTCTGAAGAGGACTGCATTCTACTCCTCTTTCCTCTGCCCTGCCATTTTCTGTCATCCAGTGCTCACCCAGCCTCTCCTGGTACACCACTCTCTGATTTTGACTCCTGTCTCTCCCTTTTCCTTTCCTCACAGTCTTCCACGCTCATCCTCCGTTACTTCTATTTCTGTGCCGATGACTAGCGCCCTACCAAATACACAGTGCATTTGGGTCAATTTCACAACCAAAGGATTTTTAAAATAGTCAATTTCACAGTTTCAGATGTTTACACCTGAACTTTCTCAGTGTTGTAACCATGGGGGGGTGGGAGGCAGGGTCCTAACCCAAAGTGGAGTCGAGGGGTGGGGGAGGTTTGCAGGATTGCCACCTTTACTTCTGTACTGCTGCTGGAAGGGGTGCTGCCATGGGTGGCAGGTGAACACCTGCTTTGGGGAGGCTAGCCCACTGGCCCGCCCCTTCCTCCCAAGACCTTGCCCTCTGCACGCCGGAGCCCTGAAACCCCCTCCCACCCCATGAAAGGAGAAGCCCTGAGTCTGAGGGGCCCCCAGGACTGGAGGAGCCCCGGCCTGCCTGCCCCAGTCACATCGGGCCAAGCTGCCGCCAGCCCCCTCTGCCCCTGGCGCCCCCCACCCCCGAGTTGGGCTGGCCTCAGAACCAGACCAAGCCATCAACCTTCCCAAGCCGAGCCACCAGCCTCCCCCAGCACAGGGCCGGGCCGAGCCACCGGCCTCCCTCTATGCTGGTCCTGCCCCAGCACCAGGCTGAGCCACCAGCCTCCCCGAGCTGAGCCAATGGCTTCCCCCAGTGCTGGACTGGACGCTGGCCTCCCCCAGTGCCAGGCCGGCCCCAGCACTGGGCTGAGCTGCCATCCCCATAGCCCCAAGTCCTCCTGCCCCTGAAATCCCTAACCCCCCCACCAAGCTGCCAGCCGCAATGTCTGGCTGAGCCTCCTCAGTCTGTCAGCTGCTGGCTCTCCACATCCCTCCTCATTCCCCGGTCCCAAGCAGTGGGGATCTGGGAGGTGGGGATGGAGTGGAGGAGGCAGTGGGGGTCTCGGGGAAGGGCCGGGCCACCGCAGCGCAGGTGTCTGACAACGGGGCGGCAGCAGCACCAGGGAAGGCAAAGCCTTCCTTGTCTATTATACCCATCACCCATGGGTGCTGCCTTCAGAGCTGGCTGACCAGAGAGCAGCGGCTGCTGGCTAGGTACCCAGCTCTAAAGCCAGCGCCACCACCAGCAGCAGCGCAGAAGTGAAGGTCTCAGGGTTTGGAGAGGTTGTCACTTGGGGGTGTGGCAGGGCTGGCCTTATGGGTGAGCAACCACCCAGGACCCATGGTGAGGGGGGCACAATGGTCTCTCCCCTCCCCCACAGCTAACCCAAGGCCCCTTTAACCTCCAAGTGCTGGGCCCGGAGCTGGGGAGGGGCAGGGCTGGGATGCCCCAGCCGGGGGCTCCTACCATGCGCCAAGCTCCAGCTGAGGGGCTGTGGAGGGACAGGACTTCCACTTCCCCTGCATGGGCTCCACCTGTGATTGTTCCAAAAAACTATTTTGAAACAGCATTTGCAGATAAAAAAGTTACGTATGCTTTAAGTACCTTTAAAATGTACTTAAATACATGCACTAAGTACAGAATCTTTAAAAGGCTTAAGTGCGAAGTACATAGAGTGCTTTAAAGTAACAATGAATCAGTGAGACTTAAGACTATGGATAAGTTATGCACATGCTTAAGTGCTTTCCTGAAGCAGGGCCTAAATGACTACACAAGAGGCAATGCACTAGTGAATCAGGGCTTCATGTTCCAAACTGCCACCTCACAAATACACAAGAAAGTACAACTCACTGCTCAGGAAATGAGCATGTCTGAGGAGAGCAAAGATTTTTTTTTTTTTTTTGGTGTGGTTCTTTCCAACAGTCCCTGAACAATTTGTCTGGAAAAAATGGATTATTGTTTAGCAAAATGTCAGAGATCAAATTCCGCTGCTAGGCTACCTAACACCAACACCACATATCCAACTGACGTACAGGATCACATGTCCTTTACTTTAAAAAAGAAGCAAAAGAACCAAAAAGCTCATTTGAGCTTTAAAAAAAATCTTAGAATGCTACAAATTGCCCATACAAATTGTTATTTCTAACAACGACAACAAGAAGAAGAATGGATTGAAAGACAGAAATGGCTATTATTTAGCCACGTTATTTCACTCTTGTTTCAAAGATACTACAATTAATAACATTAAAGATTATTTCTTTCTCTATTTCTTTAAAAACATTTTAGTAATTCTGTATTAATAATACTGCCACAGAGATTAACAGAGCATTTTCACTATTCATTCATGTTTCTGCTGATTTTATATTTAAAAATAATGTTTTCATGCCGCTTTCCTTTAAAAGTGACAGTTGTAGTCTATTATTTTAAAGATTCTGTATTATTTATTCATACTAAACACATTTAGGCTCAGCCTTATACCAAGCGTCATCTCCCACTGAAAGTAATGAAAGGACTTCCACTGAGTTTGGTGGGTTTGGGATCAGGTCCACAGAAGCCAATGAGATTAGTCACAGTAGTAAAGACTATGCCCAGGAGTGTTTGCAGGATCAGGCCTCCAAATAATAAAACTACAACAAAACTGCATTTTAAACTTCCCTGCACAAGTTCAATGTTTGACCAGTCAGCTTTTCTCATGGTTCAAATTACCGACTAGAGCTAGTTAGGAAATGTTTTTTCCCCATGACAATTTGATAAAACATTTTTTTTGGTTATCTATGAAATTTTTCTTCAACAATTGTCTATGGTTTTGTTTTTCAAAAGTTACCAAAAAGTTTCCCACAAAAATGGAAAAATCTCCATTGAATTAAAAAAACATTTTCCATCAACAACATATGTAGACAGAACATTTTTGACCTGCTCCTAATACTGACCCAATAAAACAAGACTATAATTTTCTCAAACAATGACCTTAAAAATGTTTTAACACTACTGAAAGCTCCAGGCTTCTGAAACATTTTTTTAGGATGCAAGGGCAGAAATAGCTGGCACAGATTCAATGAAGCTGGTGAAAGAAGATGTGAATTACACTTCAATGTACCATCCTCCTTGTGCCCCAGGGGGATTCACTCCAAAGGAGGGCTGGTAGTGCTTCTGCAGATACTCTCCCCCTCAGGGTTTGCGGGCAGTTCATTTTTTGGCTAGGGCTCAATAGGCTGTTAGCGATAATACACTGAATCAGAGAATTCCTCAGTTGTCTCATTCACATCTCTATGCCAGACAGTGCCATTCACTTCTGGTGCTGCAGTGGCCTCTTATGAACCCCTCCTTGCTCCCTGGCAGGCTGTGGAAGCTTTCTGGCGCTACTCCTCCTCCTGGCAGTTGTTCTGCTGTCAAGGCCCTATACTAGGGTTTATTTTGGTTTCTGCCAGCATGAGCCTGAGCTGAATCTGGTCCCTTGTCTAATCAGTTGCAGCACACAGCATCCAACCTTCTGATGTAATTTGGAAAGCTGTTTTTCCACGTTTGCATTTATTAAAATGTAATCTGGAGTAAGGGCTGCACAATGTAATAATGGACTGTGCTTGTGTGGATGAAACACACTTTTCCCTCCTCTCACTAGCTTATACTTAATTGTGAGAATGAAATTTCCACCCAATGTCTTTGTTTTCTTACCCTGCGTGTCTTTCTGACTGTCTCTGACATGATGCCCTGGATGAGTAAAGATTTTAATGTTAAAGAGCCATTTTGGCAGTTAGTTCCAGAAAGCAAAGACATAATGGGCCTATCTTTGGTGACAAGATAAATGATGCAAGAAGATAAACTGTTATGAAAATAACTCAACCGATAAAGTTAGGCTGCATGAAGCAGAGTTTGCATGCCGGGTGATAGTACTGTCCCCTGTGGCTATGAGTAATGGACTATCCTCCAGAATTCAGTATTTACCATTTGTAAACTTAGTTTCAATATTTGTTTTTAGCTTAACTTTTTTCAGATTAGCTTCCTTTGGTAAAAGTTTGGGTTTAAGTATATCACTACACTCGGCTTCTCTGGTATATACAAGTAACATGATCATTTAAAGGAAGCGTTGTTAAGTGACTGTAATTATGGCTCAGTTGTGCAACTCATGCTCAGTTTGATTCATTCTTTTTCAATGAGTACCCCCAAAAGAGTCCAAGTGGAATATCTGGATGTCCTAATATGGCACCCCCTCATTTGAAAACTCGACTGCAAGTGACATTCTATTGTTTGCCTTATCCATTGACTGGGTAATTAAAAAGTTTAATGTTTTGATGTGGGTCAAGGATACAAATGGAATACATCAGATTTAATGGCCTTGAGTTTGCTAATGATATTGTCTGGCATAAGGAAAACATGGGCTAGATTAATGTCAAAGACAAAGTCCAAATAAAAGATGGCAAGATTTGTTTCAGAATAAATGCAGAGAAGACAAAGATAACATAAACTAGAAATCTGAATATGAATGAAGAGAGTACACCAATATGATTGATAAGTTGTGCTAATGAGGAAGCAAAGATCACAGAAAATGAAGTTGTTGACAAGCAAATTAAGACATGTATTAGCACAGCAGATGCAGCATTTTGAAAAGCTTAACCCTATGAAAATGCTGCAGACTAAACCTCAGCACAAAGGGAAGGCTGAACAAAGCTACTGTCCACTCCTAACAACAAGGAGATGTAAGATTTGAATGTGAATGTGAATGTGAAAAGAAATAGGAATGGAGACTATTTACCATCTGCCTCAGAAGACTTCTACTGACTGAATAAAGACCCTATAACAAATAATACACAGACCACAACATAGTATCATCAATGAGAATATCAGTACCTAGAGGCATATTTACCAGGATACTGTGTTGCAAATAAAAGATGGCTGCCCAAGGAAGCCACCCTAGAGGCAGGTTGACCAGATAGCAAGTGTGAAAAATCGGGAGAGGGGGTGGGGGATAACAGGGGCCTATATAAGAAAAAGGCCCGAATATCAGGACTGTCCCTATAAAATTGGAACATCTGGTCACCCTACCTAGATGAAAAGGAAGAGAGAGAGAAAAAGTGATTAGGCATAAGCCTTAGAAAAATAACTGATGATTGCAGAGCGTGTCTGGAAGAGAATATAATAGTATTCTGTGTTCTTTTGAGGTTCTGAGTGGTCCAGAGTTTTGCATGACACAGGAAAGACTGAAGACCTTGCAACTGTTGGATACATATCCCTCTCAGCCCCCCATATATCTTTTCAAACAACCATAGTTACAGAACCAGTTAAATGCAAAGAGAATTAGAATACAGCTTCTGACTGTGCAACATCCAATTTTTCTACAGACTGATGATGCTAGTAAAAAAGAATAAAGGTTAATGGAATCAGACTACAGTCACATGTCCAGAAACTATGCTACTAGATATCAAAGTGTGAACTAAGCCTTGCTGGAAGGGAAATATGGCCTAGTTTTCTACAAAATAAAGCAAAGTCAAACAGATCTATGTACCTCCTGAAAAGTAATACTTTAAACCAGTGTGGACTAAATATGCTGGCAAAAGAGACAAATCCGGAACTTTCTGAATAATTCCTACCGCAATCTCCCTTTAAAACCCCTGAATTCCCTCTTAGAATAAAGACTTTCAATGAGTTTAAGAAAAAGTGCCAATTTGCAAAGTGGTTTCTGTATCAAAAGTTTAGCAGACCCTTTTATGTTTGTTCTAAATGTAAAGCATTTTTAAAAGTTTAGATTGAGCATGTATTTTTCCTCTTCTTTTCACACTTCTTTTCCACTCACGTTAGCTATAATCTTCTGGGTTTTAATTTTTTTATCTTGCTTATTTTAGAATTTAACCACATCCCTATAACAGCTCTGTAAAGGATAGGTTTTGTGACATTCCAGAGGGGGAAGTGTAGCTCAGCATGTCACCCATTCCCTGCCCATCTGCTCCGGGGAAGTAGTAAGTGGGTGCATAACCCTGCTAACTCGTTTGCACCTGAACCCAAGCCCCTGGAAGCCCATAGAGATGTAAGGAGGTAAGGAATTTTCTTGCTGCCTTTTGCTTAACTTGCGCAGATATGTAATTCATGTCAAAATCTAGCCCTAAGAAAAATCCTTCCTTATAATGCTCTCCTTCCCAATCAGGTGACATAATCCTGATGATATCATATATTTTACTTTGTCCAACATATACTGTGAGGCATAAAATTCCATGTGACATGTTGGGATGCCAAATGAATATCACATTTGAAACAGATTTGCATGTGAATTAAATGCTCCCTGGGTCAGATTTCGCATTCAATTTTTCTTTTTAGTTAATGGATGACCAAACTGATCTGTGGTTTATGAGGAACAATTCAGCTGGATTGACAATTACCAAAAATGTCAGTTAGATCAATCAAACTACGAGCAACTCCAGTTGACCGTAGTGACACTTTAAAAATTATGAATACATATTAACTTGATCAAAAACACACTGAAATCAATTGGAATCTTTCCACTGAGTTCAGTGGGCTTTGGACCAGGCACTAAGTTAATAGAGAATTATTTGTTTTTAATTTTGACGTTATGCTTCTTCCCTCCCCCTTCAAAAACCTCCCAAAATGGATTAATTTTCTGCATCTCTTAGTCACTAGCATTACTTGGACATATTCTTTGATTATTGTTAAAATAAGAAAATAAATTTAATTATGACCATAAAGGAAAATGCATTAATCACATCAAGATTAAAGAACAGGGATGGTCTCCTCTGAAAACATGCAGAATTATCATGAGTCTCAACTACACATCTGTTCAAAGAGCTGTGGGGATTGATTTGTTAGGAAAAATTAAAAGCAGCAAATATGGACAACTTAGCCAAATGAAGACTAACTCCCTGATCTGGAACCACTTTTGCAGGAGAATAACTCTATACATGTGAGAAATCCCACTGAGATTAAGTGGACTACTCATCTGAGTAAAATTAAACACATGCTTACATGATCACAGGACTGGGGCTAAGGGTCTGATCCTGCAAATCCTTTTCCAAATATTCTTAGTGAAGTCAACTTGCGGCAATGGGACTTGGGCTCTTAAGTCACCGAAAGTATAACCCAATATGATTTTAGATAATGGTATGAAAAGAAATGGAATATCAATGGTATTAATAGTTTTCAAAAAAAATCTTGGAGCATATTTTCATTTGCTTTTGTGTACATTCAAAAAACAATAGCTTGGGGCTAATGCAAGAAAATTTGATTAGAACAGGGGTTCTCAAACTTCATTGCACCGCAACCCCCTTCTGACAACAAAAGGTGCTACACAACCACAGGAGTGGGGACCAAAGCCTGAGCCTGCCAGAGCCCTGCTGCCCCAGGCTGGGGTCCTGTAACCTGAGCCCTGCCACCCAGGGTCAAAGCCCTTCGGTTTTGGCTTTGGCCCTGGGCGATGGGGCTCAGGCTTCGGCTTCAGCCCCGGGCCCCAGCAAGTCTAACGCCAGCCCTGTCTAACCCCACTCTGGGGTCCTGACCCACAGTTTGAGAACTGCTGGATTAGAATATTGATAATATATAACATGAAAGTGACCAGTCTATATCCCTGACCAAACTGATTGATGTTCAAAAAGTAAACAAACACCCACCATTATGAAAAGCAAACTAGAATTATTTAAAATTTAGTTTAGCTTGCCTAATCTGAGGGCTAGTAGTAAATAGATCCTTAAAAGATATTCATATTGACAAAATGTCAACACCTATGAAAACTGATTTAGGAAATGAAATTTTCATTATTCAATCAGTGTTTATTCAGAAATCAAAATACCAGAATGTTACTACATAGTGTCCTAGCAGAGGCAGACATCTGGTGTGGCAAACATCAAAAATAATGAGTGTTTTAAAGTTAACAAGCCTTTCTTACTGTTCTTCACAGAATATCCATATAATAAACATTTTGTATATTCCTAGCCTGGAAACCCTAAAAGGACAAAAACTAAACTCTGTACATGCCAGGCCAATTTTATATGAAAGCTTTGAATTGGTGTTTTGCTTTAACTGTTGTTTTGATTATAGAAAATTCTGAGCACAAGAGATCTGCAATATATTCTTCACCCTATATTGAAGATCTTCAACAGATTCATATATATACACATTCACAAAAGCTGTGTATGTGTAAATACCATCTCTACACACACAGTAAAGATTGATGCAGGGTTTTGTGCTTCTGTTGCATTAGTGACAAGTTCTCTAACAGTTGCATTGAGAAAGCTTCCTGCACATTGGTTACTGGAAATATCTTGCCTGTTCTACCATTTGCCGTGTGGATATACTGTACTTGCACAATCATAAGAAAGATTGATGCAGCCCCTGAAGCTTGTTCTATTAAAAAGATTTTAAAAACAATCTACCATTTACAAAAGGGTTATCAAAAGGAACTCAAATACTAATCGAAAACTGTTTAACCCTTAGAACACTGGCATTTTCCACTGCCAGCAAAACCAGAGCCTTGGAATACATATGTTGCAATCTACTTTATGTAAACACCCTCCAAAGGGTTACCGTAAATATTGTTAAGTGCAACTGTCAGATTGAATGACTGAAACTCTCATAAATAGGTTCTACTTGGCAGCTGGGGATCCTAAATTTAATGCCAACATGATATCTGCCATTTATAATTGCTTGAATGAAAAAAAGAGACTCAGCTACTATACTGAACCCTCATGACTTTTCTTTTATCCTCTACTCTGACACCCAGCTCATTGTGCTCTAGATTTCTTTCTTTCTTTCTTTCTTTCTTTCTTTCTTTAATAGATTTGAGGAAGGAAGAAGTTTCCAGTCTACAAATAAAAAAGACAGATCATGGCAAAGCAACAGTTTTCTAATTGGCTGCCTTTTGGCCAGCCTATGTATACGCTGCATTTTTAGCAGCACAAAATTTTCAGGGCGGAACAGCGTAAGAAGTAATCACTCCCAGGCAACAAAATGGCAGTGAATTAGTGTCCAAATGTATTGATAATATATCCTAGCTCTAACAAGCTCTGACTTTTAATACTGTTGCAGTAGTGTTTTGTAAGCTATTTTATTTCTCACTGATCAGAGAGAAGGTAGAATTACTTAACAGTACATCTTTACCCCGATATAACGCCACCCGATATAACACAAATTCGGATATAACGCGGTAAAGCAGCACTCCAGGGGGGCAGGGCTGTGTGCTCTGGCAGATCAAGTCAAGTTCGATATAACGTGGTTTCACCTATAACACGGTAAGATTTCTTGGCTCCCAAGGACAGCGTTATATCGAGGTAGAGGTGTACTTCTGTCTAAAGACATTTTAGCAGAGAAATGTTTTTTTTTTAACTTACATTGTGTTGTCCAGTAGCAACTCACAAAAATACCTGTAATTCTCCTACTATGTCATTCCAGGAAGTATAACAAGATGACTATTCCTGTGAGCAAGCACAGGCATGAATGATTAAACACAGTATTAGCCTTACTCATCTGTTAGTGTGTACCTGCATGTCTGAAACAGAGATTGTTTCAAGGGGCAAAGTTAGAATCTGGGTTCAGGTTTTGAACGCCTCAGAGTCTGGGGTTGTTCACAACAGGGATCTAGATGTCAGCCTATTTCTAGTCTGGAAGCAAACAACCCTTGCACAGCCAGCTGTGACTGCTTTTATCCAGTTCAGTGCTTGCTTTAACAGAAAGAACACATGCATTAATTTACAAAAAGCAGTGGTGATCTTGCTTCCAATGATTGGGAATTTTTTGAATTGACATAAAAAGCAGCCAGACAATGGCTTCTTTCTCCAGGGCTCTTAATTTAATTTAATTTAATTATAAGTAGAGTGACCATATTTCCCACACCCAGCCGCTCGCCCAAGCCCCCCCCTCCCGTGAGTCTGTCACCCCTCCTCTGCAAGGCTGTCAACCATCCTGGAACCCTGCCCCCCCATGCTGGAATGCTGCCTGCCTCCCTGCCCAGCTCTTCCTCTCAACCTGTGGGGGGCTGGCATCTCTGCTCACCCCCCCCCCACACACATTCCGCCGTACCCAACTTTGACAAAAGCGGGCATCTGTACTGTTTGCTCTTGCCAACTGATCATGTCAGTGAAAGCAAACGGGATAAATGCTTCCTTTTGAATAAAAGGTCAGGATGGCCCAGACAGGGCTTAAAAAAGGGACTGTCCCGGCCAAAACGGGACATATGGTCACCCTAATTATAAGGGTTGAGACCTGCTGAACTCTCCTGTAGCTTCCACACTGTCATGAATAGTTAGTTAAGGGTTAAGTTTCCACCTGTAAAGGCTTAACACATAGTACCTGGTGAACACCTGACCTGAGGACCAATCAGGGAAGAGAATTTAAAATTCCTAGGAGGGAACTTTTTCTCTCTGTTTCTGTGTGTGTTGTTCTTAGCCGTTTGGAGTTACAAGGGTCCAGATGTTTTAATCAAGTCTTCTACAAGTTTCCACCTTTCTGAACTAATTTCTTCTAGTCAAGATAGTGAGTATTAGAAAGATACTTTGTGTCCTCATCTAATAATCCTATGTTTGCAATTCTGTGTGTTTGTTATTGATTATTCTTAATTCTGCCTGTATTGTTTGTACTGAGAAGGAGAGAGGATTCTCTCCAGAACTTAGCAAGGTTATACCCTATGAGTGTCCAGCTTGGACTCATAGAGATTCTGTATTTTCTTGTTTTTCTTTTAATAAATTCTTTCTATAAAGATTTGATTAAATCCCTCTACTGTGGATACAGGGGGAGGGGGCTAAGAAACTCTCTCTCGGTGGTGAGACAAGCTTATCTCCGGGCAGAGAGGAGACGGGGGAGGTTTGTCTCTCTGTGAGTTGATCTGTGTTTCCCCAGGGAACGTCTTTGGAAAGAGGAGGGGGGGAAAACAGGGGTGTCCCGACCCACGTATTCGACCGGGTGGTGGCAGCAAAAAGGGGACCTACCCTAGGATTTAGGGTGGGGGGATACATGCGGGTCCCCACATTGGAACCCAACAGCTCCAAGTGGGGGTGAGACCTATGACACACACTGATGAGTATTCATTTTTGTTCTTACTTGTTCTCCCAATAGCACCAAGACTACAGTTGCTGGCAGCCTGAATTCTCATAAAATAACAACAACAAATGAAAAATGTAATAAAAGACATGACATGGCTTTTACTAGCTCAATCTAATTTATCATCTAAAAGGCCCCTTTAATATAACATGTCATCACAGTAAAGACAGTTATAAAGCTAATAGCAAATGCAATTAAAGGAAGGAGAATCCAGAGAAGTATGGGGCTTTACTAACTCCTTATCCCATTTCTGCTCACTGTTTTTCCCCACATAGGATAACATCAGAGAAGAAAATTAATATATTCCCACTAGTTTTGATTGTATTATGTGTAAAAATAAAATTAAAACATAGAGGCAAAGCTCACACTGACTTCAATGAGGCCAGGATTTCACACCTGGTATGTAAGCCCAGGCCTTGTGCATATTTCACAGGGTTGGCTCTCTCACTTACGTTTTTAGTTTGGGCCTAAACTATAAAGCCCAGGAGCTGAAAGGAGAAGAGGCTGCTTGGAAAAGGCAGACACTTCCCGGAGAAAGGGAGGAGTGAGTGGAGACTGCAGGCTGCAGTTACTCCCTTGGAAGAGGGAGGAGGCTGTGGGAACTGGTAAGCACAGGAATAAAAAGGGACCTAGTGGCAGGAAGAAGCCCAGAGATAGAGCAGTGAGGCTTGAGAGAGAAGGCCCAGACTGCTGAGCTGAGGGACCCTGGGCAGGAACCCGAAGAAGGGGGCAGGCCCTGGTTCCCCTATCTGCCACGGAGCGAGTGGCAGTGAGACAGTGAGTGAGAGGACTGCCTAGGACTATTGAGGAGTTATATTCCCCTGGAATGGATGTGGACACGGCCGGAGGGCTGAGCCACAAAGAGGACGCTGTGGTTCCTGAGTCTGCAAGAGTGGCTGCAGACAGACAGCAGAGGCAGGGTGACGATGTGCAAACCATGGAAATGGGGGCATCGGCTTCAAGCTAATCCTCAGAGTACCAGGAGGAGGCCCCAGTCCAGCGGTGAGTGGTGCGCCCCATGACACCTGTCTCTGAGTTTCTATAACCATATTTCTCTTTTTTCTCTTTCCTCTTTCTCTCTTCAACTCACTCCCACCTCCCTTCACAAGATCTCTCATTCTCTGAGAAAGGATGATCTTGTGCTTAAGGCACTGGATTAAAACTCAGGAAATCTAGTTTTTTTTGGATGATTGTGGAAGCCATTTAATCATACTCTGCCTCAGTTTTGATCTATAAAAACGGCTAATAATACTTATTTTCTCCCACCCTTTGTCTATCTTATCTAATTAGGAGCAGAGCGTAAGCCCCTTACTCAGACCAGTGAGCAGATACTTACATGAGAATCCCTCTGACTTCACTGAAACTACTCATGTGAGTAAATGTTCACCAGTGAGTAAGGAGTTTGCAGTCTGTCCAAGAGATTGTTAGTTCTCTGAGGGCAGGGGCTGTCTCTCACTCTGAGACTGTGCATTGCCTAACACAGTGGGGATCCAATCTCCAGTGAGACATCTACCATGACACACATCATATTAAAGCCCTCATTTGCTCTTGTTCCAGACATGTATGCTCTGCCCTGTCTATGGTTTGTTACCTTGGATGGGCTGGCAGGAAGAAGGACTGGGAGGATGCAAATTCACTTGGTTTAAGTCTTAAAGTGACAACTTTAAATAGAAATCAGACCTTGCACCTGGGAACTTTTACCCCACAATGTTCAATAGGTTCAAAACCCTCAGTGCACATTTCCTATCAAGATTAAATATACTCAATTTTTTGTAGATCAGTGTAACATTATTTTAACAACTGAATTTACAGAAACGGGTTATTGAATGAGCTGGTAGAGTCTATTCCCTAATAAATAAAAAAAATCATTTTAATATAGGTGTTTCAAACTGGAGACGAATACCCAGTGAAATTTATATGGATGAACCACATCTGGGCCTTTAGACAAGTTAATGTACAGTTGCAGCTCTTATACCACTGGGAAGTATGGCTCAGAGCTGTTGTCATTAACTTCAGCAGACACAAAGGCACCATGGATTGTAATGTTAGGTAATCTTCAACAGCAAGGTTTTATGAGAAAATTTAGTACTGGACAGTAAATACTTCAGTCCATAACTTTACTTCACACAGCTTTCATTTTCCAATATTACTGTAACTGAAATATAAATTTGGAAAACTTCCCAAAAGTTAAATATTTTCCACTCCTTTCACCAAGTAGCCCCTGAATGGACAATTATTTATGTAACTAATTACTTCATCAACCAAAGCCTTAATGGGAATGAAATCAAAGCAAAAGCTCTTCCAAGTATAACACTCTTCCAGATATGAACTGTATGGTAATGAAAGGAGACACATTTCTAACTTTGGAGGGAATGTAGAAAGAAAAACATCAGGATATCATTCCTCCCTTGGATTTTTCAGTGAATACCATGGACTAAGAGAGCATGTTCCCCTAGTGAGTAATAGTTCTCCTGCAATGAAAATTCTATCAAAAATTCAGCCATTGAGATGGTTGCCATTTTGTTCCCTATTATATTTTGGTAAAAACATGATGCTCGTGGCCAGTGCACGGAAGGTGTCACACTGAGTTTGAGCTGCCCTCTATCCCTAATGAAAGGCACAGAGTAGAAGAGCAGTAAAGCAGTACACAATCACATTTTGGATACAGACGGGTTTCTTATTATATCTGTCTATGGAGACAAACTGCAGTTGCCAGTGCATAGGGACTGTCGGAGAAAAACAGTGTTCTCACTCTCTGGTTGGGTGCAGCAAGTCAGATACTTTATTCTCTAGCAATTGCATGGAGGGAGAGAGTGCACTAGGACACAGGGTTTCCCCCACCTAGGCAGGTCTCTCTACAGGTAAACAATTACAGCAAGCATTTATACCTTTGATTACATACAATAATAAGCAACAGCTGCATTTTGTTTATATATAGGTCATCCTGATATCTTATTTTTCTCACCTCTATTTAGACTATAGTCTACATTCCATACTTATCTAACACAAGGTCGCAACAACTTCTCACACAGTTTTTTCCCACTCACCTCACACAATCCTCACTTCTACAAATCTCGCATGGTTAAGATTACAGCTAGCCTGACTCTTGCTCACAGAGGGGACTGTTTGCATTGAAATCCCCCTCAAATCCCTGTCAGTTCTTCCTCTACTTCCACAGGACCTTCTGCCCAAGTAGAACAGACCTGCCATTTTGGGGAATTTAACTGATTTGAGTCTACTTGACATTTGATGGCTCAGTCTGTGTTCCCTGACTCATCATGTGAGCGACTACAGCGACACCAGTGATAGACAAAAGAAAGGTCAGACTTTCCAAGACAATTTCTGGGACAGCATGAGGATCCCCATCAGATGAAGAATATGTGCAGGCATCTTTTCATCTCTATGCTAAAACATCCATTTGCTCATATACACATTGTGCTAACAATGTCTTCTTTTGGTTGAATATAGTATTATTTGGTTGAATATAGAATAATAATAATTATTATTATTATTATGCATAACTATAAATAAAGTGACAGTTGTTGCTGAGCTTTCCAAAAAGCTGCCATGTTTATTTTACATCATTCACAGTCCTACCGCTGCCAGAGAGGCTTCATTACCTCTAGCTGGAACACTGAATGACTGACATCGTGACTAGGACTGGCTGGAAAACAGGAATTCCATTTAGCAAAGAAATTTGCAAAGGTTTTGCCATTTGTTTTTTTCCTCCTGCATCAGAATGAAAACTAGACCATTCAAAATATTTCACCATGACATCAGCACTGAGAGAGACCCACTGTGATGGTTGAAACACTCTCCTGGAATGTAGGAGACCCAAGTTCAAGCCCTTCCTCTTCCTGATTTGGAACAGGGACTTGACCCTGGGTTTTCCATGTCCTAAACCAGTGGCCTACCCACTGTGCTATTCAGTTGTTTGCAATCTCTCCTGTTGAAGCTATCTGACAGTGTATAATTCAATGAGTGAGACTGACTCTATAGCCCAACACTGGGGCATTTACCTGGGATGTGGGACACCCAGGTCATATCCCTGATCCAAATCAGGCAGAAGGGGGACTTGAACTTTGTCTCCCACACTGCAGGTGAGCACCCTAACCACTGGGCTATTGGCTGTTTTGGGGTCTTACTGTCTCATTTTGACCAGAAATTCCATTCTTAAGAAGCCTTCCAGATGAATCAGCATTTTCCAACAAAAAAAAATGTTTAGTCAAAAAAGTTCCCAACCAGATCTAAGTGTGACACCTTTCCCAGCAGTGCCTCCCATTGGAAGGCAAATGGGTTGTCTGCCATACCTGGAAATGTGGGGAGGCTTGGATGAGATACCCACAGCAAGAGAGAACAGCTGGTATTTTAGTACCAGTGTCCAGGAGTTCTTTGGAAGTTACCCATGATAAATTTCAGCCAAAGGGGTCCTAAATAATACATATAAAGAATTTGATTGTGGTTGAGTTCAGTGTAACTACAATAACAGCTTTGAGATTGGCCAGAATGTGGAGTGTAGGATAATTGTGCACTTTGCCACAACTTTGAACAAAGTTAGCAATAAAGATTAGCTAGTGAAACATGACAGCTATTATTGTGATTATGTTTTGGAATGGAAGTCCATTATTTTGATTCAAAGCTGTTGTTTAAGGAGCACCAGAAGACTGGGAAAGCCAAAACTACCAGATGGTGTGATGAATTGGTTGGTGCAGTGGCTGGTTGCTATAGAAAAGGAAGCTGTATTGCACCCTGGGGGAGGGGTGGGGTGAGGAAGGCCAGTATTTTGCCACCAGGGTGGCACAGTTTATTCTGAGTTCAATTGGAACCAGAGTCTTCCTGCTACAGAGTGCAAACAGAAATGCAGACAATTTCCAGCAGCTCAGAATGAAACCATTGCGGCCAATCAGGTTTCTATTCCACCCCCTCTGGGGAATCAGCTTCCTGCTGCCAATTAGGCTTGTCCACATCTCCCTCAGAGGAACTCCTGATGACTTATTAAACCTAATTGGTGGGTTGCTGGCAGCAGCTGCAGGGCTTCTGGCTGCCGCAACCAAGGTTTTAACCCTTTAATCGCCAGGCATCATATGGATTTATCTTTCCTATTGCAGAAGGCAAACTACGAAGAAAATTTGCTGATAAGAAGTCACAAAATTATCTACTGTACTGGGATTTTTACATAAATTAGAAAATCCAGTCCTATATGACACACAGTATACACAAACAGGAATCTGTTGGAAGTTTAAGTATCACATACTGTACAGCACTGGACTCTCTCAAACTGGCACGTTCTCATAGAGACAGAAACATGTCAGGTAAGAGATTGCTTCAATTAGAAGTTCATAGAAATTAGCCATCAGGGCAGGCTCATGACCAGGGAACCATGTCCTTGCCTCTGGGCTGTAAGCTGTCCAGCAACCATTATTCCCTGAGTAGTTACTGCAGGCTTGGAGCTGAGAAGCTCATACCAGCAGAGCGAGCTCATGCCAAACAGTGCTACCACTCACTCTCCTCTAAAAACCTTTCAGCCACTGGGTTGAACTGACTCTGTCAGCCATCTTCCCTTGGGCCTGGTAGAACAGGAAGAACACAATTTACCAGGTCCATTCATGCATCTGAGAGCAGTTTATCTAATGTAGATACCATAAGGGGGACAGATACTGTAGACAGCTTGCTCACACATATAGTAACATAATACTACGAGGGGAGTTCTAGCATTCAACTTTTCCTGTGTAGTCACTTTTATTTCATGAATTGCTTTAAAGACAAGCCATGCATAAAGCAATTAAACATTGTAAAAATGACTATAAAGCACAGTTGATTCATTCAGTTGCCATAAAGGACCTGGGAAGCTGTATGAAGTAGTCGAGCAAGAGGTTTATGCTACCAAACACTAATGCCAAACTGTAAATTAAGCAGCCGGCATGCTATTTAAATGGGTGAGGAGTGCCGTGTATCTATGTGCAGAGTCACTGAAACAAATTTCACTGACTCCAATTATTTCAATTAAGCAGCTGTGCCCTTTATCATGGAAAAAAATATGTGTGTGCCTATGTTTTAACATCTGTTAGGCAAGAGTTGATTAGACCATATTCTGTGCTAAGGGCTACATATTGCACTTGATCTATGCATGGATCTCACAGACATCGAGAGGAATTGAATGTGTGCACTGGGGATAGTGCACATCCCTAGTTAACTAGTTCCTTTTAGTTCCAAGGGGATTCATTTTGTAGCAGGAATAACCTGATCTGAATCAATGCCTCCATTTAATTTCACTGTATAATTTTCTTCAGAAGACGTTGCTCAAAAATTGTCTACATTACAATACAGAGTAAATTCTGCTACATTTTCAACAGAAGTGGCTAGAGATGATTTGAAGAGGTCTGTTCTAAGCCCAAAACTGCCTCTATTGAAGTGAACAGCAAAATTCCCATGGACTTTGCCAGCGCAGAATTAAGCCCAGTGCTAGATATACATTGATAGCCTACACCAAGGTGAGAATTTTCAAATCATACTTTATTGATGAAGCTGGAGGTGAGATTTAAAAGTGAACTTGTCTTGGGAAGTGATTTACATCCAGAAAGCCTGAAGTTGATGGGACTAGTCACATAAGTAAAGTTGGCAACAGTGTGAAGACCAAAAATAAAATCAAACAATTGTATTTTAAATGACAAAACAACTGCAGCAACAATTTTGTATTTGGAAGTGGTAAAATACAGGCCACCATATGAGATCAAGGATTCACCAGATCCATGTGTGCCCAGCATTTAACACTAAATAAGATCAGACCCATTCAGAGCTGTAAGGCCATCTGTTTTCATGCATAAAGCTGCTAGCACTTCAAATGAAATGTATAGTGATTTCTATAATGTATTCATCCCAGGACACACTTATACCTCTGCAGTACAGTATACTTCACTTAATTGGGATGTGCGTAATCAGGATGGTGCCCTTATTAGGAGGTGTCCCAGAGAACCTGTTTAGTCTAATGATAGTGAATGGCAATGACAACTGCTTAACTGGGATAGCATTAGCCAAAATTTCACTTAATGGGATACAGTCAGCCAGTGTCAGGGGGCTAAGTGATGTTTAACTAGGTGTGAAATTCTAAGCTCATGTTCCTTAATAAAGAAATTATCATATAATAATCAAAAGAAGAAATAGAGAAAAATTGCAGTGACTATTTCCAGTCTTGTGTTTATAATCAGTACTAGAGAGGAATGAGCAAAAAGAAATAATGTATCTGAAAACATACACCTGTTTTTCTGCTCACAAATTGTGTGTAAACAGATTGCAATCTCATCAACTGTTTTCATTTTTTGCAATAACTAATTAAATAATTTCTGCAAGTAATTCTTTGGCTGTGGCTTATTTGAGAGGAGTCCATTGCAAGATTTCTCTATGCTAAAACAGAGTTGTTTTGATTGGACAGGTGATAGGTTGCTGATCCCTGATAGGATGAACATATCACTTAGGATCAGGCTCCCAGTGAAAATACTCTTGAATATGAATTTGAAATTCACTAACTACAAAACATTCTGAAATATTTGCTTAAAATTTATTGTTTAATGAACATTAAACACTTTCATCAAAAATATTCTTGGGAAGCAAACACAGAAGGATTGCCCAACAAAGACTAGGCCAATTTATTTAAAAATGCTAATAAATGTTCATAGAAAATTCACTTAGGGCCCAATCATGACCCATATTGTGTTTAGCTGCATGGTGGGGAGAGCAGCCTAGCCAATGCATGTGGATGGGAAATGAAAGGTTCAGGCTAAGGGGCTGTTTAACTGCAGTGTAGACGTTTGGGTTAGGATTGGAGCCTGTGAAGTGGGAGGGTCCCAGAGCTTGGGTTCCAGCCTGAGTCCAAGCATCTGTACCGCAATTAAACAGCCCATTAGCCCGAGCCTCGCAAGCCCAAGTCAGCTGGCACAGGTGTCTAGTTTAGGATTGTCACCTGTCCTGTTTTTACCCAGACAGTATGTTTTTTGGCTTCTGTGTCCGGGTGCCATTGAGGGTTGCCAGGTGATGGTTTCTGGGGAGCTGGCAACCCCCAATGCCACCCAAAACAAAAGTCCAGTTACTGCAGGGCGGGGAAAGGCGCTGGGTCATTCACCCGTGCCAGCCCCTGCTCAGCGGGGGCCACCTCCTACCTGCAGGCAGGCTCTTTGAAACGATTCAACGAGCAACAGGGGGAAGGCAGGAGAGGAGTGGGCGATGGGGGATGAGTCTTGGGGGAGAAGAGGTGGAGCAGGGTCAGGGGCTGGGGGAAGAAGTGAGGCAGGGGGCAGGGGGCAGAGTCTTGGGGGGGGGTCTTGTTATCTGCAATTAGGAAGGTGGCAACCCTAGTCTAATTGCAGTGTAGACATACCTTTAGTGGCCAGCTCCTGTTACATGTCCCCCTCTGTGCTGATACAGAGAGGATATCGGTCTCAGCTTGAGATCCTGCCTCCTTAGATCAAGCTATAGAGATGCATGCTGTTGAGGTCCCTGGTTCAATCTCTAGTGTCAGCCAAGATGGTGTCCATTACATGTACATTCTTTGCAGTATCAGGCCATGCACCACTATGAAATGGGCAAATACATCATAGATGTATAATTTCAGCTTATTATCATGTGCAAAAAATAAATGGTGTATGTAAACGCCAATGCAGACAATTCAACATTATTGCACTTGAACAAAAATAATTATTTATTGCACACAAACATATAGATGATGGTATAGTATCTTCTTCTAGATTCATTGCATTTATAAGCCTTACTGACATGAGTGCAGAACAATTTTTCTTGATGTTGTATGCAAAGCACATCTTCAAATTCTGTTGGAAATGTTATAGATGTTTCAGCTGCTTTATATAAGTATAAAATTACCTGAAGAGCTCATGTCCACCTAACTGAAGATAGCATCTGGCTAGCAATAGATTATAACACAATTCTGCAATGACATGTTACATTTCTAAATGCAAA
The DNA here is from genome assembly GCF_016161935.1 of Mauremys reevesii. NCBI lineage: Eukaryota > Metazoa > Chordata > Testudines > Geoemydidae > Mauremys > Mauremys reevesii. Next base: position 231,715,824 of record NC_052624.1, on the reverse strand, counting down.
AGCCTAGCAAGCAGGACTCATCATGTCTGATTCTTAGCTGTATATTACAAGAACAGAAATTCATAAGCCTCTGGTGGGATAAGTACAGTAGCTCACAATCAAACTATGCTGAACCCTGAGGATTATCCAAGCATTTGGACTATTTTTCTTTGACATTTTCTACTTCAATGATCTTTCTCAGTTCAGTAAACAAGAAACATGTGTCTTGGTGTACACAGATTGATATGGGGTATCCCAAAGCACTTCTGAATTGCGCATGAAAACAAGAGGACATAGGAATGTATTCAAACACATACTGAAAAGCATATATTGAACCTCAGCTGTGCAAACTCCAAAGCCTCATAATCTACAGTAGTTTGCCTCCATGTTGGTAATCTTTGCTATGTGTTTGCTGTGTTCTTCGACCCTTGGGTAAGCCAGCCATAAAAATGACAGAGTGCAATCACTGTGTCGGCACTGCTGAAGATGCAGTGGTGGAGAGATATGATTGGTTCAACAGCTGACTCAAAATCTGATTAAGTGTGTGATCTACTGCTGCTGAAGTCCTTCAATGACCTGTCTGCTATTTCTGTGTCTAAGTCATTTGTGAAACAGCTTCAGCACGTGATGCCCTTGCTGACGCATGCACACACCAACTGAACAAGGTGGCCACTAGCTTCTGTCTCTGAGCTGGACAAATAGACAGTGAAATACATCTATTTCCTTTTATTTCTTGTTTTGTTGTTGTTTTCTTTTTGTTTTTGTTTTTGGTGTTTCTAGTCTACAGAAGGCAGACTGAAAATTTCATGTTAGATTAGCACAGAGACAACTAAAGAAAAAGAAAAGAAAAGAAAAATGAGAAAGAAGGAAAAAATGTTTCAAGTCAGCCTTAGGTTTCTTGGATGAAACATGTGAATTGATTTAAGTCTTCCTCCACCCAAGACTTTCAATCTATTTAGAAGATCAAAATCACTATTAAAATATTACATTTGATCTGTTCAGTTGTATGACTGCTTTCTTTTGTGCATTCAACAGAAAAAGATTCCAGATAGACAAAGGTGACCTGCAACGTCGCCTAAGATGTCTTCAATTTGTGTGGGGGAGATCTTTATAAAAGAAGTCCAAGTCAAAGAGTTTAATTAGTGAGAACTTTTGTCAGTCTTATGTTGAACAAATTCTCTTGCCATCCTCAGAGCCCTGACCCTCTGCGTTCACAATGACCCTTTAATCTGTACTGTTTCATCATTTCTTAGTGGAGTATTTATCTACTTCAGTATCCTAGTGGAGTTCAATTAGACATAATTAAACAAAGACTTGCACATAACCAAGTAACTCTTCAGTCAAGATTCGCCTAGCTAGGCGTACTAACACTAGGATCTTTTCCTTTGGAGAGAAAGAAATTAATGTATTTAATTATGTAATGAGGTTAACATGCTTCTTTAAAAATTACAAAGAAAAAGAAATGCACTTTTGCTTATCTGAATAAGTCATTACCACAACCAGCAAACGTGCCAGGCAAATAGGAGTACTTTTTTTTTCTCTACTCACTGCCTCCTTGTGTCCGGTTCTAGGTCAACACTGCTTTTGTGCTTTGAACAATTTAACAATAATTATGATTGCCCTTCCTAAATTGTTTGGGGCATATGCTGTCCCCTGTCAGCTTGAAGGAAAAAATGCCAGAAGCACATGTAGACTACACAGTCAAGCTGCCATTCATATTTAAACTTACTGAAACTACTGTGTCAGAAGAGCAGGAAGGATTGAATCAATTATTGTGGTAAGCTAGGCTGCTGCCTGACATGTTTTGAATTATACGTACCGGCATGTACAATATTACACAGTAAGATATAACTTGTTTAAGGGCTAATGTTCCCAGGAGAGGAGTATAGAGAGTTTTGGTGGGTATTAACTGCTGAAGTGAAGCAGAGGAATTTGAAAACCACCTAGGCATTTGTTCCAGGTATACTTCAGCATTGTGATCAATGTGAGTCAAATCCTGAAATCCTGACTCAACCAAATCCCTATTGACTTCAGTGGACGTCCTACTAACTGCTGAGGACCGCAGTGGTTGGCCGAGTATTATCACACAAGATAATTCTATGAACTATAACATCAAATAACGATTTCTCTTGTCTCACGCCTGTTTGAAAGTTCTGTGGTGCTACTCCCACAGATAACTTGACTTAGAGGAATAACTCCTCAAAAGGTGGGTTAGAAAAGGCCAAAGTCCAGGCTAAGAAGAATATAACTGTTTCAGAGAATAGCCTGTGTGAAAATGAAGTGATGTTGTTGGACACTAACAGACAGGCCTTGTCTACAATGGGAATGCTTTTCTATAATGTGCCCCGTTGCTCCCACCAGTGCAGCGTGCTCCAAGCAAATCTAATAAAAAACTGTGTTAAAAATGTCTGTGACCCTGGGCTTCTGGTCTACAGTAGTGTTCCTAGCTTTGCTATTGGACCAATGTTAACAACAGTGGTAAAATGTTAGTCAGCTTGAGTAGCATAGAACAGGGACGTGACTGGCTGAAACCCTACTCATGTTGTAATGTATATATGTACAGAAAGGACATAGCCACACAATGACACACAAATCAAAGCATTAGTCATTGTTTGGTTGTTTTTGCTTTTAGAGTTAAACCTCCAGGACCAAATGTTTAGCTGGCTTGGCCTCCAACTAGCTTCTGATTTTGTGCCTAAAACAGGGCACACAACCACAGCTACAGTTCTGTGGGTACAAACAATAGCACACACCCATTCACAGGACAAAATCAAGAAGCTACAAATGAAATTTTGGCCCTTATTAGCATCTCTCTCCTTTTTGTCTTCAATATGAATACGCACAAAGTACAATCAGGACCAAATAGCTCCAAACTTGAGAACATTCAGATCTGGCTCTGAATGTCATGTTTGGCCCCTGCCTCTGTAACAGGGTACAATAAACACCCAGATCTGAATCTACTAGACATTAAGTTTACATCTGAAGCCAAACTCTGTGGGTAGCATTCATCTCTGGGGCAATTTCAGAATATACTCAGAAAAAGCATGACATAAAGGATGAGAAGAAAAAAGGAAAGACAAGCAGAGGAATTGAGAAGGATCCAGAATCTGAGGATATTCCAAAAAATTATGGTGAGCTAGGGAGGTACCAGAAAACTGGAGAAAAAACATAGTGCTCATCTTCACAAAAAGAAAGCAGCATTGTCCTGGAAATTACCATCTCGTGGCTTGAGTGACCTATGTTGGTGGATGAGAGTGCATCCTGTCAGCGGGGGATGGTATTCCCAAGGAAGGATTTCCTGCTTTCTCAAGGCATTCAGCTAAGGAAGCATAGCTTTAAAGTGTGCTAGAGACTCCATGGAGCCCCAATAGCAAAGGCAGACAAGAATATACATAGATTCAATGCATTCCTTTACTAGCTAGTACTGCCTGTATTTGGGGCTGAGATGGCCAGCTGTTGGCTTTTCAGCAGAATTAGGGCTGCAGGTGCATCATGGTGCTGTTACCTGGGTACTCTGCACTCTCATATGGGCAGAAGCTGGCATGATCTGGCAATAACTCAGGCCCCAAAAGTCTAGCTTCTACCGATTGTAAGGTAATGGAACAAATAAATATTAACTGAAAAAATTCTTCAAATCTTAGAACCCTAAACAATAAGCAGCCTGCACTTATAAAGAATAAATCTTGCCAAACTTGATTACTTTTTAGACAGATCATAAAATTAATGAGTGAATGGTACTAATAGATGCAATCTGAATTTTAGTGAAGCATTCAAGAGTGCCTCAAAAAAATCTTACTCTCCTAATTAATTCAAATTAGCCTGGATATAAACACTATCAGGTGGATTGAAAATTGGCTCAAAGAGCATAAACAAAAGGGTGATGATGAATGGCAATGTATCAAGTAGTGTCTAGTGAGGTACCATAGGGATCAGAGTTAGACTCAGTCTTACTAAATATCTTCATTAGGGGAAATAAACAGTATGTTAATGAAATGTGTAGATAATAAAAATCTGGGAAGAGCTGTGTACTTCAGTGATGATAAAGTAACACAAAGGGACTTAGATTAGAAATAGGAGCAGCATAATAGTAAATTGAAAAAAATGCACATTGATACATGTTTCAAGAAGAAGAAACTTATGTAAAGGCTTGTCTATGTGGAGAAATTGATCAGTATAGATATAGCAGAATAATTATTCCACTATAGATATACCCGTATAATTCCCTCATGTGGACACTTTACTCCATAATAAAAGTGACTTTATTCTGCTGGTCAATTTAAGCTCTAAAACACAGTAGTGGAGAGGAAAGCCTAAAAAGCAGTAATGCCAAAGGAGACCTAGGAGTGATAGGAGACATCCATTTAGATGAGCGTTTGCAATACAAAAAAGTACCAAAGGAGGTCAATGTGATTTTGGGTTGCATCTGCAGAGGCATCACATCAGGCAGGAAGGAAGACATACACCATTCCCTCTGTGTAACACACCAGGAGACTATTGCATTCGGTACTGAGACTATTCCATTCAGTTCTGTTTACTATCAGAAAGATTTTGTCAAAATGGAGAGAGTTCTGAGAAAAACACCAGAAATGATCAGATGATTGGAAGTGACTGATTCATAAGGGAAGATTAAAAGAGTCCAACACATATAGATTGTCTAAGTGAAGGCTGAGGGGAGAACATTGTAATGCTCTATAAATATGGGAAGCTATTACAAAAAGGGAGATGAATTTCTTGGAGTGGCACACAGGGGTACATGTAGGAGTACTGGGATGAAATTGAGAAAGGAAACATTTACGCTGTGCATAAGGGAAAACTTCTTGCCAATGCAAAATACTAGTCTGTGCAACCACTAGGGGAAGAGGAAGAAATGAAGGTGCCACTGTTTGGAACATTAGAATATTAGCGAGGCCCAATGCTATAAAAGCACCAATCCTGCATTAATTGGGATCCATTCCAGGTGGCCTAAGATTGTATATCTCTTCTACCTTTTATTCATACGATTCTGTGAAGCGGTCATGAAAATGCAACAAAACCAAAAAATGGAGTGGGGGAAAAAATGAATGGTAGAGACAGTGGAGAAAGGAGGAACATGAGGAAAGGGAAAATATTAAACACTAGGAAATCTTAAAAATAAATATAACATAAGTAAGCAGTAATGTGACCACAGTGAGCACGACTTAAAAATAAGTCTAAGGGTCTTATTCTCTGAGGTACTGACAACCCTCAATTCCCCATTAATCTTAACGGGAGCTGAGGACACGCAGCACTTTGCAGAATCAGATTGTATTCAAATTCCACCTACATCAACGGGAGCTCTGAGGGCAGAAGCAGAACATCATACAAAGGAGATTAGCTCCCTTTGCCATACGCTACTTACAATCTACGGTACATATCACACTGACAGATCTATGCTATTTAAATGAATTGAATAAAATCGAAGCTTAGACACTAACGCAGTCTGACCCTTGAGACAACATAGCTGCAGTCAAGAGATTAAATCATGAGTGCAAAGTCCTTCTGCTGCTCTACAACCTTAACATATGACAGACAGGTAAAGAGGGGATAGCCCTTCACTATGAGAGGATTACACCGAACTAGATTATAAAGTGATACTTGCCCAATTTGTCTCTTTATATTCCACACTACATAATGGAAACTGTGCTCAAAATAGATTTCTAATTTCTATACGGATTAAATGCAACCAAGCTACTTTACTTGCTGATAATTTATCTAATACCTCTTAGCTGTGCCGTCACATTCACTACAATGAGTTTGACTTGGAGATATCAGCTGTCCTGTAAGAATTCAGAGAACTAGTAATAAAGCAGCTTCCTGCTTGGATTAAACGTACAGTAGTGTCGTCATTCCAAACAGACATCTGTGGATTCTAACTCTTTAGCTGCCTCATTTGAATCCTGCTTTGTTTATCCACCCAGTGCTTGATACTTTCCCAGGAACCTGAGTGGAGTCATCTTCTTTATGCCTCAAACTGCTCCAAAGACATCTGTGACTCAAATCTTCCCCACCCCAGCCTGTTACTCTTACTCCTCATGCCCTGCACTGGAGCAATTTAGCTACCAGCCGAGGAAGACAGGGTGGACCTACCTTTACAGAACACATGCAAGCTACAGAAATGCTCTCTCCCTCAAAGGAATTAGTTGTGCTCAGAAGGACTAGCAGGGGGCAGCACTTAAGAGAACACAGGGCTCTGAGCATGACAGCTATAAGGGGGGGCTTAAGGTCTCTGTGCCTTTCCTCTCCCTCCCTCGTCGATCTGTTTTGTGTGTTTCTGTTTTACAATTTCTCCCTCCTCCATTTCTCTCTGGTTGACACACTCCTGTTTTCTCCTCTGTGTTCTGCAACTAAAAGTACAGGTGGGAAAGATCAATTACACCAGGTCATCGTCTCTGTTCCCCGGGCACTAAAGCACAGACCTTATCAATTTTTAAGGCCATGAGAAGTGGATGTTTTACCTAGCAAATGCATCTCCCATGAAAAAATGGTGGGGGCCAATGGAAAAAGAACAATAGCTCCCTGTCTACATTTAATTTCTTAACATCTAACAGGATAAAAAATCACTTCCATTCAGAGGATCGCTGCCAGTCCCACTCTAATATAATTCTAAAACATTTCATTCTTTCAGCAAATGATCTCTCTCATAATCCCATATTATGAATGACTTTAGGCAGTGATGACAAATGGTGGATTATGGCTGCCTGTGTAGTCTTTGTGTCTCAATCTCTTTAATTATCTTTAGGAGACAGGCACAAGTTGTCGTTCTGCCAGCTAAAAAAAGATATCTTTAAAATATGGTACTGCTAATGCAAATGCATTGCGAGAAAAGAGGAAAACAAGATTTACTCAGACTTGCCCATACAATTATGGATTTCAAAATGGTGAAATTCCAAACAACAACAACCTAATTACATATGTAGCACATTATATGTCAGATGCTCAGCTGGTGTAAATGAGCATAACTCTGCTGACTTCAATTGAGCTATGCTGATTTAGACCAGATGAGGCTCTACGCTTATATCTTTAAAGTGCCCTGAACAATGATTTAACCTTTTTTTCATGTGGGTTGCCTCTGCAGGATGTTATTTCGGGGGCACAGCTTCCCCTGTGCTGCACTGACACCAAATTTCATTGGCTTGGAACAGATGAGCTCCATCCTCAAGTTGATACTGCACTCAGAAGGCAGCAGGGCCACAGAAGGCTACACTGGGGGGAAGTTTCCCTTGTTGCTACAGTATTCTACAGTGATTGACCAAACACTGCAGTCTTTAGGTGTAGTCAGGGACTAGACTGGGGGCAATACAGTGCCCAGTCCTCTGCTGTAATCAGAGAGTGCTAGTTATCCCTTGTCTCCCTGCCTCGAGAAAGCAGAACTCCTACGTGGCTTCTGCAAGGAGAGCGTCCCTCTTGCTTTAATCAACTTTACCCTCTTCATGAAGGGTTTTGTATCATTATTGTGGAATACTATAGTTCTTTCTTTTTATAATTAAGGGAAATTTCCCCACAGAGCACACTCAGTGCACCTGAACCCCAATTTGGTAGGGGAATCCTTCAGTGCTGACAAAGGGTTCAGCCTCTGGTGCCTTAGCTGCCTCTCCTGAGACTGTAAACAAGGATGTGGCATCAATACTGAGAGCTACCATTGATAACCAGATCTGAAATATGAATAAATAAATATAAATAATATGTAGCCATAACAGAGTGCTTTCCACCTTCAAATCACAGTACAAACATTAACAGAAATGGCCCTGAACCTCACCAACTTTGCTGAAGTTCCGTTTTAGACCTATGTTTTGCAGCTCAGACATACTTCAGTAGTGGGTCTAGTTGGAGTCCTGAACAAACCCAGACTTGGGAACATTCAGATTCAGATCAATAACCATATTTGAACATCACAGCTTTTAATTTTAATTGGAAACCAAAGGAAAAAATAACATTTTAATTAATATTATAGTCCTACTGTGGTTCAAGAACAGAGTAGGACCTCTTTAGGTATAACTGTGTGGGTCACCTTGTGTTTGTATGCATGGCCTCGTTGCTTCTCATGTCCCATTGTTTAAGTGTTCTTTGCAGCTATCTTCCTCTGAAAATGTTTCCACTATTTGGACGAGGCCCTGAGTCTCCATTGTTCACCTTGTCACCCTATCCCTGGAAGATTCAAAAACCACATTTTTCCATAGATCTATGTTTCAGAAATGAAATATAAAATATACTACTGGAGACTGCTCACTTGCTGATTTAAAAGACCACACAGGAAATGCTTTGAAATTACTTATAACAAATATAGCTGAGAGTTGCTTCTTCTCAGAACACCCTGTAAAATGTGGCTTTGAGAACAAGCTGTGTCTCTGCACAAACCATTTGACTTCCACCCTCCTTCTTGACTAAGTTCATGTGTGACAGCTTCTTGGCTTCATATGTAGGCTGGAGAGTTAGCCTCCCAAATCTTGGTCTGGTCCAGCTGTCTCTCCAGAATCTATACATTGAACTTGAATTTGGTTTGGCAATTGTAAACATTAGAAATAGCATATGGCCAAGTGGGAAATGATAAATCTATCAATCTTTGATAAACTCCAGTCACATACATACTAAGAGCTAAGTCAAAGGGAGTTTTGCCTGTAGGCATGCAGAACTGAGCGCCAGGTGAACACATTCCATGTTGCAAATGTCTGTATTTTCCTAGCTGATTCCGTGTCTGGGAAGGAGCAGGTACTTAGCTTGTTAGGTACCCTCAAATCAAAGAAAGGCACCTGGATCAGGAATTTCAACATGATTTGTAATTTTAGGTTCCTCAGTTATTGAATGCTCAGCTTGAGACAACCTGATGAGGCATGATTTTCAGAAAGTACTGCGCACCCACCCTATGAACAAAATCAGGCATCCCACAATTGAAGCACCTAAAATCACAAGTCGGTTTTGAAAATCTTGGCCATACTGTCCATGTCACTACCAACCACTCACCAACTAAATAGTGCAAACCAAGAAGTGCAGGTAAAACAAACACACAGAATTCTGACTAGCTCTGCAAAGTGATTATGTCTTTTTTGTTCTTAATGGATCGAGAGGCTAATTGTACAAATTAAGTCTTACACATGGAAAAGCACAGTAACAAATGGGGTTTATTCATTATTAGAATTTAATTCATACCAATTAATTACATAATTCTTTCACTGTATTAGAGTAGGCCAGATAATGATATTTTGTTCTAAATGGTTTGAAAGGCCTTTTGAGTGGTGCTGCAGGGACTTCCCTGGCCCTGAATGGCCCTGAATGGCCCTGGAAACCCTTCCAGTGCGGGAATCCTCAATGTAAAGGGTAGGATAGGCAGGAAGGATAATTCAGTTCTGACTGTATTAGATTTCTGGAGAAACCTACACAGGGCACAAGGCAGGAAGATGCCTTCCATACAGTCCTAAGAAAAGTCATGGAGGAAATAGAACTGCTCAGGAAACTTGTTTTTTTCCTGTGCATAATTTAAATGTAAACTACTTTTCTTTGAATTCTTTTTCATAGAAAAAATGCAAACTATAAAATTTCCAAAAAAAAAGTAATTTAGCCAATAATCTATTTTTATTTTTTAAAATGTTTTGATAGAAAATTTTTCACACACCCCCCGTCACGTGGGGTAGTTTGTGAAGGTTTCAGCCTCCTTGTGTGTGAGGAATGGGAGAGACACGCACAGAGGGACTCTTTGCACACAGATCACAACTGTACAATGTGGCCCATAATTCAGTTGAAACTGTCCTTTTGCATGAATGACTGAATTTATATTCTTCAGTTATTGTGAATTACTTTTGAAGATCACTAAATATACTAGATACCTCAGACAATGAGCAAATACATGGTCCCACCAACCATTCCTTTCTTTTATTATTCTTTATCTTTTCAAAATTAATCAAGATCACTGAGTCCAAAACTGTCTGCACAGAGTTACAAAGGGGATCTCACAAAACTGGGTGACTAGGCAACAAAATGGCAGATGAAATTCCATATTGATGCATGGCCACACCGTGAATACTCTGCCTAGTTTTGGTTGCCCTGTCTCAAAAAAGATAGAGTAGAACTGGAAAAGGTTCAAAGAAGGGCAACAACGATCAAAAATATGGAACGGCTTCCATACGAGAAGAGACTAAAAAAGATTTGTGCTGTTCAGCTTGGAAAATTGATGATTCAGGTGGGATATGATAGAGGTCTATAAAATCATGAATGGTGTGGAAAAGTGAATAGAAAAGTGTTACTAACCCTTTCCCACAACACAAAAACCAGGGGTCACCCAAAGAAATTAATAGGCAGCAGGTTTAACACAAACAATAGGAAATACTTTTTCACACAGTGCACAATTAACCTGTAGAACTCATTGACATCGGATATTGTGATGGCTAAAAGTATAACTGGATTCAAAAACACCCAGATACGTTCATGGAGGATAAATCCATCAACTGGCCAAGACGGTCAGGGATGTAATCCCATGCTCGGGGGGACCCTAAACTGCTGACTGGCAGAAGATGTGAAGGGAAGACTGGGGTGGATCTCTCCAAAATCGCCCTGTTCTGTACACTTCTCCTGAAGCTCTGGTATTGGCCAGTGTTGGAGACAGGATACTGGGCTATCTGGACCATTGGCCTTACCCAGTGTGGCTGTTCTTATGTAAGAAATGGTGATTATTTCAGCTAAAATTGCCACAACTTAGTGAATTAAAGAAACATGAGTATTGCTAGCCAAAGTCTTGTGTTTGTAAAGACCTGACAGTGTGATGATCTGATAATAAACACACCTCAGTATAGGCCTCTCTGTTTAAGGGATAATAAAAACAATATCAGAAGGGTCAAACATGTGGCTGGAAGCTAACACATGCTATGAACAGATGCCTTGTTAGCAGAGACTGGCAGTTCATTGAATTTGAATAAAACTGTAAATCGAGTGACTCTGGAGGTGTGGGAGGAGTGGATTAAAAATTTAACAAAAAGCCTTGGTTTGTTAATTCCATGATCTGTCACATCCCTCCATCTGTGCAAAGCATGTGGGTGTTGAAGAAAAAAAATAAAAGGGTGGAGTGTTACAGGGTTTACAGTGAGATTCTAGCAAAGCGTAGCTGCTTCTGTGCTTTCCAAGCTGTACTACTTCAGAACACCTCTGCCTGCCTATGGAATCAAGTTAGACGTATTTATCAGCAGTCAGGCAAAAAATTATTTAAATAGCTGGATTGAAAATGACAATAGAGGTTATGATTGCAAAATTCCATTTCCTTTAAAGTGGTACTAACGCAAAGAAAGAAAAAGAAAAACAACATACCGTGAACAGCAATTTGAGTAATAAAAATGGTGTTTGAAAGAAGAGATTCTGCATACCAATAGTCAGGGAATACTAGCCAAAACAATGCCTGCAATGCTTCCAAAAACCACCTTTGAAAATCTATAATACAAGGGAGCTGGAAGTAGGAGTGCTGAGGATGTGGCAGCACCCCCTGTCTTGAAATGATTTCCATCAGACACAGCATTTTTACAGTTTTGTTCAATGGCTTTCAGCTCCCCGACTATAAAAACTGTTCCAATGCCACTGCTACAATGAGGATCTTCTGAACGAAAAATGAAACTATATACTAAGGTTCTAATTCTAGTTATACTTTGAGAGTGAAATTTATCTTTGATAAACTCCAATTACCGACCACTGCTGATTACTGATTAAATAATTAGTAAAAGCCTGATCCTATGAGGTGTTCTAGAGTTGATTGCTTAAAACTTTACAAAATTAATGGAACAATGAATAATTTTTAAAAACAGAAAGAAATGTTTTAAGTGGTACTAATAGTGCATCATTTACATGTAATTTGGTATTACTTGTACTCTTTCATATGGGGTCTGAAATATACAAATATACAAACAACCAGACAAATACCAGAAAGTGCTATTTGGTTCAGCCCTACTTACAATATTCTTATAAAGAAAAGACCACTGAAAAACTCCCTTTGGCTTTCCCACCAGAGGAAATGTATTACCATGCAAAGCTGCTGGCACCAGCACAACTTGCTAGAAAAACAGGGATATTAACCAATGGACTTTGTACTGAAACAGGTTCTCATATGCAGGTCTACTTTCGTCATCTACACTTGTTACCAAGTGTTCAGCAGCAGACCAGCTGGAATGAATAAATATGTGAATAAAGTCAGCTGGATACTTTAATGGTACAGAGCAAAACCAAGCTGATCTGTAAATTCTTCCAGAGGAAAATGTATCCAAATCTAAAAGATGGGCCAAACTCCTCCCCCCAAATAAGCATACTTTCCTATTAGTAATCAGCATCTCCTATGGCCCAGACTCCTAGGTCAGACCACTCAGAGTACCCATCTGTTTCATCCTTGTGACGTTTCATTAACAGTTTTTCATATTTCTGGTGCCACTTTACTTCAGTAGGAGTTGCTGACACTACAAGAAGCCATTCCAGCTTGTCTCTAACTGTCAGACTGCTCATGGCATCAAGTTGGGGGAGAGGGAATAAAAACCTACTCAAAACTTTTGAACTATGCTATGAGAATTAGTAAGAGCTTTACAGTGTATTTTCTCTCTCAACATATTTTGAAAAAAGGCTTTCACTTGAGATGTGGGTTGTGTGTGGGACAGATCTCTCCCAAAGGGCTCCAGCTAGCTGGCTGCTAGGCAGGTAAAGGGAGAGGAAGAGCAGCTCTCTGAAACATATGAAGAATCGAAAGGGAGAAATATTTCTCATTTTTTAAAAAGTTCCATGTAAGCATACAGTGCACACATCTCATTGCACAGCATTAGAGATGCAATCTCAGCAACAAGAATGCATCTGCTTGCCTTCTATATTTGCTCTATGGGCCTAATCTAAAGCCTACTGAAATCAGTGGGAATCTTTTTATTGATTTCAGTAGGCTTTTGGATCAGGCCCTGTATTTGAGGTAAGTCTTTTTGGAGCTCACAGAGATAGGCAATTAGTCTGGAACAAAAAGGGGAAATCAAAAAAGCAAATGTGACTGGAAAACATTTAGGCCAACTTTTCAAGAGTGGCCACTAACTTTGAATGCCCAGCTTGGGGCACCAAGGATGTGATTTGTACAGGTGCTTCTCCTGCCTTCAACTTTAGCCTCAGCTTGAACAAGGAGTGGGGTGTAAGCTGCACCACCTCATGGAGTAGCCACTGGAGGCATTCATGTGACACCAAGAGCTTGCCAACGCTCCAACCATTTCCTGCCCCCTGCTCCAGGATAGGAATATGTGGGTACCCAGATCCAAAGTCGAGGTAGCCATTAGACTTACTCTGACTCCTCTGTGCAGGCATGGGATCCAAGTCACTATCTAGCCCCTAGGATATGTCTTCACTGCAATTAGACACCCACAGCTGTGCTGTGCCAGCTGGTTCAGGCTTGCGGAGCTCAGGCTCGTGGGGCTGAAGCCCAAGGTCTGGGACACTCCCACCTCACAGGGTCTTAGATCCTGGACTCCAGCCTGAGCCCAAATGTCCGCACTGCAATTAAACAGCCCCTTAGCTTGAGCCCCATGAGCTCAAGTCAGCTCAGAACTTTGGCTGACATACGAATATCATGGTGTCAAAAATAGTTTTATGTGAAAATGGTTTGGGTATTGTGAGCATAGTGCATGCATTCACAGTGACTGTCTTCTTCACTAGAATTTATTGGTTATGTTAACTGTATAATGTGACCACAGCACTAACGTTTTGACACAGGTTATATCAATTTTTAAAAAAATGTTTGAATTTCCATTGCCTTCATGGTGAAGATTTCAATGATGTTCACATTCTTAGACTTGTTTCTGACTATGCTTTTTACAGGAATTGTCAGGTTAGAAATAAATTTTAATTAATAAATGCTTCATCATGTAGTAGAAAGAAGAGGAAGGAACAGGAGATTGCTGCTACTGAATTTAATGGCACCAATCAACTTTTTTCACGGTGGATTTTCTAGAAACAATTTATCAGGTAAATGTATTTTTTGTCATGTAAATCATTTTGAACTAATATTATACAAATGTCTTCATGAAAGATGGTGAGTGCTTTTCAGAATGATAATAAGCTTTCATAAAAGATTCGTTGTTTATCAAGTAAGTGGTTCTTCCCAGCTTGGGAGCCAATGAAAGAATTAATGTTCTGAAAAAGTTCACATAATCAAGATCTCAATCTGAACAAATTGGGCCTGATTCTCACTTACACTAAGGTCACTTTACACCACTCTGGCAGTTTAAAGGTGCCTTAAAGTGGGTGTAAACCATATTTGCATCCACTCTGAGGCACCTCTACACTGTCAGAACAGTGTTAATTGGCCTGTGTGTAAATGCAAATAGAGTCCATTTTCTGTTTTATTTCATGTGCGTGAGCTCATGGGTTGATCCATTTAGTGAGGGAAGATGAAGAAAATGGATACCTCAAAACAGCACTGGTAAATGCTTTGCAAATGTCTCTAAAAGGTCAACATCTGATATGCTGAACTTTTTCAATCTTGACACAGAAGATATGAACCAGGCTATTTACTATATTTGTAATAAAAGTGAGCTGTGGATGTTCAATCAAGTCCTGTATTGGCTTTTTTCCACCCAGGCTCTGTCTAGAAGGTCAGCATCTACTGCAGTACACCAAATGTGGCTGCAATTTGAGAAAACCAGCAGTGATTCTATAATCTCTGGCAGGGAGCTACAGACCCTTGCTTTTCCAGCCTTCTTGTACTGTCTAATTTAAAAATCAAGAGCAAGAGAAGACGGGTATCAAGAATTAAAACAGACCATGCAGCAGGTGTCCATGTAATTTCCATCTAAAAGCCTTTCTGTTCCTGCAAGAGGCTTTCACTGGTGACACCGCTGAGTTCTATATGTGGAGTTAAGGCAGGACACAGCCCTAGCTGATCTCCTCCAATAATTGTGTATGAAAATCTAACCCAGGGGTCAGCAACCTTTCAGAAGCAGTGTGCCGAATCTTCATTTATTCACTCTATTTTAAGGTTTCACGTGCCAGTGATAAATTCTAATGTTTTTAGAAGGTCTCTTTCTATAAGTCTATAATATATACTAAACTATTGTTGTATGTAAAGTAAACAAGGTTTTGAAAATGTTTAAGAAGCTTCATCTAAAATTAAATGAAATTGCAGAGTCCCCTGGACCGGTGGCCAGGACCCGGGCAGTGTGAGTGCCACTGACAATCAGCTCGTGCCATAGGTTGCCTTCCCCTGATCGAAGTATTACTCAGAATCAGGCTGGCTGGAGTGGAGATGGCGAAGTAGTTTGGTGAGCAGTGGCTCTAATACATGGACTACATCCATTCTGGAGGAGAAAGAATACTATTGGGGCTAGCAAAGGGAACAGATAATCTCCACTCAGAATATGGTATCCAGGCAATCACAAAACACCTGTGGCTGATATGCATAATTTATATTTCTGCTGAGATCCAGATTTTGAACAAACAAGTGTGCTACTCTTGTTACTTGAGCTGAGTTTCAAACAGGACCTGGAGTATTGGCAACCCCAAATATTAAAAAAATCATGAGATAAACCACAAAAATTCATGAGATTAGCTTAAAAATCATGGTGGTTTTTTCAGGGGAGGTTTTTGTTAGTTTGTTAACAACTTGATGCCATGAGCAGTCTGAATTTTTGTTTATTGCCCATGACCTGTCTATGACTTTTACTAAAAATACCCATGACTAAATCATAGCTTTAATTATTACCTATGTGACTGCAAATTAGACAAGAGAGAATCACCCATTGCACTCACAGTTATTCAAATTTTGCACTGTGTAATATAATACACATCCTCAAAAATTTAGGCAAGTCACCATTGTTAGTTTGTAAAGATACATCACTTAAAGGTGAAATTAAATGCTTTTAACAAAAAAATCAATTAAATATGTTTCAGATTGAAAATTATTAACTAAGCCTATATGTGTAGCCTTAAAGGCCTAACTTTTAAAAAAAAGTACATATAATTTAGCAGAATTACTGCAATTTTGCACACAGCAATGGTAGCTGTACTCACGAATGATCAATTATGCATCTAATTGGTCATTTGTATTTGAAATAAACTTTAATATACCCAGTGAGGCAGGTATGTACCTGTATATTTTGCTGAAAAGTTAGGTCCAAAGTTTTACATTTAAAAACAAACTATTTAAAAATCAGTATTTTTGTTTTAGTTACCCACAAAGACATCAGTCTAGGGGCTCCACTTCTCTTACAATATCTTATGCTCTCACTTACATGAAAGACAATATATAAATATAGAGAGAGAGCCTCTCTCTGTATTCCTATATGTTATCAATTATTGCAAGAGAAACCCTGAACCCTGGACTTGGATTTTTGGCAGGAAATAAACTTTCTATTTCTCTGAAAAGGTCTGCCAGACACATATCTTGTGGGAAAGGCAGTGGTCGACAATTTATGGTGAGATCCTCCGGTAGCATTAATCAGCATATCTTCAGCAAGGTAATAGAGATGTGCAGATTTATACCTGCTGAAGATCTAATTCATGCTGTTTGTTTACAACATACAGAATAGAAACATTATATGAATATATACAATCAAAATACCCAAACAAAAGACTGTTTTCAATATTGATATTTAGCCCTTCGTTCCAAGAATTAAGTAAGATCAGTTTGTAAAGCAAATATATTTTAGTTTAGTTAGGTTTATATATGGACCTTATCACAGTAGTGCTTGAGCACCATAGTGATATTAATTTATCTTCATGATACCTCTGAGAGGTACAGTAGTGGGAAACTGAAGCACTGATATGTTACGTGACTTATTCAATCTTCCTCCATGTAAATGGGTTTCCATTTTCTCAATAAATAAATACATTTACAAGTGTGTATATTTGTATGTGCACACATAATTATTTTCACAACTTTCAAGAACTTTTGCTTTCCAAGGGAATGGCAGTTCCGTTACAGATGGGTTTTGGATCAGACTCGATATCCTGTATTTGTGGGGCAGTGTAATCAGTGATCTAGCTCTTTTCCACTTCTAATTTTTAATATCTTATAAGACCCTAACTTTTTAGAATAATAGAACGAAAAGCCACTAAACTGCGACAAAATGGTATATTTTTTCTTGTTTTGTTTTGTTTTGTCTTTCTTCTGTTCCATTCCACATTGTTCCAGTTTTTTTCTTGCCATCTCTCATGTCCACAGCAGGGGTATATTAAGAGTCTGATGTTAAAAAAGGAACAGTAATAAATACTGAGTTTTTCCTATGGGTCCATAATACAGTACTGTTGAACTAGACACTAAAAGGCCGTCCACAACCTGACATCAATTTTTATGTAGGGGATGGGAGTTCTGCACTCAGAAAGACAGATAAAAATCTGGAGGAATAAAGAAATAAACAATTGACACTTAAATGGCTTTTCATTTACTTTCAGTGGAATTCCAAGCAGCTCTGGAAACGGATTAGGCTTCTCTTACAGAGAAACTTTAAAATGACAAAATACTTCAGACATATCAGACATGAAACAAATACATTTATCTTTCATATTTTCATAATTTTCTGACATTCTAATTCTCAAAGGAAAGAAGGGGAAGGATGGTCTTAACTAAAGCCTAAGCCAAACAATCTAGGCTCTATTTCTATCTACAACACAGACTAGCAGTGTCATTTAGAGCAAGGCACTTCACTGTTCTTCCTCTTCTTCTTCTTCTTCTTCTTCTTTACTATCTGTATTATCATAGCTTCCAGAAGCCCTAGCCATGCCCAGGACCATACTGTGCTAGGCAATACAAACACACAGAACAAAAAAGATGGTCCCTGCCCCAAAGAGCATATAATTGAGGTCCCAACTTCCTCATGTTTAAAACTGGGGATAATTAGAGCTGGTCAAGATTTTTCAAATCAAGTTTTTTAAATAAAAGAATTGTCCTCTTCTGAAAGTGAAACATTTTGCAAAAAACACTTCATGAATAAATTCTCCCTACCACAACTCTTTGCAAAATTTGTCGTGATATTTTAATCAATTTTTTTTCCCCAAAAACGAGTTAGAATTTTCTCATTTACCAAAATTTTGGTAAACAAAAATATTTTGACAACTATTTAAATAATGGTTGCAATAAAGTTTTAGATAAAATGTTTAATTCGAATTAATGAAAATCTTCAAAAAAGAAAAAAGGATATTCTGTGAAACTTTGAAAATTTGCAGGTTTTTTTCTTTTACATTTTTCAACCAGCTGTAATAATAATACATGAAGGAACTATATAAATGCAAAATATTATATGCAAGTTTTGGCAAGCATTTGCTTCTTCACTGTCCATCTTCTCCTCAACCTTGATCTTCTACGAATCTTAGGCCCATTTCAGGCTCTCCTCTGTCTGTATACATATGTTTAAAGAGAAGTGTCTAGGGATCTTGTGCAAAAGTAGAGCTGTACTCCCCTAAAATTGGGGAAGCCACAGTAGAGGTGCACCCTGCCTCCAGAGGTGGGTTTTGTGGTGAGTGGGCATGGTCCCTATACTTTATCACATAACTTTGTAATTCCCTAGGGCTGGCTAAAATATTGGCAGATGATGACACTTCTTTTGCAGCATTAGAAGTTCATGTTAAAGTTCTGCATTTCTAACTTGGGCCCATTAAAGGTGTATTTATGACACCTAGTCATTTACATGACACTAGACTGTGAAGTCATAAATGAAGAATAGTGTCGTAGTGGGAAGAGCTGCTGAATTTTGAGGGTGACAGCTTTTATTCAAACACAAATAGAAGGAGCCTCAAAAGTACATCCGAGGAAAGTTTGTCTTTATATTTTCTGTTTTTAAGTTTGCTTTCTTCTCAATGCCCCTCTAAGGCACAAAGCTGTAGCTCTCCTATATTCTTTTAAAGAGGTTACTAATTCTTTAAGCAGAAGTTAGGGAAGTGAATTACAAATATGTATGTGTGTGTTTGGCTTAATTAAGTTTAAAGAATTGAATTATTCTGTAAAGCTCATTGAAAGTTTATTTGATTATTGATTCTTAATGGAAATATCTTTCGAAATGGGATTGTAATCATGTGATCAAAGTTCTGCAGTATACAGAGAGAACATGGACATATTTTTAGCTAGGTCAGGCGGTTAAGGGAGATAGTGTTGTTTGGGTGCTGGGTGATTTAACAAGAAGATAATTACAGATGGTAGCTACTGGATAATCATTTTGGTGTTATCTGGAACTGCTGCATAGAATTTACTAGAGATATTGAAGATAGAATGAACTAGAAAACCTAATCATCAATTGTTATGGACTGGATGCAATTATTATTAACCTATAACAAATTTGCTGCTTTGACTAAGTTATTTACAAGGCTGGTTATAAATTCTGAAATCTCTTTTCACGAGTTTTTCACACAAGTTATCTTTTTGACACTCATTAAAATGTATTTAACTATATCTAAAAATTCCAAGCCTAGATTCTAATTTTATAATGGCTCAACTCCTCTGATGTAAATTAAATTACTTCTGACCTTGTCTTCTCCTTGGTCGTAGATGATGGAGCTTTGTCCCATCCCCTATTATCAGCAAGTGATGGATTAAATTCAGAAAGTTTAGATATATATTCAAAGTTTACTTGCATTATCAGAACCCAATGGTTATGCAAAATTGGTTTGGAAATCTCATGAGAATAGGTTGTCTCATGAGATTCCTAGTGTTTCTACTTAAGTCTAGAAATATCATGCCAGAAGATGTCTTGTAGGTTTATTCTTTTCCAGTCTGGAAGTGGTGTGAATATGTATCCTTTATCAGAATATTTTAGAATTTCAGAAACAAGTTTTGATTTGATTTTGATTTTAAAACTGAAACAGTTCAGCATGCTATGCTTTAAATGCTGAAAACATCTGCTCAATGTGCAGCAGCAGTCAAAAAAGCTAACAGCATGTTAGGAACCATTAGGAAAGAGATAGATAATAAGACAGAAAATATCATAATGCCATTATATAAATCCATGATATGCCCACATCTTGAATACCGCAAATCTGGTTGCCCTATCTCAAAAAAGATATATTAGAATTGGAAAGATACAAAGAAGGGCAAGAAAAATGATTAGGGCCATGGAACAGCTTCTGTATGAGGAGATTTTAAAAAGACTGGGATTTTTTAGCTTGGAAGAGAGATGACTAAGGGAGGATATGATAGAGGTCTATAAAATCATGACCGGTGTGGAGAAAGTGAATAAGGAATGTTATTTACTCCTTCACATAACACAAGAATTAGGGGTCATCCAATGAAATTAATAGGCAGCAGTTTTAAAACAAAAGGAAGTACTTCACACGACACATAGTCAACCTGTATAACTCGTTACCAAGGGTATGTTATGAAGGTCAAAATTATAACAGGGTTCAAAAAAGAAGTAGATATGTTCCTGGAGGATCAATGGCTATTAGCCAGGATGGTCAGGGATGGAACACCATGCTTTGAGTATCCCTAGCCTCTGTTTGCCAGAAGGTGAGAGTAGACGACATGGATGGATCATTCAGTGACTGCCTGTTCTTGTTATGCCTTCTGAATCGCCTGGAAATCACCTGTTCAAAGACAGGATACTGGGCTAGATAGACCATTGGTTTGACCCAGTATGGCCGTTCTTATGTTCTTAAATAAAAAGAGTGTAATGAAGTTTCTAAAAAGAGGGGCAAATTTTACACTGAATTTCTGTCATGTAAGAAAGCATTGGACATTTCCCAAAGGATTTTCTAATCTCTGGTAAAGGCTGTATTCGTGACAGCCATTCTCTCTGTGCCGTGACATTTACAGCCTATGCAATGCATTACATATTAACATACAGAGTATGCATTATGCATAGCACATATAAAAGATTACTAGGTCAGAAGAGCTGGAAAAACACATAAATTCTAACTGATGTTAATTTCTTTTCTATTTTTTGGTTAGATTCCCAGACCTCAAACATGATTTCTCCACAGCAAATGTTTTCTTTCTAAAACTTCTAATTACATTATCTTCAAGTCTCATTACTTTGGATTACCACTTGTCATATCAATGGTGGTTGTTTTTTTAACCTATAAAAGAGACAGCAATGTATCTGCTTAACCAATCTTGCTTGAAAATAAGGCGGCAACTTGCTTCTCAAGGAGGCAAGTGACATTTCTTCCGGAAGTCACACGTGGGTCACAGCTCATTGGCTGTCATATTCAGAGCACATTTTTACTCAGGATTTAAACAGATTAGAACATTTCTAAACAGAGCAAAAAATCCTTCTGCGAACCAGCTGAGACAGCTGGATTCTCTGTGATTAAACGAACTAGAGGGGAAATCTGACAAGCTTGCTGAATAAAAAGAACCAAACTGATCTGGGAGTGTCATACACATGGAGAACCAGGGACAGAATGAGTAGTTAGCTGCCTCAGCAACAACTTAGCAAGCATGGGGTAACCTTTCTGATTTTTTTCCCCTTGATGTGGCTAGAGCACTATGAAAAGCACTGCTGGATTGTTTACTCCTCACACTAGTAAGCACATACACAAATAGTCCCTTTTGACTTCAGTGGGACAACTCTTGTGAACAAGAGCTCACCCATGTGAGGAAGGGTTGCACAGTCCAGCTCTGAATGAAACAAGAACAATACATTGAGGGTACGTCCAGACTACCCGTCGGATTGGCGGGTAGCGATCGATTTATTGGGGATCAATATATCACGTCTCATCTAGACGCAATATATCGATCCCCGAATGCACTCCCGTCACCTCCAGAACTCCGCCAGGGTGAGTGGCAGTAGCAGAGTTGACGGGGGGAGCCACGGCCATTGATCCCATGCCGTGAGGACGGGAGGTAAGTCGAAATAAGATACGTCGACTTCAGCTACGCTATTCCCGTAGCTGAAGTTGCGTATCTTACATCAACACCCACCCCCAGTGTAAACCAGGCCTAAGAGTCCTGTGGCACCTTATAGACTAACAGACGTATTAGAGCATAAGCTTTCATGGGTGAATACCCACTTCGTCAGACGTATGAGTCTGACAAAGTGGGTATTCACCCACAAAAGCTCATGCTCCAATATGTCTGTTAGTCTATAAGGTGCTACAGGACTCTTTGTCACTTTTTACAGATCCAGACTAACACAGCTACCCCTCTGATAAATAACAATACATTGTACCTTTATAGCTCCTTTTATCTAAGGTTCTCAAGATGTGTTACAAACATCAGACAACTGGCCTTTCTAACACCACCACAGTGAGGAATTGCTATATCTACTAGCTGGCACCCACAAATAAAATCATAGGTGCCACCTATGTTGTCCTACCTGTCCACTCTTCTGCTGCTGTGAACAACTCATTAGTGAATGGTGGGCCTGTGGCATCAGAGCTAAATGGCTGAGACACTCGGTGACTGGGGAATGGCCCATAGACAAAGAGGGCTATTGTAAAGAGAGCTCTTACAGATGGGAAACTAAGTCAGAGAGGTTAAATAATTTCCCCAAGTCAAACAGGGAGTCAGTGACAGGGTCAGGAAATGTATCCCGGAATCTTGACTACCAGTTCTCTGAGCCCAGCACTAAATAACTTGCTTTTTTGACACTGAAAATCACATTTTCAAAGAAGCTCATGTCAGCCTTTCAATTTGCCTGCTTAAATTTGAACACCTATGCTTTTGTGCGCTTCCTGTTTGACTGTTTAGGTCTTGTGCCCAGGGGGTCATTCCTGGAAATATTGCCTCTTGAATTGTTGGGCTGTTCACAGAGTCACAGTTTATAATGCCGGAAAGGACTAATGTTGTCATCTAGTCTGACCTCCAGTATAACATAAGCCATAGTACTTTCCTGAATTAATTCCAATTTGAACTAGAGCATATCTTTTAGAAAAACATCCAGTTTTGTCCTTTGTAGTCCCCGATAAGTCTGTATTAAGAGGTAGATGGGAGTGGTATAGTCTCTCACACAGATAGTCTATGTTTGTTGACTGCTCTAACTCCACTGTCAGAATCTTGAAAGAATCCTCCTGGAAATAATGGCAGATATCCATGGAAACCTTCTACTGTCCTGTGATGTGGTGGGGAGACAGACACTTACAGTACAATGTGGTGAGGTTTTTTTCATAGTTCTTTTAGAGGAAAGATGTAATTGTCAACAATACTTTTATACTGTCAAGACAGGGTGCATAATATGTTGTGCCACAACTGGGTTGGTATTTTCATTATTCTTTTATATAGCATTCTGCATGCTCCCGTACTGTATATGCCATTTAGTTTTGCAATTATTCTGCAGAAATGAATAGCTTTGCATCAGATAAATGTGAACCTGGGCAAAAGTCAATATGAATTGACTTACTGTACACTAGAGAAGTGCAAAATGTTCACTCAGATGGTAGTGGTGAGGGCATGGTAGACAAACAGGCAGAGCTATACACTTGTCTGGTTTAGGATTCTATTTATAAACTCAAAACTCAGAAAAGATTTGGGGAAAGATTTGTTAAGGCTTAAAAAGCACTTCAGCATATCAAAGCCAATTTTCAAGTGAATCAAGGGTGATTCATGTTCTGAGGTTGAATACTAAGAAATAAAAGGTTGCAGAAGCACATGCAAATGAATGTGTGCAACTGCACCTGTAAATGTGGGTTATGAACCTCTAATCTCCCTTTCTCAAAATCTGAACTTTTGTAACTTAAAGTAATAATACTAATAAAAATACACTTTTACAAAATTATTTTCATCCATATCCCTGAAAGCACTTTCCAAAGATGATTAAGCATCTCTGAATCAGGAGAAATTCATGGTATTCCCTGTGATGGTGCAAAGTCAAGTGGAAGTTAGAGGTTTCAACTGAGCTGTCAATTTGAGATTTTAGGTTCCTTTGAAACCAAAACCCAAAGGGTAACTTGGAGGCGAGTTAATTCACATGGATCAAAACCAAAGGAAATGTTTGCAGAGATCCCTGTGAAGTGAAACTGTGGAGTTCACCACATTTCTGTGGTGAACAGTTTAAAATCTACATCTCTCTAACTTCTTCTGGAGTTTAGAACCGAAGTACTGTGAACTGATTAAAACCAAAATGGAACTGTATTAAAATTGTATAATGCTGTCAGCATAATGGCTGCATGGTTCAACAATAACTCTCTTTATTTTAAAATAAAAATGACCATGAATCATTTGTGTTTGCAGAAAAGCTGTGGCCAAGAGACTTCCCTAAATTTACGAGGCTGCCCCCTAAATAGAAATTTTTTATTAGAAAAGTGGAGAGATGTAAAAAGGAAACTTTGTGTGTGTGTGTGTCTGAGAGAGAGAGAGAGAGAGAGAGAGAGAGAGAATGGATGGGATATCAGGGAAGATGAGAATACAAAGAGAAGAGAATGTAGGAGGAGTGGTATCAGAAGAAGATAACAAGGGGTGTGAGAAATGTAGGAGAAAGAAGACCAAAGAGAGTGGGATGGGAGAGAAGACAAGTAGTGGGTTGGAGGAGAAAGAGCAGAGAGAGCAGATGTGTTGAAGAACAACAAAGAGAAGGATGACTCATCAAGGAACAAGAAGAAGTGGAACAGATAGGAGAAAAGGGAAAAAAAGAAAGGAAAAACTACAGTGACATAGTCCCACTAATCAGCAACTGTATCCCTGACTCCACTGAGAATGTAATTGCTTTCAGAGTGTTGCTAGGCATAATTTCCTGTGAATGACAGATTTCTGAAAAACTTTAGGATGCCGCACATACTGTGAAATGTTCTATTAATCCATTCCTTTAGAATGGGGGGAATGGCAAGAAATCACTGTGTACAACACTGCTTGTTATTCTGAGAGAGATGTAACACCTTGTTTGGTATGACATCACAAAACAGATAAAACTGTGACAAAAGCATTTACATGCTAATCTGTCCTTTACAGCTAGTAAACAAAAGCTAATGCATAAAATGTGCAGTACCAGTAGGAGAGTGGTCTAAAAGACTAGCTGAATTTTGAAAAGGACAGCCTTCTCTTTGCGGACGCTATTTATAACTGAGAAATCTGAACTGTGGTGATCATAAATGTGGGCTCTTGAGTCTCTAACTTGCTGATGGTGGGCCCAGATCACATAGTCAGAGGCACACACAGTCTGATTTTTCAACTGCAATTCATTCTGCAAAAATGTGGGCACAATGTTCTTTAGAGTAATTTGCACCTGAAGGAACCAGGATTGACATCAGGTGTGACAAGAAGTCACAACAATCCTAAACTCATTAAATAATTTTGCCTTTTATACACCCTCCCCTTCACTGAGCCTGCATTAGAAAACTGTTATAAATTCTGGCCAACATCCTCAGCTATTACTCAATAGATCAAAGTGCAGCTTAGGATGAGGTTGAAAAAATGTGCTCCCTTGATCATGGGCCAGCTGTTTTCTGAACCAGTCCACTGGTGCAGTGTAAAGAAGCTTGAGGACTTCTTTGAGTCATATTGTTTGCCAGTGCCACCAACAGGGTGATATGAGAGCAAGACATTGGTGGAAGTGTTAGCCGTGCCCCATCAGCTGACAGCAGGAGGGGGGGGTTAGTTTCTATGCCACTAAGTGATCTCCCTACACTGCAGTGATATTCCTGTGGCCATCTACTCCAATTCTAGAACCAAAATCCACCAGAATCTTAAAGCAGTTGTATCATAGAATAACAAGGTTGGCAGGGACCTCAGGAGGTCACCTAGTCCAACCCCCTGCTCAAAGCAGGACCAATCCCCAGACAGATTTTTGCCCCAGATCCCTAAATGGCTTCCTCAAGGAGTGAACTCACAAGCCTGGGTTTAGCACACCAATGCTCAAACCACTGAGCTATCTCTCCCCCTCAAGAGCTGGGGACCCTGCAAGAGAGGCGCAGCCCAGGATCTCAGCCTTTCTCTCTCCACTAAATAATGGAACTGGGCCTTAGATTTCAGAAATCCACCCCTTCATAGTCATCAGAGTTGCCAGGGGGACTTTATGAATTTACAAGATGCAAGAGACAGACAGATCAATTTATAATAATGTGTCAAGTGCTTTGCTCCTCATAGGACTCAACCTGCAGTCCTTAGTCAGGCAACACTCCCATTAACTTCAGGGACAGTTTATGTGACCACAGCTTTTAAACATGGAGAAGTAGCCGAAGAGGGGGAAATCACAGGTCTTGTTGTGCACGGGTGGAGCCATAGATAGACTAAATTAATTAATTTTATGGAACTTCATTCAGTAATGGAAAATTTAATTGAAAACTATTGGTTTAGCCAATCTTCCTTCCTTCCTCTCTGTCATGCAATCTCCTAGTGATCCTCCTTGTTGGATTCCTTCTAAGGTCATTATGTTTGCTATTGGTCTCACAATCATTTCATGTTTGTTTCCGCTTATTTCCTTTTTCTCTTTTATTTTGTGTGTTTGAAATTTATTTGGATGTATTTTGGATAGATATTTCTTGAACCACATCTGGGTAGAGAACAACACCACCTCATCTGTTGAGTTTTAAATGGATGAAACGTATATAGGTTCTCTGCTTCACTGTCTCTTCCATGTTAGCACAGCTCAGACAGAGTGAAGAAACAAGCCCTATGAGTTATGATATTTAAGCAGGTCTGAGGTTAGCATTAGTCTTTCAGCTATGGAGATCTGAGTTCCAGTTCAGATTAGATCACCTGTTAGTCTCAACTTTATCATTATATCTGTTCACATCATAAAACCATCATGCTACCTAAAATCACCTCTGCTCAGTGCTAAAACAGTAGGAGCAGTGCAGGTTGTTGGGCTGTAAGTTTGTTAACAGACGCGTATGTGGAAATTGGCAACACTACGGGATGCAATATCTCTATACAGAGCTCTCAATTCTGCTTTTTCAAACAGCACTAAATTTTCTTTCATGTTTCAGAGAAGCCTTTAAAAATATTTGCATAAGAATTCTTTGAGTTAAAAGATTTCTGCACAAGCCTCTAATCACACGTTCCCCCAAAACATGTCTAAAAACAATTCATTATATTTCAAACCCATTTATTTTAACTGAAATCATAAAGCCTTTTGTTTAAGCAAGTGCTGAAAAAAGACCTTCTAATTCTGTCATGTTACAGAAAGCTATTTAACAAAACACTGGGTCACATCATATTCTAGGAAGGGAACTGTACAACCTAGTCTAACAGATCTCCGAAAACATTCAGTTGTACTTGCATTACACTGTTTGGATTATTCATAGAATAACATTCAAGAGAATAAAGAGACCTCATGCAGGAGAAAGGAGGATGTAACCTCACCCCCACCACATAACCACCTGCAACCTCTCTGTGCCCACTACAGAGAAAATGATCTCCACGCAGCTAGGAGGATATAGTCACAAGAGGGAGGAGCAGGTGAATGGCTGTTTTATGCAATATGATTCTTTCTCAGAAGCTTACAATGCAATATACATTACAACTTACTGCTGGCATGAGATTCTACAGTCCAAGGCTGGGGTATTGGTGGACAGCTAATAGAAAGTCGAACACTGCCAGGATGGCAGGCAAGATTGCTGTGTTGCTTGTGTTGTGAAGAGGCCTGAAGGAAGCATAAGCTGAGTCCCTGGGGAAATGTCCCCGGTGTTCCCACAGAAATGCAGGTTTTGGAAAAACTATTGCCAGACCTACCTGCTGGATGAAAGGATGCAGTTGTGTGGTGGCTTGCAAAGGCCATGCAGCTATGTGTGTCTGTTCTCCCTTTCTGTGCAGAAGGGGAAGACACGGGCCTGAGTCACTGATGCTGAGCCAGGAAGTGAGTGATGCTATCATGTTGCTCAACTCAGGGAAAAGAAAAGAAATGTTTAAAGAGACAATGTCTTGTCAGGCAGTATGGGCCTGACTTTTATAGTCCAGTCCTTCAAGTGCTCAGATATGATAGTGACTAGCATAGTGGACACAGTTGTCCTAAATCAAGCTAGTAGTCCCATTGACTTCATCCGAACCAGTAAGTAAAACTGACTAAGAACAAAAGGAAAAATGAGAAGCCTATTCCTTCTCCTTGTAACGTGGTTACGGTGCAGGGAAAAAAGGGTCACAGAGAGTGTGATTTTCCCATTTGTCTGTGACTTTTTTTGTGTCCGCAACTCACCCCACAGTGGAGTCTTCTGTGGCTCCTGTCCTACAGGGCTGGGCCCGGATCCCCTTTCCAGGTGTTATGACCAGGCATGTGGGATCGCAGTGCCACTCAGGTTAGCCCAACTGCCTCTCGTCATGACAGGGAAGGTTATGGAAGTGGGCCAAACCTGAGTGGCACGGAGACTTGGTGTGACAAGTCGCAACACCCAGAGCAGGGAGGTGGGCTCAGGCCCATGAGAAATAGGAGCCACCACTGTCAAGGGTGAGTGTGGAGCAGGCTCCCTCTCAACCCTGGGGTCCAGCCCCAGGGGACACAGAAGCCATCACTGTCCAGAATGGGCTCATTCTCCAGGCCCCCCACCTCCCTTGGCCACCCAGGCCAGAATTAGGGTGGCAGTATGGGGTGGAACCCGCTGCTGGCAGTGGTCAGTGATCCCTCATTTATCTGGGCATTTTTAAATAAAAAATCATGGAGCAGTCACTAAACCCTGTGACTTTACCATAAAGATAGTATATCAACCTGGCATCTACTTACATGGCCTCTATCGCCTTAGTTACTGAGCACCTCACAAACACTAATGTATATATCTTTACAATGCCCCATAAAGGGTAGGGATGTGAAGGGTAACAAGAAGGGTTTCTACAGGTGTGTTAGCAACAAGAAGAAGGTCAGGGAAAGTGCAGGACCTTTGCTGAATGGGGGAGGCAACCTAGTGACAAAGGATGTGGAAAAAGCTGAAGTACTAAATGTTTTTTTTGCCTCGGTCTTCACAGACAAGTCAGCTCCCAGACTGCTGCACTGCGCAGCACAATATGGGGAGGAGATATATTCTTTGTGGAGAAAGAATAGGTTAAGGACTATTTAGAAAAGCTGGACATGCACAAGTCCATGGGGCAGGATCTAATGCACCTGAGAGTGCTAAGGGAGTTGGCAGATGTGATTGAAGAGCCATTGGTCATTATCTTTGGAAACTCATGGCGATGGGGGGAGATCATGAATGATTGGAAAAAGGCAAATATAGTGCCCATCTTTAAAAAAGGAAGAAGAATCCAGGGAACTAAAGACTGGTCAGCCTCACCTTAGTCCCTGGAAACATCATAGAGAAGGTCCTCAAGGAATCAATTTTGAAGGACTTGGAGGAGAGGAAGGTGATCAGGAACAGTCAAAATGGATTCACCAAGGGCAAGTCATTCCTGACCAACCTGATTGCCTTCTATGATGAGATAACTGGCTCTGTGGACATAGGGAAAGCAGTGGATGTGACATATCTTGACTTTAGAAAAGCTTTTGATACAGTCTCCCTGAGAATTCGTGCCAGCAAGTTAAAAAAGTATGGATTGGATGAATGGACTATAAGGTGGATCGAAAGCTGGCTAGATTGTTGGGCTCAATGGGTAGTGATTAATGGCTCGATGTCTAGTTGGCAACCGGTATCAAGCAGAGTGCCCCAGAGGTCGGTCCTGGGGCTGGTTTTCTTCAACATCTTCATTAATGATCTGGATGATGGGATGGACTGCACCCTCAGCAAGTTTGCAGATGACACTAAACTGGGGGGAGAGGTAGATATGCTGGAGGGTAGGGATAGGATCCAGAGTGACCTAGACAAATTGGAGGATTGGGCCAAAAGAAATACAGTGAGGTTCAACAAGGACAAGTGCAGAATCCTGCACTTAGGACCAAAGAATTCCATGCATCTCTATAGGCTGGGGACTGACTGGCGAAGTGGCAGTTCTGCAGAAAAGGACCTGATGATTATAGTGGATGAGAAGCTGGATATGAGTCAGCAGTGTGCCCTTGTTGCCAAGAAGGCCAACGGCATATTGGGCTGCATGAGTAGGAGCATTGCCAGCAGATTGAGGGAAGTGATTATTCCCTTCTATCCAGCACTGGTGAGACAACATCTGGAGTATTACATCCAGTTTTGGGCCCCTCACTACAGAAAGAATGTGGACAAATTGGAGAAAGTCCAGCAGAGGGCAACAAAAATTATTAGGGGGCTGGGGCACATGACTTATGAGGAGAGGCTGAGGGAACTGGACTTATTTAGTCTGCAGAAGAGAAGAGCGAGGGGGGATTTGATAGCAGCCTTCAACTACCTGAAGAGGGATTCCAAAGGGGATGAAGCTAGGCTGTTTTCAGTGGCGGCAGATGACAGGACAAGGAGTAATGGTCTCAAGTTGCAGTGGGGGAGGTCTAGGTTGGATATTAGGAAACATGATTTCACTAGTAGGGTGGTGAAGCAGTGGAATGGGTTACCTAGGGAGGTGGTGGAATCTCCATCCCTAGAGATTTTTAAGGCCCAGCTTGACAAAGCCTTGGCTGGGATAATTTAGTTGGGGATTGGTCCTGCTTTGAGCAGGGGGTTGGGCGAGATGACCTCCTGAGGTCTCTTCCAATCCTAATCTTCTATGATAAAGGTGGGGGAAAAACAGTTACTAACCTTCCCCACATGCACAGTTGTCAGAAATTTTGCCCCAGTGGTACTGTCGGGGCAGCTCAAGCACCCTTTGCTGCTGCATTCCATTGTGTGCCAGTGTAATGGGCCCCGTCACCCCTGAGCTCCCTCAGTTCTTTCTTGCTGGACAACTCTGATGCAGACAGGTAGGAGGGTGGGTCATGGATTTTGCTGAACAACAGTTACGAAAGGTTAGCAACCATTTTTTCATCTTCGACTGATTGCACATGTGCATTCCACTCTTGGTGATTCACAAGCCATACTGAAGGAGAAAGGATCAGAGTTCATGTACACTCAGCTCTTTCTGTACTCCTGGAAGGTAAGAGGCTTCAAGATTGATTGAATTGGCAATGCAAAAGTTCCATAGGTGAATTGCTTCCTGACAAAGTAGGGAAGAGTGAGATTTCCCCTCTGCCTTTTGAGGTAAAACATTTGTTGTTTGTGAGAACAAACAGGCTTTTTCCCTTCACCTGCTGTAGAAAGGCTTGACAGGCAAGACAGTCAGCCCTTAAATCTCTAACATAGATATGAAGAGAAAGGTCCCTTCAGGACCAAAAACCTGGAGTTCAGAGGGGGCCCAGGGCAGACGCATTTGTCATCAGTGTCAGTGAAGGCTAAGGGTGGGTAAAGGGAATGCTCGCACAAACACTGAGTGGGTCTGTCCACCGATCTAGCAAAGTCAGTAGCTGTGAGGGCACATAAAGAACAGTGTTCAGATGGTGATAACTTGGTGAATATAAGGAGGCCAGTCAACTTTGAAGAATCCTGAGGTGCAGCCTGACATTTGGACTACATATGGCATGAAGCCATATGCACCAGGAGCCTCATACAATTTTGGGCTGTTGTGATTGTGTGAACCTTGAGATCTGCCACAAGAGATCGAATTGTTTGGAATCTTGTATCTCGAAGAAAAGCTCTGGCCTGAGTAGAGTCCAGCACTGCTCCTAAAAACTCTATCCTCAACACTGGACAAAGAGTAGACTTGTCTAAGTTGATCAATAGACCTAGAGCTTTGAAAGGTTGACTGGA
This sequence comes from Mauremys reevesii, assembly GCF_016161935.1. Taxonomy (NCBI): domain Eukaryota; kingdom Metazoa; phylum Chordata; order Testudines; family Geoemydidae; genus Mauremys; species Mauremys reevesii. Next base: position 231,684,378 of record NC_052624.1, on the reverse strand, counting down.
TAAGTTGAACACTGGAGATAACCTGAGCTGTGGACCGGCCCTTGATTAGCCAGTCATCCAGGTAAGGGTAGACCTGTATTCCTAGACACCTCAGGAACACTGCTACCACAGACATACATTTTGTGAAAATCCAAAGAGCTGCTGATGGGCCAAAAGGCAGCATGCTTAACTGGTAATCAGAATGCTTCACTATGAATCTGGGAAACTTCCTGTGATGTTGATAAATTGCCACATGAAAGTAGGTATCTCTTAAATCAAGGGCAGCATACCAGTCTCCAGGATCCAGGGAGGAAATAATGGAAGCCAGGGTGATCATGCAAAAATTTATCTTTTTGAGATATCTGTTGAGCTGGCACAGATCTGAAATTGGTTTAAAACTCCCTTTTGCTTTCAAAAATAGGAAATAATGGGACTAGATTCCCTTCCATTTGTGACACTGCACAACTTCCTCTAGGGCTCTTACCTGAAGAAGAGACTGAACCTCCTGGATTAGGAGCTCCTCATAAGAGTGGTCCCTGAGAGGGATGGGGAGAGAGGGTGACAGAAAGGGGTAGCTATAAATTGGAGGGTATATCTCACTTCCACAGTGCTTAATACTCATTGGTCTGAGGTAACCTGGGATTAAGCCCTGAGGAAGTAGGAAAGGGGGCTTGCAAATCTGTGGAAAATGAAATCTGGCATCCTGGAAACTGGCATGGCATCCTCTAACACAGACGTGGGCAAACTACGGCCCATGGGCTGGATCATCCTGCCCGGCCCCTGAGCTTGGCGTGGCTGCAGGAGAGGGGCTGGGGACTAGGCTTCCCAGCCGGGAGCTCAGGGGCTGGGCAGGATGATCCAGCCCAAGGGCCATAGTTTGCCCACGTCTGGTGTCGCGGCTGCAAGCTCCTGCTGCTGGTAAGGGGGAGGGGAGTGGGGGGGGGTTGGGTAAGGGAGTGGGGAGTCCTGGGGGGCAGTCAGGAAGGAGGGGGTGGCTGGATGGGGTGGAGGATCTGGGGGACAGTCAGGGGATGGGGAACGGGGGGGTTGGGAGTGGGAGTCTCAGGGAGTCTGTCAGGGGGCAGGAATGTGGACAGGGAGCAGGGAGGTTGGATAGGAGGCGGGGATCCCAGGAGGGGGCGGTCAGGGGACAAGAAGCAGGGGGGGGTTGGATGGGTTGGGGTTTCTGAGGGGGTTGGGAAGTGGGAGGGGGCAGATAGAGTAGGGTGGTCAGGCTGTTTGGGGAGGCACAGCCTTCCCTACCCGGCCCTCCATACAGTTGCACAACCCTGATGTGGCCCTCGGGCCAAAAACTTTGCCCAGCCCTGCTCTAACATCAAAACACCTGTTTAGCACCTGGGTGTCTAGATGGAGCAAGTATTTGTGTAAAGGCAGAGGGAAGAGGAACAGGTCTATGTCGATAACCCCTACTCTTCTTTCTTTGCAGGTCCTGCTGAGGAGCAGAGGCAGAGTAATAGTGGGTCTGCTGTGGGCTGAAGTGCTTTCTGGACAGGGTTGGAGTGTACAACCCCAAAGACCTTAGAGTTGCCCAAGAGTCTTTCAAGTCATGGATCTTAGAGTTAGTTTGCTCTCAAACAGCGAAGGCCCTTCAAAGGGCAGGTCCTGTAAAGTCTGTTTGACCTCTTATAGAAACATCAAGGATGGCAATCAAGAGCTCTTGAACATGGCCACTGCAGAAGCCAGGTACCACCAAGTCCACTGCATCCAACACAGTTTGCAGTGAAGATCTTGCTACAGATTTCCCCTCAAGAACTAACAAGGACTCTGCAGGGTGGGACGATCCCAGAGCTGTGGCTCCAGCCCGAGCCCGGAAATCTACACAGCAACGAAACAGCCCTATAGCCTGAGCCCTGCCAGCCTGCGTCAGCTGGCACGAGGCCCACTGGAGGGTTTTCTTTGCTGTGTAGACATATCTTCAGTGCTGAGTATGGTACCAACGGGATTCTGATGGAGATCTTAGGGCTGCCTCCATGAGCAAAAACTTTAGCCTGGACTCTCCGTCTTTCCTTGTCTGAGGCTTAAAGTCTGCAGCTCCGGCAATGATCCCAAATATGAGGTTTCCCCCCGAAAAAAACTTCAAGCATCTTGATTGTGGGTCATTCATGAGCATGGGACTAGCATAAGAGACACAGGGCTGGAAGCTGGCTGACCGAGGCATCACTCGGTACTACTGAGTAACGGAAAAAACCCCAACTGGGGCAAAAAAGTAAACTTACATTATCTAATGTATTAACTAAGTACTAACACTTTGAAAGCAAGCCAAGTGATTCCAATGACTGTCATGTGTACCAAGAAGGAAATGAGGGAGCTTGGGGGTGTCTGAGCCCTTTATGCTGGTGCACAGTGGCACATGGCAGCAGATGGTGCTTGAGCTGCCCTGACAGGTACCACTAAGGGAAAAATTTCCGACTGTGCGTGGGGTGTGAACACACCAAGAGTGGACTACACATGGGCAATCACTCCAAGAAGAAGTACTATTACTATTTCAATTTTGCAGATGGGGGATTAAAGCACATAGGGATTAAGTGACAGATCCAAAGCCCACTGAAGTCAATGGTAGCTTTTGCCTTGACTTCTTTGGTACAGGCCTTAGGTGAATTGACCAAGGTCACATAGAATCATCATGGAATCATAGAATCTCAGGGTTGGAAGGGACCTCAGGAGGTCATCTAGTCCAACCCCCTGCTCAAAGCAGGACCAAACCCAACTAAATCATCCCAGCCAGGGCTTTGTCAAGCCTGACCTTAAAAACCTCTAAGGAAGGAGATTCCACCACCTCTCTAGGTAACCCATTCCAGTGCTTCACCACCCTCCTAGTGAAAAAGTTTTTCCTAATGTCCAACCTAAACCTCCCCCTCTGCAACTTGAGCCCATTACTCCTTGTTCTGTCATCTTCTACCACTGAGAACAGTCTAGATCCATCCTCTTTGGAACCCCCTTTCAGGTAGTTGAAAGCAGCTATCAAATCCCCCCTCATTCTTCTCTTCTGCAGACTAAACAATCCCAGTTCCCTCAGCCTCTCCTCGTAAGTCATGTGCTCCAGCCCCCTAATCATTTTTGTTGCCCTCCGCTGGACTCTCTCCAATTTATCCACATCCTTTTTGTAGTGTGGGGCCCAAAACTGGACACAGTACTCCAAATGAGGCCTCACCAGTGCTGAATAGAGGGGAATGATCACATCCCTCGATCTGCTGGAAATGCCCCTACTTATACAACCCAAAATGCCATTAGCCTTCTTGGCAACAAGGGCACACTGTTGACTCATATTCAGCTTTTCGTCCACCGTAACCCCTAGGTCCTTTTCTGCAGAACTGCTGCCCAGCCATTCGGTCCCTAGTCTGTAGCAGTGCATGGGATTCTTCCGTCCTAAGTGCAGGCTCTGCACTTGTCCTTGTTGAAAATCATCATATTTCTTTTGGCCCAATCCTCTAATTTGTCTAGGTCCCTCTGTATCCTATCCCTACCCTCCAGCGTATCAACCACTCCTCCCAGTTTGCTATGGGTGCAGGCCACACCATCCTCCAGATCGTTAATGAAGATATTGATCAAAACCGGCCCCAGCACCGACCCGTGGGGCACTCCACTTGATACCGGCTGCCAACTAGACATGGAACCATTGATCACTACCCGTTGAGCCCGACCATCTAGCCAGTTTTCTATCCACCTTACTGTCCATTCATCCAGCCTATACTTCTTTAACTTGCTGGCAAGAATACTGTGGGAGACTATATCAAAGGCTTTGCTAAAGTCCAGAAATAGCACATCCACTGCTTTCCCCTCATCCACAGAGCCGGTTATCTCATCATAGAAGGCAATTAGGTTAGTCAGGCATGACTTGCCCTTGGTGAATCCATGCTGACTGTTCCTGATCACTTTCCCCTCCTTTAAGTGGTTCAGAATTGATTCCTTGAGGACCTGTTCCATGATTTTTCCAGGGACTGAGGTGAGACTGACTGGCCTGTAGTCCCCTGGATCTTCCTTCTTCCCTTTTTTAAAGATGGGCACTACATTAGCTTTTTTCCAGTCATCCGGGACCTCCCCCGATCGCCATGATTTTCAAAGATAATGGCCAATGGCTCTGCAATCTCATCGGCCAACTCCTTTAGCACCCTCGGATGCAGTGCATCCGGCCCCATGGACTTGTGCTCGTCCAGCTTTTCTAAATAGTCCCGAACTACTTCTTTCTCCACAGAGAGCTGGTCACCTCCTCCCCATACTGTGCTGCAGAGTGCAGCTGTCTGGGAGCTGACCTTGTCTGTGAAGACAGAGGCAAAAAAAGCATTGAGTACACTAGCTTTCTCCACGTCCTCTGTCACTAGGTTCCCTCCCTCATTCAGCAAGGGGCCCACACTTTCCTTGACTTTCTTCTTGTTGCTAACATACCTGAAGACACAGGAGGTCTGCGGCAGAGCCAGAAACAGAAACCCCATCTTCTAAATCTCAGTCCAGAGCCTTAACCTCAGACCGTCCCTTTATCTCCTGTGTTCTGTTTTGTTATGATATAAAAATGCTGTGCAGCTGTGGGACAGTTTTTTCTAGGAACAATATATTTAAAAAAACACAAAAAAAACATACAGTGTATAAAAACAGATATTAAACTGAAGATACTTTTTATGTTGAGCTTACCAGCTTTGAGTGTCTCCTTAAATCAGATTTAACTCCCAACATGCTGTCTGGCTTAGCCAGGTTCATGCATCTGACTGATTTCACTGGTAGTCTCCATCTAAGTTACATGAGTAACAATAAGCCATGATGAATTTTGTTATGTAGCTAGAAAATGGCGCAAAGCAGTGAAAGTTGGAGTGCACCTTGATTACACATAGCGCTAAAGAGCTCGTGGGCATGAATCTCAAACCAGAGAGTTTCATACAGTATAATGTATAGTTATGCTTTAGATCCCTCACTAGCCCTAAAATGCACATTAAATACAATCCATTACTAAATCTTTATCATTGATTTACAAATATGGTGCCAAACCATGCTCCCCATACCGAGGTGAATTGTCCATTGGTATAATTGGGACTACTCACCTGCAGAGGATGATCAGGATTTGACAGCTCCGTGATACTTTGTTAATGTTAATGTCCTATATGTGTGATGTGGCTTCTAAATCTACCATAAAGATTTCTTTCAGAATGAACTTTGTGTTTCAAGGCTCTGTGAAATTACTGCATTGGTTCAAAGTGGCTAGTTCTGTCTGTGTGGGCTTTGACATTGCTCTTTCAGCTGACAAACATAATCTCATAGTGTGCCTAAGCCTTTCCAGACAGATCTTACAAGCTTTGCTCCTCTGTCAATATCCTGTCTCAGGTTTCATGACCTAGGTACAGTGAATACTTCAGGACATCCAGCACATGGCATCAGACATCTTGATGACACCAAACCCTGCACACTGCTGTTTAATGACCTCTTGTATTATTTTTGGCTGTTGACTTTCTAAACTCATCAAAGCAGATTACAGCCACTTATAGTGTTCATGTCTTCTGAGTCCTCTGTTCAGCTTAATTCTGCAAGGAAATCACCTTAGCCAGATATTCACCTTTCCCTGCTGCCTCCCACTGTCCCCCCAAAATGAAATGTAATTCTTCTGTTGGGCTAAGGGAAAAAACAGCTTTTAACTAAATTACATGATCCTTTTCAAACACCTTTATATATCCATTTCCTGTTTTCACAAAGGGCCAGATGTTGCCAACCTTGTTCACACTGAGTACTCTGAGCAGCCTATTGCTTTCAATGGAACTATCTGTGCAGCAAAATAGTTCTCTGCATGAGTAAGGATGGCAGAATATAGCTCATAGTTTTAAAAAACTTTTAAGGTTCCCAAATGAGGACACCTTGGAATGCAGTGACATTATATGTTACACCTCATTAAACTTTTGCCTGTTTATTACAGGCTAATAAAAGAAGCATAGCACAGTAATTGCATGTCACTATATTGCTATAGATGGTGAATTAATTTCAGCCTTGGTGTAAGTGCACAGAGCTCGTATTGACTTTAGCTGATAGTTGTGCATGTTTATGTCAGGGATCAAAATTTGGTCTGGTGACACCAATTGTGTTTGTTTTATTTTAGATATCATTAATTTTTCAGTGGGGTGGAGACTATGCGTATATGTGTCAGTTTACAAAAAGGATTAGAAGTCAAAAAATTATTAAGGGAGTCAATTAACAATCATGTCAACCCTTTGTCACTGCCCCGTCACCATCTCAGCATACATGTCCAGTGTTCAACATGTGAGGTATTAAAACCAAGTTTTCTTCCCGAATTTAACTTGGACACAGCTGTGCCCTGGACAAACAATCTGTATCCATCATTTAAAGCTGGGAGAGGACATGCTGAGGCTAAAGAAATGTGAGCTTCTTTTAGCAGTGCTTGTTGTTGTGTGTTCCTAGGTTAGCAGAAAGGTTAACATGAGCAGTATGTTCACTTGTTTTGTTTTCTTCTCACAGAAAGATAACATTCTGCATTTATGCAGGAGAATTTACTGCCGCCTGACTAAAATTAGATACTCCACATTTATGCTTTGAGTTTATGTCATTATCCCAGGAATGGTGTGGGAGTTTAAACCCATAATCTCTGCATACACAGAGAATAGATGCGGACCGTACTGAATAACTGTAACAACTCCAGAAATTCAGTTCTCAGCATTTAGCTCATTTTTTAATGAACTCAAAATCTGACTCCTACAAAGCACAATGAGGGAAAAAATAGACTAGTAACCAAGTGCACCGTATGTGTATTTAATGTAACTACCAGTCTGCTGTTTAACCACTCCGCAGTCTTGTAATACTATTAACTCAGACAGACGTGTGAACATAGTTATCAGACGTCACTGATGGGCTAAGAGATACGGTAGTGCTAAGCCGCAGCATTTGAGTTTATATTGTACATTGTAGCTCTGAGTGAGTCATGATTTAGCACTAGAGCTAGACATTTACAGATGGTCAGATACTTAATAGATTAAAAAAACATTGCTAGATGTAATGACTTTTTATGGATTTTCTTAAACCTTTCAGTGCTTCACTGTGTTGACATATGGGTCTAGTCAGAGACTTTTTCAAAGCTAGATAGTTTGGAATCTGTACAATTTTTACACTGTACATTTGACAGTAAGGCAACAATGACTAGAAACATACCAAGCTCTCTGCAAACATTCTGAGTAGCTGTCAGACCACGGCCAGGGCTTGGTTTGTGGGTACCGCCGATACAGCACTGTATCACCATGGCAGCTTCACAGATTGCAGCAGAGATTCACTTCTCTCTATGTGCTGCAAGACATTTTGAATTAATTCTGCAACTAGAAAGTGAGCACCTTCTGCACATTTCCAGTGTGTTCAACTTTAGATTTTCCTTCTATTTCACTACATTCGGTTGCATTAGGCCTTACTAAAGACAGATATACAAGGAGATAGATGATGTTATGCAGCTGAGTTCAAAGCAGTCCAAAAAATGCAATGGAAAACATGTGAACTGAGTTCAGATACCTATTTTCCAGCATTTTTAACCAACTAAACTGCTTCCTTACATACCTGGCACATGTGGCAGGATGCAGCTCTGGTGTCACACCATTTCTCAGCTATGTCACAAGTTGATGAGATGACATATCAAAGAACATTGCTGTTTAACACCACAGAAGCTGCAATAAGGACAAGCCTCAGAGGGGCCAAAGAGTAATTTGGTGGATCATGTGTCTGTTAAAAGTCACATTTTGTCTTATTTGCTCAAACTGTTGTTTGAAACCTGTTTATTCCTCCCAGCTCAAGAAAGTGCTTAGAAGGTTTTGAGAGCCTGGATCACATCCTATAGATGGAAAAGCAATTACTATTCCAGACAGCACATAAACAGGAACAGTTCACTTACAAGCAGGAATAAAACTAGGCCCAATTATCAGACTAATTTCAGATTTATAAAGCCTTCACCTTTTCTTACTCCATGTTACTTTCAATACAATACAAAATCTAGATCTCAGACATCACAGATATGATTCCTCATCGGATCTTCACTGAAACTATGAACGAGCACAGGCAAGACAGCAATTGTTCATCTTGATGAATATCCACAACAGCATGTGTGTGTATAATTATGGGGTTGCACTAAATGTTTCAACAAGGCAAACCATTCAGGAGCTTATTAGTGCTTATTTCACAAGACCTACAAACAATGCCACTTCACTCATTCTTACAGCAGAATTGAATTTGCAACGTTTTTGCATAATTTCATGTATAATCATTCAACCCTCTGCCTAATTGTTTTCTGTCTTCATAGGACTATTAGCCACTAGCTAAATGTTCTTTGGTTTCTCATAGCTTCAGACAGTAATCTGCCCATCTTTGGCTGTGGTCAGGTCAGATTAGAACAATGGGCCCGATCTCAGTGGTAGCTCCTTTATCTAGTCAGAGCAGCTATGAATTGGGAGCACTTGCAGAATTTAATGATTTGTGAGCTTTAGCCAAAAGTATATATATATTGCTGGGCTGAGTTTGATGCTAAATCAAAACATCATCCTCTGAATGCCAGCTGTCCTCTGAAGTGTTTGAAACACTTTAGGTTTTTTTGTGCTGCCTGTCCTCTGAAGTGTAAGTGCTTTAGTTTCTCAAAACAAATGTTGATCACCAAACAAGAGGCTGCACATAGATTTTCTATATTATCATTACTATTATCTGTATTATGGTAGCACCTATGAGCCCTAGTCATGAACCACTACCCTAATTTGATAAATGCTCTACACACACAGATCTATTTTATATATGACCAAATTCATTGCATGTGAAAAATGCCTATAATACATATGAGCTACAGTAAAATACAGACAAAATTAAATCGTAGTGATTTGACTAGTTTAATGAATCTGCAGTAAAGCTACCTATTCCCATGTTGCTTGCCATAAATACCAATATAAAAGCTTATACCGAGTAGTAAGTGATTCTCACAGCATGAAATATATCTGAATTGAAACAAACACAGAATTAAAAATGGACACATCTGAACTTCCTCCTGGAAGTGGACATGTGGCTGAAATGTAACATCTGTGATACTGGCAGTCTTGAGACCTGGCCTCATAGATTCTTAACCAGTTTCTGCCCTGCTGTAATATAGATTAATTCACTGAAAAAGACTATGATATAATATGAAACATTTGGCATATATATTAGACAGTCAGCCTGGTTCATTGATTATTTAACCAGCATTTCAGCAGGACACAAACTGCCTTATGATTCCTGACAGAACACATTCATACCGCCAGTGCCAAAATCTTATCATATCCCAGAAAAATGGCTGCCACCAACAGGAAAAACCCCAACAATCTGCTCATATACAGTAGTTAAATTTCAATTACATTTCACAAATTAAACCTCGTAAGAGCTGCTCATTAACAGCCTGATCCTGTACCATTGAATATATGGGAGCTTTGCCCTTCAAGCACTGCAGGATCAAGAACTAATGTGTGATCTTTCAATATCCTCCACAAAATCAAATAGGGGCAAAGACTTCTATAAAATTCACTTAATTACATATTTCAATTTGTATACGTGTTGCATATGTGATGCAGGTGTGATGTACTTTGACTAATAAAAGATGCATGGAAAATATATTTTTCTTTATAGCTGATTCATGCTACGAATCTAATTCTGATTGCGTACAGTAGATACATTTCCTAGATCGATTACACGATGTGATGCATAACATTTTGAGTATCATATTCCTGATGCTTAGACTATGAGTAGTAAGTATTTTATTTTTAAATCCCATTAACAGGACACAATATTTCCTGGATTCTCCCTGTCTTATTAGTGATTAATAAAAGAAACAAGTACTTTCACCAAATGAGGTGCTTTTGTTGGACTACCAACAGGGTGGATTTGATTTAAATCAAATTGATTTAAATCACTAGTCCGGAAGCCTCAATTTAATTATGGTTTTCTACATAAAAGTGCATTCTTGTTGGTTTTTATAACGTTAATACATATTCTTCACAACTCAGAAATAGATGTAGGTTTCAGTTTTAGAAGGTACACACTATATATTTTTAGTATCAGAGGGGTAGCCGTGTTAGTCTGGATCTGTAAAAGCAGCAAAGAGTCCTGTGGCACCTTATAGACTAACAGAAGTTTTGGAGCATGAGCATCCGACGAAGTGGGTATTCACCCACGAAAGCTCATGCCCCAAAACTTCTGTTAGTCTATAAGGTGCCACAGGACTCTTTGCTGCTATATATTTTTAAAGAGTGATTTATTTTGAAAATTTTTCAGATTAGTTTTACAGCTATATCAGAAAATGAATGATTGTTTGGTTATTTCATTTACCAAAGGTAATTAAAGCAGATATTTATGAAGTCACTTGGAGGTGAACTATCTCCAATTCAACAGGTTAATCATTAATATTTGGAGGATTTTCTTTCCATGCTGTATTAGGAGGAGAACATCACCAGACAGGCATTTCAACTGTTTTATTTAACTAAAACAACAATATTAAGTATTCTGGATTTTTTTCTTCAACAGCAAACATATAATATTTTAACAAAACAAAAAACAAAAAAGCATATGTCCCTCGCTTCTCACATTTATCTCAAAACTTCTTCTCCTAGTCCAGATCTATTCCGCCCCCAACAATCTTGTATTCATTGAACTTTTTGAAACTTTGCACTTTTAGAGAGAGGTAAGGGATTGACTGATTTTGTGTACACAAATTTGCACAGGAACAATAGAGTTGAGGTCTGTTATTTCTCAGCTCTATATATTATTTATTTATTTAAAATATTTTTGCTGTTAACAAGCATGTTATCTCTGGAGACACAAATCCATTGAGAACTGCAAAACTAAGCATCTCTGATGGTATCTTCTAGACTGAGCATTGAGTCTCATTGGGTAGATAGAAAGATTAACCTAAATAAATCTATACAGAAGCCTGTGGAACCCCATAAGATTGGGTCCCTAATCCATGAACTACTGAAACTTATTTACAAAACTTTTCTTAAACATTACATGAATATATTGTCTCATACTATAGAATTAAAATTTATAATCCCTATTCCATGATGAGAGATCTTTGAGCTATAATGTATCTTAATTAAAACTATCTTTAGATGGGTTTTTTCCTCAAAAAGCATTTTATCAAAAAAATCTGATTTAAATAAAAAAAAACTGTTTTTTTAATTTTTTTTTAAATCATTGATTTTTATCCACCCTGACTACCAAGCAGATAAATTATGTACAGACCTTGAGATTATTAGTGAAAATTTAATGCTGGCTCTGATTATTTTTATTGACTTTAATGGAAACTCCACATGTATGCATGAAAGAATTTGTCCCATGGATAGAAAATTAAAAAGGGGAAAATGTAGTTCCTCCCTCTGCTACAGGGTATGTAAACTTTAAATCCTTTTGAGGCAAATCCCAAATGGAATTTGGCTTGATTAAGGAGTGAGTTAGAACTTCAAGACTCAGCCATTATATGAGAGATAGTACCCTGGCAGCCGATTGGTGCAAGTTAAGGCCCCAAGCCCAAAAACAGTGGTGTCAGTGTTTACAAGCTCAGGACCTACTTGCACAAAGTCCATTATGGTAAACTCTGTGCACATCTGTTCAAGGTCTTAAAATGCTTCCCTAAGCAATGGTTACAAATTACACATTCTTTTCCAGAAAAGCAGTGCTGCGTGGACTTCCTCGTTTGAAGGAATGGAGCAGGATAACATCCTGGTAATATCCATCAACATCCACACAGCAGATGGGGTTGAGTAGAAAGCTTGGATCTTGAACTGGATCTGAATCTACAGTTCCTTAAAGTTTTGGAGGATTGCTTGGTCCAGTGTGCAAGTGCAAGCACTTATTTAATCTAGATCTGACTCTCTAACATGATGATGATTTAGCACTATAATCATTTTTATGACTCTAGGGTACTGAATCTCTCAAGCAAATAAATCTTTTTAAAAAAACAATAAAAATGCTTATACAAATTTTAGGTTGCAGAGAACAGTTTTCTTCAATTTTAGCAGTGAACTAAGGCCATCAATCTGTAATAGGATGCAAGTGGTGAAATTTTTCACAAAAGGCATAATATTGTCTATTAGCTATTAGCTAATACGTTTGAATCCCTCCATCTAGCATTCCCAAAAGTCTGTTTGAGTTTATTTGACTGCTGGATGTTTTGTGTGAGTTCAGTGTCTTTTTATTTATCATCTGCTACCTCTGTAGAACAAATCAGCATGGTTTGTCTCAGCGGTTTCAACCTGAAACTTTCTTACCTTGAAAACGGATGGATTACAAAATACCCAAAATATAATATATCACGGTGCATTAGGGTGATCAGGTGACTCAGTCGAAAAGGGACCCTGGCGGCTCCGGTCAGCACTGCCAACCGGGCCGTTAAAAGTGCAGTTGGCGGTGCTGTGGAGCTAAGGCAGGCTAGTTCCTACCTGCCCTGGCTCCATGCTGCACCCTGGAAATGGCCAGCAGGTCTGGCTCCTAAGCAGGGGGGGACACAGGTCTCCGCGTGCTGCCCCTGCCCCGAGCACTGGCTCCACACTCCCATTGCCTGCAGGCGAGAGTAGCACCATGCACAAAGCCACCTGCCACTCCTCCGTTTAGGAGGAGGACCTGCTGCTGGCTGCTTCCGGGGTGCAGAGTGGAGACGAGACAGGCAGGAAGCCTGCCTTAATCCCCCGCTGTGCCTCTGAGCCGCCGGAGGTAAGCCTGCGCTCCAACTCTGAGCCCCAACTCTCTTTCCCAGCCACGAGCCCTCCTAACCCGGAGCCCCTTCCTGCACCCCAAACCCCTCATCCCTGGCCCCACCCAAGAGCCCACACCCCGAGCCAGAGCCCTCACCCCCTCCCATACCCCAACCCCCTGCCCCAGCCCAGAGCCCCCTTTTGCACCCTGAACCCCTCATTTCTGGCTCCACCCTGGAGCCCATACCCCCAGTTAGAGCCCTCACCCCCTCCCACACCCCAGCCTAGTGAAAGTGAGTGAGCATGGGGGAGAGTGAGCCACTGAGGGAGGGGGAATGTAGTGAGTGGGGGGCAGGGCCTCAGGGAAGGGATGGGGCTAGGGTGTTTGGTTTTGTGCAATTAGAAAGTTTACAACCCTACTGCATGTGAACCTACTGCTAGCCTGCCACTATCTAAATTTCCAGGAGTTAAGAACAACATTAGATTATTTCTTTTTTTAAGTGAATTTAGAATTGGTGCCAAATGCTGGATTCAAACACGAGAGGTCAAGATCCTCTTTTTTTCCATTACATCTAGGGAAACATCAGGAGATAGAATAGCTCTGGATTCCATCTCCAGTTATCCAAGCCAGTGTGCTCAAAGGCATCAGTTCAGCAGAGAACTTCAGAATGTGCTTTTCTCTTTATTAACTTATGTCTCTTTATCTTCAGATTCATTCTTTAACTAAAAATGTCATCTTCTCATTTTTAAAAAACTGCCTCATTTTCCTCTTCATGACCAAGGTTTTCCCTAGGTATTCACATTTTGCATATGGTATTTCATAGAGAATCGCCATGAAAACACATACAACAGCTACAGTTGACTGATAGAATATTGCCTTCAAAGCAGTTCTAGTGAGCCCAGACAGCATGACTAAAAGAACAAGAAATGTCTGATTTCTTCTGCTTACCGTGTCACAATCCATACCCATATGAGGGTAAAGAATGAGGTTTAATAATAACTTGTCAAGTTTTCAAAGGAATTGCTTATGAAAATTTCCAAGAAGCTAGTATTTTGTATGTGTGTCACCAGATTGCAATGGAGTAGCTTTTTTTTTTTTAAACTGGAGGGGGCTACATGACATTTTGTATCCTCCACTTGGTTTTGTGCAAACGTTTTCTCTAGCAATTTGCTATAGTTTGAAGTAAAGTAGTAGAACATAACAAAAACTACTTCTGGTTTCCCAAGACTTCGTTCCTATGGTATGCCATGTTATGGGTCGGATCCTGCAAGATGATGAACATCCACTGACTGTCCTGAACTCCCATTCACTTAATGTGAGTTGTGAGTGCTCAGCGCCTCCCAAGGATGCTCACAGGCCTTGGCAGAATTCAACTCTTATTTTGTAGTATTATTTAAATGATGCTTTTGAGAACTCTGGCTATGTCTAGATTAGAAATGGGAGGTGTAAATTCCAGCTTGAGGAGACCATGATCGAGCTACTGTGCTAGAAACAGATGTAGCTGTGGCGATGCAAGGGGCTAGCCACCCCGAGTACATCCCTACGGTCTCAGACAGGACTGTACTCAAGGCGGCTAAGCCCCTCCCCCTGCTCGCACCACTACAGCTACACTTAAATATTTAGCACATTAGCTAGATTAGAACTAACACAAGCATGTCTCCTTTAGCTGGCATTGACACCTTCAGCTAGCATGTCAACATACCCTAAGACTCTGATCCTGCAAAGGGAACTGTTTGGGTGAAGCCTTGAACCTGCATGGACTTAAATGATTCTCTGCAAAGGCATTTGGTTCCTCTCCAGCAATTCTCTTTGCAGGATTGCAGTCTAAGAACCCAATTCAGCTCTCATTGTAGTTAACAGAAAGACTCCCATTGACTTAAGGGGACACTGAAGCACACTGTAGAATTTTGCACAAAAAAAAAAATAATAATAATAATAATAATTAGGACACTGTGGTATCTTGTCAAACTAATCATTAAAGCTAAAATTTTCAAACAAGATGGCTAAAGCTCAACACTTAAATAATCTAAGCACATAAATAAAAGTAAATTTATGTCAGGCTATTTGGGATTATAACACATTACAAGAGTTCTACTTTGTCTTTTTTCCTCTGAAACTAGACAAAAAATTTTATTTGGCTCTGAGGTTTTGGTATCATAGTGACTAATGTAAAAGCTACAATAGCAAGACATTGGTACAGTTTAGGAATAAATGTTGGTTCCCAAGCAGAGTCCCTAGGGCTTACTTCACCAACCGCTCATAAAGAGGGTTTATTCCTGTGTGATAAACACTGGAAACTTTGCTGATAAGTTATGTTTTTATTATTACAAATAAAAAAGATAAGAGCTATATTAATGTTCAGCTATAATTATATAAGCAAATAGGGCCTGATCCTGCAGCTCTTACTCAGGCAAAATCCCCACTTATTTCCAGGGAAGGTTTTTCTGCATAGGGAATGCAGGATCTTTAAAAATAAAAGAGAGAGGATCTATTAAAGACAAAATATAAGTTTACAAAATGAAATGGCGAAAGTTATGTGAATTGAATGTTAATGCACAAAAGCAAGGAATTACAAAAATTACACTTCTCATACACATACTGGGCTTTTCTCCCATGTGCACTAAGCCTCCTTTGCACCATTCTTGCAATGTGAAGGACCTTTAAAGTGGGTGTAAATGTAACAGATCAGTGTAAAGGGCCCTTAGTATAACTGAGCATAGGCCCATTCATTCACTGACATTGCACATGTATAATATTTTGATTACTAATTAGATTTTACCTGATTATATGCATGCACAATATGAATTTCTTAATATTATTAAGATATCAGGAGAAGAAAAATATAAGATTATTTGTACATGTAAATGCATAACCCTAATTTAGATGAACATTTTCTGTATTTTTTTCTCTTTTAGGAAACCACAGGAGAAAGCCTGGCCTTAATAATGTTATCATTTAAGTAGCTCCTACAGGCTTTGAAAGTCATAACTCAATGAGATGAGCATGGGGAAAGGATAAATTCATAATCCTTTGCTTAATATTAATACTTGGCACAGTAGTGTTTTTCATCTGTAAACCATTGTACAGACATTACCTAATTATTCCTCACAACGTGTCTGTAAGGTAGGTAGATGTTATACCAATATTAGAAATGAGAAAAGTCAGACAAATGAGATCACTTCCTCTAGGCCACAGAGTAATAAATGCCATACAATTAGGATTAGAACTCAGGAGCACCTTACAAATGTATTTAGGCAACTAGACCACACTATTAGATACCACTTCTCTTTTCTGCCACTGTATTATCACACCTCATCACCACAGGGAAAAGCAGGACCCATAATTCCCAAAGAGTACAGCTTTACCAGTGGAAGCTCTGGTGTAAAGAGGACTTGTGTGTGTATATGGTTGTGACATCTAACCCTGCTCAGAGCATGAGAACTTCTAGTACACGGCACTCAGTTTTCCCTCAAACTTCATCTGTCTTTTCTATTTAGAGTGCAAGATCTTTGGTATAGGGACTGTCTTTTATTATGCCTTTATATAGCACTTAGCACAATGGGGCTTTGATCTTGATTAGGGCCTAGGGTTACCAACTTTGTAATATTTAAAAACTGGATATTGCAGCAGGAACCTCCTCTGCCCCGCCTCTTCCCCCTGAGGCCCCGCCTCTTACCCCAATGCCCCACCCACTCTTCCTCTTCCCCCATGATCCCACCCCTGCCCCGCCTCTTCCCCCTAGGTCCCGCCCACCAATCACTCCTCTTCCTCTGTCCCCCCCCTTGCTCACTGCTTTTCCTCTCTCCCCCCCACCCCTGGGTCAGGAGGGACTCGCCTGTGGAGCCGGGGCTGGGAGTTGCAGCTGCCCGATGCAAGTAGGAGGTGGCCCTAGCTGAATAGGGGCTGGCGTGGGTGGTGACCTGGTGCCTCCCCGCCTCCCCCATCCTCAGTAACCAGACTTTGGGTGTCCATTCAGTAGATCTAAGTTGGAAACCGGGCACCTGGTAACCCTATTAGTGCCTCTAGATGCTACAGGAAAACATAAAATAAATAATAATGATGAAGACCTAAGTATTTGGATTGGAGTTCTAATTAACAGAGATAGGCTGAGCCAACACTGCAGAGCCAAATACATTTGCTGGGGAAGTTTAGATTTGAATCTGAATCCAAATCTCTGAAAAATGAAGAAAATCTTTAATACCTTCCTCCTCTTTTGTGTACTGAAGAATTACACAGAAATCCTCTCTGATTTTTTTTCTCCCATAAGGGCTTTGTGCTACCTCTCCAAGCATCAGTGCATTAGGAGATTATGTAAAATGATTGGTGGATGGGATTACTTGCCATCACATGACCTGCTTACACTTGAAATAATCTTTTGATTTCCTCTTTTATCTGAATAATTTGCTAGCCTAAAGAGTCAGAATGTTGTGTCAGTTTCCTCTCACATGGATAATTTTCTTTCCTCACATTAAAAAAACAACATACCACAATATATCCTATCAAACGATGTTTCAAAATGTCATGAGAGATACAAATAAATCCTGGTCTTTTTATGTTTTAGATTGTTACCTTAATATGCATTTCATGTCATTGCACTAAAATGCTCGAGCTGTCTACTGTGTAATAAATAGCCACTATGCTGTTACTGTCTCTCCTAAAAACCAGTAGATATATGCAGGGACTAAGATTTGCTTTAAAAATTGAATTTAAAATATAAACAATTGTGACTTTATTTTTCTTAAGTAGACGTCTAAATCTCATATTACCTTTGCCTCACTGATATTAAAGTCATTTACCCACTGTTATATTTCAATAGTCTATGCACTACCGGAAATGATTTTTTTATAAGATCAGTAGAAAGAGAGCAAGATTCCAGACTCAAAGAGTCAAACTACAAAAATGAAAGTTCATCTTATAGAACAAGCATAGCCACATGTGTGTTCATGCAATGTGTTTGTTTAAAATCAATAAACAAAGGTGTAATTTCCATTGACCATTCAGTCAAAAAAACAGTTTTTCACACACTATTGCAGGGAAAAAATGGATTTTAATACCCTCTCTGGTCTTGAACTCATTCTCCACGGTTGTCAGCTTTTATCCACCCACACATCTGGTCTGAGGCAACACAAAGATAGAAACAAGAGGGTAATTGCCTTGCAAATGAATCTTCATTTTTAGCTAGCCCCTAATAAAATCAACATCCATGGGGTAGCACAAGCACCACTGCATAATGTGACAAGCAAGACTTCCCTGTGAACTCTCCCCGAAACAGCTTTGACATAATATGCTCCCTAACATGTTCCAGCTCAATATTGTCTCTCCACAGACTGTTAGGACTAATAAGGACTCCTTTCTATGCCATCAGTCAAACAATTCACGCTTGCATTCAAAGCATTTCACTTGATTTGCCACACTTTTCTTCCATACAAAAACATTTTATGACCCTGAAAAAGTAGCTGATAGGTAAATGTCTCCCTTTATCAAACCCATAGACACTAAGGCACAACCGCTCAGAGCCTCAAAGGTATTTAGGCACCTAACACCCATCGATTTGAGGATCTAGGCCAATGGGACCAAATGATCAAAATCCAAAGGGGCTTTTGCCAAAGGAAAAACAATGATCTCTTGTGTGCAGCCCATGATTCAGCAAAGACACTAACCAGCTGTCACAAAGCAAGGCAGCATTGTCTGCAGCACTGTTAGAAGTCAACCCCAGCTGTGCTTTGTCTCTGGCCTGGTAACAAGCAAAACTACTGTGATTAGGTGGGGCGGTGCATTCGTCTTGACATTTCCCTCAAGTGCCTTTTTACAACTCCACTTCTATTAATTAACTTCATCTTCTAGCTATACAGGATAACTGCCTCCTCTTCAGATATGTGAGAGGCAAAGAATATGTGTGGAGTTGCACTTAGGCTGATTGGCTGTATGGGACGATGGTATACGTAACACGTCAAATTTACTGGATAAGGCCATTGCCGTTAAAGTTTTATAACAGCTGAGAAAACTCACTTTGGAGGAACCTTTTAAAATATTTATTTATTTAAAAGTTTACCAAGCTCACTTAAGGGAGCAAAATACAGATAACCACTCACTGAAGAAATAAAAGAGCAAGGGGAGATAAGCTAGATTTATACAACAATGACTAATTCTACTAAAAAGAAAGAAGAAGAGATCACTTTTGATGAGAACAAAATGGACAAGGAAATGCTTTTCCCATAACACCAATTAATCCATGGCACTTATTGCCACTGGACACTGAGACAAATGGCTTATTACGTTAAATAAAAACAAGTGGACATTGATCTGAGCACAATAGCATCTGCAGTTACACCAGTTAGGAGAAAAATAAATAAGCGCTCTCAATCCTTGTGATGATGTGACATGTATTAGTCTATGGAAGGGGCTCCCAAAGAAACTATTTGAAGCATTGAGCTGAAGAATGTAGTATGAGGAATAATGGACTGGATGGCCCAACAGGTGTTTTAAATCTCTAGGTTCTATGAATCTATTATTCTTTGCTTCTAAGATGACCCTCAGCAGGAGTCAAAAGAAACCGTCCCCATTGGCAGGGAACTGCGCAATAAGGTGCATTTGCAGATTTTAGACCACTCTCTCAAACATCTGTCATTGGCCCTTGTCAGAGGAGAAGAACAGGTGAGTTCTGATATAGCACTTTCAATGGTTTAAATTTGAGGATAAAAAGTAGAGCCGGCTAAAACATGGTAAACAATTTTCATGAAAATGTCCCCAACTTTTTCCCCACAATTTCAAAAAATGTTGACCAGCTCCTGCTAAAAATTGAATCAGTTGATTTTGATAGGTCTTGGAACAAGTCTGGGGGAAAGCAATGGAAGGTGAATACCATTGATAAGTGATTTGAAGATTGGGACAGATTCGCTTGAGAGAATACCATGCATTACAGAAACCCATGAGGACACCGTTGGCTTATTATGGTAATGTATCACTGTTATCTTGTGCTGCCCATATCAGTTAGTTGCATCCAGCTGCTGTTACTTGTCATATACTTAGGCCTGGTTTACACTACAGGAGAAATTCAATCTAAGCTACGTCAATTTGAGTTACATTATTCAAATTCATGTAACTCAAATTGTGTAGCTTAGATCTACATGATGTCACCGCTCCTCGATCCCCAGGTAAGTGTAGACAAGCCCTTACACTAGAAGCTCTTTGAAATAGGTGTTCTTTTCATTATGTGTGTATATACAGCGCCTAGCACAATGGGGCTGTGATCCCTTCCTGAGGCTGCTAGGTGCTTCTGCAGTATGAAATAATCATAAGGATAACCGTCAGAGGAGGACATCTTGCCTTCTCATGCCAAAGCATAGTTGCAGAAAATGTCTGGGGAAATACTTGCTAGGAATGCCACCTGAGCATTTCGTAGCTCTATCTCTTCCCTAACCCATGAGTAATTAACTTGATTTCCACGCTTTCAAAAATACTCCATCAAACAGTCAAAATATGCCTTTTTATTTGTTCATTGACACTGTTCCTCCCCAGCTTTTGGCAGTCATCTGGAAACGTGGTTAGTAGGGCTTGTTAAGTGCCACAGTAGCGGCATTGATCGGCAAATTTATTTTCATTATTTGACAGCCCCCTCATCTTGACCTGACATTACACAGCACTCATCACTTTCAGTGTATACTAAGGCTACATCAGCATGCACAGTGAATGTTACATTGTTTAGCATTCTCAGAATTCACAGCTTCTCCTTGGGTAGTAAAAATATTCCCCGTGACACACAGAGCAAATGGGTCCTGAGTCTTGACTAAATGCTGGAAGCTTAAACACTTAACAGCAGGTCATACTTTTCATATCCAAAAGCAGTAGGCAGAGGGATCTGCTCATATTGCTCATTGTTTTATTGTCATACACATTGCTCTGACAGAGATGCTGTCAGCATGGAGGGGCTTGGGCCTTTCTAATGGGTAGTTGTGACAATAACAATTCCTTAATTTTCACTTGGAACCATAATTTACAGGAAGAGCAGCTGGAAATATTTGAATCACCCCCTGTTTCTCCTGCTTCATCAATTTTGATAATCGCTCTCACTCATTTGAATGAGAAGGCTGAAGCTTCAGACTAGCTGCTTCTGTGGGAATTCCTTTATCTTTTGACAAACAGGCACCAACGGGCAGTGACACCTAAATATTACTGCTATATTTTGGGTTGAATAAAATGGCTAGGACGCAACAGGGGGACTCTTTCATTCTGGAAATTCTTACATCATTATCAAATCCGGCACTTAAAATATCCCACTCACAACGTAGTATCATAGAATCATAGAATATCAGGGTTGGAAGGGACCTCAGAAGGTCATCTAGTCAACCCCTGCTCAAAGCAGGACCAATCCCCAACTAAATCTAAACAGCGCCTATAAGGATAAATTGTGACAGGCCCTGACCTGGTCTTCAGGAAAGGAAAATTCAAGGAGCCTCCCCACATATTGTGCAGTCCAGGCAAGTGCCCATTACAGTTGCTGCCTCTGCACCTGAGGGAGCTCAGGGATAGCCCAGGAGGGGAGAGAGTGGAAGCAAGGCCATGGCTCTGTCCCCTTCATACCGGACTGTGGAGTAGGATGTGTGTACTGGGGGAGCAGGCTCCACCATCACAGAGAGCCGAGACGCCTTTCTGGACTATATGCTTTAGTCAAACATGAGTAACTGGACACAATACAGGGGGACCTGAGTGAAAATTCTCTGGTCTGCAATATACAGGTGGTCAGACTAGATAATTTAATGGTCCCTTCTGGCCTTAAAAAGCCATGAAAATTATTAGAGAGACAGGGTGGGTAAGGCAATATTTTTTATTGGAGCAACTTCTGCTGGTGACAGAGACAAGCTTTTGAGCTTACACAGAGCTCTTCTTTGGGTCTGAAAAAGGTACTTGGTGTCACAGCTAAATACAAGGTGGAACAGATAGTTTAGCATAAGTAGTTAGCACATATTCTAGGGGCCATTCAAGGGGAAGTGGCCTGTTAAACCCCTGTAGTCATAGGACAAAAAGGGGAAATAATGGGTCACAGACTGATGTAATAAGCCATAAATCCAGTGTCTCTTTTCAGTTGATGATTTTTAGTGACTAGAAAAATTATGAATTTACATTCTCAGATTGTCTTTTGAAAGTGTTGTGCCGGTTTCCTTTGAGGATGAGGACTGGATAGGTCAGTTATAGAGGGCTTGCTCTGTGAAAAGTGTTCACCCCATAGGTGCCGACTCCATGGGTGCTCCGGGGCTGAGGCACCCATGGGAAAAAAATGGTGGGTGTTCAGCACCCACCGGCAGTCCCATCGATCAGCTTCTCTCCCCCCAGGGCCTCCAGCCTGCCGGCGGGCCCTACCAATCCTCCCCCCTGCCCTCCCTGAGCCTTCTGCCCGCTAGTGATCAGCTGTTCAGCAGCATGCAGGAGGCTCTGGGGGGGAAGGAGGGGAAGGAGCAGGTGCAGGAAGAGGCCTGGGGTGGAGCAGGGGTTGAACATCCCCTGGGAACTCAGGAAGTTGGCAGCTCTGGTTCATGGTGTTTTTGTCTTTCATCATTTTTCTGGGTGAGTTCATCTGAAAGCGTAGTGATTGTCTGGTTTCACCTACATAGTTGTTACTGGGTCATTTAGTGCACTGGATGAGGTACATCGCATGTTGTGACAGTCATGTGTAGGACCCCTGGATCCTAAAAGATGTGTTGTGGGGGTTGTTGATCATTGTTGCAATGGAAACATGCCTGCAGGTTTTGCATCTGTTGTTCTGGCAGGATCTGGTGCTGCTTTGAGTTGGTGTATCCTAGTCTGTGAGGAGCATGATTCTGATAATGAGTTTGGAGAGATTGGGGGGTTGTTTGAAGGCCAGAAGAGGGGCTCAGGGAAGATTTCTTTTAGGATGAGGTCCCCACTGAGCATGGGTTGTAGTTGTTTTATGATACCCTGTATGAGTTCCAATCTGGGGTGACAGGTGACAACTAGGGGTGTGCAGTCAATGGGGGGTTTATTTCTGTATTGAAGCAGGTTCTTTGGGGGTATTTGGTGGGGGGGCTATAGCTACAACAACACAGCATCCATGAAAATTAACAACAGTTTCCTGGTTCCAACCAGAAAAGCTCTTAAGCAAATGCTCTATTTTAATACTTCCATGGGACTATTTTTGTGTCTATGTGCTTAAGTGTGTTGCTGGATCAGGGCCCCCTTCCGTAACCTCTGCTTTTCATGAGGTGATACAGATCCACATCATCTCCAATTTTTCCCCTTAAACCTATATTATCTTTTCATTACATAAACTTATTCTTTTCCTGATGCTTCTCATTTGACTGTTTATTAACCCTAACTTTGCACTTCCACGTTCAAAGCACTTTACCAACAGTAACTAATTAGCCCTATAATGCTTGTGTGAGGTAAACATTATTAGCCCTATTTTACTTATGGGGAAAATGAGGCACAAAGGGGTCAGTTTAATAGCTTACCAAAGGCCGCACGTAAAGCCAATAGCAGAATGAGGACTGAAACTCTTGACTACCTGCTGCCACTCACCTGCGATACTTCTCAATGGAGTTTTTCATCCTGCCCTAGGAACCTAACCTTTCCCCTGCAGTCTCACTTGGAGTAGAATTCCATCACTCAATAATAATTTGTCTCCTGTTACCTTCCTGTCATTTGCTGCCAGAACACCCAGGGACATATCTGTCTCTCATGTTTGACTTTTCTCACTCCTCATCAACTCCAAGGGGGTTCATTCCTGCAGAGCTGCTTTTATTGCAGTTCTTGCCCATTGTAAATTAAACCTTCCAGTTTAGGGATCATTCAACTTCATCTGATGACCTGAAGGGTTTTGGCTGCATACGTCTGTACTTTCATGAGTCAGCTGATTAAAAAATGTTCAAAGTATTAGGGGACGTACTGTGCTTCTGAAACTAAGGGAAGCTGGCTGCACTGAATATAAACTCTTTCAACTTGCCCGAACTACATTTAAAGAGTAGTCAGGTTGCTGGCTCTCAGAGGAATAGTTTAATAACAGCTTACTGAACAAAAAGAGATTTCCAGTGAAAAGAGCAGGAAGGAATTAAGAGTCCATGACTATGAGTAAAATATCTTTAAAATAAAATGCAGGCCTACCTGTAGACAACCGTAAACTGTAATCTCTACTTCCAGCTTTCCTTCTTTTTTTATTCCCAAATCTTTTTTTTAATAAAAACTTCACTCGCTTTCCTAACAATGTACTACTGAAGGTATTTGATCAGGGCAAAACGGTTACTATCATGGACAGCAACTAAATTAGACAAGTATAATGTTATCTACAGCACTTTCTTTTAAAGAAATATTATCCATTATATATAAATATTATTAATATTTGTCTTGGACAAATGTGGCCAAGACACACATGTGCATACAGACACACACACCCATGGTTGTTGGGTTTAGTGTGCGGGGCCTGAGTGGTGTTGATGGCCTGTGGTACATAGGTGGTCTGATTAGATGAGCTTGTGATCCCTTCTGGCCATAAACTCCATGCCACATGCCCAAAAAGTACAAAGGCTGAGATTTCCAAAACTGCCTGTGGGATTTGGACACCCAGTTCCTATTAAATTTAATAGGAACGGGATATCCAAATCCCTTAGGTAGCTTTAAAAAATCTCTGGCAAAAAATTATAAATGGAAACATAATTTGATTGGCTATGGTCAGTGAGAATAAACTGTGTCCAGGTTATGTCTGAAACATGCAGGCTCATGTTTGCTCAAATAGGAAGGATAGTCTAGTGGTTAGAGTGCTAGGTTTGGCCTCAGAAGAGCTGGGTTCAATTACCTTCTCTGCTACAGACTCCTTGTATGACACCGGGAAAGAAACTTCGTCTCTCTGTGCCTCAGTTCCCCAACTGTAAAATGGGGATACTACCACCTCACAGGAGTGCTAGAAGCATAAATTCGTTTAAAAATTGTGACGTGCTCAGATAAATACAGTAATGTAAATTAGGGTCAGGTGATCGTGTCTAAATCCCTCATTTCAGACTCAGAATAATGCTAAAAAGATCTGGTGTCTTGTTGAAAATAATTTGAATAAAAAATAAAGAATCATGACACTACAATTATACAGGGAGTTATTTTTGCTAACACCCAGAGATCCTCAAATCATTGCAAGCTTCTTGCATGGATACTTTATTTGTGTCACTCGTTTGGGCCTTTGCAGATTGAGAGGTATGGTGCAAACTCCCTCTCATGTACATGCAAATCAGGTATCTGCATGTGTACATGACCTAATAGGTACCTACTTCACCATATGCAAATACCTGATCAAACTTGGATTTGAGCAAACATATGCATACAATTGTTCCCTGCTTACTCTGAAAATCTGAGCTATAAAATCTAGGGAAACGTTGTTAAGAATTCATAGAAGGAGTAACACAAGTAGATTACATATGAGCCCTTTCTCGTTGTTATTAAATAGCTGTCACTCTCCTGCTGCCCTTTGCCAGAAGTTAAATGATGCCATATTGGAGAACTGTCACATCAGACCCTAATCAACTGTCACCTTCCATTTGTACCCAGCTCTCATTGCAACTTGAACCAAAAAGCTCCCGATGATTTGGTAGATAATATACTCATTATTTAAAGTGTTCTGAATTTCAAAAGTCATTCATGTGACACAATGAGTTTTTCCTTTGCACTTGAAAGCATGAGTTTTGTTTCATGGCAGCCTTCATCTAGAGCTACTGCTAATAGCAATGTAGGCTTAGGTGAAGGAAGAACCATTTTTACAAGAAGGAATTTAGTAGTACTTACTCTTTCCTTGTGAACTGCGTGTTTTGTTTTCAAGAAAATTCAACAGATTAGCAAAGCAATAGTGGGTTTTCATCTGTGACACACAATATTTCAAAAGTACGCACTGCTAAATGTAACCTGGAATTTATTCTGCTAAGGTTAAATAACTGCTGGGTAATTACCATAGCCTAGTTATACTTTGTAAATCCCAAAACACTTGGTAGAAAGATTTGAGCCATAAAGTGCATTGTGGTTTACCTTGAAAAGTAACCTAACTACTAACTCTGCAGTGTACCTGGATTAGTACCCGCTGTGCTAATTTACAAACTAGATCAGAGTGGTTTGTGAAAAATTTGTCTATTTTTTTTGTCCACTGTGCATTCTGAAACTACTGCGGGCGGGGGGGGGGGAGAGAAGAGCGATCGAGAGAGCGAATACAAATATTTGAAAGTCCTGTACTTTCATTCTTGCAAAGAGCTTTAGTTAATAACCAGGATATTATGAGGGCTTTAATAAAGTAAGGTAGCTTTATATTGAATACAGTGTTATAAATGAGCTCCTTGGAGACACACACATGTAAAAAACCCAGACAAAAATCCCCAATCTTTAATAACAAGCAAAGAAATAGATGTGATTGGGAACCTGTGAGATTCTGAACAGAACGTGTCGGGATTTCAATTTGGAATTACACAGGCTTATGGATCAAAAGTACTGATGACACAGGTACATACGTGATTATGCTGTTGTAAATGATGAAACAATGGAAAACATGGCATATGGCACCGCCTTCTCAACAGCTAAAAGAAGCAACTTGTGTTAGATATTACATTTCTTTCCACTTCCATGCAGCATAAGAATGTGGCTGCTGCAATATCCCAAATCCACAGTATTCACAGATCATACTGAAAAATACCTGTGTTCCTGAGCTGTTCATGACACTAGGGATATTATATACCTGGCATTATGGTTGGTTGCAACAGTAAGTGACAGTGAGAGTGGTATGTTTGATCCTGAAACTTTCTGGAAAGCGTGCTGGAGTTCTGTCATTCCGTGTCATTAAAACCCTATTAGGAAAAGAAATGGGACTCTTGCTTTCCCTGGTCAACGGAGATGTGGCATCCTTTACTTCCGAAAACACAACTTTGATTATCTGAAGGTCTTGTGGGAGAAAGTTAGCAGAACCAACATCCCCAATTATCCAGGAGATGGGGAGACTGCTCTAAGCTGTTAGCTTCCTCCTCCAAGGCCAGTCCTCTCAACAGGAACCAGCAGTGGGGGAAGTAGAGGAGTCTGGGAAGAGAGCTGAACAATATAGCCACCAACAGGCTTTATCTGCCAAATCCCTGATGCACATCAAGATTTCAGCATACTAAGATATCCAGTTTCTTTCCCACTTTTGTCTCCTCCCTGTTCCTTGGTCTCTTCTCCTCCCCTGCTGGCATTAGAGAAGTCATCCACTAACCTTGATTGTCCATTCCATTATTCTTAAATCCTTATTATGTGAAAGAGTGCCAGGTCCTTAGCTAAATTCAATGATGGAAGGATAGGTTTTTTAGTTCAGGATGAAACAATAGGTCCTATACCCAAACATAACTGATGCTATCCCAACCAATCTGGAATCTGTCTGCAGATCTAGCTTAAAATTTATTTGGTGTAGGGCAATACAGACGGGACTTTCAGGTGCACAGTGGCAACACATCTGCTGTTACCAGGGCCAATGCAAGGATATTTTGCGCCCTAGGCAAAACTTCCATCTTGTGCCCCCCACCCCTCCCCCCGGAGCATCACTTATTATAAACTTTCAAAAATGAATACTGCATAATATGGCATTGTTCATTAGAATTAATATATGTTCGGCTTGAAAATTTATTAATTTCATTATTTAGTCTACATATTTAATGAAAATAAATGAATAACCTGACAGGGTGTGGGGCTGGCTGGCTTCAGGCAGGGGGTGCGGCAGGGGCTGGCTGGAGAGAGGGGGTGTGGGGTTGGCTGGAGGCAGGGCAGGAGGTGTGGGGCTGGCTGTGGGCAGGGCAGGGGGTGCAGCAGGGGCTGGCTGCGGGCAGGGGGGCAGGTACCAGGACCGACCCTAGATATTCTGGGGGAGGGGCAGAGCAGGGGCGGGTCCCTGTGGCAGAGCCAGAGCAGCAGGGAGCAGCGCAGTGCCCCCGGCAGCCGGAGGAGGAATGACATCACTTCCCGGCTGGCCGCAGCTGATCAAAGGCACAGCGCCCCCTCGCACAGTGGTGGGAAGAGGTTTACACGTTTAGCTGGAGCCAGGTGAGCATCCCAGACATTTTGGGCACCGCTTTTTGGCACCCTCAAATCTTGGCGCCCTAGGCGGCTGCCTAATTTGCCTAGTGGTTGCACTGGCCCTGGCTGTTACACATCTTTAGAGGGTGCAGCATACTGTTCTGTGAAAAGTTAGCAATGCTATAGGCCTGAGACCTGATCAACCCCCACCTCCATATTAAACCAGCTTTGGGTAAAACTCAGGGAGTTCACCACCAAAATTAAAAAAAAAAAAAAGACTGTTCTGCTGCTGATAAAGCACCCCCACCTCAGAAAGGCCCCTAATGAGAGTTATAACCACCAGGGTTTTAAAGTAGAGACACCCAGGGGCTGGGAAATTAGGGAAGATACAGAAAGAGACTCAACAAATGGTAACGTATGCTCTAACCAGCATTTTTATGCTGATCATCTGCATAAACAGAGAGGGTCAAAACTAAGTTACAATTTAGGTATGAAAGATAAAATGTAAAAACTTGGGCAGGAGGGAGGAGACACACAGGTGCCAGTGTGTAATTGGTTAAAATTTCTGTTATTTAGTAGTGTGGGATAACGTGATAGCTTTAGTAAATTTGAAGGAGGGAGCTATATAATGTAAATGGAAAACAACGCTCTTTGGGAACCATTTCCAGACTGCAGTTCAACATCAAGCTACTCTGAGACCTCTGCATGACCATGACACCGGGAACCCCCAGATGAGTGCTTCCTGACTGGCCACTGAGTGCAATTAGTCTGTATACTGGACCGGTGTGTGTATTCTCTGTGTGTTGCTAATAGATAGGTGTTTAGAGCACAGCTGTCTACGTCTCTTTCACTGGGAGAAGGTTCCACAGATCCATAGAGCCCTGAGGGAAAGGGTGGGTACTTAAGTTTCTTCCTGAGCCCCGTGGGTAAGGATAGGTGCCTTACATCCTGGGCCATCAGAAGGGAAAGAGTGGGGGTCCCTAAATTGATTGGGTCACGCCTTGAACCCTCAGTAGGGTATAGGTGGGGTGCCCTAAATTGATCAGTTCACACCTTAGGCCCTTGGTAAGGTATAGGCGGGGTGCCCTAGATTTTTGTGGGTAACAATACTGGTTGGTAGGAGAGGGCAGGCCACAGGCTCTGTCTGCTTCTTGCCCCTTTTGGGGGAGCTGGCACCACTAGCAGAGTCAGCTCAGAAAGATCCTTGATTCCTTATGCGCAGGGAAGAGCAATGGCTGAAACTGTGGCCAGTCTCTGTATGCGAGGCACAGTGTCTTCTGGCATTCCCAGCAGGCACAAGAGAGCATGTCCACTACTACACACATTGGGGGAAGGTGGAACACTCCTGTTCAGACACAATCTGGCTCTTTATTTTACTTTTCTTTTTCATCTATTAACTCAGTTCCATTTTTTACGGTACTGTAAATCTCCTTTTACAGCAACTGTATTCCAAAATAGCCCTGTTAAGCCCAGGAAATCTACCTTATCTGTGACAACTCACCAAACACGGAATGCCAAAGTATTTGACATCATTGTATAAAAATGTATCAGGCTTTTTCATCCACTGAAAAATGTAAAAGTTTTTCTCACGCACTGAATCAAATTTATAGCAGTGCCCGCTATAGTTAATAGTCTGACAACTTTCCTGTTATAACTCCCTTGGGAGGTTTATCTCAAAATCCCCTGTAGGTTGGACTTTGGCACACAAGATCTCAGCCTGGAGAAATTTAAGAACAACAATTTAAAAAAAAGAAAAATTGTATTTCCCCTTAGCCCTCCAGAAAATAGGGAAACACAGAGCTGTTTTCACACTGTTTTTCCCCCCTAGGTACAGCTGTGTATATTCAATAGGGAAAGGAACGTCACATCTCATACATATATAGGCACAACAGGGACAGTAAGGGCAGAAGAGGAAGCCTTTACTAAAAATATCCTTACTTTTGCAGGCATTAGTCAGGCCCTTTATTGTAGCTTTAATGGTTTTTCAGCCAGTAAATGTATTTGCCTTCAAAGAAAAGCAGTTCTCCCCCTACTTCCCTTCTTTTCCTGCAGTTCATCTTTAACCAATAGACACCACTGAATGAGAAATCATTAATATGTAGATTGCTGCATGCAAATTGACTGTCACGGGGATTTCCCAAGAAGCTATAGTTAGCTTATATACCCAAAGGATTTTTCCTCCCTTAAAAAAATACTTTGCTATGATAGTTTCAACCTAGTTTCTGATGGATAACATCCTTTTTACATAATCATGTAATGTGCAGAGGTATGAGCTTGTGGATTTAATTCCTATCTTTTCTATAAAAAAAAAAGGGGGGGGGATGGCGGGGAGAGCAGCAGAGGGAATTATTGCTCTGCCTCCTGCTTGCAGTGACTGATGTGGAATCTCCTTTAGCTTGCATATTGCCTTACAGCTTCATTGAACACCCAGAAGACATCTATGCCTGAACAGTGCAGTTTACAGATGCACAATCCCTTTCTAGAGAAGCCCTAAGGGAGGATGCCTCAATGAAAGACTGGCAGCAAATTTTTATTTTAACAGTGATTGTGTTCTGTTAACCATTCCTTTGTCACAAAAGCTCTCTCTTTAGGCATACAAGAGGTTTTTAAACATGTTAAACAAAGGAATAGATGCCTGTGATGATGCTGGGGTTACATTTCTTATAAATGCTAAGGTTACATTTAATATGACTAACATAAGCATGTATCGTATACATTATCAGGAGCACTGTGCAATTTTATGTTTGCAGTTTCATACCCCATAAAACAAAATTTTGATTTTAAAATTATGACAAGATCAGCCTCAGAGGAAAAAAAAATAGCGATCCAGACTAGCTCTCTCTTCAAAGTGATGGAGATTTGTTAGCAGGCAAAAAGGAGAGAGAGAGAGATTAAGGCATCTTATCTTCCACACAGTTGTCATTATTACCAGTGACATAACATTATAATAAGAATTGTAGTGTCACAGTATGATGGTATAGTTAATACAGTGAAGCCTTTTCCAATCTGAACCCCCTGTTTATAGTAAGTTTATATAACAAAATTCCTCCTGATCTGAAATCTCTCATTTATGTTATTCTAATCAAAATAATAGTTCTCTTGAATATGTTTTTCATCAAAATGTACATGTACAAAACAAGTCACGACAACTAGATTATGTTCATTTTTACTAGATTCAATCATGTAAGAACTAAATGGAATTATTCAGCATATCACGGTGGCAGCAACTACAAAGTGCTTTGGGTTAATGTCCTGCATATAGTATAGTGTCAAAAACATGCGTATCCGCTTCAGCACTATATGGTATAATGTAACTGAGCATAATAAAATTCAGAGTAGAATAAGCGGACATTGACATCTGTTAAGGCAAATATAAAAACTGAGTGACCTGAAAGATGAATTCTGACCAAGTGAATATTGAGCAATATGTACTTTGAGGACCTAAAAGCACTTAGAAATATTATATATATTAACAAATTAAGCCCTCAACATGACTGTGTTTAGGGCAGTGTTACTATCCCAATTTTACAGGTGACAGAACTGAAACAGAGTTTAGGTGATTTGACCAAGGTCCCACAGGGCTATAACTAGTTCTGATCAAAATTCTCCATTAAAACTATTTTTTGATGGAATGAAACGGGTCTCCATTCCATGGAAAAAATTATTTATTTTGTTGAAAAACTGAGCATCTGAAAATTCAGGCCCTCATTCTTTTCTATGGACTGATCTCCCTATGTACTACATCTCCCATAATGTATTGCTTCCTTTTGCCAACAGGGGAGACCCTGTATTATCATGGAAGATGTAGTTCTACTAGGGAGCCCAGCTGATAGAGGAGAATGGGAGCATTAGACACCCAAACAACAATGCCCATGAGGCAACACAGCAGCATTTTCTAACTCAATTATTTTGGTTTTTGATTTTTCATCTAAAAGTCAACATTTTCTTTAGGTGACCCCCACCCCCATTTTCTGACCAGCTATAACTACATCCCAGATCTATTCCTTCTAGGTGGATGCCTTAACCACAAGACCATATTCACCAGCACAAGAAGTGAATACATATACTGTTAGAGTGAAAGCATTCACAGCAGTCTCCACCTCACCTCAGTATAGGCCAATACAGGTATTTTCCTTTGAAACCATTTATTTAAAGGAAAATGAACTTAAAAGTCCAGAAAAGCCTATATTTTATTGAAAATGGCAAGAGACTATATTTCCTTCAACTCACTGCAGCCACTATGGATGCACTGTAAAGGTATGTCTACATTACCGGATTATTCCGATTTTACAGAAACCGATTTTTGGAAACAGATTGTATAAAGTCGAGTGCACGCGGCCACATTAAGCACATTAATTCGGCGGTGTGTGTCCATGTACCGAGGCTAGTGTCGACTTCCGGAGCGTTGCACTGTGCATAGTTCCCGCAGTCTCCCCCGCCCATTGGAATTTTGGGTTGAGATCCCAATGCCTGGTGGGGCAAAAAACATTGTTCCGGGTGGTTCTGTGTACAGCCTCACCCCTCCCTCCGTGAAAGCAATGGCAGACAACCGTTTTGCACCTTTTTTCCTAGGTGAACTGTGCAGATGCCATACCACGGCAAGCATGGAGCCCGCTCAGCTCAAGACAGCTGTCATGAACATTGTAAACACCTTGCACATTATCGTGCAGTTTATGCTGAACCAGGACCTGAAAAATCACGCGAGGAGGTGGCAGCTACAGCAACACGGCGATGAGAGTGATGAGGACATGGACACAGAATTATCTCAAACCGCGGGCCCCTGCGCATTGGAGATCCTGCTGGTAATGGGGCAGGTTCTAGCCATGGAACGCCAATTTTGGGCCCAGGAAACAAGCACAAACTGGTGGGACTGCACAGTGTTGCAGGTGTGGGACGATTCCCAGTGGCTGTGAAACTTTCGCATGCGTAAGGATACTTTCATGGAACTTTGTGACTTGCTTTCCCCTGCCCTGAAGCGCCAGAATACCAAGATGAGAGCAGCCCTCATAGTTGAGAAGCAAGCAGCGATAGCCCTGTGGAAGCTTGCAACATCAGACAGCTACCGGTCAGTCGGGAATCAATTTGGAGTGGGCAAATCTACTGTGGGGCTGCTGTGATGCAAGTAGCCAAAGCAATCACTGAGCTGCTGCTACCAAAGGTAGTGACTCTGGGAAACGTGCAGGTCATAGTGGATGGCTTTGCTGCAATGGGATTCCCTAACTGTGGTGGGGCGATAGATGGAACCCATATCCCTATCTTGGCACCGGAGCACCAGGGCAGCCAGTACATAAACCTGTGAAACACTAAAGAACATTTAACTTTACACATCAACAGTTCCATTGACTTTGGGGCAGTGACTATACTTTTGTGTGTATGTGTTTGTATACCACCTAGTACAGTGAAGACTTATTTACAGTCAAACTTATTGAACAGAATGCTATGGAGTATCTGTGTTGCAAAACCAGAGACAAATCTGTGTATACTTAAATGGAACCCATGGGTATTCCTATAATACAAACATTAAATAATTATCATGGCCAAATTCAGTCCTATTATAAATCCCTTAAAATTCATAGTTACAACAGATGGATTGTGCACCACATCTTTTTAGTAAATCCATGATGGACGTTAACTCATATCATTAAATACCTGTATTTAAAGACTAGTAAGCTTGTGTACATACAACTTTGTAAACTAATAGCTCAATCCTGCAACCCTGGAACCCTCTGGGCCTGCTTCAATAGAGCTTTTAAGCATGAGCATGTGATGTGACAATGAGAATACTGATGTGTAAATGTGATTTAGTGTTTGCAGGATCGGGGCCTAAGAAATAAGTGACAACCAAAGAGAAATGTTTAAAACTGTGCTCCACTAGGAATTCCTTCTCTTCTTGCCATTTGCAATAAAATGAGACATCAAAAGAAGTTTTGTTCTAAACTTATATTTCAAAGGCTTAGCCTCATTTTCAGATATCTTCATTCCAGAGCACTTGGCGCCTTGTGGGATCAAGCCCTATGAGCCTGCTTGCATTCTTCATGCATCCAAACTCACACTGAATTTCATAGGAGTTTGGGATGTTCAGTGAATGCAGCACCTTTGTTTTCCTTTTAAATGCTTTGCTCTTGCATGTTAAATGAAGCTAGGGCCTGATCCAAAACCCATTGAATTCCATGATAGTTTTTTCATGGACTTCAGTAGGCTATGGATCAGATACTGAGTGCTTGATAATCGTGCAGATTTTGTGTGCAATGAGCTCAGACACTTGGAAAGGTTTTTAACTTGGAGCTTACACTTCAAGGTTACTCTGGAATTTATACCTGAAAAATGTAAAAGAGAACAAGTGAGTTTTCTGGAAAGTGATGCCATTGCATATAATTGCAGCCAGGACCTTATGCACTTGTGAAACTGCTAGAATTAGAAATAGAAAATGAGATCACTGTTGTTCCCAAAAACAAGCCTATGGCAAGTACTGGATGCTCATCTACTTCTGTTCTCTTCAGTACCCAGTTATAATCTGCTGACTAACGCCAGACTTTGCCTTTTAAATTTAGTCATGGTAAGCAAAGAATCATTGCACCCCAGCAAAACCATACGTTTCACAAAACAGAGCAGACTGATCAGCCTAAGAATTAAACAAACATAATGTGGGGATTACAATGCTCTGGAATGAAGATATCTGAAAATGAGGTTGTCTTTGAAACATACGTTTAGAACAAAACTTCTTTTGATGTCTCATTCTATTGCCATGTAAACATCTGAATTGATTGAGAAAACTTTGATAAGAAGTGAGTCATTCAGATTTGGGATTGTCCCATGAATTCTCTAAAAATATCACCTGGCATGATATTACAATAAGCAAAGTAAAGTTGAATTGAGCATTGTACAATGCAAGGAATGTCACCACCCCTCTCATCCAGGGGGCATCCTGCAAATGACTGACGACATCCGGAACTGTATTACTATTACTTGGCTGCCCTTGGGATAGTTCTGGCATGTGCTATACCTAGGCTATTTTAAGCCGTATCCAACCCTTGTGGTTGCATCAAGAGGGACTCAATGAAAGATGAGTGAAAACACTGAAGCTTAGGTGACAATGTCCTCCAGTGTCCTGCAGTGAAATTCACAACCACCTTGGGGAACAACTGACTTCTAAGAGCCATTCCGTGATTAACTTTGCAGCTGTTGCTCTGTTAAATTACTTACTAGAGGACAGAATAGAAAATCTGTTAGGTAATGGAAGCAAGTTTTTGTATTAGCCGAGTGGAGTGAGAGCTTTCAGGTAGGAGTCTAGTGGAGTGCAAAATGCCACTTTTGACAAGCACTATTCATTAAACATTCCTTAGGGTACAGATGAACCTGAACCGCAAAGTTTGGACTCAGATCAGCCCAAACATAACAACAGTGAAGCAGGGACCACCTTAATTCCAATCCAAATTTCCTCCAATCTTGGGGTGTCCATCTCTAAACTTTGGAATAAAATTTATGATTAAAGAATGACTGTCAATAAGAAGTAGCTGAAATTTGACAAGAAAACAAACAAGATTTGGAGCAGTTTTAAGGTACATATGTCCCCAAACTAAACCTTTTACATGGCCTTCTACTCTTTCCCCCATCTCTTCTCAGTACTTAGACAGAACTTTCCTAGACCTCTGATAGGTACACACTATCGCATTGTTGTGAATTTAAACAAAAACTGCTTTGTTGAAAGTCTTATTCTGACAAATAGGTTTGTCTGGTAGGGTCTACATGTGGACTATCTATAATCAGAACCTCTAGCAGTCCCTAAAATGACTCCTGCTTATTCTATACAAGTCTTATAACTAGGGGGTTGTTTGTCAATAATATGAAGACTTTATTGATCCAGCACTAAACTTTCTTCTTAAACTTCCTTTGCTTCTTAAAACTATCGAAATATATCATATCTCGCATTAGTTCACAGCCTGCATTCTAACGAGATGAAAAGTGCACTATGCACTTTAAGTTTAGGGCTAGATTCTGAATTGAGGACCAGCGTCTCAATTGATGTAAATGAGTAATGCTCCCTGGGTTTCAGTAGAATTACACTAATTTACACCAGCTGAGAATCTGGCCTTGTGATTTTCACATATATGGATCACAATTAACAGAATTACCAATGCATATGAGGAGCAGATTGTGGTCTCCACTCACAGAGGTAGCTCTACTGGGATGCTGTTTTGCTTCCAAAGGCATTTTAAAATGGTGAATGGTGAAAGTCTCACACACCTGTCCTCAAATGTTTGGAGAGTTGAATGCTTCCAGGGCTCAGCACTAGACATCAGATATTCACATATTCCCATTAAAAAAAAAAAGAGCACTCATGAGTCCAACATGTGTCAAGACAAATATCATTTTCTTGCTGGAAGAAGCAACACACAGTAACCTCTTTAGCTGCATAGTCATTTGGGAGCTATCTGCCCTGTTGTGCTGTCACCCATCTTATACACAAATGCAAAAGCCAGCACTCAAGGACATCATATGGATTTGTTATGCTCTGAGCCCCGAATCTGCTATATACTCTGTGTAGTTCATCATCTGTGATAGATGTAGTATTGATAATCTTCAATTAAAATATCACTTGTGTATAATTCATTGCTATTTGTTAATATAAGTCTCAATGTTACTTAACTGTTTTCAAACATCATGCCTGAGAGAACATAACACAATGACAACTGCTTGTAAAAATATGCAAGGAGACTGCAGCCTTTTGGGACATGTGACCTTCCTCCAGTTGAAGTGAAAGGCATAACACTGTTTTTTCCACTGAGGCATGTCACAATTTAGGTAACATGTCAGAGCTGAAAAGCCAACTTGTGATATGCCTTGGACTTGACCGAGGGGCATGCCATATTCTGTAAAATGCTACAATCCTAACTGGAAAATAGTGTGATCCAGAGGTACAGAGCACTGCTGGGCTATCTGTAATTTGTCATTACAACTATCAGAAATAGAAGAAGAAGAAGAAGAATGGTGGCAAAGCAAACAATACAGGGCTAAATCCTGCCCTTAGCAGAGGTGGCTAGTATGGAGTAAGTGTCTTGCTCTTTCATGAAACCAACACAAGAGGTATCCTGCTTTATGGAATGAGCTGCCTCCAATGGTGAATCTGTGTAATCCACTGCACTACAGAAAGCTCCTGTCTGCCTGTGTGAACAATGAGAAAAAAAGCTCTCTAGGCACTTCCCCCACTCAGGGCTGCCCAGAGTGGGAGGCAAGTGGGGCAATTTGCCCCAGGCTCCGCAGTGGAGCCGTGAGCCCTGGCCCAGCAGCGGTCTGGGTCTTCGGCGGCATTTTGGCGGTGGGGGGCCCTTCAGTGCTGCTGAAGACATGGAGTGACTGAAGGGCCCACTTCCCTTTCCTTGCACAGGAAAATATCACCAGCCAAAGTTTAACACTAAGTATGTAGAACAGATTAGCCTGTTCCTTTTTTTCTAGATATTCCTTTTTTCCCCCTAATAAAATTCACAATCAAGCCCTTTTCATTTTCCTGTCCAGCAGAAGTATGGTTTTCTTGGGAGAGAGCTAATAAACAAGGACTGGAGAGTCAGTAAAGTCAGTTTTCATTGCTCATGATGTGAAAGATCCTTTTCCCCTGCACATTTAATGAATGGAGATATTCCCTGGTGCGGCTTTGAAGTCAGTGATAGATTGTCTGGATTTGGCTCTCTGTAACTCTGCCCCAGAATAACTTTCATACTTGAAGCACCAGAATTACTGAAAATTAACTGTTGATACCCAACAGGTTACTTTAAAAGACATTATGTTTGTGTTATTCCAATATCAGCAGTTAGCAAGTTCTGTTTCTCAGAAACAACTTACAGTACCATAGAAAACATCACACGACCTGAAGAAACCCTTATGTAATGGAAGGTATTAAAATGTCAAAGCAGGTCAGATCAAATGGTAGCCCCATTTTTTTCTTGATATTTATGCTGATCAAAAAATGCTGAATCATGAGTTACATGATACTTCATGCGCAAACTTCAGAAGGTAAATAATCTTTTAATGACCAACTCAGTAGTCAGCATATACAAGCTTTTAAAACAAAATCAATTAACTACTACCAATCCATTGTGTTCCTTGATATGATATATATTGGCATAGCAATAAACTCACTTAGCTTTCAAGACTTTAAAATACTTTAGTTATTAAATTTTAATGACAAGGATAAAATATAATCTCTTCGTTTCACAGTCACATTGGCTGCCATTAAAGATTTGCACAGAAAATGAGATTTGCTTATAAGTGAAGATGGAAAATGTCCTGATTGAAATAAAGGATGAACTGATGGTAAAATGCCTATAATCCATGAGCATCCATCCAATCTCCCAAACAGATCTGCTGCATCATGGATCTGCTTTGCCATAACTTCGTTTTTGGAAGCCTTGTGTCTTAAAGGCAGTGATACTGGGAATAAGGACAAAGACATAACATTAGCAGTGCATTCAGATAAGGGCATTGGGGCCAAATCTGTAGCCACTTCATGACAGAATTCCTAATGAACTCAGTGGGAATTAGAGGTCAATAGTAAGTTCATCTATGGATCAGCAATAAAATCAGATGAACAGTTATTAAAACACTAATTTTCAACACAAGCTGTCAGGTACTGAGGTAACCAAACTCTTCTGAAAATTCAGGAATAAATGTTAATACAGAAGCGGTGCCTATCCTTTTAAGAAGGAGGAAGAACCTCATTTCCCTGTCTCCTTCATCCTAGGTCTGTAATTAGACAAGAGAGCACACAGGAATAACAGATCTTGAGGACTGGGGGCAAAAAGAGCCTTAATATAGGGTCTTGTGGATATTGCATTATTGTTATTAGTGTAACCATGCTGACCTAGAGCATTATACACCCTAAGCCTAAAATAAAAACAGAAGACACAAAGACATTTTGTCTGGGCTGCATAACTCAAGATGTAAATGTAAAGAAATGTATCTTCTTCCATTCTCATGATAGCTCTGACATTTGCAATAGAAACATCCATTTGATAATACACTATTTTTCTTGCATAATAACTCGCCATTGCACTGTGTCCAACCAGCTAAGCAGCATATATTATTCATTCTTCAACTCTACACTCTGAAAATCAATAGTGCAGCATTAACGTGGCTTGGCCACTGGGCTAACACTCTGCTTGGCAAACAAGGGGTTAATATATGACTTGCAAAGGAACTTATATAAGTGTTTCATATGACATCCATTTTCATTCCAAAGACATGGAAAATTAATGGGTGTGATTTTCCCATAATGCCTGATCAAAAGCCCATTGAATTCAATGTAAAGACTCCCTTTAATTTCAATGGTCTTTGGATTAGACCCATAGGGATTTTATGATGTTTGTTAACTGGCAAAAAAACACCCCAAAAGCCAAACTGAGTCCTCAGTGTTTATCCCACACAGTGTAAGAAATAGATTCAACAACAATCTGTTCATGTCAACTGCTAAGGTGCAATGAAGTATCTGAATGAGGATGCAGATATTGGAAGATTAAATGAATATGATATTCTTTATCATATTTCTTTGAAAGATAGCAAAGTAACAATATGTTTTAGGTTTATGCTGAATGATATTTCCATATGTTGTTTTTGATTTTCCATTCTAAAAATCCCTTAATTATTTCCCTTACAAAGAGAAACTTCACCTCTGAACAAGAAGGCAGACAAGCTGTCCTTTGCCAAGCTGACACCAGTGCTGT
This sequence comes from Mauremys reevesii, assembly GCF_016161935.1. Taxonomy (NCBI): domain Eukaryota; kingdom Metazoa; phylum Chordata; order Testudines; family Geoemydidae; genus Mauremys; species Mauremys reevesii. The sequence continues at coordinate 231,644,986 of NC_052624.1, read as the reverse complement.
TCTGACTGGCTGGCAGACAGTGTCCTAGGCATGGTTGAACTAGCCCCTTTTCCCTAGGAATTCAGCAAGTCATAGACTCATAGACTCATAGACTTTAAGGTCAGAAGGGACCATTATGATCATCTAGTCTGACCTCCTGCACAACGCAGGCCATACAATCTCACCCATCCACTTCTATAACAAACCCCTAACCTATGTCTGAGTTATTGAAGTCCCCAAATTGTGGTTTGAAGACCTCAAGCTGCAGATAATCCTCCAGCAAGTGACCCATGCCCCATGCTGCAGAGGAAGGTGAAAAACCTCCAGGGCCTCTGCCAATCTGCCCTGGAGGAAAATTCCTTCCCGACCCCAAATATAGCGATCAGTTAAACCCTGAGCATGTGGGCAAGACTCACCAGCCAGCACCCAGGAAAGAATTCTCTGTAGTATCTCAGATCCCATCCCATCTAACATCCCATCCCAGACCACTGGGCATACTTACCTGCTGATAATTTGGCAATTGATCTTTGATTAATTGCCAAAATTAGGCTATCCCATCATACCATCCCCTCCGTAAACTTATCAAGCTTAGTCTTAAAGCCAGATATGTCTTTTGCCCCCACTACTCCCCTTGGAAGGCTATTCCAGAACTTCACTCCTCTGATGGTTAGAAACCTTTGTCTAATTTCAAGTCTAAACTTCCTAGTGTCCAGTTTATATCCATTTGTTCTTCTGTCCACATTGGTACTAAGCTTAAATAATTCCTCTCCCTCCCTAATATTAACCCCTCTGATATATTTATAAAGAGCCATCATATCCTCCCTCAGCCTTCTTTTGGTTAGGCTAAACAAGCCAAGCTCGTCATCTCAATGATATGTCCAGTCTGGGGGCTTGGATCCTAAACACATAACTAGATAGTGATGCAACATGCTGTTGTAGTGATACTGGATCAACAAAGACAACAATTTTTCTATTTTTTGTCTACAGAGGGAATGAGTTTATCCAGTACAGCTTCTTGCCTCTTGTTTCAGGATAAATTAATAATTTGCTGTGTGAATATGTAATTACACTTTAAACGTAAGAACATAAGAATGGCTATACTGGGTCAGACCAAAGGTCCATCCAGCCCAGTATCCAGTCTACCAACAGTGGCCAATGCCAGGTGCCCCAGAGGGAGTGACCCTAACAGGTAATGATCAAGTGATCTCTCTCTTGCCATCCATCTCCACTCTCTGACAAACAGAGGATAGGGACACCATTTCTTACCCACCATGGCTAATAGCCATTGACAGACCTATCCTCCCTGAATTTATCTAGTTCTTTTTTGAACCCTGTTATAGTCTTGGCCTTCACAACCTCCTCAGGCAAGGAGTTCCATAGGTTGACTGTGCGCTGTGTGCAGAAGAACTTCCTTTTATTTGTTTTAAACCTGCTGCCCATTAAAACAAAGTGCTGAAATTTGAATTTTTTACCTTAGATGAGGATCTTGCCATATATCCTAATATGCTATCCAATCAACAGCATATTGTATTAAAGCACATAATGTATACTAATTTCAGTACACCTCTACCTCGATATAACACTGTCCTTGGGAGCCAAAAAATCTTACCACATTATAGGTGAAACCATGTTATATTGAACTTGCTTTGATCCACCAGAGTGCGCAGCCCTGCCCCCCCAGAGCACTGCTTTACCGCATTACATCCAAATTCATGTTATATCGGGTGGCATTATATCGAGGTAGTGGTGTATATCTTGGTTTATATGAGGCTAGTTCTTCATTTTCTAATGTTTCATAGATTCCAAGGCCAGAAGGGACCATTTTGATCATCTTGTCTGACCTCCTCTATAACACAGGCGAGACATCTCCCCCAAATAATTCCTAAAGCAGATCTTTTGGAAAAACATGCAGCCATAGAAATGAATCATAGAAATGTAGGAGTGGAAGGGACCTCAATAAATCATCTAATCCAGTCCCCTGCCATGAGGAGTAAGTATTATCTAGACCAGGTGTTTGTCTAACCTGTTCTTAAAAACTTTTAATGATGGAGATTCCCCAACCTCCATAGGACAATTTGATTTAAAAATTGTCAGTAATGGAGAATCCACCACAACCCTTGGTAAATCGTTCCAGTAGTTAAATTACCCTCACTGTTAAAAATGTATGCCTTATTTCCAGTCTGAATTTGTCTAGCTTCAACTTCCAGCCATTGGATCGTGTTATACCTTTCTCTGTTAGACTGAAGAGCCCATGATCAAATATGTAGCTATTTATGGAATCTAACCAAGTCACGCATTAACCTTCTCTTTGTTAAGCAAAATAAATTGAGCTCCTTGAGTCTATTACTATAAGCCAGTGGTTCTCAAACTTTTGTACTGGTGTCGCCTTTCACATAGCAAGCTTCTGAGTGCGAAACCCCTCCCCTTATAAATTAAATACACTTTTTAATATATTTAACACCATTATAAATGCTGGAGTCAAAGCAGGGTTTGAGGTGGAGGCTGACAGCTCACAGCCCCTCCACGTAAGAACCTCGCAACACCCTGAGGGTTCCCATCATTCTCATGGCTCTTCTCTGAACCTTCTACATTAGACTAAGCCAGGGGTTCCCAAACTTGGTTCGCGGCTTGTTCAGGGTAAGCCCCTGGCGGGCCACAAGACACTTTGTTAATCTGAGCGTCCACAAGTACAACTGCTTGCAGCTCCCAGTGGCCGCGGTTCGCTGTTCCTGGCCAATGGGAGCTGTGGGAAGCAGTGGCCCAGCCTGCGCCATTTCCTGCAGCTCCCATTGGCCAGGAACGGCAAACCAAGGCCACTGGGAGCTGCGAGTGGCCGTACCTGCGGACACTCAGGTAAACAAAGCGCCTTGCGGCCTGCCAGGGGCTTACCCTGAACAAGCCACGAACCAAGTTTAGGAACCCGTAGGCTAGGCCCATTGGGACAATTTCTGCTCTCATTTACATTATTCAACCACAACTTCCATGGGAGTAATTGATCAGATTTTGGCCCATTGAATATTTACATATAATGTATTCACTAGCTGAGGACAGCTGAAAGGCAACTCCAACTGTATAATATGCTTTAGTTCAAGTTACCAACCAAGAATCACACAAAATGGGCAATAAGTCATATAGAAGGCAATTTAAATTAGGCAAATAGGCTTCACATAGCAGCATACAGACAAGCACACTATGCATTCCATTGCAGCCAAATAGAATAAAACTATATGTTCTGTGAGTCATGTTCAGCCAGAAGAGGTGCAAAATAAACAAATATGAGCCCTACTAGGTAAAAACAATAAATCACCTTGATTTTCAAAACTTGCCTGGATTGAGTATTAATACTGTGGGTACCACTTTTTACCTAAATCAGATATATTGCCAGGCCCTTCAAAATAGGCCAAACCAGTGGTAAAGTACGGTGTCAATAAACACTTTGTTCAGGGTTTTCAGAAGTGCTCAGCGTTTGCCTAATGCTGTTCCCACTCATGTAGGTCAATGAGGGTTTTGCTACTGAATTCAATGGGAGCAGAATTAGACTAATGTTGAGTACTGATGAAAATCCCACGCCCTCTATGTACACACAATTAACCACCAAGTAAAAGAACGATCAAGAGCAAAACCAAACAAAACACATTCTAATAGACTAAAGAAAGGACCTGGGGTTTCACTTTTCCCATATCTCTCAGCATTATTGTCTTGCTTTCTAGTTTACAGTATATTCTGGCAGTAGAATGACTCATGGGTATTGAGGCCATAGCCTCCTCTCTGACATGAGAAAACACAGAGCAGAACCTACAAGAAAACATCCATGCCTTTTCCCCTCTCAAAACTGTCCAGCTGTTGGGAAGCATAAGGTAGCAGTATAAAATTATTCTGGCAGCAGGCATGGCCAGGGAGCTCCAGGTAAGCCAATGATCTCTGAGTTCAAACCCAACAGCCTCCATCATCATATGCATATCTATGGGGCTTTTGCTCTCTCTCTCACTCCCTACCACTGGCAGCAATGCTGGCTCTGTTGCTGTGCTGCCATTCTCTCTCCTCTCTACAGGAGCACTCATATTTCTGGTGGTTGGGGGGAGGTCATGCTTACTTAACCGCACTGCGAAGAAAATATGCAGCATTGAGGGACTGACTCAGCCCTGTCTAGCAGGCTGCATAGCAGCTATATCACAGAAGTGCAGCAGGAAGCCTGATGACCACTATACCATGCCACTGGATCATACTGTGTAACATGGCTTCCTCAAGACTTTTTTGGTACACCTTATGCCCATCTGCTTCCCTCTGTTTCTCCTAATGGAGAGGAACATATGGCCCAGAATACTCTACTCTCAGAAGTAGAAAATCCATTTGCATGTATTTTCTAAAGCATTCTTTAAAACACCCTCGTTTTTCACTGTCAGCTGTTTACTCTAGTTACAAATCTTTATACACCAGGCCTTGACTCTTTAAAGAAAATGTTGTCCAGTCTCAGTCCAATTATACAGCCCATGGTGAAAAATTAAAACAAGAAATAATATGCTTTTTAAAATGTCTAACTATTACGAAATAATTTTTAACCAATTCATGGAAATGTTGCCATGCTTTAAATTTGTATAAACTTTCATATTTTAAAGTTATTAACATAGGACTGACACCGTAGTACCCCACAAGTGAGAGGGCAAAGCATAGCCAGAGTTAAGCAATACTTGTGTACTAAACCTTTGTGTATAGTTTAAGTGCTACTAATTTAGGGCCAGATCTTGATGGTCTTGCTCATGTTGAGTAGTACCTTATGCCATGAATAGTCCCACTGAAGTAAATGGGACTTCTTAAGTGCTTTCTATTGTAAGTAACAGTACCAGAATCTGGCCCTTCCAGTCCAATCCTGCCTTCTTAACACAGGTAAACTTCCCCTTGATATCAGGAGCACATTTGCCTACTTTGCCTGGATAAAGCCAGGAGGACTGGGACATTGTTTCATTAGACAATCTGGTTCCTTATCTCTGCATATTCTATATATTCATACAGAACTCATTCTGAGGTTCAAAGCTTTTTTATCAGAGATAATATCGCTCTGATATTTGCCAGATACAAAGCAACCTGCTGGCTGCTGGTACCACTCTCCCAACTGTCAAGCTGATGCCACTTATTAGATGTCCTTAATTAATGAATTGAGAGACAGCCATTTTAAACCTATACAATGCCCTTAATGGAAACAGTACGAACACTCTGAAGTTGTAGAAAACATTTCTTTATAATCAAATAAAATGATTTTATAAGCAAGGAAGCTACTAGTGTTTTGTACTTATACTCATTGGGAAAGATTAGACATACATGCAGTATACCATTACATATGTGTGTTTGTGTTTATATACAACAACTCTGAAGGTTTATAGTTTATATTTATAGTGCTTCAGCCTGATTCAAAGCTTACTGAAGTCAATGGGAAGTTTTCCATTGATTTCAATGGGCTTTGGAGCAGACATTTAATCAGGTGTATTCACATGACCATATGTACCCTTGTTTTTCTCTATATTAAACATTTTTAGTGAAAGTTATTGATGCATTTCAGATAAACGGGTCATGTACTTTTAATTTTCTAGTGCTTTGGTGTTAAGCATGTCATTTACCCTACCTTTGCAGCCACAGATGAGTTGGGTTTCTCTAGCAAGTCCCAGAGTTTCTTCCTTTTCTCTGGGCAACAAGTATTATCAAACTCTTCCCCTTCTCTCTCACGCATTGTCTCTGCCTCTCTCCTCAGTTCCTCATTCATTTGTTCTTTCTTCTGATGATACCTTGCCTGGCAGCAAGATTCTAAATATATTTCATCAATTCCCCAGAAATCAAGCTCTTGGCCAAAAGAGAGAGCACACATTTCTTCCATCATGTGTAGCTTCCCTGTCCTGTAGAAATTCAAAATGGAGGTGAAAGCCCCTGGGTGTCGATCAAAGAAATATTCATTCTCATTCAGGTTATAGTCATCACACACTTCCAGCAGAGAATCATGGGTATTGCAGTCTCTGAGCTTTCCTAATCGAGTCCTTGGGAGTCTGTCCAAAGTCCTCCATAGAACTTCATGATTGAGCCCACCTACATTTATTTTAACTCTCCTTGAGCAAGTTTTGCTCCGAATGATCTCCACTGGTTCTGGTGGGAGGGAAAGGGTGGACCTTGAAGACTTCCTGTTCATCCCTGGTGGAGCCTTCTCTGCCATTCTGAAATGGATGCAGCTGTGAAGCCAAAGTCTTTATCAGAATGAGCTTGGAGAATACAAATTTTCGAGTAGGATCCTCTTTAGACAAGTCTCCCCATTCCTGGAGCTAGAAAAGAAAAATAAATGGAATACTGCAACACACCGCATATTCACACAGCGTTTTTCTTATGTGACTATATACCTCCCTTTCTACACTCTCATATATACATCAGAATATAATGACAAGTGCAATAATGTTGCTCACTGAGGCCTGGTCTACACTGGGGGGGGGGTTCGAACTAAGGTACGCAAGTTCAGCTACGCGAATAGCGTAGCTGAACTCGAACTACCTTAGTTCGAACTACTTACCCGTCCTGACGGCGCAGGATCGAAGTCCGCGGCTCCCCCGTCGACTCCGCCACCGCCGTTCGCGGTGGTGGAGTTCCGGAGTCGACGGGAGCGCGTTCGGATTTCGATATATCGCGTCTAGATGGTAGTAGGAACAATGCCTCAATTTCAACAGTTGGGAATGCCAAGAGTATTTTCAGAGATAGTCAGAAAAATTCCAGTGAAACATTTTTGTGAGAATTTGTCAATTAATCTAAAATCAAAATAGTTTGCCAACATGGTTCTGATGGAGGGTTTCTGCCTGGTTTCCTGCTAGCTCACCTCACTCACTGAGGAGTCCCGGCTTCCAGGGTCCACAGCTCCGGGGTATTCTGCCAGGCAGACTGCTCTGGTTCTATGGCTCCATTCCCTTGTTGCAGAACATTTTGAAATTCTGGGGTTTTGCTCTGAATTGAAACAAAGCCAAAATTTCAAAATATCAAAATACTCCATGAAATGGAAATACCTTTCTCTGCTCAGCTCTAGATATTATGTGATTTATTACATTACTTCATGGCCATGCATCTTCTCATTGACCAAGGAAGGTTTGACATGTAACTAAAAATATTTCAGCTCCACTGCCATTATAACTGGTCAAGTTTTCTAGTGCTAGAAACTACTGACTGGCTTACAGATGTTTGAACATCATCACGTGACTCTGTTCTAGCCATTTACATTATATATTGGGTTGCATATTGGAACAGCAGGCAAATATATCACTCTCTATCTTCTCAGAGACCCCTTCTTCTGCCCCACTTTGCCTACCTGTTAAGTTGCTGCAGGAACATGATTCCCAATGAATTACAGCAACCAGCATCTTCAGGTTTCTGATAATCCTCAAGCTCATCTTCATTCACTGCCTAATGCTGCAGAATCCTTCAACAAGTGCAGCTGCCCTTCGCCCCCAGTTGGAAATACCAATATCAAACAAGTAGTCCCCACATAATCTGGTAAAAGTCTCCCACAAAGAATCGTTCTCCCTATGATTCCTTGCTCATTTACCAGACACTATGTTTACATAATATGCTGACTAGTCAAGGGGCCAAAAAAAAAAAAACCCCCAAACCCTCAACCAAGGCTAGACAGACAGGCTTTGTAAAAGAACAAAACAGATAGACTGACAGACCTCTTATAGGGAAGATGAGAGCTATCCTTGTTTTCCACCACTGGAGAACAGACTTGTCTTCCTACCTGCGGCCTGACTCATCTTCTGAACTGGACAGTGGTGGTGTCCATAGCCTCTGTTTGCCAGAAGCAGGGAATGGGATACAGGGGATGGATCACTTGATGATTACCTGTTCTGTTCATTCCTCTGGGGCACCTGGCATTGGCCACTGTCGGAAGACAGGATGCTGAACTAAATGGACCTTTGGTCTGACCCAGTATAGCCATTCTTATATTCTAAATAATTTCAGTTTAATTACAAATGTAAGAACAAGAATTTAACCCTGTTTACAACACAAAATCTAAAGTAAAAAATTCCTAGAGATTTTATTATATTTATATTTTTTAAAGATTTCCTTTCTTCCTTCAGCAGGCGGAAGAACTCCAAGACATCTGGGCCCTATCCTGTGATGTACTGGAACTGCCTGTCTTCAATGCCAAGCAATTTCAGGGAAAGGAAAGGAAAGGGTCTACATCATTTCAGCTAATATTTCACCTCATAAAAACATGTATTTATATTTGTATGCATGTATAAAAAGACACACAAGATTACATTTTATTCTAAGTGTAGAACTTACTGTCTTACTGTCAAAAACAAATATCTTAGTAGCTTAAATCATTTAAAAGTCAAAAGGATTCTGCCGTTTCACATTCCACACTGCACAATGAAACTCCCTACTGATCTCCTAGAGTAAACGCACTGAGGAGGCAGCCCAAAGCTGCTCAATGCCTATTTACATGAGGGCTTAAGCCTATAACATTTATCTTCATTCATGAAAAAGACACCTGATAACTTCACTTGAGGAGATAAATGTCATATCAAATCAAAGCCCGCAGGCTGGATGTTTCCACTCTGTGCATCTCTCTTTTTTTCCACTGGGCCAGCTTCTGTCTTCTCACCCACCTCACTGCAGCCCTAAATGTAGCAGAACTACCGTGATAATATTCTGTAGCACAGAGGGGATCAGCTGCAGGTATGCAGCACAGGGGGGACCAGCTGCAGATATGCAGCACAGGGGGGACTTCTACACCCTGCAATCTGCACCCTCTGGTGGCTCTCTGCACAGTACCAAAATGGGGTATTGGAACTGGCAAGGGTAAGAGTTGTGCCCTCAGAACTACGCAGTCCACTCATGCAAGTCTCCACATAGCAAACAAAAAGCAGCTAATGGGCTTTCCTCACCTTGAGAGAGGATTCTGTACTGAACTACCCCTGGAGAGATTCTCTGTGCATGGCCTGTTCACTTAGGTTTTGTCCAGGGGTCCAGGATGTATTTATCTATTATTTAACACAGAAATGGAGATAAATAGATATTTACCAACTGCAATAATATACATGAATATTTATCATCGCAGAAAGCAGTCTCAACCCTTATGAAAAAATCCCTTAGAACTTAATAGACAATATTAACTTCTGAACAGGTCTCTTAGGCTGTCATATAGAATTTAACAGGAAACTTTATCCCTGCTACAGATTTAAAAAAAACTTAGAGAGGTTATGTTATTCTTTATTAAATTCAATCAGTAGGTTTATAGAGTCATTTCTATAGAAGTCCATTGGTTTAATCTCTATTAAATTCTAGAGAACTTAGGGAAATTGTGTAGCCCTTTCCTTTCCTTTATTTTTGTTAAACTGTGCTTCCTAGTTTTAGCAACTTTAAGTAAAACTCACTTGAAATCAGTCAGTCAACCAATATGGTTAGGCTAACCAAACCCTTATTAGCTTTTGAGTTAAAATTACTTTTTTAAAAAAAAGAAAAACAACAGCACATTTGTTTTACTATTTCTGCAGCACAGCTGTGCCATGGCATTGTTAAACAATGCAAAATTATACTGCCACCAGCATTGGGCCAAAGCTGACAAAACAAAACATTTTTTATTATGACACCATGATTATTGGTTGAATCTCCAAGTTTCAGGAAATGTTTATCAAGAATTTCTAAAATAGCAGCAATGGGTTTGATTCTGCTCACAGTGAAGTCAATGGTAAAACTCCTATTAACTTCAGTGTTCAGAGGAATGGGTCTGATATATTATAGAATAAACTCAAGCTTTACTATTGCACATAATACCATGTCACAATGTGCAGCATTGTGAAAAGATGAAAAGTAAAACCTCTTAAAAAATCAAAGCATCATTTCTAATTTGTGTTCTTTATATTGCTGTACACTGCATGCTGCACATCACATGCAAGTAACAGCTTTTAAGGAATGTTAAAAAAGTATTTTGAGCCTGTTACATAAGCCTCTTCATGCTTTTTTGTTGTTTTTAGATAACGTTATAAAAATCTCTATTACTGTGAAACTGTTTACAGAGGGTAGAAGAGTGTTTGCATCTCCATCTGTATCACACAGATGTAGTCAATAGTCTTCACTTCTAGAGAGTAACATTTTCACCTTTATAACCCACATAATAAAACACATACAAAATAACCACAAATCTTTAAGCATAAGTTAGGGAACAGAAGTGCACAATCAGGGTTACCTTTAAAATGCTTTAAATAGCTTTAAATAAACTTGGCTACCTCCAACCAAACTCTTTGGATATTGCAAGTTTAAATTATTTTAGAGCCTGAAAAGGATTTTAAAATTTTTCTTTAGCATTTAGTTTATTGGCTTGAGTCTTATAGGTCAGTGTAATTACAACACACTGCTCTTGGGACTGAGAGTAAAAAGTGTGATTACATCCTTAGCATCCTATTGCAATAGTAGAGAAAAGATACAATAAAATAACTACAATATATAATAAAAGCAGCTTTCAATAGAATATATTTCCCTTCCTTATAGTGTGCATGTATGTGTGTACATATATTACATCAAAAAACCCAACTTCACTACATTCAAACAATGTTAAGATTGCAAACTCACTCAAAAGTTGGGAAATGCCTGTGTAGCCTTCATTCAGCCCCCTTGCAGCTTTTAATTCCATAATCATGAACTGGGGGGGGGGGGGTCCCAAAGAAGCCTTTCCTCATTTAGTGAATGGGTAGTTATTTGATATTTCTTTTCATCTCCTCATTAAGGGTAGGTCTATACTTACCGCGCGGGTCGACGCAGAGAATTCGACTTCTCGGAGTTCGAACTATCGCGTCTAATCAAGACGTGATAGTTCGAACTCCCCACGTGCTCCGGTCGACTCCGGAACTCCACCACCGCGAACGGCGGTGGCAGAGTCGACCTTGGAGCCGTGGACTTCATTCCCACGGTGTCTGGACGGGTGAGTAGCCCGAACTAAGGTACTTCGACTTCAGCTACGCTATTCGTGTAGCTGAAGTCGCGTACCTTAGTTCAACGCCCCCCACCCCCTTAGTGTAGACCAGGCCTCAGTGTTTGGTCCCTGGCATTTTTTAATACACACCATTCAAACCATGTCCTAACTATAAAATTAATTTCCTCATGGGCATTTCTGTGGTCCTCTCACTATAGTTATCTAAGTGCTTTACAAACATCAGTGAATGTATTTTCACAACACCCCATGTGAGGGGGGGTGGTATTACCCCATTTTATGCTGGGGCCCAGAGAGGTTAAGGTCAAAAGTATCCACTAACTTTAGATGCTCAACTTGAGACACTGAGGGTACATCTACACTGCAACAAACAAACAAAATAACCCGCAGCAGCGAGTCTCAGAGCCTGGATCAATTAGTTTGGGTTCACACATTTTGTGCTACAGGGCTAAAGATAGCAGTGTAGCTATTTCCACTCAAGCTGGAGTAGGTCTCAGAGCCCAGGCTCCAGCCCCAGCAGAACATCTGCACTGCTATTTTTAGCCCCGTTGTGCAAGCCTGAGTCAGCTGACCAGGGCTCTGAGACTTGCTGCCGGGGATTTGTTTGCAGTGTAGACGTATCATTAGGGCTTGTTTTTTCAGAATACGTAGCACTATTTAGCACTTTATATGTTCAAAGCACAGCTCCAATCAACTTGAGTTGCAATCATGAGTGGCTAGCTTCACATACAAACACTAGCAAAATCAATCCAGTTCCTCCGGAGAGCAGATCAACTCCCTTCACCATGAGACCACCATTCTCTTCCGGCAGTTCTCTGCCTCATTCAATACACACCTTTCAACTTCTGCAACAAATCAAATGGGACTCCTACAGACAACAGTCTCCTTCACTACACAGCTCTGGTTCATCCGCCCGAGATGGTGCATAGAGCAGCATATGATCATGTAACTGAAGGCTGTGTCATTATCTGCGTATGCAGAAGGGGGATGAATTAAGAGCTCACAGCCAACATTAATTCTGGCATTTCCTAACTTTTAAGTGCCTGACTTTGTAACCTGAATGTTCCGTTTTTAGATATATTTTCCTAATTTAAAAACCAAAAAAACCCAAAACCGAGCAAACAGAATTTCTGTCATGTGGAACAATACTGATTCAAGGTGGTCAAGAGCAGGATTCAGACCTCTATACCCACACCACACATCTCTACAACACCACACATCTCTAACAGAGTAAGTGACAGCAATAGTAGGCTACTATCCTCTACGTGGAAAAGCCACTAGAAGGGAAAGAAACATGCACATTGCAGTGGGATTCACAGCTGTTCGCTGACAGCAGAGGAGACACAGGGTTCAATTCCAATTTCTGGAGTGGAGCATTGTCTACTGGTTAGAGTCCCTTTTGCTTCTGTGCCCCAAGCCTGTCTCTGTCCCTGTCCCCCACTGCTATCCAGCTCCTAGCCCAGCTCTCTCTCCTCTACTTCTAGCCCCTATTTGCCTCTGCTCTGATCAATCCCACTACTGTCTGGCTCTTCCCTCCCTCCCTTCCTCTTCTGCACCTATGTAACCTCCAGCTGCCTCCCACATCTTTTCCCCTACCTTCCCTCTAGCTCAGGGGTGGGCAAATTTTTTGGCCTGAGGGCCACATTGGGGTTCCAAAACTGTATTGAGGGCTGGGTAGGGAAGGCTGTGCCTCCCCAAAGAGACTGGCCCCCGCCCCCTATATGCCCTCTCCCACTTCTCACCCCACTTCCCACCTCCTGACTGCCCCCGTCAGAACTCCTGACCCATCCAACCCCCCTGCTCCTTGTCCCCTGACCGCCCCTCTACATCTGCAGCTCTCACAGCCGTGCTGCCTGGCAGGAGTTCACAGCCCCGGTGAGCTGATGCTGCAGGGGAGGGGCCGGGGGCTAGCCTCCCCGGCCGGGATCTCAAGGGCTGGGCAGGACAGTCCCGCAGGCTGGATGTGGCCTGTAGGCGTAGTTTTCTCACCTCTGCTCTAGCTCCTGCAAACCCTCCCTTCCATTTCTCACCCCTCGGCAATCTAGTCAAGCAGCTTCCTCCTCCTCCACACGATGCCTGGACACTAGGAAGAAGAGCACTGAGAACTCAGGAGAGACTATCTCCCTTCTCTCAGCCCTGGTGCCACAGCAGTTCCCGGCTACCAGAAGGAGCAATTCAGGGAAAGTCTTGTGTAACCCAGTGACAGAGTCCTGTGGCACCATATAGACTAACAGACATATTTGTGTAACCCACATGCTTTATACTGCAGCATTTGACTTTGTTTAGCCCAGAGAAAGGGAGAGAAACAGTGTGGAGGAGACATGGATTTTAGTTGAAATACCCTAACTCTGCACATGTGCAGGGAAAAGCAACTCAGCTACAGGGCCCTGAAACATCCAGAACTAGGGTGTGGCAGTTACTAGACACACTCAGTAGCTGTTTCTGAAACAGTGAAGGAAGGTTTCGTTGTGAGAAAGGAGACTTGCAGTCCCATGCACAGTCACTAGTTGAGAGCTGAGCCAATCAGAGCTCAGGGAGGAAAAGTTATAAATAGATGAGTTAAAGACGGACAGCCCTGTGGGTTCAGCAGGTGGTCCACACAGGACCAAGAGATGTGTCTGCTGGGTGAGCTGAGTCCCCATACCTGTACCACTTTGGATAGAGGCTATGGTCTGCTGTTTCACAAGCAAGTGAGGACCAATCAAACATTAACCCAAGGGCAGGAATGTTGCTAGCTATGGAGACCTCAGACTGTTTGTTTGCTGAAAGGCTTCTGAATGAGATGCTGCCTTTCTTCTCAAGCTGTGAAGAGTCCAGGTGATACACACTGCATATGAAGGCCACACTACAAAGACTGATAAATCAGGTGACACACATTGCATATGAAGGCCACACTATAAGACTGATGAATCATCTCTGAAAAAGTATCAGATGGGAATGTGTTTATGTGTGTGTGCTAAAGAGTATAAAATGTTTTGTTGAAACCATATATTTAAATATATGTAAGAGCAACAAAGTGGGGAAGTCTGTATGAGAAACACAGTAGATTTTACTATCTAATGTTTTTTGTTGAAAAGTTATTCATATTCCTTATAGTATTTAGAATGTTTTACACTTCTTACATTGCTTTCTATGCCCCCTCAAAGGTGGTTTCTCTAAGAAAGTATATGGTACTCTCTTTGAGGTGGACTGGCAACTATTAACTAGAGCAGGCTGGGATTTTTTTGACAAAACATTTTTTTCCATTGGAAAAGGCCAGTTTGTCAAAACCGAAACCGTTTGTGGAAAAGGGTCGTTTCAACAAATTTCTGGTTCTGAAAATTGTTTGAAAAAAGGTGTTTTGAAACTGTAGAGATGTCTCATTTCAACATTTTTAAACAAAAAGTTCTGGTTTTGGGTCAAAACAAGATTTTTGTTTTGAAATTTAAGGTGATTTATAGTAAAAAAAAAAATGTAAAAGGTGAGTATCAAACCAAAACGTTTTGACTGACCTGTTCTGACTTTGTTCAGTTCACAAAAAATTGAGATTTTGACTTTTTGTCTCTGTCACAGAGCTTCGCAAGCACCTGCTCTTGGCCTTCCACTAAGACGGCCATGAGGGGAATCCAAGCTGCAGTACTCTGATGTCCTGGGGTGTGCTAAGCTTCAACAGGCTGAAGTACGGGTTCCAACTTTGGCCTCTCTGGAAGGTTTCCTGGGCACTGACTCTCAGTCTGTTACCTTTGCTCCTCAGCCCAACTTTTCTAGGCCTCCAGGACCAGGGCTGATCCCCAAGGTACCCCAGTTACTTAAACACACCCCTGTCCCAGAACTCTGCCCAAAAGGTGTGAAGCTTCTGGTTTACAGTGTAACTCTCAGGGGCATGCAACAGTTATGAGCAGTTAACACACAGAGAGAGCCACTTTGCTCAAAGTCTCCACATTTACTTAATCATACAAAGCACAGGAGAGTACAGATTATACAAGACAATAAACATTCAGTGCATGCCCCTGTCTCATGGCATTCTTTTGGCTGGGGTCCAAGACCCTTGGGTTGTCCAGAGTCCTTGGGGCCATTTGGATTCAGGAAAGAATGCAAGTCCCCTTATCCCATGAGGCTGCTACATGATGGGTGACCTCTCCCTCCCACCTTGCTCTCTCTAGTCCCATTTTCCTCTTCCTCCCTCCTCCCACACCCCATTCCTCTTTTGTTCTATCCTTGTAAGTTTATACTGTACCTACCTTCTCCTCTCCTTTTGGGGGGGCCATAAACAGATAGTTAAGGGTTAATGTCTCTTTTACCTGTAAAGGGTTAAGAAGCTCAGTAAACCTGGCTGACACCTGACCAGAGGACCAATGAAGGGACAAGATACTTTCAAATCTTGTTGGAGGGAAGTCTTTGTTTGTGTTCTTTGTTTGGGGGTTGTTTGTTCTCGGGGACTGAGAGGGACCAGATGTCAATCCAGGCTCTCCAAATCTTTCTGAATCAGTCTCATGTTTTAAATTTGTAAGTACCCAGCCAGGAAGGCGTGTTAGTCTTATGTTTGTTTTCTCAACCTGTAAATGTTTCTTTTGCTGGAAGGATTTTTACCTCTGTTTGCTGTAACTTTGAACCTGAGGATAGGGGGAATTTCTCTGGCTATATAAATTTAAGTACCCTGTATGCATTTCCCATCCTGATTTTACAGAGATAATTTTTACCTTTTCTTTTTCTTTCATTAAAAGCTTTCTTTTTAAGAACCTGATTGATTTTTCTTTGTTTTAAGATCCAAGGAGTTGGGTCTGGACTCACCAGGAGTTGGTGGGGGGAGGGGGAAGGAGGGGGAATGGTTAATTCCTCTTTGTTTTAAGATCCAAGGAGTTTGGATCTGTGTAAAGCCTCTCAAGGTAACCCAGGGAGGGGAAAGTCTGGGGGGGAAAGGAGGGGGGAATGGTTAATTTCTCCTTGTGCTAAGATCTAAGGGATTGGGGTCTTGGGTTCCCCAGGGAAGGTTTGGGGGGGGGAATGGAAAGTGTACCAAAACACTATATTTTTGGTTGGTGGCAGCGCTATCAGATCTAAGCTAGGAATTAAGCTTAGAAGGGTACATACAGGTCCCCACATTTGTACTCTAAAGTTCAGAGTGGGAGAGGAAACCTTGACGGGGGGAGGGGGAGTTCAGCTAAAATTGGATTTCTAGGGATCCGGCTAACTCTTTGTTCCCAGATGTTTGAGTTGTTAAAGTCCTAAACAGCTTCTATTTGTATCTATTTGGTGCGAAGCTGCTACAAGACCTGCGAGCAATGGTGGATCCACATATGCACAACTAGCAAAGAATCCTGTGGCACCTTATAGACTAACAGAAGTTTTGCAGCATGAGCTTTCGTGGGTGAATACCCACTTCTTCGGATGCAAGTCCACTGCTTGCATCCGAAGAAGTGGGTATTCACCCACGAAAGCTCATGCTGCAAAACTTCTGTTAGTCTATAAGGTGCCACAGGATTCTTTGCTGCTTCTACAGAACCAGACTAACACGGCTACCCCTCTGATATATGCACAACTGTTCATGATACAGCAGTTTTTCATATGACAACATCACAATAAGTTGTACAGACAGAGCTCCAATTTATCATAGTCCCAGTGTAGGAACAGGAACATTTTCATACAATAACCCTAAGGTTTAACTCTGAAAAGAGAGTTCTGTACCTGGCCTCTAAGTACAGGTACAGAAAGAAGGGGAGTGTAATGAACTTGTAGATAATATTGCCTCAACATCCCCCTACCCTGTTACATCTGCTCAGCCCATGGATGGATCATGTTTAGTACAAACTAACAAACTTCTACTGAGCATGTGCAAACTGAGATTCTTCAGAGGACTATAACTAAGATATTTTGGGCATAGTTTCATGAGAACAGCAAAAGGCAAATCCCTGATATGAAGCTGGCCCTCCACATTTCAAGTTCCTTGTCCAAATCATGGAGGTGCAATGAATTTCATCTCTGAAGTTGCTGAACTCTTTTAGCTGAAACTTAAAAAAAAAAAAATCAACCTGACACCCAGCATGGAAAATTCCAGTCCAAACCAACAAAATTATAAGCAACCGAAAGAGATCCAATAATGGAAAGTGTTGGGCAACCTTAAATAAAGTCAGTGCCACAGGCTCCACACATAAAACACAGACACTCGCACAAACACACAGAGAGAGAGAGAGAAATGTGAAAACTTAAGAAAAGTAATTAAACTTTGATACTCCATACATTTATTAAATTATTAAAAATATTTCTCGGGTTTGAAAAATAAAATAGTTGTCCAAGATCTTGCAGACCAGGTTTATGACTGTATGCAGCTGTATGTAGGGAACACTTCACAAGGGTTTGGAACTTCTATGAACAAGCCTGTCCAAGCACCTAAGTCAGTTTGATAAGTTCCTTGTTCTCTTCAGGTAGAGCATGGATGATGAGCTGAACTTACCCAATGAGTAGCACTTAATATATTATTTTATTTTTGTAAGCCTCAGACAGACAAACCAGGCTGAACAGAGTTAGATAGTTAAGCAGACTGAAGACAGCAAAAGACAGAGGTAATTGGTAAAATGCTCACAAAACCTGGTACCTACAAGTCCTTGAATGTTTTGGCTTATTTAAGTTTTCTGAACCCCCAATAGCACTTGTAATTACTTATTGGATTTTAACTCCAATAATGATTGGTAGGTCAGCCCTAGGCTCAAGTGTAGTTGACCTGGAGAACTTTAAATAAGTGTGAGCTTTGTTTGCCTAGTTTATTTTCCCAAATTCAGCTCTTCCATTGTAATTGTGTGAAAATAGGAGAAATGTTATCAGCTTTTAGCTTCTGTGCCCGGTGTGACACTACGATGACACTCAACTGTAGCTTGGACACTAAACTAAACCACTTGGGATGTTTTTTGATTCCCTGGAATATTCAACTACTACCATAAAAGTGATGAAATGTCATGTCTTCTCGTCAGGTACCGGCCACAACTGAAAAATACTGCAAGCTACTTCATCCCTACCTTCTCTCTCTCACACACACACACACACAGCCTGAAAATATTTTATTACAGTTCTCTATGATTTTTCAGGCCTCTGGCTCATTTCTTGTACTGTAGTAAAAATGCTGATAGAGGCTGTGGCACAGCAGCTCTAGTGCCATTTTTGGGTTTTTAGTTTATCTGATATACTGTAATCTGGCTTCAGATACTGTCACCACATTGAATCAAGCCTTGGAAAGATGTACAATGATATTTTATTGCAGGCTAACTCTGGTACTCTGTCATTCCTCATTATTAATACTTCATTGTTTGTGCTTTTGACAACTAGCTGGCTATCTGATCCTAGCAAAATCAATTCCAACGTATTCCTGCTCATTTTATAAAATACATTTCCATTTCATCTAATCTAACACAAGCATGTTAGCATGTCTCATGGAGTTTTGTTTTGGGGCCTAATTCTCCACAGAGGCTCCATTTTTCTATTCACTTTTGCGTTCTGTTGTTAAGGGCTGGCTTACTATTGAATTGCTGAAAACATTGTGGTATCTTTCATTGCATATTCATCCTTCTCTGGAAATCTTGGTGTGGGTCAATTGTCACAGGGAAACAGAGCTGAATTGTGGGCAATTTTTTTTTTATTTTCATATATCCAGAACTGAATATTTGATAATCTGAGATCCTCAGAGTAGGGACTTACTATATATTTGTATTGCAGCTAGCACTACAGGGCCTTGGTTTTGAGTGAAGCCTCAGAGCCGTACTGTCAGAAAACTCTGATTAGTATTAATAATAAATTAGATCCCATTTTTGTATTTACTGTTTGACTGGGCTTTTCATAATGTCATCACAACACGTTGAAACTGTGGGAGATATTTTTAATTCAGCACTTTCCTTCCATAAGATGCTGTCAAGATTAGTAGGTCTAAAACAGTGGCACCCTTTTGAAGACACTATCTTCATAAATCTCCCTCTTTCCCTGCTTCATACTGGGCCGGCTTCAGACCCCAGCGCACCAAGCGCGCGCTTGGGGTGGCATTTTGCCGGCAGGGCGGCAGGCGGCTCCGGCGGACCTTCCGCAGTCATGCCTGCGGGAGGTCCACCGGAGCCGCGGGACCAGCGAACCTCCCGCAGGCATGACTGCGGAGGGTGCACTGGTCCTGCGGCTCCAGTCGATGCATCCGACGAAGTGGGTATTCACCCACGAAAGCTCATGCTCCAAAACTTCTGTTAGTCTATAAGGTGCCACAGGACTCTTTGCTGCTTTTACATTTGTTTTGTATTTTACTAAGTCCTACCAGAACTGGGTCTTGCATGAGTTTTGGAAAGGCAGGTGTCAGGCTTGTGGAGGGCTGATATCTGAATTATTCATATTGAGATCTAAAAGTTGGCCTAGGAATCCAAAACATATATCGACACAGACCTATGCAATATCATTGTTATAACACATTTTGAAATAAATACATGTTAAAAGGAAAGTCTTTTTAAGGTTGACATGGTAAATGAGTTGATGCACTAAAACACTTTCTATGTATCAAACCAAAACATATTTAATAAAACTGTGAAGCCCCCTTAAATGAAGTCCTGTATAGAGAGGTCAACATTTTAAAACTTGCATCACTAAAGTTAAGCATATAAATCCATATCTAGGCCTACTGAATAATAATGGCCCAATTTACAGAAGTGCTATACATCCACACCACCCATTTACTTCAGTGGCAGTCAGCATCTCTGAAAACTCGACATTTAAGCATTCACTTAAATGTGAATTTGCAGGCCTAACTTTAGGCAGCCAGGCTTGACAATTTTGGCCAGAATACAATTTTAGCACAAGACTATCCAATTAGCATAAGCAATGATCAGTATGGGGAAAGAGCTAGATGGAAATAATCTGGAAGCTGGGACCTTCTAGATGGCACCAATGTCAAGGTAAATCATTTTTTTGGGCTACTAACCTTGGCAATCATTGAATGAGCACATTAGATACTGCCATTCATGCATCTGTAATTTCAAGACCCATTATTGCAGTTCTCTGTTTTAAGTCTGTTTGTTTTAAGTATCAATTGCTTACACCGGTGCAATTGTTCCAGCTGTAGCAAAATGACTGCAGGTTGGGTACATTTCCTGCTCAAGATGTCCTAGCATCTCTCTATAGCATTGGTATCCTTGCATCAGCTATCTTTGCATCCATATTAAGTATATGATAACAGACAATAAGGTTCATGATGTGGGACTTCATCCAATTAGATTGAGGCCAAACTCACCAATGACCCAAGTTTTAAAAATCAAAATGTGTAACTGAATTCTCTGTAGATCCAACCTAATTATTTTCTCATTTTTTGCTGCTGGTGCATCCATTCATTTCTTCAGCAACACTTTCTTTGCAAATTGAAAATAAGGCTTATTTTTTACCAGGTTCATATTGAATGAGCTACTCCTTAATAAAAAAAAATGCTATGAACTGTTTTGAGATGATTCTTATTAAAACTCCTAGGCAAGTTTATTTTGTATTGTATTGCCTAGAAATAGAACGATAGTAATTGATTTCTATTTGTTAACTTGTTATATAATCAATGGGATAAACTCATTCTCATGTTATCAATGGATGTTGCATTTTAGGATTTCACACTATTACTTTTCCTTACACTTTACTTTCTGTTTCCTGGCCACATTATCTTACCTGAAAGGCTGACATTTTATTTCCTAAGGAACTAACACACAGTACAGTGGCAGCATGCATAAACTTCTGCAATGTCACAGTATACCAAGGTCTTGCTTTCACTATATTATGGGAACTAAAACTTGGTTGCCGTTATTCCCTATAAAAACTATGGCTGCTGGATACAGCTGGTGGTCACTAAACACTATACACTTCATTATGCCCTTCCTGAAATATATTCTCCATGCATCTCATCAGTGTGTCTGAAAAGATATTGGTCCTTATTCTCCTCACTTCTGTCTGTGTAATTTCATTCACAGACCCTGAGGAGCTGTCAAAGGATGAATGGGGCCATATGGAAACCAGACAAACACTCAGCTTTACTTGTCATTATGGTTAAGAGTAGATTTTCTTCAGTAAAAAAACCCAAGCTTTTATCACACCAAGTCTTTTCCATTTTCCATCTGCTGGCTGTTCTTGGGTGTGGTCATCATAAATGAGTAAGAATTATTTTGAGTTTTCAAAATAATACTGGTACTAAATATATTTCAAAATTATCCTATTTTTATTGATTGTACTTTAAGGTAACAACCACAAGTCCTCAGTTTACACTAATTTTGCATGGCTGGCAGTTAGCAAGTTCACAAATGTGTGTCTGACTTGCACCTAGACTATAGTTTGTACAGTAGTTCTCAAGTTCAATATCAGGAGAAAATAGAAAGGCCTTCCTAGGCTCTCCACCCATAAAGGGGAATATGGCCAGTATAATCTTAACACATTTTAGATATTCTGACTGAGGGTTTATGTGGTCATGAAATTATGATTATATTCTAACATAAAATCAAACTAGATGAGAAGACAATGACAAATTTCTATTAAATGAAAATCTTCTTGTTCAATTTAGCTATTTATTTTAATAATTTTTAAATGAAATCTGAGTAAAAATTAACAATTGTCATGCTAAATAGCAAGATAAAATAAAAGTCTCTTTGCTACAGCTGACAATAAAAGGGATGCTATCTGAAAATGTACAATGAGCAAAGAAACAAAACAGATTCTTTCCATGCTGTTATAGAATCATGGACTTAGAGACAGACTTATTAGGTCATCTACTTTCCAGTCAAACCAGGTTTGTTTTCTATTGTAAAATTGCGTGATTTTTGTAAGCATAGTTTTGAATGTCCCAAGCAATGGTGCATCGACTATTTTTTGCGGGGAGGGAGAAACTATTCTAGACATGAAAAGAGCTTAGGTTATGTGATTTAAAATTGAAGGGTTATATTTATTTGTAGATAAAAGTTGCAGTCAGAAAGTGGACATTGGTTCTACCTACTGTAGTGTGATAGGTAAAAGATATTCCACACATTTAGTGAAAAATCCAACAAATAAAGTTTCCAGTACACCTCTACCTCGATATATTGTGACCCGATATAACACGAATTCGGATATAATGCGGTAAAGCAGTGCTCCGGGGGGCGGGGGGCTGCGCACTCCGGTGGATCAAAGCAAGCTCAATATAACACAGTAAGATTTTTTTGGCTCCCAAGGACAGCGTTATATCGAGGTAGAGGTGTACCACCATCCAATCCATGCACTAGAAAGAAAAATGAGAGTTTCCTATAAGAAACCATACATTTTCTCTCATGATGCCAATGTTCTGATAAAAACAATAATGCTGCAGATATAGAGGGTAAAAACAGTTCATTTGTAAAGTTTGTCCCAGTTGGTCATGTTCAGGTGTCTAAAAATTAGAAAGCCTTGTTGCCAAAAATATATCCTAGTGAATTATTATAAGCATACAAAGAATCCAGTAGATAGACATCACCCACAATTCTTAAGAGCCATATGCATATTGTTGCTAGATAAAAGTTTATAAAGCAAAAACAGAAATCTTTACTAAAAATGACCCACGAAAGTTTAAAAATTCATACTTTTAATTGGGATGTGTGTACTGTCTGGCCAACTTTTACACAAAACTAGTGATTTTTAAGCGCCTCAATGTTTGGGTCCCTAACCTGAGATAACTCATTCTCTGTCCAGGCTCTTGAGGATATCTGCACTTACTGAAAAACAGGCCCCTTTGAAGGTGTCTCAAATTGGACCCGCCCCCCCAAATGGTGGCATCTAAAATCACTAACCACTTTTCAAAATATCATTAATGTAGCTGACTGTTTTCATATAAATCATGCAGAACTGAGACTATATAGCACTCTTCAGAATATAGTTTCTAAAAGAACAAAATATGAACTAGAACATTGGATGGGATGCCCTTAGATACACAGCTTTAAAAATAATTAGTGCCCCAAGAATAAGATGTTATTTGTCCAAGAACTTGGAACATTGAGATTTTTCTTTTGAAAAGGAATAGGAACACCATCTGCAAACTATTTGTTTGAGTTTCAGTGCTTAATTTGTGTGAGGACTTGCTGGACTCAGCACCAGCAACTCTAGGCTTGGCAGTTCATAACCCCTGCACCTCCGGACTTGCCAAATCAATTATGAAAGTAAATCATTCTTGAGCCCCGGCATCCCTTTCATTACAAATTAAGCACTGTTGAGTTCCAAACTCTGGCAAGGAAGCTCCTCTAAGGTTTTACCTCCGTGCTCTTTGTCTCCTTAGCTTGTCCCTAAATGGCAAGCCAGATGTGTGCCAATTAAATTTGCCAAAAAAAAAAAGTGTGAACATAAATAAATGCATAGGAAATTCCACCATCAAGCCAACAGGAAATTTCAAAATGCTGAATCCAGTAGAAATGATCAGAACAAAATAAAGTACCGTTTGGAACATCATTTCCTCCTGATCTTGATCCTGAAGACATTTTCATTTTTAGTGTGTGTATACTTATGACTGAGGCTAACTTGAGGCCAGTGCAGCACATCAGTGAGAGTGTCTGATAGAGAAAGGAGGAGGGCAGTGCAGTTTGAGCACACAATGTTTTGAAAACAGCATGTCGAAGTATCCTTTAAAAACAAGTTGGGGCAGCTGAAAGTACAGGAGAAACTGGGAAAGGGGACTGGGTGTATAAGTGTCTGAAAGGACAGGGACGAGTCGGCAATACAAATTGTGTACAAACTTTTTTTGCACTGCACCTCACCTTTCTGACAAAGGTCACCAGACCGTTAATACCAAATATAAGGTGATCATACAGCCAACAAATCTCACAGTCACCATTAATTGAGTGATCCCACTGCCACTAAAGTCTCTGGCAAAACTCCCTTCAGATGGAAGTAGGATCAGGCCCTACTTCTTGATTTCATGTGTAGCTTTTGTCAGCTCCTGCTCAGCCTCAAGTGCTTGATTCTATTTCTCCACCGAACTGGTTGAAGCTTCCTTCAAACACACCAGGTGGGTAAACTTGGAGAACTCTGTGTGGTTTTAAAGCAAAGCTTCCTCACCAAGCAGGTTTCCACCATCCCCAAGCCTGTCCAGCTTTGACGCTGTTCTTCCTCATCTAAACCGACCCTGGCAGCTCTTCAGCACTAAGGCCAGGATTATTGACTGAAATCTTTCTGTTAGGTGTCCTCTTAGTCACAAGGTCTTGATGACTATTTATTTGCTAAGGGACATCTCTTACACCTGACAGTATTAACACACGCTTTAGATATATAAAAAGTGAAATGTGATTTTAGCACTGATGTGGGAACTGGAGTTAGTCTCATCAGCAATGAGTTAAAATGTCCTAGAAACTGTAAATATACTGTTTATTTATATCTTAATCATTATGCAACTTGACTTGAATGAAGTCCAAGAGCTACTATAAATATGGACAGTACATACATAGGCTATAAACATAGCTTTATGCACCCATGCATTTAAATATTGCTATAAATCAATAAAATATATTGATTGGATTATGTATAAACATGCAGCATACTCACATTTATAAATACACACATTTCTAAACACAGTATTGTATATAAATCGATATAAAATTACAGTATGCTGCATACTATACTGGTGCGGGTATATTTAATAGTTTAACTACTTTGATAAGGAAGATCTTTAAGTCACTAGGTACATGGGCAAAGTACAATAATATATATCTTTTGAGAGATGTAAGGTTTTATTTCATCAGGTCCCCACCAGCAGTATAGTGCACCAGAAACAAGAGGTGAGCATTTATCTTTATATTTCATCAAAGGCAGGAAGTAGAATACTACAGAATGTTATTCTTCCTCTAAGAGCTTTGAAGGAATAAAAATAGAAGGCACAATTTTTCGTGTGTATGCTACATGAGAATCATTGAACCTCATCCACAACAGGGGAATCATATTTATGAAAAACTGAACCTACCAGGCATCCTGTCTAAAAACAGTTCTGTGCATGGAAACAGCATCGCTTTACAGCTCCCCGAGAAGCATTTCTGCATGTTGCACTTTTGCATGTGTATTAAAGGAGAAAGCTCCCAGCTACCTTACTTATAAATAATATCTTAAGTCAGATCTGGGCACTCTAAGTCCACTTGGAGCCATATGGCAGTTTCCATCTTCTTTGCAACTAATATCAGCGTAAGAAGCAGTGGTGATTCATTCTTAAGAAAGACTCCACAGTAGATGAGAAATGCCCCTCCGCTTACCTTATTCAAACACACCACGTTCAGCATAAACACGGGCTGGAGAACCACAAAAGGCTCAGGGATTCCCTCTTTCTTCCAGGGGCTGGTCTCCGATTTCCTTTGCAAGTGATCTGTTGACAACCCCGCGGAGAGAGGAGAGGTTTGTTTTGGTGGCTTCTTTTCTGATGCTGATTTTTGCTCTGTATTCCTGACTCCTCCAAATCACCATCCCCCCCGGGGCGGAGGGGGCTGAGGGAGGACAAAAAATGGGAAAGCCATCCTCCAAAAATCAGTGCAGCGAGCGGCTAGGATTGCAGGCTGAGAAAAAAAGGAAAAGCTCCTCTCGCCCCAGTGTAATCTCCCTCCGGTTGCATGTGATGTGGTGGCTGCTGCTGGTGGTGGGTGTTGGTGTGTGTCTGCGGATGTGTGCGCTGTGTAAAGGGAACAGCAGCGGGCCGGGAGCTCGGCACAGCATGGAGTGAGCTGTGGAGACAATCAGAGGCACACGCAGGCACACGGTGTGTGCACACACACGGACTGCACACTTGAGGAGCTCCATTCCCCTTAGCCAGGGTGTACACCCGTGCACACCCTCTCTGCTCCTAGCTAGGGTGCAGGCATACACACACCCAGAGAAGAAACGCGCGCGCACACAGCCTTCTCCCAGCCATAACACATGGACACAGCCTCACTCACTCCACTTCGCCTGGGTGGGCACACTTGTATAGAGCTCCCTCCTTCAACCAAGGGACACATACACCCACATGCACACACCCTCCCGCCAGGCAGCCAGGGTGTACACACACGCCTTCCTCCTCCCGGTCAGGGTGTGTACACACACCCCTGCAAACACACGCTAGCATTCCCTCTCTACACACACATTCCTCTTCCCAGTGAGGTAACACATTCACACACTAACAAATTCAGAGACTAACAAGCTCTATTGGCATGACAACCTAAACAAGGTGTCGCTAACATGTGGAAACCTTAAGTGTCTATGAGACGGTGCAACACAGTGTGCCTCTGCCCACAGGAAGTCTCATCCCTTGTGCCCTTTGCCATTATTGGCAAGTTTTGATTGTGTTAGAGAGGCTATTATTTTTGCTGCCTCTTTCCTCCCCCCTCGGCTTATGGAGTTTTTTTGTATTGCCTTATAACGAAGTCTTGTTCCTGATCATTTGAGGAAATCTCTGGGAAGCTCCCTTATATTTTGGATATTGGAGTAGAAAGTGAGTCTCCATTTCAATCTCCCCTCTCTCACCTTGGTTGTATAAAAGTTCCTCTGGAGGTTTGCCCTGTACTTCCTGTTTTCCACTTGCCATCTCCGAGTCTGTGAGGGGTAAGAGTCTGCCCTGGTTTTGCACATTTCACTGTAATTTGCTACTATGAAGGTTCGCTGAAGGGATCTGTAGAAGTCTAGCATGTTGCTATTTTTGATCTGTTGTTCCTCAAGCTTATGTGTTTTGCACTAGTGTCTTGAACATACTCAGTTTAGGGTGATATGGTTAGTGATTTTGAAGCCTGCAAATGTTATATAGAACTGGATTATGTTTTCAGCTGCTTTTAATGTTTGGTTCTTTGCTCTTTTTCAGTAGAGGGAATACCTCACGCACAACACACATGCTGTAAGGGTGCGTCTACATAGGGAAACTGAGCAGCATAGCTATAGCAAATAATTTCACCACTATAGTTATGCCAAAGTAACTCCCCTGTATGGACACTATTCCAGAAATAACAGTGACTTTGTTCCACTCAAGGCAGAGTAGTAATTACAATAAAGTTAACTTTTATTCTGGAGAGTAATTATTCTAGAATAGCATCCAATGGAGGGAATTAAGCTGTCATGGTATATATAGTTATTCCATGATAGTTATCCTGGTCAATTTCTCCAAGTAGACAAGACCTTTCCTTCACTTGTTTCCTTTGCCTAGTCAGGACTTTTGCAGGCACATACACCTTCCTCTGCTCTGCCACAAATGGGGGCTGGAAGTCAAAGAATTCCTCCTTTCCCACTGGGGAACCTTCATCTGCTGAGCAGAGGAAAAAAAGCAAGATGTCTCCCACCAACCTGGGGTCCACCATCATCCAAACCCAGGGGTGAGGGAAGGTACCACATGAGGCTTTCATCAACTGGGGAGGAATAGAGGAGACATCCAATCTTTCTGCTGCAGAATACCTTCTCTCCCATTCCACCTATGACTCTTCAGAGCCACCTCTCATCCAAAGAGTACTTATTAAGTCTTTCCCCCTCACCTCCATAATCCCTGGATGGTGCCCAACTAGCCCACTTCTCCTGTGCTCTTTGGGGGATTGTTGCAGGACAAGTACACACTGTCCCACTCTTGGTCAGGCCAAAGGTATTGCAGCCCCACAGCTAAGTCCACTTGATCACTCTTATCCTCGGGACAGCCTTATCTAGTGGCCAGAGTCAATATAGATGCCCTCTCTCTCAGGTCTGTGTGGCCTAGAGGTCTGTTGGGGGGAGTAAACCACCACCCAGAACTGGGTGGAGGCTATTGTAGGGGGACCAAGGTCCTCCTGACTCCACTAGATCCCAGCCCAGTGTCCTGTCAGTGTCAAGTACACTTGCCACTGGGTATCCAACTGGATCAGTATACAGTCCCCCAGGTTATTTCCTATCCTGTCTCCCAATGCAGTGGTCTGGGCAACTCCAGGGTCTCCAGGTTCCTCAGCCTGTGTAGCTCCTGGTGGCTCCAACCTCTTTTGGGTGTCTTCAGTTAGCCAGGTATCTGCCTGAGCCTCCGGGCTTCTGCAGCTCCCAGGCTGGAGTTGGCAATATGCATCCCCGCTCCTCAGCAGTCAGCACTGACTGAGCTGGGCTGCTCCCTTTTATACTGATGCTCCAGTTGGAGCATGCCCAGCAGAGGTGAGGGGTGTGGCTTCCTCATCCCACAGTGTGGCGAGTACACCCTGTCACAAGGATGCTTCCCAAACCCTTGTTGGGGGGTGGGTGAAAGAGACAGGAGGGATGGCAAGCACATGTTTCCAGAGATATGGACCAAGAAGGCCAAGACTCCCCGAGGGCCCTGCTGCTGCATAGTAATGCTGTAGAGGAGCAGACTCACCCCTGTGGTATCTCCTACTGGTCTGTTCTGGGAATTAGCTTGTTCCAGCTTCGAAGCGCCCTTTGCAGGCCAGTGATCCATCTGTCCTCTGTCCCCTGTGTCTCTCCCTGGACCCATTGCCCTTTTACCTGGGGTGCTGCCCCCTGGCAGTAACCCCTCAGTCTTAGGGTCTCTCCTCCCGAGGGAACCCACCCACTATTCCCACCTCACCTCAGTATAAGGCAACTACCAGTCATCATCTAGCCCCATGCCCTGGGGCAGACTGTAGTATCAGCCTACTCATCACTGGCAAGGAGGGTTTGGACCTGCTGCCTTGGCCTACCCCTGAGCTGCCCTCTGCAACCCCCAGTACCTATTAGCCCAATACTAGGCCACAGCCTGGGGCTTTCCAGGCTGGAGCTCCCCAACTACTCTGCCTTTCCCCAGCCCTGCTCCATTCAGGTACCCTGCCTCTAGCTCCCTGCAGCCAGACCCTTCTCCCTCTACAGGCAGAGGGAGACTCCTGCCTGCCCCTGGCTTCTCTGCCTTTATAGGGCCAGTTGAGTCTGCTTGGGGCATGGCCTCAGCTGCAGCCACTTCCCCCAATCAGCCCAGCCTAAAAGCTGCTTTCTCCAGCCACAGCCCCCTCCCAGGGCTGTTTTAAGCCCTTCAGGGCAGGAGCGGGGTAACCACCTCGCTACAAATGCCAGAACCCAAGAAGCAGCAGCAGGGAACATTCAAAATCAGGGTCCAGCTACCATAGGGCAACATCACCTTCTGTGCTGGTGAGGAGAAGCGGGCCATACCTTTGCCTCCTCCCTAAGAAATAAGATGGAGGAGAAGGCATGCACCCATCCCTGAAGAGTGCAGGAAAACAAGAGAGAACAGGAAATTGCCCCTTGAAGTCTTTGTGGAGTGGGGGGGGACGACAAGAGCCTGTCCGCTTCCCTCCAAAACTACAAAAGGTGGCCAGCTATTATGAGGAGAGGGAGATCAGCTCCCTAGGTGGCTTCCACCTCAACCCCCCATCTCCTCACAGTTCCTTCACCTAGGAAGACAAGAATGGAAATAGCTTAGCTAGCTCTTCTCCCCTGCTTGCAATTGATAACAGAGTCATCTGTTATCATTCTCCTTCCCACATCTGAGATACATTCACTATAGATGCTGTAGAACAGTTTTCCTCCATGTCCTCATACACAGAAACAGCCTCTAGCGCCTCAGCTCAGGGCAAGCGTTCAGTTGCCTCACATACACCTTTTGCCTACCCCAGGTCTGGATTAGGTACCAGCTGGCACAGAGTTTTTTTCTCCCTAGGATGACTTTCCACTCCCATCAGGATCTTCTGTTTCTTTTTTATTGGCTTCCCCCACTGAGGTGGCACAGCTGTCACTTCCTCCCCCCAGGAGCAGAATGAGTCACAGCTGCCAGCTCTTCCCGCCAAGTGGGGCAGCTCAAGTATTCTTTGAGTGCAAGTCTCTCTGGGGAAGAGACTGGGTGATATAGAGACAGGGCCCTGCCACGAGTTCTTAAAAACTGTTTGGTACAGGTGCCATAGCTTGGTGCACAATTGCACCCAGGCCCAATGGCTGTTGCTGCCTCTTCCTCCCTAGCTCTGTAAGTGGAGGCTTACAAGACTAGGCATAATGAAAAACAATAATAGATACGAGAAAGAGCCCATTTAGAAAGGACAAATCATGGGCGAGATGCCTTTGTTAAATGAACCACAACCTGGGCTTTTTTGGCTGTAAAAATGAAATTGATTCCTTGCTCCTTTCTTCTCCTCCAAGGGACTGAAGATTTTGCTCTGGACAGAGCTGAATGAACAAGTAGAAATTGCTGCCAGGGCAGAGATTTTGTGCATACATTAGAGAGCACCAATATAAACCCCCTTTGAACTGAGCGGACACATATCAATAAAATATCAAAAGAATCTCAGTTGCACAAGCTGACTTATTTCAGATTTTGACATTGCCTTGTGTATGAAATTCTAGCAGCTTGTTTTTCTCAGGCAGGCAGAATGCTGCTTGGAGCTCCCCGGTGCACAGGATTCTGTAAGGCTGGAATATAGTGTGCTCCTCTCTGCATCCCCGTTGGACTATTTAATTATTTGTACAAAGTGGCATAGATTCAACAAGAGAGTTTAAGGGAGCCCAGCATCAAGATATCCAGAACCCAATGGCTTGAGCACTCACCTGAGAGGTGGGAAAGCCCTGTTCAAATCCCTTCATCTCATCAGGCAGAAGAGGTATTGAAGTGGAGGCTCTTATGTCCTGGGTGAGTTCCCTAACCACTGGGCTAAAGGTTATAAGGGAAGCCTCTCCCTGCTGTTTTGTGTGGAGTTGGATGTGCACCAGTGCTGTTCTTGCAAGAAACAACTTAGGTGCCTGATTCCAAGAGAGCGTTCCTGGCTGTGGATCCCATCCCAACCAGAGACAGGCACCTCCGTCCATCCCCAGTTTAGGGCATGTTCTACGTTGCAAACATTTGCCAGTTCAAGTTACACCAGCATAAAGCCACCACAGTTACTGTATTACTTGTGCACATGCATACTTGGCTTCTTGCAACGGTGTTGTATGTACTCACCAGGAGTTCATGTTTTCATAGAATCATAGAATAGCAGGGTTGGAAGGGACCTCAGGAGGTCATCTAGTCCAACCCTCTTCTCAAAGCAGGACCAATCCTCAGACAGATCTTTACCCCAGTTCCCTAAATGGCCCCCTCAAGGACTGAACTCACAACCTTGGGTTTAGCAGGCCAATGCTCAAACCACTTAACTATCCCCTCACTGTGCAGTGCATCATGGGTAGGAATCACAGGGTGCAACTCGCCACCATTCAGCACACTGTCTTTTGGGAAGCTTTGACAATGGCTGATGCGGCAGAAACAAGTTGTGCAAGGTTGACTGGAACTGCAGGGTCAAGTTCCCATCATCCAACTTTCTCCACCCCAGAATGCCAGCTCTATCCCATATTTTTTGCACCTATTTTGAAAATCCTATGAAGCTGCATGGGATTTGTCACTGTCCGCTATCTCTGACAGAAGCATGGAGCTTGCCCAGCTGTGCACTACTGTCATGAGCATTGCAAGCACCGGACACATAATCCCAGGTATTTGCAGAGCTGCAAGAAGAGCCACTGGGAACATGACCATTTCCTAGAGGGCAGATTGCTGTGGAACATAGCTAGAGTCAATTCAAGATAGTTGGTGGAGTTTCTAGTGAGCTGCACATGGTGGGGCTTCACTTCTGGGCCTGAGAAACTAGCACTGACTGGTGGGATTGCATCATAATGCAGGTTTGGGATGATAAGCAGTGGCTGCAGAACTTTCAGATGCACAAGGCCACATCCTGGATCTGTGTGCCGAGCTCATTCCCACTGCACAGAGATGCCAGAATGAGAGCTGCACTTACAGTGGAGAAGTGAGTGCTGATAGCACTGTGGAAACTTGCAACACCAAATTGCTATCAGTCAGTGGGAAATCTTTTTGGAGTTGGAAAATCCACTGTGGGGGCCCATTGTCATGCAAGTGTGCAGGGCCATCCATCATCTCCTGCTATTCAGGACTGTGATTCTTGCCAATGTGCATGACATAGTGGATGGGTCTGCAGCAATGGCATTTGCAAACTGCTGTGGAGCAATAGATGACATGAACATCCATATTTTGGCACCAGACCGCCTTGCCACAGAGTATACCGACAGAAAGAACTACTTTTCTATGGTTATTCAAGCATTGATGGATCCCCAGGGATGCCACATCAACATCAGTGTTGGCTAATCAAAGGAGGTGCATGACACTTGCAACTTTAAGAACATAGAACTGTTCAGAAAGCTACAAGCAGGGATTTTCTTTCTTACCTGGCAGATTACCATTGGTGATGTTGAAATACTGGGAGATTCTGGGAGACCCACCTAGCTCTTGCTCCCTTGGCTCAAGAAAGCATACCCTGGTCACCTCAACAGCACCAAGGAAAGATTTATCTACCAGCTCAGCAGGTGTAGAATGACAGTTGAACGTGCTTTTAGTAGATTGAGGAGTGCTGGCATTGTTTACTCACTAGATTGGATCTCAGTGAGAAAAACATGCCAGTGGTTATAGCTACCTCTGTGTCCTACATAATATCTGTGAAGCAAAGGGGAAGAAGTTGTCGCTGGGGTGGAGGGCAGAGGTGGAGCAGCTGTCTGCTGATTTTGAACAGCCAGACACAAGGGCTATCAGTAGAGCTCAGTGTGGAGCTATACAGCTTAGGGAGGCTTCGAAGGAGCACTTTAAGAGCAAGCTACAGTAATGTGTTGTGTTGTACTGTGCTCTACTTGGCCCTGCAGTTTGGGGGCTTGTTTGGAATTGTGTGGTATTTGGTGCACATCTATGAATATAACACTGACAATGCACATATTAATTCTGTGGTGCTTACTGTACATTTTATTATTATTACAAGTGTGTTTGTCTCTGATCCTATGAGTTGTGTCACAGTGTACGATAACAAGCAAGTGAGGGCTTTCACTATCCAAACAGTAGTTTTATTGTGTAAAATCATAGAAATGTAGGACTGGAAGGGACCTTGATAGGTCATTTAGTCCAATCCCTTGCACTGAGACAGGACTAAGTATTATCTAAGCCATCCATGACAGGAGTTTGTCTAACCTGTTCTTAAGAACCTCCAATGATGGAGATTCCGCAACCTCCTTAGCTAATTTGTTCCAGTGCTTAACTACCCTGACAGTTAGGAAGTTTTTGCTAATGTCTAACCCAAATCTCCTTTGCTGCAGTTTAAGCCTATTACTTCTTGTCCTGTCCTCAGTGATTAAGGAGAACAAGTTATCACCCTCCTCTTTATAATGACCCTTTATGTCAGGGGTGAGGAACCTTTTTTCTATCAGGGGCCATCAATCCACAGAAAAAATCAGTCAGGGGCCACAAACAGCTCCACGGCATGGGGTGGGGCAGAGGCTTGGAACTCCCCCCCCCCCAGCAGGGTGAGCCAGTGCTCACGGCTACAGCCCTGGGGGAGGGGGGAGGACGCGGAAGCTCAGGGCCTCCCCATGCCACTGGGGTGGGGCTAGAAATGAGGAGTTCAGGGTGTGGGAAGGGGCTCCAGGCTGGGACAAGAGGTTGGGGTGTGAGAGGGGTTGAGGGCTCTGGCTCGGGGTGTGAGCTTTGGGGTGGGGCTGGGGATGAAGGATTTGGGGTACAGGAGGGGAGTCTGGGCTGGTGCCAAGGGGGTTGGACTGTGGGAGTGGGCTCAGGGTTGGGGCAGGGGAATGGGGTACAGGAGGGGGTGTGGCTCCAGCTGGGGGTGTGGGCTCTGGGATGGGGCCAGGATAGGGGGTTGGGGTGTGGGAGGAAGTTTGGGGTGCGGGCTCAGGGTGGGAGTTTGGGTGCGGAAGAGGGCTCGGGGCTGGGGCAGGAGGTTGGGGTGTGGGTGGGGGTGTGGGGTCTGGGAGGGAGTTAGGGTATGGAAGGGGGCTCAGGGAGTTGGGGTGCAGGTGGGGGTTCCAACCTGGGGCAGAGGGTTAGGGTGTGGGAGGGGGTTCAGCACTTCCCCCAGGTGGTTCCTAGTCAGTGGTGCTGCTCTGCTCCTGGAAATAGACAGCATGTCTGGCCCCTAGACGGAGGGGCCAGGGGACTCTGTGCAGTGTAATTCCCAGCCAATGGGAGCTGCGGAGCTGGCACTGATCGCCCCTACGCTTAGGGACATGCCGGCGAGCCGGCACTCACGGCTCCACTCCTGCTAATACATCCCAGAATGATGTTCACCTTTTTTTGCAACAGTATTACACAGTTGACTCATCATTAGTTTGTGATCCACTATAACCTGCAGATCCTTTCTGCAGTATTTCTTCCTAGGCAGTCATTTCCCATTTTGAATTTGTACAATTGATTACTCCTTCCTAAGTGTCATACTTTTCATTTGTCCTTATTGAATTTCATCCTATTTAATTCAGACCATTTCTCCAGTTTGTCAAGATTATTTTGAATTCTAATTCTGATTTCTAAAGTGTTTGCAACCCCTGTGAGACAGTATCCAAAGCATTACTAAAGTCAATATATATCACATCTACTGCTTCTCCCCTTTCCAGAAGGCTTATTATCCTGTTAAAGAAAGATACTAGATTGGTTTGACATGATTGGTTCTTGACAAATCCATGTTGGCTGTTACTTATTACCTTGTTTTCTTGTAGGTTCTTACAAATTCATTGTCTAATTATTCGCTCCATTATCTTTCCAGATACTGAAGTTAAGCTAATTGGTCTATAATTCCCTGGGTTGTCCTTATTCCCCTTTTTATATATATGTATTATATTTGCCCTTTTCTAGTCCTCCGTTATCTCTCCCATTTTTCACGAATTCTCAGAGATAATCGCTAATGGCTTAGAGATCTCTTCAGCCATTTCCTTGAATATTCTAGGATGTAGTTCATCAGGACTTGCTGACTTGAAACCATCTAACTTGTCTATGTAATTCTTAACTTGTTCTTTTCCTATTTTAGACTCAGATCCTATGCCAGTTACATGGATGTTCTCTATCTTAGTCATCCAATCACTGCTAAATTTTTGGTGAAAACGGAAACAAAAAAAGACATTTAACACCTGGGACACTGATGTATTTTCTGCTCTTGTCTTTCTTTCCTCATTGAGTAATGAGCCTATCCTGTCCTGGTGTGACTGAGTGCCTGGGATGGATCACACTGAGAATGCCACACTCAGGGCAGACTGCAAGAAACAGCAGACAATTCCCAAAAATGGGTGGTTTATGTATAATTAGATTCACCAAACCAGTAGCAAAAGAGCTTCTGTGGCACCACACTGGTTAACAAGAAGCCAAAAAAAATGTTAAAAATCACTTAGAAAAGTTAGATGCCTGCAAGTCACCAGGGCCTGATGAAATGCATCCTAGAATATTCAAGGAGCTAATAGAGGAGGTATCTGAGCCTCTAGCTATTATCTTTGGAAAATCATGGGAGACAGGAGAGATTCCAGAAGACTGGAAAAGGGCAAATATAGTGCCCATCTATAAAAAGGGAAATAAAAACAACCCAGGAAACTACAGACCAGTTAGTTTAACTTCAGTGCCAGGGAAAATAATGGAGCAAGTAATTAAGGAAATCCTCTGCAAACACTTGGAAGGTGGGAAGATGATAGGGAATAGCCAGCATGGATTTGTAAAGAACAAATCATGTCAAACCAATCTGATAGCTTTATTTGATAGGCTAATGAGTCTTGTGGATAAGGAAGAAGCGGTGGATGTGGTATACCTAGACTTTAGTAAGGCATTTGATACGGTCTCGCATGGTAGTCTTATCGATAAACTAGGCAAGTACAATTTAGATGGGGTTACTATAAGGTGGATGCATAACTGGCTGGATAACCATACTCAGAGAGTAGTTATTAATGGTTCCCAATCCTGCTGGAAAGGTATAACAAGTGGGGTTCCGCAGGGGTCTGTTTTGGGACTGGCTCTGTTCAATATCTTCATCAATGACTTAGATATTGGCATAGAAAGTACGCTTATTAAGTTTGCAGATGATACCAAAGGGGGAGGGATTGCAACTGCTTTGGAGGACAGGGTCATAATTCAAAATTATCTGGACAAATTGGAGAAATGGTCTGAGGTAAACAGGATGAAGTTTAACAAAGACAAATGCAAAGTGCTCCACTTAGGAAGGAAAAATCAGTTTCACACATACAAAATGGGAAGAGACTGTCTAGGAAGGAGTACAGCAGAAAGGGATCTAGGGGTTATAGTAGACCACAAGCTAAATATGAGTCAACAGTGTCATGCTGAATCACAGGACTGGCCATTGGCTCCTTGCTGTCTGAGGCATCCTCAGGAAGAGCTATCTGGAGAGATGAATCTTCTTAATGGCCCATTAAGCTTGAATAGTCCATTCACAATGGATGGGCAAGATTGGATGTACACTATCTTGTGAGTGTCACCCTCAAAACAAACACATTTGAGATACAAATGCATAGCCAATATTCATAACATCAGACACAGTGATGATACACAGATTTAACCAGGATAATCATACTTGATAGACTGTAACTTTTCCATTGACACTTTGTATCAAGTTTAGTGCAGTTGTACAACAGTGATCGCAACAATGATATAAATGCTCATCTTCAATCATACAACATCACACCTTGGTCATCTTCTTGTTTCTCATGTATTTGTGAAATGCTTTCTTCTTACCCTTTATGTCCCTAACTAGTTTAATCTCATTTTGTGCTTTGGCCTTTCTAATATTGTCCCTACATGCTTGTGTTGTTGTCTTTTATATTCATCCTTTGTAATTTGAACTAGTTTCCACTTTTTGTATGAATCTTTTTTGAGTTTCAGGTAATTGAGTATCGCCTGGGTAAGCCAGGGTGGCTTCTTACCGTACATCCTATCTTTCCTATGCGTTAGCATAGTTTGTTTTTGTGACCTGATAATGTCTCTTTTTAAAACTGCCAACTCTCCTGAACTCTTTTTTTCTATTAGATTAGCTTCCCACTGAATCTTACAATTCTCTGAGTTTGCTAAAGTCTGCCTTCTTGAAATCCATTATCTTTATTCTGTTGTTTTCCCTCCTGCCATTCCTTAGAAACAAACTATCATTTCATGATCACTTTCACTCAAGCTGTCTTCCACTTTCAGATTCTCAACTAGTTCCTCCCTGTTTCTCAGAATCAAATCCAGAATAGCCTCACCCCTAGTTACTCTCTCCACCTTCTGTAATAAAAACTTGTCTCCAATGTATTCCAGGAACTTGCTGGATAACCTGTGCCCTGCTATATTATTTTTCCAACAAATGTCTGGGTAGCTGAATTCCTCCATTACTACCACATCCTGTGTTTGAATGTTTTTGTTAGTTGTTTAAAAAATCCTCATCCACCCCTTCTTTTTGATTAGGTGGTCTATAGTAGACCCCTACCATGTCATCAGCCTTTTTACCCCTTTTATCCTTACCCAAAGATTTTCAACTGGTCTGCCTCCCATTTCTAACTCAACCTCAGTGCAAGTGTATACATCTTTAATATACAAGGCAATACCCCCTTTCTTTTTTCCCTGCCTGTCCTTCCTGAAAAAGTTGTATCCTTCTATATCAATATTCACGTCAGGTAAATTTTCCCACCAAGTTTTTATGTTGCCAGTCATATCATAATTGTAATTATTCACTAGTATTTCTAGTTCTTCCTTTTTATTCCCCATAATTCTCCCATTAGTATGCTGCCATCTAAGATGTCTATTAGATTTCCCCTCTATATTCCCTCTTGTCTCTACTTTGTTCCTGCTATGATTGAATGAAAACACTTCAAAAAAAAATCCTGTGCAAATACAAAAAAACCTTAATAAATTCATGGAACAGAGCTTAAACAAGGGAAATGGACAGTCATGTCCAGCTGTGACTCTCACAGGTCAGCGTATGTAAAGCCATGGTTGTTCTTAATGTCCCCCTGTGTGGATTGGTAGGGATAGGGTTGATGCCCTGATGCCAGGTTGAAAGTTGAGGGAGCTGGGAGAGGTGCAATACTGGAGTTCTCCAGGGACTGCAAAAGAAGACAAGTTCAGGATAGTTGAATCTGTAGGTCCACAAGAGTCTGCAGCATCTATGTTTGCTGCAGGAGAAGGCATCTCCTTCTCTGACTCCTGGGCCTTTCTTCTGTCTGCTCTTTCCTTCTCCATACACTCTGTAATATTCATCTTCCAGGCCCTCTAGTCATGGTCTGATGCAGCACTGGCTTGCAGGATCTTGCTGAACATGTTATCCCAAGTCCTCTTCTTTCTCCTCTTTATAGGCTCAAGTGTTCCGCAAGTATGAAGGGGGAACCCCTCCACACCACAACAGCAGCAACTGCAGATAAAACACACAGAGGCATGTCATCAGTACAATCACGACAGAAAGCAAAAGTTAAGATTCAGAATTCCTTCCCTTTGGCTCCCCTGAAGTTTTAAGCAAAACATGCTTATGGACACTTCTGCTTTGGAGTGCTTGTACATGGTGCCACTCACAGCAACAGCCATGATGAGTCTGGCCCACCAAGGGTGAGAGAAATGAGAAGGGGCTTGCTCAGTTGCATGAAACTATGAATATAAAGCAATGGCACTGAATATTGGCACCATTTTCCACTGGCAGTGATAATTTTAGCAGATACACCTCTACCTCGATATAACGCTGTCCTTGCGATAAGATTTTTTGGCTCCCATTATAGGTGAAACTGTCTTATATCGAACTTGCTTTGACCCACTGGAGTGCACAGCCCTGCCCCCCGGAGCACTGCTTTGCCGCGTTATATCCAAATTGGTGTTATATCGGGTGGCGTTATAGCGAGGTAAAGGTGTATCTCATTTCTGAGGGTAACAAAGGCACAGAGAGCACAACTGGTGCTGGTTTCCTGAAGCTGCCCCAGCTTGTATTCTGTTAGCCTGTTTATTGCAATGGTGCCTGCCAAAGTTATTGCTGACTGATGTGGAGGAAGAAATAAGGCTGCCATCCTTGGAAACCTTTGGGAGAGGATTGCAGAGTATCTCCAGGAAAGTTTCAGTGAGAACTCTCAGGAGTATTCAAGGGACATCCCTGTGTACATATCCAAACCGCTTCTCATGGCCCACCTGCCTAACTCTTTTAGGGAAAAGCAGATAACAACTCTCCCTCATTTTGTTCTACTCCTACAGTTTTGTTCAATGTATAAGTCTCTTGGGGATTTGGGCCTTAGTTCTTTATCTATCAAAAGTTTGTACAGTGTTACTTTTAGCCCCTTAAACTTCTGAGCATGAGGTGATCCTTTAGATGGGCCCCATGTCTTCATGTGTTTGTAAGGCCACAGACCTGGAAGTAACATACCTTATGGCAGAACATACCTTAGTCCATATTCTTTTGCCCTAGAGTACACTCCAGGCAGTCTTCCTTCACTACCTCTTCACCAAAGTTGCAGTTTATCTCTGTCCAGGGTCCTAAATGACATTCTAAAAGCAGTCCAATTAAACTTATAGTCTGTGATCCTTGTGATCCTGATGGTGTTAGCCTATAGATCAGGTGCCCCACACATGGGCTCAATACAGGGGTAACTGGGTGAAATAATGACCTGTGATGTACAGTAGGTAAGACTGGATGATCTAATGTTTTTTTTTCTTTTTTTGGCCTTAAATGCTACAAATCTATGAAATTATGAAGAACGATGTTTCATTAAATATAATCTCTGATGAGGTAATCCCCATCTATTATGAAATGTCCATTCTGTTTTAAAGTTATTCGCTGTTATAATCAGTTGCCCTGAGTAAAAGTTCTTATTTGTTCTCCTGTTACCTTTATTCAAATATTCCTTTGAGGGAACAGACACTCAGATTGGGTGTTTCACCTACATTTACAGCATCTGTCTCTTGGCCTCCAGAGGATTGCTGTGGAAGACATCATATTTCGACTGCTAATAAACCTCCTTCCTAACATTTCCTGTTCGTGACTGAAGATGTTAGTTTAACAGACAGCTCATTGTCTGCTTTGCCTCTTAGTTAAAAGAAATGGGACTCATAATTCTTAGACTACTCTCTTAAAGTTAATTCTGCTCTGTGTCAAATATGAAATACTGACAGATTACAACTCATGTGTCACAATAATTTAAGCAAAAGCAGAGGACTTCTTGTGTGCAATTTGAGGTTGAAGGAAAAAAAATGACGTAAACTAAGAAAAAGAACTTGAAAGAGGAATGTTCAGCAGCCAATCCGAATCACCAGTTGAATGTGCATAGAGGGTATGAAGCATCCAGGGTTCAGAACTGAGGTATGCAGCAGGATTTTGAAATAGGAAAACTCTAGAGACAACTAGAGAAAGGGCCAGGTTGTGATCAGTCATTTGGAGACAAGAGGCTGCTTTACCCCTCACTGCACAAGGGCTGACCACAAATGCAGTCCCTCTAAGCAGGGACTACTCACTTCCTCCATCCTGAAGGAAGGTAGGAGGGGTGAGGAGATGATGCATGGCCCCACACTGACCTGTAGGGAATGGATGACAATCTACATCATCTCATCTCCCACAGGCACCCTGGGGAACTACAGGAGAGATTTCTTCTATAGTTCTCTTCATTTCTCCACCCAAGGGCAGAGCAGCTCCACCCCAGAAACCCCTACACTGGGCTTTGCACAGTCTAGCTTTGAGACTTTAAAGGAAACTAAGGAGACTTTTAAGAGTTGGAACAACTGTGCCTGGTTACGTGTGTATCTCTTCTGAGACTGAGATTGTATGTGTAAATCAGAGGGATCACACAATTTATAGCTTGTGTCGACTGAGCTCATTTCATGCACCGGGGTTCCTTGCATTCCCTCCCTCCTCTAGTACAAGCTCCCTGGGCCACCCTCCTGCCACTGACTCCCTGAAGCTCCCTCCAGTTGCCCCTTGCCAAGGGTTCTGTGCACTCCCATTTCACCTACCTCTCCATTCTCCCACCCCATACCATGTTCACTCTGATTCCAACTTCCTCCCATGCCCTTCATCCCACCCAATGCCAGGGGCTCTGTGTGACCTCTCTTCCTTCATAACAGGCTCTGCCAATCTCCCCCTGCCACCAGGAGCTCTGTGTGCCCCATCCCATTCCTCTCCCCCTCTATTCCTAGGTCCCCTATTCTTCCTCCATGGCTGGGGATCTGTGTGCATCCCCATTTCCCCTTCCCCCTCATTCCTGCCATTTATCCCTTCCCTCTACACTGGGGTCACCCACTTTCCCCCTGCCAAGGAGTCTGTGTGCCCCATTCCCCCTCCTCCCATTTCTACTTCCCCCTTATACCAGAGACTCTCTGTGGCCCCCTTTCCCCATTCCTGGGTGCTCCATTCTTCTCCCCGCCCTGTGGCAGGGGCTCTGTGTGTACCCCATTCCCTCATTTCTCCCCAAGCTCATCATTACCCTCCCATTACCAAGGTTACCCAATCTACCTACCACCGTAGCAGAGCCCCCCAGGCTCTCCCCATGGCTGAGGCTCTATGTGACCCCTCATTATCCCCTTCTCCCTATTTTCCTCCTCCGCCTTATGGTAGGGGCTCTGTTTGCTCCCCTAAAGAGCTGGCAGAGGCTTCATGTGTCCCCCATTTTCCCCCTTCCAGTTTTCTAATTTTCCCCCCAAATCAATAAGGTTCTGGCACTGATGCCTGATATTCTCTGAACTTTTGGAATTCTTTGGATGCAGTATTCAAAAGTTATTGCATTACACACAGACAGAGAAATTCTGTCAAGTTGAATGTAAAACCTCAAATAAGGGGAGCTTATGACATCTGCACAATATCCTGATATCTTCCAAAGTAAAAAAATTAGACTGGACATCTAATTTTATATAATTATTTTCACTTTTAACGCTTTCCCAGTTACTAAAATTAAAATGAAAAAATTAAAGTTAAAGTTTAAATGTAAAATCAAAATTTTAAATTGAAATTAAAATGAACAAATTAAAACTTCACTAAAATACACATGCACTACCAGAAAGTCCTGAACCCAGGAGAAATAAGTTGCAATAACTTCCAATTGCTTCAAGTATGAATAGTATATTCCACGTAACCGAATTCTGCTCCTAATGTGTATTATAAAAATTGCAAGTTAAAATAAGTGCAAAAATGACTTTTAATTATTTTATTTCTAAAGATATACACAAAAAATTCCTTCTTCCATTGCGCTGTACACTATCCTTATTGAGTAACACAGTAATCTGACTGATCTTGTCCCTGTCCTTTATCCCCATATCTCCTACTGTCTTTT
Organism: Mauremys reevesii; assembly: GCF_016161935.1. NCBI lineage: Eukaryota > Metazoa > Chordata > Testudines > Geoemydidae > Mauremys > Mauremys reevesii. Next base: position 231,603,093 of record NC_052624.1, on the reverse strand, counting down.
TAGCCTTTTTTGTGCCCTAGACCCTGTCCTGAAATGAGATACATTCAAGCAGCCCCCTGGACCCATGAGGAGCTCTAATGAAGCCAATGGGGTCTAGGGTCTATCTGCAGAATTTTATTACAGGACCACAATCTTAATTTGTAAGCTCTTTGAAGATAGGATCCCATTTTCTATAATGGGAGGTATCTAGCACGCTTATAAACACCTTTTGAAATAATAATTATTTAAAATAATCAATATGATATTGCATTTTGCAGTAATTTCATAAGATAGATGAACAATTCCAAATACTGGAGTAAGTGGCACTGCTCTGTCGTTGCTTCTGCAGACCTGAAGTCAGTGGCTTTGTAGAGCTTGATTAATACCAGTGAATGATGTTAAAGTCAAGGAGATCTTACTTTGTTTAAATTACGTATTCATTCCACAGGCTTTCCTGCAGTATATCAAATCTCAGTTGGCATGTTACATGCCACAATCACTTTTAAAGTATTTCTTGTGAGATTTTTGTACTTACTGTAGCTGCACTGGACATTAAAATACAGTAAGATAAGTGACATTGTGGTTAAGAACCCTTTTATTAGAGTGGCAAATCTATGGGTTAACATTCTAACCCATCACCTAGGGTCTCTGTCTCCCATTATCTTACCTTAAAAATACTTATACAATGGTATTGTAAAAGCTAATATCTGCCATCAAATTCAACGCAGTTATCGTATTACCATACAAGACCATATTGTTCCATCTGCTTGGAAGCAGAAATTACCATGAGCTTAAATGGAGAATCTTGCTTGGAAGCTGGTGGAAGTGACCCAGAGTTCTGTTCTCACTGTAAGGTAAAACAGCTGCTTTTAGAGCTGTGTAAACACACGTATTCACTGGACCCAATTCCTTAATGAGCCTTGTGTATTAACTTGTGCCACTGAAAAGTGAGTTCAAAGTGGGTGTAAAATGCTTTTGTATCAGAATAGTAGTGTTTTGTACTCACTTTGCACTAGTGTAGATGACTGTATAAGGTGCAAGGCAACAGAAAATCAGGCCCTGATTAAATTTAGTCCTTTCTTCCTTTTTGCTTCCTATGCACTTGTTTATTATGTACTACCTATGAACAGACTTGGATTATTATTATTGTGTTCATTATTTGAAACTGAGAAATGGCTCAGTCAACACTAAGTTTATAGTTTTATGGATTATTTGCCAGACCAATAGTCTTTACTAGTGTTCATTATTCAAGATTTGGTATTTGTATTGTGAGATTGGTCACCTAACTCACACGTGGTGTGGTTGCTGCTCGCTGTTGGGTGATTCTTAAATTCTCAAGAAGGCAACATGGAGATTTCCATTGCAAATACTTGGGCAGATACATATTTGCTTGAGCATTCATGAGACTGTGTGTGAAAACCTGGCCCTATTGAAGTTAATGGCAAAACTCCCATTTTTCCATAGCACCATTTTTGTAATATAAATTGCTTGTGCAGCATGCCAGACAGGGGATTGCTCTGTGCACAGAATGTTAGTAAGTTGCTGTATAGTGACAGGCACAAGCCCTGATGGCATATAGCCCTGTTTCTCTGCCTTCCATGCCATTCTCCTTCCTCGGGCTATGAATATTTGTAATAAACACGGATAAATTCCTCACTGGAGGGAGGGAGAGACCGTTAGAAAGATGGGAGGGATTACATCAAGGGAGGTGCTATTAAAAAGTATTTTCTCTTATACAGGTTTTTGTCTAGTGGGGCATTCTTCAGGAAAGATTTTTTGCCAGAGACAAAACTAGTAGGAGATTTATCTAAAGAAGGATTCTCTCAAAACCTTTTATTTTTCAGGAGTTTATCTTGAGAGATACTCCCTAGTACAGAGGCTTTGTTGAGTTTCTAAGATGTATTCTATTTTTGTATGATTTGTGACCCTTTTTTGCACAAAATAAACAGTTCTGTGACACCTAATGGCTGCCCACTTTATCGCGCACCACCCCCACAAAGTAACCACTTATTGTGTTATTTTTCTTGTTAAAAGTCCAAATGTTACCAACAACTGATGTCTCATACTCCATGCTATGCCATACAAGTGCATTTATGATAAATGGTGTACAATTTACAAAAACATTCTCTTCTGTAGTATCTTTTTACATAAAATCATCCCAGCAAAAATATATTTATTATTGCAGAAGATTATATGTATCCCTGGGTTTCCATTGGTCAGAGGTCCCACGGTTTGCACCTGGGATCAAATTCTGTTCTCTTTTACACCAATGTAAATCCTGAATAGCTCCATTGATTTCAAATTAGTTATTTGGAATTTTCATAGCATAACTGAGAGCAGAATTTGCCCCCTGGTTTTTGGCTTTCAAGTTTGCCTCCTTTCACTTTCAGTTTTGTAAAACTAAATCAGATTTGGTTAAAAAAAGAAATACTCAAATTTCTGCATCCTGAAAGCCTAAAACCTGGATAGTCCATGGATTTCTGTATATTCTGCCACTCCACCCTATTTTTATTCAATTTATCCTTAAGTACAGATGTGCTTAATACCACTGATGACTTTTTTTTAAATGAAAGGCAGAATATACCGGTTCAGCTCTTAGGCCACAGGCTGCTCTTGGTTCACATGTATAACCCCATTGCCATTACTGAGAGAAATGAGCATGAGCAAAAAGAGCAAGAGACAGATTGTCCTGGGCCCAATATGAAGGTGGGGAGGAGCGTAAGTAGACCTTCCTCATACTTTGTGTTCCTAGGCAGGTTCTAAATTCTATCACAGTCCCTCTGTTGTCTTGCTAGTGTAGTGCTTCCTGGAATAGGGAAGAGGTTGACCCATGATAGTCTCGCTAGACCTATCGCTCAGCAGTGCTGAGAGCCATAGAGGGGAAAACATGCTGCACCCTTCCAAAGAAGGCTGTACTAGGGGAGCTCCTCATGCACCACTAGGTGGTGGTTCCAGAACTCTGCACCACACCTTCACCATATGCCTGATGCTTAAAGCCTCATCCTGGCCCTGTCTGGCTTCCCTTGATATTATAGCAGGATGCTGCTACCTTTTAAGTTAAACTGAGCTCTAGCGAGCAAGTGTCCTCATTATTGCTCAGTTCCCAGAGGTATTTTATTACTGTAAGTTGAGACTGCAGTCAGTATTAGAATAAACTGAACAACACAAGGTATTATACCATTCACCCAAATGACCAGAATGGTTCAGAAAATCTTAAATAGAGAACATTTATAAAACTTCCTTCACCATAACATGGGTCTTGTGAAACACATTTAGACCATGCTAAACAGATGATCTTTTCATAAAAAGGTTTCATAATACAAATTTCATTGGCCTAATATCAGAAAGAAATACTCTTATAAAGAGATTTGTATCGCAAGGATGGAGCGTATTAACTGGAACAAATGAATATATTAATTAAATGAATTTAAGTTCGTCATCATGACTAATAGTACAATAAACAGCCAAGAATATTCCAATTACTGTATATTAATGCAAGATGATTTCTGAATACGTTGTCTTGGCAGATGTCCATTAGCATAAAGCTACATCTAATTTAATAATAATGTCTTAAATGTAGATTTTTCCCAGATTCTTTAAACATTATCACTGTATATGTAAAGGCTTTTGTTTAGAAAGAAATCCCCTATGTTATTACTACAGTAATAATAATATATTTACTTGCCGTATTCTTTATTCTGTAAGCATTGGCCCAATCTTGACCATGGGCACCAATCAACAAAAAGCAGTTGTCTATCTAATTATAGAACATTAGATAAAGTACTGTGTATAAGCAGTCCCTTCTACTAGATCGTAAATATTTTATACACTAGTTTCTTTGGCTATTTTATTACATTGCCAGTCTAATAGATTACAACAGTGCATATGTACAAAATGCAGTTAAACCAATGCAAATATTTTTAGGTTGAGGCCACAATCCTGTGCTCTGACTGCTTGGCCCTACGCTGCCTGCACAAAGCACTCCTGAAGCTGGTGTAGCTAGTCACAGCCCAGTGTGATCCTGCAGCTGTGTAGAGCCATCAAGAAGGCTCCTATACCACTGCCCCTGTGATGTGTGTAGGAGGCCTAGTTGGAGGAAAGAGGGTGTGCATGTCCTAGTGATTCACAGCTGCCTTAGCAGATCCTTGGGATCTTTTGCAGCCAGCATATGTTTGGGGAGAGGTCAGGCTGCTGAAATTTAGTTTGGGGGACTAGCTTGGTGTATAGTTGCATCTCTCACAATTTTAGTTTGGGGGACTAGCTTGGTGTATAGTTGCATCTCTCACAATTTTAGTTTGGGGGACTAGCTGGTGTACAGTTGCATCTCTCACAATTTTAGTTTGATTCTAGAGACATCGGGGTGTGGGGTTTTTTTTATACCAGCCTCATGTAAACATAAAAGGTGTGAACTCATGAAGTTTCCTTTATTCAAAACGGCTACTGTCTGCTATTACTGTCCATGGGGCTGACGCCAGCAAAATGGCCACCATTTCACCATAGTCCATCTGCATGTGAAAGTGAGGCTGACCTTCATAAAGCTCCTAAACCTCCTAGTGTTTTCAGTTAGACTGAAGACATGCCTACAGGCAAAATAGTGCCACTCTGTGGTTCAGGGGGCTCAAAAGCACACAGGGACTGTGAGGAACAGCAGAGACACTGGGAAAGGTGGATGGGGAGAATGATGGGGAGCAGGAAGCAGATTTAGGGACTGCAGGGTAATGCATTACAGGGGAATGTGGAAGGCAGGAGGAAAGGGTAAGAAGGGGAGTAGAGGGGAAAGTTCAGACCAGGCAGAGGCAGGGCAGGGAAGGAGAGGAAAGTGGAGAGGGGTGGTCTGGAGTAGGAACAGGCAGGGCTAGTGAGGGTAGGGAATTGGAGTGGCAGCAGTGCAGGGGAAGGGAGGCCAGGATGGGGAGGGGAGTGTGCCTGCTGTTACACAGCTGCAGGAGGCAGAAGAGGACAGTGTGTGTATGGGGGTGCTGCCATGTCTCGGGCAGAGAATCATAGAATCATGGAAATGTAGGGCTGGAAGGGACTTCAAGAGGTCATTTGGGCCAGCTCCCTGCACTGATGCAGGACCAAGTGAACCTAGGCCATATGTGGCCGGTGTTTGTCCAACCAGTTCTTTAAAACCTCCCACAACCTTCCTTGGAAGCCTATTCCACAATTTAACTATCCCTAGAGTTGGAAATGTTTCTCCTAATATCTAACCTAAATCTCCTTTACTGCAGATTAGGCCCATGACTTGTCCTGCCTTCGGGAGACCTGGAGAACGACTGATCACAGTCCTCTTTATAACAGCCCTTAACATAATTGAAGACTTATCAGCTCACCGCTCAGTCTTAGAACTAAACATGCCCAGTGTTTTAAACCTTTCCTCATAGATCAGGTTTTGTAAACCTTGTATCAGTTCTGTTACTTTCCATTCCATTAGCTAAGTCATTAATGTCAAGTATCAGAGGGGTAGCCGTGTTAGTCTGGATCTGTAAAAGCAACAAAGAATCCTGTGGCACCTTATAGACTAACACCTGTTAGTCTATAAGGTGCCACAGGATTCTTTGTTGCTAAGTCATTAATGAAAATATTAAATACTATTGGACCCAGGACTGACCCCTTTGGGACCCCACTATATAAGTACTCCCAGTTTGACAGCGAACCATTGATACTTTTGGAGTGTGATCTTTCAACCAACTGTGCGCCCACCTTATAATAATTTCATCTAGACCCCATTTCCCTAGTTTGTTTATGAGAATGCCATGTGGGACTGTGCCAGAAGTATTACTAAAATGAAGATATATCATGTCTACTACTTTCTTCCTATCCACTAGGCCAGTAACTCCGACAAAGAAGTAAATTAGGTTGGTTTGGAAAGATTTGTTTTTGACAAATCTGTTGGCTATTCCTTATAACACTGTTATTTTCTAGATGCTCACAAATTAATTATTTTTTAATTTGTTCCAGTATTTTCCCATGTATAAAAGTTAGGCTGACTGATCTATAATTTCCTGGGTCCGCTTTGTTCCTCCCCCCTTTTTAAAGATAGCAACTATGGTTGGCCTCCTCCAGTCTCCTGGGACCTCATGTGTTGTCCAGTTCTTGAAGATAATTGCTAATGATTCCAAGATTGCTTCAGCCAATTTCTTAAGTACCCTACAATCAATTTCAACAGATTCTGCCAACTTGAATACATCTAAGATCTCCAAATATTCTTTAACCTGTTCTGTCCCTATTTTGGCTTGTGTTCCTTCCTCCTTGTTGTTGTTATTAAATGTGTTGTGTATTTGGTCACCATTAATTGACTGAAGCAAAACAATCATTAAACACATCAGCCTTCTTTATATCATCAGTTATGAGCGCTCATTCCCCACTAAGTAGAGGACCTACAGTGTCCTTCATCTTTCTCTTGCTGCTAATGTATTTAAAGAACCTCTTCCTATTGCTTTTTATATCCCTTGCTAGGTATAATTCATTTTGTGCCTTAGCCTTTCTGAGTTTGTGCCCACAGGCCTGTGGTATTGTTTTATACTCCTCCTTAGCAGTTAGTGCATGTTTTCCTTTTGTAGGGTTCCCTTTTGATTTTCAGGTCATTAAAGAGCTCCTGATGGAACCATCATGGTCTCTTACTATTCTTCCCATCTTTCCTTCATATCAGGATAGTTTGCAGTTGTGCCTTTAATATTTTATCCTTGATCAAGTATTGTTTCTCCTGAACTCCTTTATCTCTTAGATTTTCTTCCTATGGGACCTTACCTACCAGTTTTCTGAGTTTGTTAAAATCTGCCTTTTCTGAGGTCCATTATCCTTGTTCTGCTGCTCTCATTCTCTTCCTTTTCCTATAATAATGGATGATCACGTTCACCCAATTGCCTTTCAAATTCAATTTACAACCAATTCCTCCCTATTGGTCAGAAATAAGGATCTGTACTGGGACCAGTGCTGCTCAACATATTCATAAATGATCTGGAAAAAGGGGTAAACAATGAGGTGGCAGAGTTTGCAGATAATACAAAGTTACTCAAGATAGCTAAGTCCAAAGCAGACTGTGAAGAGTTACAAAGAGATCTCACTAAACTGGGTGCCTGGACAACAAAATGGCAGATGAAATTCAGTGTTGATAAATACAAAGTAATGAACATTGGAAAATATAATCCCAGCTAAACATACAAAATGATGGAGTCTACTCAAGAAAGAGATATTCAAGTCATTGTGGGTAGTTGTCTGAAAACATCTGCTCAATGTGCAGCAGCAGTCAAAAAAGCTCACAGAATATTAAGGACCATTAGGAAAGGGATAGATAATCAGACAGAAAAGATCATAATGCCACTATATAAATTAATGGTACGCACACACCTTGAATACTATTACATTTATTAAAATTGGAAAAAGTACAGAGAAGGGCTACACAAATGATTAGGGATATGGAACAGTTTTCATATGAGGAGAGATTGAAAAGACTGGGACTGTTCAGTTTAGAAAAGAGATGATTAAGAGGGAATATGATAGAGAGCTATAAAATCATGAATGATGTGGAGAAAGTAAATAAGAAAGTGTTATTTACCCTTTTACATAGCACAAGAACTCAGGGTCACCCCATGCAATTAATAGGCAGCGGGTTTAAAACAAACATAAGGAAATATTTCTTTATATGATGCTGAGTCAATCTGTGGAAGTCATTGCCAGGGGATATTGTGAAGGCCAAAAGTATATTTGGGGTAAAAAAAGAATTTGATAAGTTCATGGAGAATAGGTCCATCAATTAGCCCAGATGCTCAGAGACATAGCCCCACGCTCTGAGTGTCCCTAAACCTCTGACTGCCAAAAGCTGGGACTGGACAACAGGGGATGGATCACTCAATAAATTGTCCTGTTCTATTCATTCTCTCTGAAGCACTTGGCAGTGGCCACTGTCAGAAGACAGGATATTGGGCTAGATGGACCATTGGTTTGAGCCAGCATGGCCATTTTAATCTTATAAATCTAAAGTGGTCTGCCCCTTGTTATTTCCTCCACTTTTTGGAACAAAATGTCCACAGTATATTCTTCTCTGGTGCTGCTGTAGTGCATCTTGTTGACAAAGTCCTCATGCGCACAGATGCAATGCAAACAAGCCCTCTCCTTTTGCAGCCATGCTTCCTGAGGGACACCACTAAAAGACACCTCTCAGACCTGGCTTTTGTCCACGGGGACATGCAGGCCAGATTCCTAGAAAATCAAGACCAGGGCCTGGATGGAAACCTCTAAGGTCAGGATGCCTGGCTGGTGGGGGCAGGCAGAGGAAGAGCTAGCAATGATGTTGGTGACACAACGTTTTCCTCTCATCGTGGGTTCTTCCTTGTAGAGTATCTCAAAGTTAAGGGAGAACCCTCACCCAAATCCCTCCCCCCAAAACAAAACATCCTCACAAACCTACCTGCCTGCCTTCCTCTGTTTGTGAAATCTTATTCTTCCAGCTGCCTTTGTCTCACCAGACCACATCTTACCCATGGGGAAAGGGAGTGTTAGGGAAGTGTTACTTCTTGCAAAAGGCTAAACCAATCACATACTGATTTTACTGTGACATGATCACTTATATGAGTGATTGATAAACATTTAAAATTCTTTAATAGGTACATTGTAACTCATCAGCCCCAGCAAGTAATATCAGTGCTCTGTGTGAGTGTGAATCATGATGCATTAATTAGCACAGTAGTTCTCAAACTACTTACCATCCAGCCCTATTTTTTTAATCAAAGGAAACAAACTAGGAAGGGAGAGAGTCAAGACAGTAATAGGAAAAGGACAGCAGTTTCCTTATCTTAGAGGTGAGGAGAGGGTAAGAGGAAGATCCATTTCAACAGCCAGGGAGAGGCATACATTTTTGTGTACATTAAAGGTTGACTTTTCAATCTGAAATTGTCTCACATATTGCCAGAAGGGTAGAGGGGAGTCAAAAGATAGCCTGGAGCCCAGCCCGGCTCAGAGGGTCAGAGCTTCCCGAGTAGGGCCCAGCCCTGCAAACACAATTCCAATCTGGCCTGCTGATCTCAGTGCTTAGCCAGGCTGGGGTCCCCTATCACTGGTAGCGGGCAGCCTGCAGCTGTCCAGTGCAATGTGTGTGTGGTACAACTGGCTTGCTTGGGCTAACCTGTTCTGCTCGCAGGAGATGCCAAGTCTCACACACTCCACTGCTGGACAGAGAGTCCCTCCAGTTACCCAAAGGTAGGTGGGACCACAGGGCTCAGGTGAATTAGGACTCACTCTGCTGTGCTCCTGAGTGGAGTCAAAGATAGACTAAAAAACATGATGGGATAGTGTTTTAAATCTGATGATTTTGGGGAGCACTCACGATTGTTGGGGGTCTGACTCATAATTTTTGATCTCTTGAGTGGATCCATCTTGTGATTTTTGATCTCTTAAGGATGGCAATACAGAGTTGTCCCAGGAGCTTAGTCTCACCATTGCAGACGCACATACACACTTGTCTGTCAGAGTTGCACTGTGCACTCCTTGGCCACAGCTGAGAATTAGAGCCCGTTCATTTATATGTAGTTTGGTAGTTTAAATCTATTTAATTTTATTATTAGAGGAAAGTCTTGTTTTAAGAATGTACGTACATTGGACAACAAATTTTTCATATTTTCATTATCGATGATCATGTCACATCTCACAAGAAGAGCTGAGTTGGGTTTGTATTTGGATGAGATACTTCCAAAGATCATGTAAGTGCAACAAGAACCCTTGGGCCCTACTTAAGGTTGCTCTTGGGCTCTTTTTCACTGCTGGAGTGGCATAAAGGGGCCACAGAGTTCCCCAGACTCTGGCCCTTAAGCTTGATTTAATTAGCTGAGGAATTTATGACTGTTATCCAATAATGAAAGAAAAAATGAAACATTGTGAGGGAGGAAAATTTGTTGAATGAATCTTTTTAGCACAAAAGCAGAATAGTGTGATTGACTACCGATGTTTTCCAAAACTGCATGTGAATGTTCTGATATAGATGTTAATTTTGTTAGACAAATAAGTATTCAAGTCTGGTAATGAATCATTTTCACCATCATTCTGCACAACAACATATTGGAATTTAATAGGAAATTAACCTTTCCTTAAAACCAAAATTCATCACAACAAATAATCCTCCATTTATATATTGCAAAGCCTGTTCTCCCACAGATGCACAGATTTGCTAAGGAGGGATACAAAAGAATAGCACAAGCATGGAGGGACAACATCAGAATGACAGACACAAAATGAGTTACACCCAGCAAGGGACAAGAAAGGGAATAAGAAGAAGTTCTTTATACATATTAGGAGTTCAGAAAAGGGCAACAAAAATTATTAGGGGTAGGGAACGGTTTCTGTATGAGGAGAGATTAATAAGACAGACTTTTCAGCTTGGAAAAGAGACAACAAAGGGGGGACAGAGGTCTATAAAATCATGACTGGTGTGGGGCAAGTAAATAAGGAAGTGTTATTTACTCCTTCTCATAACACAAGAACTAGGGGTCACCAAATGAAATTAATAGGCAACAGGTTTAAAACAAACAAAAGGAAGTATTTTTTCACACAATGCACAGTCAGTCTGTGGAACTCTTTGCCAGAGGATGTTGTGAAGGCCAAGACTATACAGGGTTCAAAAAAGAACTAGATAAGTTCATGGAGGATAGGTCCATCAATGACTATTAGCCAGGATGGGCAGGAATGGTGTCTCTAGTCTCTGTCTGCCAGAAGCTGGGAATGGGTGACAGGGGATGGATAACTTGATGATTACCTGTTCTGTTCATTCCCTCTGGGGCACCTGGCACTAGCCACTGTCAGAAGACAGGACACTGGGCTAGATGTACCTTTGGTCTTACCCAGCATGGCCATTCTAATGTAGGAGCAAGAGAAATATGAAGAAAAGTGTAGGTCCTCTATTTAGCAGGAAATGAGAACTAATAACTGATGATATCAAGAAGACTGAGATGTTTAATGCCTATTTTGCTTCCGTCTTTACCAAAAAGGTTAATAGTGTCTAGCTATTCAACACAATTAATATTAACAACAAGGGGGGGGGGGAGAAATACAAGCCAAACTAGGGAAAGAACAGGTTAAAGAATACTTAGAGAAGTTAGTTATATTCAAGTCAGCAGGACCTCATGAACTTTTTTGTATAAATGTGGACATGGGAAATTCACTGTTTGGTCTATTCCATAGGAAGCATGTAAGAAGATCAAAATGCAGAATTTTCACATTGTGTTATTCGCAAACAGATGGCTAACCACATGAGATATGGGTGCTCAGCACCTCTGAAAATCAGGCCCTCAGTTTCAAAAGAATAATTGTCACAAGTGGTATAATTTGTTGGGAAGAGGTTGCAGAAAAGGAGAGAGATTGCCATGGATATTTCCCCTTTTTCCTCTTAAAAAGAGAAAGTAGTTTTCAGATGTTCCTTCTCTTTTCCATAGATTAGAATTTCTCCTGGTTATAATTCACATTTTGATTTATTCCTATCTAAAGTAAAGGAATAATGAGCAGGTAAACCATGTATTCAAATTCTAGAGAGAGAAAAATATTGAACTGTTATCTCCAGGATAAATTCAGTTCAAACATGTGAATGATTTATTGTTTAGTGAAGCATGGCATTGGCTGAAACAGATCTTTATGTCAAAGCATCAACATTCTCTTGTAATATCATAGGAACAAAAAAAACCCAGAAGCAATAATAAGGTTGTGACACTTGGTGGTAATAGAAATTAAATCAAAGATAAAGACCATCCTTAACTTACACCTTTGTGCCATTTATGGTTCATGATATCACACAGTGATCAAAGCTTCCTGTGATGTCATAGGCCCAAGGGGGTAATTTAATTGCTTGTATAATGCCACTGAAATCAATGGGGTTACACAAAGGCTGAATTTGGCCTGATGTTTACTTTAAAATATCTAATCAATCTTTCTATCTTTTTAGAGCCCTTACACACCACTAATCAGTGATGTATCTAAAAACATTGGTACAATCAGACCATTTTTATGTTCCAAGCGTATATCAGTATGTGAGGCAGCAAGACATCTGTAACCATTTTACTTCTGTACCATTAAAATAGCAAGAGGATTTTTTTCTTTATTTGTAAAAAAGAATGAATACATTCATTCTTATACGACTGAGATCAAGGTCCTAATCCTGCAGTCCTTGCTCAAGCCACACTCAGTGTGAAGTTTCATCCTTAGTAAATCTTCTTGACTGAGTTAAGAAGCTGAACATATGGGGCCAGATTCATTCATGCTGGTGCAGGGAAGTGCCATCCATTCTGCTGTGCCCCCAGGGGGATTCATCTGGTGGCTAGCAGACTGTACTATTGCCACCTGATTCCCTGAGTAGTTTCTACCAGAAGGAGGTAGTTTTCAACTCTGCCAACGATTCCATAACACAGACAGGGTGTCCTGTCCCCATTCTGTCCAATGCCATCCAGTTGGTCTCCTGCACACCCGCTGGAGGAGAAGAAATGTCTACTCCACAGTAGATTTCCTACTACTAGGGGCCCTGTACCAGGGTCTTTGCTAGGTTCTACATTTTCCTGAAGGGACTCTGCCCCAAAGTTCAAAGTAAATTCAATCTTAAACCTGACTCCGCAAAATGTGGCACATGTGGAACTTCTATAGAAGTCTGATGTGAGGTTTTCTGTATTATTTGGTGAATTTCTAATACAGATTTCTAGCTGATAACAATGACGGCATAATCACTTCTGGTCAGTCTGACTGACCTTTGATTGTGTCATTATTTTTTCAGATATTTGATTTCAACATCATAATAAAACTGTAAAGGGTAGACAAAAATCCCATCTGCCCAAGATGGCCCAGAGATGTACCTCTTGTCAGCTTTCATCTGTGTATTGGCTTCTGAACACCGCTACAAAGAATGAATTAAAACAAACGGATGCATTTTGCTTCCTTCAGTGAAGAGAGTTCCCATTAGACACGACTCTGTTCCTTCATTATAAAAAGCAGATTCCTTTGGGGGAAAATGGAGAAAAGGCTAAGGGGAATAGTGAGCTTCTGTGTATGCAAAACACACCAGTTTACCTCCTCGTAGTCCCTGCATTCAGAGTCCATGCAAGACCTGCTTTGTTGCCTGTTAATCTTTCACGAAGAAGGCCTAGTGCTAGATCACTGAAAAGTGCTATAGTTTAAATGAATACTGACAGAAATAAGCTATATATAAAATCTTTATTATTTATTCTACCATTGAGGTGTGTCCCCTCCGCGCCCCCCCTTTTCATCTCATTCACATATGTCACAAGCAATAGGCATTGTTCTCTGTCTGTACTGCTTGGAAAACAGGTTGCTAAGGAAATGGAGATCTTCAAAATGTTTTCAAGAAATTAACACAAGCAAATCTTTACCAATGTGTTATTAAATCATGCAAACCAGAAATGCAAGTGATTGAATGAAAGTTTGTTTGGGGAAAAATGGTGTATTATTTGTAGCACCTACAATCAACAGTGTATCTCCAATGCTATGGAGTAGTGAGGCACAAGGAGTACCAGGGGAGGTATAGTTATTTGAACAAACAGATAACAATAGAAATCCATTGAGAAGCAGCAGGCTAATTAAGACTCCACGATTTCTTGGCATTCTCTTGGGTGACTGCTCGACTGAAATAAATCGCTCAGTTTTCCACATGCAGCTAAGTAAATGGCCATGAATGAAACTGCAGAACTGAAAATGTCATTGCAACAGCCATTCAGAATCCTATGAAGGTATGTGACCCTGCAGATTATGTAATGCACTGAAAGGGCATGGCTAGCTTTGGAGCAATTTTTATTGAGACAAATGCCTTCCGCATTTTATCAGTTTTCTTTGTTTTTGGCTACTGTTGTGAAGAACAAATGGTGCTATTCTGTTGTTACTCAAGCTGGCCAAGCTCTTAAATAATGCAATTATTTACACCTGCTCCCTCTTTTCATGGCTGTCATCACCACAAATAGTTTTCTTATTATAACACCCATATGCTTTGATGTACTGAAGCATTTTAAAAATCACAGTCAGTGACTGAATACTAAAATGAATTCTTACCGAATAATTTCATCAGAACTAAAAGCTGCAATGGTGGAAGAACACCACAAATCACCATGAACTACAGCATGTGAGTGCATCTCATTATGGGCTAGATCTCACTCCTATTGAAGTACATCTATTCGCTTTGGTGGGAGATGGATCACATCCTGTATTACCATCTGGGAAGTCCAAATACTATTCTGATGTGAGAAAAGAAAGCAACTCACATATAACTTAAGCAAAAACACCTCTGACTGGAGTTTGAAGTAGAAACACTGGAACCAGGAGGCATGAATAAAAGGAACTGGAAGGTGGATAGTTTTTTTTTGTTGAAGAGTAAAATCCCAAAAGAGGAAAAGTGAAAAGGCAATTGAGAACTGATATATAAGTGAATAGCTATATAAACATAGTATATAGGACATGAATCTAAAACTTACTAGAATCTTAAGAAGCAGTACACTTCCAAATGTATTTTATTTCATGTCAGATCTCAAATATAAGGCTTGTCAAATTTACCTCATGAATCAGAAATAAAAAGACTTGGTCGGATATTTTAGTGAATGGCAATACTTTGATTGATTTAAAAGGGAGCAGGATCTGGCTCTAAATCAATGAGCATGTTTCTTTGACATTATGAAGCATTCTTGTCATGTCTGAGAAGTGACCTCTTTTGTGGCTCTCAATGTTCTGACATCCAGAACAGCAACTGGCTATCAAAATGTGAAAAATAAATAACATAAAAAATAGAATATCAGGGTTGGAAGGGACCTCAGGAGGTCATCTAGTCCAACCCCATGCTTGAAGCAGGGCCAATCCCCAGACAGATTTTTGCCCCAGGTCCTTAAATGGCCCTCTCAAGGATTAAACTCACAACTTGGGGTTAGGAGGCCAATGCTCAAACCACTGAGCTATTGCTCCCCTCTAACAGCACAAGGGCTTGCCATTCTATGTTTATATTTTTATCAGGGTTGCTTAATCAAAAAGAAACCAAAATTTATAAGGAAGTGCATAATAAATGTACTATGTGCTGTGCTGGAATTTTTTTCCCCATAGAAAAAGTCAGTGAAAACAAAATTATTGTCATCAAAATTTTCCACACAGAATTTCAACTTTCTGGCAACTTTTTGGCTGAAAACAAAATTTCATTTTAGAAATTCCACTATAGTGTCTCATGGGACAGGTAGTTCAGGTGCCTCCTGCCCTCATTCTCCTCTATGGGCCAGGGTGCTTGCTTCATGGGAGATGTAGTGAGCCACCATGGTCTCCTCTCTTGCTGAGCCACCACAGTTCATCATGGGAATCCAGTGCTTGGAGAGCTGGGGCATAGAGCAGAGCTGGGGCATGAGACACTCAAACAACACCTCCCATGAGGCACCATGGCAGGATTTCCAAATCAAAAAGTTCAGGTTTTGGCTTTCGAATGTTTTACTTTTTGACCAAAAGTCAACATTGTCCATGAAAAGCAGACGCTTTTCATGAAAAATTTGGTTTAAATCAACACCTCAATTCTCCATTAAAAGCAGTTTCACTGGAAAATTTTTGACCAGTGCTAACATACACTTTATCAGCATATCATTGTAAAGGTGCCAGTCATGCTTAGCTTCATGGATTACACATTTACTGTACACAATGATTCTTTTTATCCCTGGCACAAGTGGGTTCCATTCCACGGATTCAGCAGAAATTCACTCAATTACACCAGAACTGAATTGAAAACCTTCTTTTCTATTTGACTTTTGCCTTCAGCTGTGGATAGGAGTGTTGCTTTAAATCAAATCACTCCTGGGTAACATCACAGAAGTCCGTTGTAACAGCAGGGATCTGTCCCATCTGGTACAAATAGACAGTATAAATGCATTTTAGATTGTTGAGATCTAGCAATAACAGAGTCCCATTTTAGACCACAATTATTTTTAATAAACATACTTAAAAACATGGAAGCATTGATGCTTAATGTAAATGTCTAGCCATGCATGGTACCCAGTAACCAAATAGCTAGCATGTTGAAGAGCAAAGTGACACCAGCAAATGAACATACAGTTTCTAACAGGTGAAGAGATACTTACCATGGACTTTGTTCCATTTAGGTCAAGATTGTCCCTGGTCTTTGCACAAGTGCATGGGGGTGAGGGTTGAGCACTGGAGCCTCTCCCTTTTACAACTTTTGAAAGGGATGATACGGCCCACGCAATCAGAAATTGCAGGAATTGCCTCTGTGTATCCAGAGCACATAAAACATACCAAAGAGTGAGGGAAGGAGGAAAGATCAGGCTTTGCTCCCTTCTGCAGTGGCCCACAGATTTGGAGTAGGATTTAGATGGAGAAGACTGTAGCAACCCAGTAATGATGGAGCAATTCACAAGAGTAAGACTCATGGGAGATGAAAAGGTTTCTCAGTGGCTGGTCAATGAGTATAGAACTGCCTTCCTGAGGAGATCAGAAAGACCTTGGATTTCATCACCTTTAAATCTAAATGCAACACCTATCTGTTTGCTTTAGCTTTTCCTCAATGATAATAGTCAAACACCACCAGATTATAACCAGCAAAATTCAACAAATCAATAACTAGAACAAAATCTCTCTCTACACTTTGGGATGGACAATCAGAGCAGCACCTGGCAATGAACCACCTGCATTTTGTTCTTGTAAGATGCAACAAACATGGTATCAGTACCTAGATAGATGAGACATCATTGAACCAAAGGGATAGCTCAGTGGTTTGAGCACTGGTTTGCTAAACCCAGGGTTGTGAGTTCAATCCTTGAGGGGGTCACTTCGGGATCTGTGGCAAAATCAGTACTTGGTCCTGCTAGTGAAGGCAGGGGGCTGGACTCAATGACCTTTCAAGCTCCCTTCCAGTTCTAGGAGATTGGTATATCTCCAATTATTACCTAATAAGACTAGTCAAGAACTGTACTTTGCTACATAACAGGTCCTTTTTTTAATACACACTTAAAAAAAAAAGTTTTGGTACAGAGTTTGGATATAAAAAATAAAAAGGACAAAATAAAAAGATATAGGTGGGAAATAAAATATTGGAGTATTATAAAAATAAATGTCTCTTTAGGGAAGCATCTGTTTATGCTTTATTTTTTTTGAGATGCACAGGACGACCAGTTTATGCTACCTTTGAAGTGTTTGGGTTTGTAAAGCAGCTTTAAAATAAGTTCCCCAAATGGTTCTTTTTCGGTAGATATTCTTGGCTCCTTCCTTATGTTGTACCATTGTAGACTAATGCAGTGAACAGAAGTGTCATAAAGGCTTAGGTGAAGGAAGGAAAACAATGAGTGCTGGACAATCTGTAATACTGCTATAAAAATGACATAGTTCTGCACTTGTCAGATATATTCTAATTATATTCTAATGCCCTACTCTCACCCCCCAAAAGCCCCCTATATTAAATGGCCTGTTTTACATGTTCAGATGGGTTGGAGAATACAGACAATTGTTAGAAGCTTTCTAATTAGTGTCATAGCCTATTTAAATGATCTTGCTGGCAGAATATAGTTAGGGCTTCTGATTTTAAGTTTCAACTGATAAATACTGATAAAACACCCTCTGATGCAAAAATAAAATGTGTTTATCTAATAAACACTGGAAAACACAGGAAATGGTTACCTATAAGTATGGGCTTGTCAACACAGAGCAGTAATGTGGACTATTGGGATGTGATTTGTGAAGCACACTAACATGTTGCACATTAATTGGTCCATATAGATCCTGCTGGTGTGCACTAAAGGTTTCCTAGTGCACTTTAACATAGCTCTGTTTGAAACAGTACTATGTCAAAGCACACTACGGAATATTACAAAAAGATCACTCATTACAATATATACAAAGAGATCCCCCCAAAACCCAGGTTGAGGCTTCTACATAAAACTCAAAAATTACTAAGAATATACTACAAAAATGAAAATAAACGCTGAAAACCCTAAATATATTGTAGAAACTCAATATTTACATTTCATCTAACAATCTCTTTCACAGGCTGACAGTTGTAGAATACTTAGTCTTTAATTAGGTCAAACTTTGATGATTCTGTAAGGAACTAAAATGGTTCACTATCACAATTAGCACTAATTGCTCCCCTCCCAGACTTCAGAAGTGGCCAAACAATTGGAAACGGACATTAAATTACTCTCACCCTCTGGAATTGGGTCCTGCATAACTAATCCAGCTGTCATTGAATGGATCCAGCCGTCACTGAAGCCAATGAGAACAGGTTTTGTGTCCAACCGCATGTCTGTTTGAAGCAGCTTGTTTTGTTATTGTCCTTCTTTACCTGTTCTGTAGATAAATAAATGACTTTCGCATCCAGAGTTGCTAGTCTGGCACTTGCTCAGTGGTTTGAGCATTGGCCTACTAAACCCAGTGTTGTGAGTTCAATCCTTGAGGGGGCTACTTAGGGATCTAGGGCAAAAATCAGCACTTGGTCCTGCTAGTGAAGGCAGGGGGCTGGACTTGATGACCTTTTGAGCTCCCTTCCAGTTCTAGGAGATTGGTACATCTCCAATTATGAAACAACCCTTCTTTCCGCCCCCACCCCTCAAAAATAAAAAAAACCTCTCAAAGCATGATTAGTTTCAGGGCTAGGAATAAATAATGCTTTGGGTTTTTCAAAATTATCCATAGCCATGGTTGAGTAAAGTACTTATGTATGTTCTTAAGTCCATTGTTATTCAGGAAAGCATTAAATGAATGCCTAATTGGACTTAAGCACTTACTTAAAATGAAGCACCAAAGTGCTTTCCTGAATGTTAACCAATTTCTCTAATGGTCATATCAATAAATGGGACAATAGTCATTTCCCTCCCTTATTTTGTTGTTGTAAAGTTTTATCAAGGAATAAGGAAATCTGAATCAGTGTTCTGTTCATGGCACCGTATGGAAGGTAAGCACAATACAAGTGTAAATGGTGGCTTTGCTCCTCCTATTTGGCAGGATAATCACCTACTTTAGGATATGTGAAATATGCCCAGTTATTACAGGGGTGGGTGCCTTAAAGATACTTATAATAATAGTAATAAATAGAAAATATTTGTGAAAAAATCACATCTTTTGGCATAGGTATAGTCCTGTTTACTGTACAGGAATTATTTACATTCATACTGCCCAGGAGTTTCTAACCCAGTTTCCAATTTCTGTAAATAAACAATACAATTGCCCAACAGTGGTTTCTTTGATCTCTTTACAGATTCATTCTGATATTATCAAAACATAGAAGTGTTTTCTCCATGGCAACATAACCCTGGACACTACAGCTTCATGTAAAGTGAAAAGGATCTCAATGCTTTTGTTCATGAGGATACCAGGCACTAAACTTCCACTGAAACGTTTGGAAGGACTGGGGGATTTGCTTCTAGCAATGCGTCACCTCCACTTCAGTTCTCAGTTGCATTAGTGGCATTGCTCAAGTGACAAGAATAGCAATATTATTGCTTGCACATATATGCATTATAGTTATTTGCATGAGATTGACAGGGAATGCCTGCCTGTCCTCAAAAAGCAAACCAAAAAAGGAAAATGACACCTGATGTTGCAAAATGGCACATGAATTACCTCACTTTCTGATCCCAACTTGTCTCCCACTACAGCCTGTGTTGTGGACACAGTTGACATACTTAAATTTGAAATGGAACTATCACTCAGAGCGAGAGGAGACTATTCAGCTTGCTAATCCACTTTTCAACTGTACATTATTAATTCAAATTAGGCCCAACATTTAGATTTTATAAAAACAAACATTTACAAAATGTAAGACAATGTAAGGGAAACATTTCCCTAACAGAAGAATTCCAGGAAAAACAGTTGTTTTAAACAAACACACCCTTTTAGGCAATATTTGCAATGCAAACATTGCAGCTCTGGCAACTGAAAGTGAAACTGACTATATAGAGTTAAAGAGACAAGATGGGTGAGGTAATATCTTTTATTGGACCAACTTCTGTTGGTGAAAGAGACAAGATTTTGAGCTAAACAGAGCTCTGTAGCTCAAAAAGCTTGTCTCTTTCACCAACAGAAACTGGTCTAACAAAAGGCATTCTAATCCCCACCCCCTTGTGTCTCTAATATCCTGAGACCAAGGTGGCTACAACACTACAAACATATACAGTATCCAAGTGACTTCCATGATTTTAATTGTCTAAAATGAAAGAAAGACAAAAGAGTAAAAGAAACAGAAGAAATAGTGACAAGTAAATTAGATTTTTAAAATGATTTCTAGTTCAATAATCAAAGGTGCTATCATATACAGTTTTGGCCTGTGAAATGTCCAATGTCTCCTAAGGAGTTCACAATATATGATTTTTAAGTTGATAATGTCTAACTATAGATGGAAAAGCATCTGACAGAAATTGCAGGCCTGAACACAGGCGTATGAAGGAAGAAAAATAAGACTCGCAGAGAATCCAAAGAATCCAGTCCAAAGAAAAAGAAATATCTGCCTCATCTTTGTTTGTTGTCAGTCTACCACTGTTAAAATCTACCTGCAGCCTTCTGAGGTCAAAATAGTCCTCTGTTAGGAATCATTTTACTATGAATCATTATGAGAGTTGAAGATTTACTGATCTTTCAGCCTGCAGTGGATCAGTTGAGGTCATCAGAAATCCTGGCCAGCAACAAGTATTAATGTTTGCTGAATGTTTATTGTATAAAGCTTGCCGCGAATGAAGAAAACACAGGAGGTGGTAGCAAAAGAATTATCAGTGGCTTCTCAGCCACTCTAAATTGTAGTTCATTTCTGCTTAGTCATCTAATTCTTGTCATTTCATCTATGATTTCATTGTACAGAACAAAACAAAGTACATGGATGTCTGACAGTCAAGAGAATTCTTCCTTATATGTCCCTAGTCTTCTGCATAAATACAACACAGAGAACAAGTAATTACACTGGATCATTGTTTTTCTCCAGTGCTAGTGACATAATTTCTGGAAGGTTGTTAGAAAATTTGTAAACCAAATTCAAGATTCCCATTTGGTTACATTTGTTTGTTATTTTATCTTTAACTGTATTAAGCGCCAAAAAATTTAGGTGATGACACTTTAGAAGGAAGATAAGGGATATAACAACAACACACAAAGGCACAATCTTTGGAAGTGTTTGGAAACATTTTAATTAAGCAATTCCTTTCTGATGCTCCAGAATACAAGTTTCAGGCATGCACATCAATTCTTTTTGTCCTTTCTAAAACCAACAAAATTCGCAACAATCCCCAAAGCAGCACTGAAGCCAAGAGCTTGGCAGAAATCAAAAAGGGATTAGATATTTATATGGCTAAAAGAATAGTCATTACAATTATAATTCTGGCTAAGAAAAATAAAAAAGATAAAGAAGAGTTTTATAAGATGCATAAACCCTCATATTTCAGGATTTACGCCAACCTCTACCTACTAGAGAATAAAAGGAAACTTTCCATGTGGGCATGTCATTCCAATAAAGAGACCCTGGAGAATGTTGAGCACTTCCTTTACCTCAGCAGCCATCTGTTGCAGAAAGCTGACATTGATGAGGAAATTCAACACTGGTTCCAATGCACCAGTGCAGTTTTTGGAAACTTGAGAAATTGTGTCTTTGAAGATCGTGGCATCAAGAATCAACCCAAGCTCCTCAACGAGGCCGTTGTTATCCCTTCTCTCCTGTACGGTGATGTTTAGTAGACACCTCAAGGTTCTTGAATGATACCATCAATGGTGCCTCCACAAGTTCTTCTGAATCAAGTGGGATGACTAACACACCAACCTCAGTGGATTTCTCTCTCAAGTCAAAACCTCCAGCATTGAAGCAATAACTATTTGCCACCAACTCCATTGGGCTGGTTATGTTCTTCGAATGCCAGACAATTCCCGAAGCAAATCATGTTCTCACAATTGAGCCATGGCCAAGGGAGGGGGGCAAAAAAGTGCTTCAAAGACATCCTCAAAGCCAACATGAAGAAGTTCAGTATTGACAAACTCATGGGAAACCCAAGCCCTTGATGGACCAAAATAGAAAAGGATCTTGTAGCAAGGATCCCAGTATTTCAAGCTCCAATAAAGACAACAAGAAATGGATAAAGGAGGAAGGAAGAAAGAATGCATCACAGCCTGACTCAACAATCCATATCTGCCCCTTCCTCTGAGAAATGTCTGCCTCAACTGTGACAAGATCTGGAGATCAGGGATAGGTCTCATTAGCCACCTGTGGATCCACCAGCAATAACTGGCTATCATTTTATAGAAGACAATCATCCTCAAACTCTGAAGGATCACCAACAATTGGGGCAGGGACCATCTTTTTGTTGTGTGTTTGTACACCACCTAGCACAATGAGGTCTTGGCCCATGACCATGGCTCCTCGGCACTACAGTAATACAAATAAATAATAATAATATTACACCGTTTCTTATACCTTGGATACAGGACTAGGCGGCCTGTCGGTCTGAATATGTAAGGAAATTCCTGGATTTCAAGGGTGAAATCCTGGCCCACTGAAGTCAATTGCCAAACTTCCATTGACTTCAGTGGGGCCAGGATTTCACCCCAAAACTTCATCATCATACAAGATTAGGATGACCAGATGTCCTGTTTGTAAAGGGACAGTCCCATATTTAAGCCCTCCTGCAGGGGTCCTGACTTTTTCTTAAAAATGGGCAAATGGTCCCATATTTTCCATCTCCCTCCATCGGTAGAGGTGGGTCCTACTGATGTCTGGATTCCTGCTTGCCAGCCACCCGCCCACCACCAGTGAGGGGAGGGTCCAGTGGCTGATGATGGGGGTGGGTGTGCAAGGCTGGTGGCGAGGCCAAGCTGCAGCATGCGAGGCCAGGTGCTTCTCCTGTTGGCCATCAGTGCAGCCCCCGCTGTGTGCTGGCTCTCGGTCAGCAGGGCCTTGTCCTCTGTCCCGTTTCCGGCTGGTGCTGGCTGCACTTTGCAGCTGCTGGTGAGTGCAGGCAGGCGCTAGGCAGCGGCCAGTTACCTCTGCTACCCACCTAGCAGCCCTTTATGTGCTCCCTGTCTCACTGTCCTCTCCCTGCTTTGTCCCTTCACCCCCTCCAGTCCTGCTGCACCTCCACATCTCCCCCGGTGGGGCAGAGAACCAGCTCCTGGTCGGAGCACTCAGCAGACCAACAGCCTGGCTGGCAGGCTCCTTCTTTCCCCCACTGCCTCAGGCAGGGCTGGTGCCCCGGGAAAGCCCAAGATCCTCTCTCCTGGGGCACTGACCAGGAGGAGCCAATCCCTGTGTGTGCCAAAGCCCTGCACAGCACTGGCACAGAGAAGCCTCTCTGCCCCTCAGCTCAGCTCTGGAGTGGCGGGGGAACAATTTCCAGCCTGTTCATGCCCTGACCCTGCAGGCTGCACAGCAGTCCCCGGGCAGGGGTTTAGCATCCTCTTCACCCCCCTTCCCCACCCTCGGTCCTGCCCCCAGGACACGTGGGGCTGCTGTGTCTTCTAGGCACCCTCCGCTGCTGAGCCACCTCTCTGGCCCAGTTCCCTGAAGCCCCTTCAGTCAGATTCCCTGGGCCCTAGTGCACAATGCGTCCCTTAGGGCTTAATCCCTTCCTACTCATGCTATAGCCAGGAGACGGCTGGGTTTTGTCAGTGGCCAGCAGCAGCCTGGAGGTGTTATTTGCCTTTGAACACTATGCGGGTAGAAAGGGACAATCTGCTTCCAGCCACAGGGGAGCAGGGGGAGAAGGGATGAGCTCTGCAAAGACAGGGGACAGGTCATCTCTTCCTCTCCCCTCCTGTCCCTTCCCTCTCACACAGTGCTGAAAGTCTGCTGCTGGCCACATTCTTGTGTGAACCCTGGCAGGAATCTGGTGAGGGAGGGTATGTGACCCTGCATGCCCTCTCCCATGTGTTGCATCAGAAAGACACTGCACCAGGTACCAGGAGAGGCGGGTCTGTCCCATGGGCCCAGCCAGGCATGGAGGGCAAAGAGCGCCAGGCAGGGAGGGTCGGGTCAGTTGGTCACCCCCCCTTGCCACGTGAGAGAGAGAGGGGGGGGTGTGTGGGTGGGTCTCCCCTCTCCCCAAGTGAATCCTAAAGCCTTAAAGATAAGAAGGTAAATAAAAATAATCCAACTACGCAATATTTATTTCTTTTTAACAGGGGATCAGTCAACTTGATGCTCATTTGAATGTTTGTATTGCATAGTTTTGATTGATTGCCATTGAATTTGCTTGAATATGGGTAATTTTACCAGGTGTCCCATATTCACCATAGGAAAATATGGTCACCCTAACCAAGAGGCACGGTTCTTTACATGCCATTGTAATTCGGCATTAGGTATTAGAGAATAATTTCTAGTGAATAAACTGACAATTTTTTTTCTGCTTGTTGAATATCCATGAGCAGATCACAGTTTCTTTGAACGCCTTTATTATTCATATTTTTCTTCCCATTTGTTCTCAATGGAATGATCAAACAATCTGCTGAGAGTATTCAATGCTTTAAATATGAGCTCCCTTACTTATTTGTGAGTGATTAAATAATCCACATAGTATTGTGTATGTTCCTTGATTGAATGAAAGCTGAAGCATGTCCAGCACAAACATGTACATGTGTAAATCACAAATTCAATTTTCACAAATACCTGTTGGTCTAGTTCTGAAATTTACTTTCTCCAAACACTTGTCTATTATTATTAGTAGTATTATGGTAACATACCGAGACCCTGTTGTGCTCAGTGCTATGTGCCTCAAAGAGCTTTTAAACTCAGTGATCACTTGTGGCAATGAGTTCCACAGGTTGATTGTATGCTGTATAAACAGCAATCAGTTTAAAATGTGTTGACTTACAGTTTCACTGGATGTCCTCTTGCTCTGTTACTAGCAGACATTTGTGATTAGTTTGGTCTTGGATTATGAGAGCTGTGTACAGCATGAATTTCTTCACAGGCCAAAAGGTGCTAGGCATCTTGAATATAGATGTGTTAGATATGTACATTACAGTGGGGTTAATGTTTTGCTGCATTAGATGTATTTATCTATCTTACTGTGCAGACACATTTAGAAACTGTAGCCTAGGGAAAAATATGTCCTGTCTATCATTCATTACATTAATGAATACTTCTTCTGGTCAGCACAACACACTAAATAAACTCTTACATTCTCAGATCAAGGTCAGCTCCTCAGCATCACCTAACACAAGCAACCAGTTGGACCTTTACCTTGTTGGAGATACTGCTGGAGTAAAAGAAACTATTTTTTCAACCCTGCAATTAACTGTATTGTGATGAGAACCTAAAGTAACCCAAAAAGACACTATGTTGGGGTGGTGATAGGAAGCGCTAAATTGTTGTAGGTTTATCTTTGAATACTGCTGGCATCTGTCCAGATTAAGCTGATATGACAATGCTACCAAAACACAAAGCAGTTTTTGTGCCATGCCATAGAGTCTTAGCTATAACACTTAAGCATTGCCTTATATACTGAATATTATTACAGAATGAATATTTGGCTTCTGGATGCCTTGTTCTCGGATCAGGGCTGGCTCCAGGGGTTTTGCCACCCCAAGCAGCCAAAAAAAAAAAAGCCGCAATCGCTATCTGCGGCAATTCAGCGGGAGGTCCTTCGCTCCGAGTGGGAGTGAGGAACCCTCTGCCGAATTGCCACAGAATACCTGAAAGTGCCGCCCCACTCCGGAGTTGCCACCCCAAGTACCTGCTTGATAAGCTGGTGCCTGAAGCCGGCCCTGTCTCAGATTAATGCCTCAGAACAAGTTAAAATCAATGTGGTGTTTTGGAGTGGTCACATTTGTGAAAGTTCATTCCCTCCATCCCCCACTTCTCATGAATTTAATAGTGGTAATGGAGAGTGGACACTTGGAGTCATCCTCCAGTGACTGAAGTTCATTAAGTCTTATTATGTGAGTGGCACCCAAATTTCAATCAGCAGCTGGGCACCATTGCTGTGCAATGTGCAAACATGAAATTAATGATTTACACTTCTGTCTACTTACATTAAATGGGGCAATATGTGTATGATGGTGTAAACCTTGCAGAACACAAATTAAACTAAAAATCATTTGGCTAACTCATTGCTATTGACAACAGTTGGCTGCTATATTGTGCAAGACAATACAGTGATAATTGCCATTAAATCTCAGACCTTAAAAGCCAGTGTTTTCTTATGTTTTAATGGTCAAACAGCAGTTGCCTTATGTTAGAATCTATATGTCAAAATTCAGTCCAAAACTATGAAGCTATATGGGTATTATAGCTTAAAATATCACTCTGTGTGGTACAAGTGCTGCCGTACAGTCTTCAAAAATTAGAAAGTCTTTTGAATCTAAGTCTGTTTTGTTGTTTTTGCTACCCTGTAGTATAGATACTGTGGAAGATACACAATATCTGTATGGGGGTTATTCAGAGGTGCTGTTCAGTGATAGGAATCCTTTCCACTATAGTTAGAATTTTTTTTAATAGTTTCCATTATTCAAAAAAGTAAAGCAAGTAAATATAATGAGCTAGATCCTCAGCTGCACCAGCACAGGTCTCAGTGCAGCAGAGGGGTCTTTACAGAACACTTTCAACCCCATGATCCTGGACACAACAAGAAGGTAGTTTGGCTCTTGATGCAACTTAGAACAGTCTTCAGGTTGGGCTATGTGCCTAGTTGTCTATGGTCTCCAAGGGACTCTTCCAGCAGCATTCTTTGGGGAATAGTGGTATTCTGGCCACATACAAGTAGTTAGTTACTTAGGGAAAGGGTATCAGGAGCTAGCTAAATAGGGGAATTCAAAGTAGCCAGTTAATCCATTTTTTCTTCTGCTTTGCACTGCCCGATTGTAAAAGATCTGGCTCTACACAAAGATTATGGCACACTGCAGAAAGTATTCATTATAAAGGACATTTTTGCAATATACATCAAATTAGTAAAAATTCAGGAAACTAATGTTAGGATTCACTAAAGCACACTGAGGTCAATGGGAGTCTTCCACTGACTTCAGTGGACTTTGGATCAGGTCAAAAAGCCCTGTGGCTGCCTTCTTGAATTTCCTTTTGGCTGGTGAAGAATGTGGTAAGTCACTTTGTAATCCAGAAAGCTTGGATTTCATTCTAAGTTTATGATACTGAAAGAGACTGACCTAAACAATATACAGTAGAAACAGACCCATGCAGCATAATCTTCACTTGTGCTATAACATGAAAATGGGAGCTGTCTCCTAAGGCTAACACCAACTGTTAAATAGAGGACATGAAAAAAGTTTCCATTAAAATGTCACCTTGTACTGTACAGTGTCATGGATACCAAAATTAAATTTGTGCAAATAAGCAAAGGATCTGAATTAATAAATAACCCATTTTTAAAAGGTCATTTAATAGAGCAGTGTAGAAGTTCGATGAGGCAAAGGATTTTGTTTTCAAGCAAGGTTAGAATAAAAAGGCAGATAGTTACAGTCTGAGAACTTTAAGAAAGCTATAATGCTGGAGGGTAAGACTTAGTGGTATAGCTTTGGACACGCGGTATGTCTACACAACAAAGAAAAACCTATGGCTGTCCCATGCTAGCCAACTGGGGCTCATGGGGCTTGGGCTGTGAAGCTGTTTCATTACTGGGTAGACATCCGGTATTGGGCTGGAGCCCAGGTTCTGGGACCCTTCCGCCCCACAGGGTCCTAACACCCAGGTGCCTGTCAGAGCGCAGAAGTTTACACAGCAATGAAACAGTCCTGTAGCCCGAGCCTGTTGGCTGACAAGGGCCACCCACAGGTTTTTCTTTGCTGTGTAGACATACCCTCAGGAGCTACAGGTTGAAAACCTGTTAGTGTCCACACAGACCTTTTATTTTTCCAAAGTAAATAAATGAAGTTTCATGCAGTTTACTGTATGGGGATTTTTCAGATGAGATCTCAGAAGCTTTGATTCTGACTGTTTAGAATAGATAAATGTGTAGGTTTACTTTGTACCCTAAAATTTATATTCACCTTTTTCACATGCAATTCAATTATGGGCACAAATCTAGGTACATCCACTTCTTAGTACCTAGGTACCTGAGTGCAAATTGTTCTTTTGAAAATTTACCCTTAAAACCCACAGGACACTATTTATAGGAGTAAGAATATAAGTTGGTGTCCTTTGCAAAAAAGAAAAGAGAATTCTCAATCTATGTATAAGAAATGGCACAACACTTGGATATAGACAGACTGGGGAGTGTAAGGAAACAATGAAACAGGTTTGGTCAGCTTGACAGGTTGTGGCTTCAGCCCACCAGCAGCCTAACCATTGTCAAGTTTTTTGTAGCAATCGCCGCAAAGGAGAGATTTTGGAGGATAATGGGTTCATTTTTCAGCTGTTTGTGGGAAGCTCCCCCCAAGGATAAAAGAAGCACCATGAGAGAAAGCACAAAGGTGTTTGATATGTAAAAAGATGCATAGATTGAGATTCCAAGGCCAGAAGGGACCATTGTGATCACCTAGTCTGACATCCTGTCTAACAGGGGCCACGGAATTTCCCCAAAATAATTCCTACAGCATATCTTGATTTTAAAAATTGCCAGTGATGGAGAATCCACCATGACCCTTTGTAATTTATTCCAGTTTTTAATTACCCTCACTGTTAAAAATGTATGCCTTATTTCCAGTCTGAATTTGCCTAGCTTCAAGTCCCAGTCATCAGAGCATCATGTTGTACCTTTTTCTGCTGGTTTGAAGAGCCCCTTATTAAATATTTGTTCATCTTGTACATACTTATTAATTGTAATAGTCACCCCTTAGTCTTGATTTAAGCTAAATAGATAAAGCTTGTTGACTCTCTCTCTCTAAGGCACAGTTTCTATTCCTTTAATCATTCTTGTGGCTCTTCTCAGAATGCTCTTCAATTTAGAAATATCCTTCTTGAACTGTTGGCACCAGAACATAGTATTGCAGCAGCAGCTGCAGCAGTGCCAAATAGTGAGGTAAAGAAATGTACTTCTATCCTGCTTATGCATCTCAGGATCACATTATTTCTTTTGGCTACACTGTTGCATTGGGAGCTCATGTTCAGCTGATTATCCACCACAACCCCCAAATCTTTTCAGAGTCACTGCTTCCTAAGATAGTCCCCTCATCCTATATGTATGAACTACATTGTTTCCAGATTTATACATTTACAATTAGCTATATGAAAATGAATATTGTTTGCTGGCACACAGTTTACCAGGCAATCCAGATCACACTGAACCTGTCCTCTTAATTAATTACCACTCCCCCAACTTGTTATCAAAACAATAAAATCATCACTGATTAAAGTTTCCTTTCAGATCATTAATAAAATGTTAAATAGCACAGGGCCGAGAACAGATACTTGCGGGATCCCACTGAAAACATCCCCATTCAATGACTATTCCATGTTTACAGTTACATTCTGAGACCTATCAGTTAGCCAGTATTTAATCCATTTTATTTGTGCCATGTTAATTTTATATTCTATTTTTCAAAATGTCATGTGGTATCAAGTCAAACACCTTAGGGAAGTCTATTACCTTTGTCAAGCTTGCAATCTCAAAAAAAAAGTGTTTCCATAACCCATGTTGATTTTTATTAATTACATTATCTTCGTTTAATTCTTTCTGTCCCTTATTGGTTACTCCATTATTTTGTCAGGCTGATGGGCCTATAATTATCTGGGTCATCCCATTTCCCCTTTTTAAAAATTGACACAACGTTAGCCTTCTTCCAATCTTCTGCAATTTCCTCCAGTGCTCTAAGACTTACTGAAAAACAACATTAATATTCCAGCAAGTTCCTCAGCCAAATCTTTTAAAAGTCTCTTGGATGCAAGTTATCTGGACCTGCTGATTTAAAATGTCTAACCTTAGTAGCTTCTCTTTAACATCCTCCAGGGATGATAACACTTTCTATTCCACTAACTCCATATGAGGAGACTCCTATTTCCCCCCCAAATACAGAACAGAAATATTTACTGAACACATCTGTCTTTTCTGCATTGTAAGTTGGTAGTGATAGGCAAGAGTTAAAATCTCAGGACTGAATGAGATATGATAGAGTGGGGGAGAGACCTTGGAGGGCCTGAAAATTGAACACCAGCACCTTATTTTTGATACGATAGAAAAGGGGGAGTCAGTGAGGGGATGCAAAGAGGGGATGACAAGGTCAAAGCAACGGGCTAGAAAAATGATCTTTGCGGCAACATTCTGAATGGATGTGAACAGGACAAGGTTGCAATATGTCAAGTTCAGAGAGAAGGATGAAGTAATTGAGATACGAGATGGAGGCTGGACAAGACTTATCTGTGTGTATGGATAGGAAAGGCCATATCTTAGAGATGCTATGCAGAAAAAATCTGCAAAATTTACACATGGCCTAGACATAAGGGTCTAGAGAAAAGTCAGAGTCAAAAATGACATCCACGTTATGGGCCTGAGTGAGAGGCAGGATAGGGGTGTTGTGTACAATGTAGTAACCTGCATGGAACTTTGAGAAAGGATCATCAGACTTGGGAGGGAAGAGTTTGGAGGAGTACTAAGAAGTCAGTCTGTGTGCAAGACTGGTATGCTAGCTGCAGTTGCAGCATATCTGCAATTAGTTCTCTTAATAAAGAGTCAGTTTAGTTTTAGAACTATGAAATCCTCTTATGTTGTTACCTAGCTCATGGTGCATGAAACATGGTGGCAGTGTTCATAGCAAGGAAGAGTCTGATTAACAGGAAAATAAAGCAGCACCTGGAAACAGAACAGGAGAGACTCAGACCACTGGGAATGCTGCAACTCTAGACCAAAAACCTTCCACAAGGATGAAAGCATGAAATGAATCTGAATACAGAGCTGACCATGGAGGATAAATGTGATAAAATTACAGTAAAGCTTTTTTTTTTTTTTTTTTTACACTATCTAGTTTGGAAAAAAGCATGCAAAATGAGTGAGACAATGTTGCCAGGAATAGGCCCAAAACTCTGGAACAGCTGATAAAATACTGATGAGTACTGTGACCCCAGACAGAACGTGATTGTAGAGATACCGTACACTCACACACCCCAAAACCAAGAAACAGAATAGGGAATAGATACTTCAGGTACAGAACTGAGATCTCAGGCATCCATCCAGAGCTTTGGTAAAAGATTTCTAATTAGATAGAGGATCATTTGTGGGATATGTGATTCCAGTTTACAAGAGAGATTGTTTTTATCCTTTCCCTGGACAGTTCAGCTGTCCTTGTTACTTGGAAACATTTCTCTAGGCTTAGATCTGCTTCTCTTAACAATGTTAGCCACCAATATAGAACAAGTACACAGGTTTGAGCTACAGGAACCCAGGAAGCAGGACAGAGACAGAGTGACTGAGAATACAAGCTTCATGGTCCAGTGTGTAATGTGGAAAACAAGAACATGCAAGGCAGAAAGAACATGCCCAGACCATGGGCAACAGTGCAAGGGGTGTGGGAAACAGAAGCACTTTGTGTTCTGAGGTCAGTGGGCAAATGCAGGCCTTCAATAAGAAACCCATGAACAAGAGACATTATTACTTGGAGACTAGAGTAGTGACACACAAGAGCACCACCCACTGTTGGGCAGAAGGGCAGTCCAAGTCATGGATTTGATCACAATACAACACCAGAATACCCTCAACATGGGAGGTGTGGGACAGTGATCCATTGTGGGCAGTGTTCAGCATTTTAATAGAACATAAGGATATATTTCAAGGAGATGGACATCTAGAGAGCAAGCTGAACTTAGAAATAGGCATTGATGTGAAGTCTGAGAGACTAGCAGAGTTTCATTAGCTCTGGTGGAGCCATGGAAGAAGGGACTGGCATGCTGCAAAGAAGAGGCATCATTATAGTTGAAACTAGTACAGACTGGATCAGTAGCCTTATAGTGGTGAGAAAACCTTCAGGTTAAATGAGATCTTCATTGATCCAAAACCACTTAACAGAGCATTGAAATGACATCACTCCCCTTTACCAATGACTGAGAATATACTAGTTGCTCTATGCAAGGCAAAATTGTTAACTGTCTGTGCTATCAAGAATGGGTTCTGGCATAGTAAACTAGTTAAGCCATCCAGCCACATGACCGCCTTTTGGCAGATACCACTAGGTATAAATTCCTATGGGTATCAGCATGGTCCCAAAGGTGTTCCAGACACTAGAGACTCCCAGGCATCAGGATTGTAGCTAATGACATTCTGATTGTAGGAGAAGGAGATATCAAGGAAAAGGCAATCCAGGACCATGATACCTAGCTGCAACAACTCCTCAACTGGTGCTGGGAATGGAATATTAGTCTGAATGCAGATAAACTGAAGCTGAGGAAAACTCACATCCCCTACATCAGTGGTTCTCAAAGAAGGAACACAGATTGAAGGAGGGAAGAGTTTGGAGGAGACACCAGGAAGTCAGTCTCTTTGCACTTGGCATGAATGGGGCAACCAGAACTGCATGATTTGGGAGTACCATGGATTTATATAGAGGCAATATGATATTTTCTGTCTTATTATCTATTCCTTTCCTAATGATTCCTAACATTCGGTTAGCTTATTTGACTGCTATTGAACATTGAATGGATGTTTTCAGAGAACTATTCACAGTGACTCCAAGAGCTCTTTCTTGAGTGGTAACAGCTAATTTAGACCCCATCATTTTATATGTATAGTTGGGATTATGTTTTCCAAGGTGTGTTACTTTGCATTTATCAGCATTGAATTTCATCTGCCATTTTGTTGCCCAGTTTTGTGAGATCCCTTTTTAACTCTTTGTAATCTGCTTTGGACTTAACTATTTTGAGTAGTTTTGTATCATCTGCAAATTTTGCCACCTCTCTGTTTACCCCTTTTTCCAGATCATTTATGAATATGTTGAACAGAACTTATCCCAGTGCAGACCCTTTGGGACACCACTATTTATCTCTCCATTCTGGGACTAGCCACTTATTCCTACCCTTTGTTTCCTGTCTTTCAACCACTTACTGATCCAGGAGAGGACCTTCCCATTTATCCCATGATAGCTTACTTTGCTTAAGAGCCTTTGATGAGGGACTTTGTCAAAAGCTTTCTGAAAATCTAAATACACTATAACCACTGGATCCCCCTTGTCCACATGCTTTTTTACCCTCTCAATGAATTCTAGTAGATTGGTGAGACATGATTTCCCTTTACAAAAACCATGTTGACTCTTCCCCAACAAATTGTATTCATCTATGTGTCTGATAATTCTGTAATTCTATAATTACTATAGTTTTAACCAATTTGCCTGTTACTGAAGTTAGGCTTACCAGCTTGTAATTGCCAGGACCGCCTCTGGAGCCTTTTAAAAAGTTGTTGTCACATTAACTATCCTCCAGTCATATGGTACAGAAGCTGATTTACATACCACAGTTAGTAATTCTGCAATTTCACATTTGAATTCCTTCAGAATTCTTGGGTGAATACCATCTGGTCCTGGTAACTTATTACTGTTTAATTTATCAGATTGTTCCAAAATCTCCTCTAATGACACCTCAATCTGGGACAATTCCTCAGATTTGTCATCTAAAAGGATTGGCTCAGGTTTGGGAATCTCCCTCATATCCTCAGCCATGAAGACTGATGCAAATAATTCATTTAGTTTCTCCTTATCTTCCTTGAGTGCTCCTTTAGCTTCTC
Organism: Mauremys reevesii; assembly: GCF_016161935.1. NCBI lineage: Eukaryota > Metazoa > Chordata > Testudines > Geoemydidae > Mauremys > Mauremys reevesii. The sequence goes on along the minus strand of NC_052624.1, from coordinate 231,569,539 downwards.
AATCATCCAGTGGCCCCACTGGTTGTTTAGCAGGCTTCCTTCTTCTGTTTCCTTACTCTCATAGAGTAAGAAACACAGCCTCTAAGGTTTGTAATTGCACAAGATAAAGATTATGGATTAAATTTAATAAGATGTGGCCCTTTCTAGTCTACTCTTTTCATTTCAAATTCTTATGTTGAGTCCATCACTGTGGCATTTGAACTCCTTTTTTAGCCAAGATTAAATTTGATGCTAGAAATCTCATCAGGCTAGTCGGTCCCTTTCCATTGAAATGTCTAAGTGATACAGTACATTTAGAAAATACCTATGTAAGCAAATGACAAAATAGTTTGATTTCTGCAAAAGATCCTGCCAAAGCAGAATATAGATAGGACTGGTAGAAAATACAGAATCTGACTTATAACATTGACTTCGGATTCTTTTTCTCTGAGCTTTGAAAGGAGTTAATCACTGATTGCTTTTACAATAGATCCCACCTAACTAAATGGTATCAGGCCCTTCTCTTTGGCATGTACATTGCTCTACTCAGTGTTAAGCCATGTGTGCTATGCTTTATTTACAAGGCTTAAAATGTTCTGTTTCTATGAAATAACTGTCATACACTGCTATATGGTGGCTTTTTCTACACAGAGGGCCACCTTCTGCTTTCAACATTCACCTGTATTAATCTGGGTAACTGCTGCACTCCTCGGAGTTATTCCAATTGGTAATAGTGTAAATGAAAGCAGAATTGGCTCCAATGGGTCATATTTATCCCTGGTATACCAACTCCCCTGAGCTCAATGGAGTTAAATCAAGGGTGAATTTAACCCCACACACATAGTAACATTTAAGTTTTATTAAACTGAATTTTGAAATAGAAGCCTTGATAATGTATTTTCTTTAGCATTGAAGCAGAGAAAGTAGCTGAGGTTTGCCTAAGAATACCAGTCACAATGACCATATTTACTTATTCCTGCTCCAATGTATTTGAATTTGAAGACAGCTTTACAGTTTCTGTAATGCTTTTTCATAATCTGATTTATGGTGATCCCAAACACTTGGCTAAAAGAAACAAAACATAAAGGGCAAAATTGACTAGGATTTAGTTCTATTTTTGGATATGAAAACCATCGTATGATGCTTTATCTGGCACTAGTCTTAATGCTGGAATAACACTGACTGGCTACAAGGTCGGAAAGGAATTATAAAATGTTCAAAAGAAATTAGCTTTTACATTGCCATTCAACTAGATCAGGTACTATAGCACTTTATTTTGAGTGTGTTGTTGATACAACATATCGTTTTCATAAAAATAGATAGAGGAAGTCATTAACAATAAATTTTAACAGTGATGTGCCCAGCTAAATGTGATGCTGGCAGACCTGGTCCAGATTATGACAAGACCCTTAGGCCCCAGTGAATACTGACAAATGCATAACTGGAAACCAGTCTGTGTGAGTATTGTTAAAATAGGTATTAGATTTAGAGGTGCATTTAGTGTTTGGATTTCATGAAATGTTTGTGGGTTGCTGCGTGCATCTGTATCCCATGTTATAAGGTAATATTTACTGGTAAGTGTTTGCTTTGTAACTATCAAAGTGATTGCTATGAAACTGGAAACCCCCCCAGTCAGAAGAAAATCATCATCAGGTGTGAAATACTAGTTTACCACAAGGGGTGTCATCTCCTGCTCAACAAGAGAAAGAGTACAGATACCAGACAAACCATTGTAGAGACAAAAGACTCCCCCAATACCTATGAAAAGGGGATGTGCACAAACCCTCATCCCATCACAGTTTGAACTCTGGGGGAAAAGAATAAAAATCCCTGACCAGAAGGATCTGTATCACTATGCTGCTTGGAATTTGGACAGGGCAGTATTTCTAAGCATAAGCCAGGGATCCCCAAGCTGCTTAGCTCGGTTAACCCTAAAGGACATGTAGAGCTTGCATATTACAGCAGCTTTGATTACTTTTTGAAACCTAAGAATAACTCATTTGTGTGTGTTTACCTGCTTTAACCTTGTAAATAACTCATTTATTTTTCCTAGTTAATAAAACCTTAGTTTAATATAGGATTGGCTACAAGTGATTTTTGAGAGATCTAAGCGAATTCTTAATACCTCCGTGAAGTAGGCAAGTCTGCATTATTCTCATACTGACTTCATTATCCAGCAAAGAGCGTTTTGCAATTGTGTATTTTTAAGGTGTAACATTGTCAGCACCTAGTGGATCCTCAACACATTTTCCCCACTAGAGCTACTCAGTTTTTATAGGCAAGGTACAAGCTTAGAACAACGTTTAAAACTTCAGAAATAAAAACCCTCAAGAAGTCTGAGATTTTGGCTGTCATGAAACTTCTACTGCTTCCTTTGAAAACCTATCTGAAAAAATGAGCTTTTTTCCCAAAAAAATAAAATTACTGGGGCTGCAATATGAATTGTCTAAACAGATAAATTAGTTTCCACCGTCTGTTATTGTAAGTTGTTTTTTTAATAAACACATCTGAACTACATTTATAGAGGGCAAGATTTTTTCCAGCAGTGAAAGACTTATTTTCACAACCTAGTGTCTTATTATGCCACTGTTACAAGTATTGCTCAAATGCTTCTTAGCCTGATACCTGCTCAATAGTGACTGTTTAATTACAACCCTTTAAGCTGCCATGAGGATCAAGAAAATAAATTATAAGGACTGGCATTTTAATAAGGAAGTTGGGCTTTGCATCTCCACTCCTTTGAGAGGAGTTCCCAGTCAGAGGGCATGTAGCAAGAAGAGCATATCTACCATTAGGAACAGAAGACGATAGTTTCTAAAATGGTTCCCGATTGTAGGTGCCTCAATTTTGGGGTGACCATTTTGAAATACTCTAGGACAAGGTCAATGGATACTTGAAAATTCTGGCTGCAATTTCTTCCCCTTTTTATCTACCGCAAAGACATGTGAGACTCTAGAGCACCTACCTACCTGGGACCAAATCACCATGTGTTGTTCACTTATTGTAGCTAATAAAATGAAACTATGTTGGAGACAGTTATAGGCCTCTGCATCTCCTTCCACAAGCAAATTTTTATGTCTGGCTCTTAAGGTGTGAACCTCCCTTCATGAAGGGAGGCGGCCCAAAAAAGGGGAAAAACTAAAACAAGCATAATTACTTTTTGTGTATGTATCTATGGGGAAAAGTTTTTTTTAAAAGATTCACAGCCTACCATATATGTAACAGTGCATGATTTCTTTTATGGGGGGGGGGGGAGGGAAGAGGTAGGGAACAGGGCAGCAAAGAGGGGAAGCTGGACATTTTGGCCATGTCTACATTTACCAGTAGATCGGCACTGCTGTGATCCATGCAGCAGTGTCAATTTAGCGGGTCTAGTGAAGACCCACTAAATCAATCACAGAGCGCTCTCTGGTTGACTCCAGTACTCCAGCTCCCCAAGAAGAGTAAGGGAAGTCGATGGGAGAGCGTGTCCTGTAGACACCGTGTAACTTAGGTTGACTTAACACGATAATATAGACAAGGCCTGTGATTTTTCCCTAAGTTAGGAGACTGGACTATTTTGACGCTAAAAAGGGAAAACAATCTGCATTGCATATGAATGTTTCTAGATCACTTTATCTCCTGGGTCTTAAATCCTTCTGTGTTCCCTTCTCCTTTAGTGATCCTGCCTGTTTAGAACACTCTCAGCCTTTCATCCCTCCCTTTATGCCCAGAATGCTAACTCCTACCCAGTTCATGTGATAATCCTCTTTACCTGCAGTGCTTATTTTCCTGTTTCTGCCAGCACTGGTCCACATGAAGACCAGATTTTTCTGATGGTGATGCTTATTAACAGGGGAATAAATATTATACCGTTTAGATACTTTGAAGATTAATACATGCTCTGTGAAGTAACTGATGCAGGAGCTGACCCTGCAACCTTTGCACACGTGGGTAGAACTTGCTCAAATGTAGATGTGTTCAGACCCAGAAGTGATTCTCCACTTTCTTGCACTAATCAATCTATCTTAAAATTTTATATTGTTGCTCAGTATCTGACCACTTTCCACATAAAATCAATAGCAAAGTCCCCAGTGGATTTTTTGGAGTCTCCAGCACTTTTCTCTGTGTGGAGTCGTAACTCTGCTCATCGATTCCAAGGCCAGAAGGAACCATTGTGATCACCTAGTCTGACCTCCTGTATAATACAGGCCATAGAACTTCTCCAAAATAATTCCCAGAGCATATTTTTTAGAAAAAACAACCACTCTTGACTTAGACATTGCCCCTAGGCTAGGGTTTGAGCCTACAGTCCTGACATGGAGAATCCAACATGATCCTCAGTAAATTGTTCCAATGCTTAATTACCTTCACTGTTAAAAATGTACACCTTATTTCCTGTCTGCTTGGGGTTAGGGCTTTTGTAATTTTTCAGAGAGGGTTTGGGAATAAAAACATTGTTCAAATTGCATCACTTATGGCAGAAAGGCTTTCTCCAAGAGGAAGTCTTTGTGATGTTCATAAAGATGGTCAGACTCTGGATTTGGCTGATGTTTTCTGAGAAAGTGTTTTATAATTGGATTTCCTCAATAGAGAATGCTTTGTCCTGGGCTTGGTGATCTGCATTGTCCCAGAGGAACACTGTTGTTGGGGTGGTTTAAAAACTGAAATTCGATCTCTGATGCAGCTGGGGGTTGATCCATCAATTGCTTTGAAAATTAAGACCAAGGCCTTAAGCTGGCATCAGAAGCTGACTGGGGGGTCAGTGGAGGGAGTTGAGCACCGGCCTGACTTACTCACAGTGGCCTGAACCATGGATGAGGTGAGTAGCCACCTTCTGTACCAGTTGAAATCTGTGCATTGTCTTCGCATAAAACTTCAGATACTATGAGTTACAGTTATCCAGCCTGGATGCCTGGATTATTGTGATCAAATTCTCATCCAAGAAGAAGGAACAAAGTAAACTCGTAGTAAACTGGAAGTGAAAGGAGGCATTTTTAGAAATAGATACATGGTCATTTATATTTGCACAAAGTGAATACAAAGCAAGAGTTAAATGCTACCTTATCAGGATGGTAGTGTTTCAGACCCACTTTGAGGAAATATAAATGACTGCACAAAGATCAAGGCAGTGGCGAATCAGACATTCAGGGGTTTGGTTCTTCCCACTACAGAGTGCAAAACACAGATGCAGGTTTTGGGTCCAGGCCTATTTCTACAGTAAGTTAAGAGGGCATGTCCAAAAAGTGAGCTTCTGGCTCAGGCAGCTAATTTTGTACTTTTTCACTTGCAGTTTTATTTGAGTTTTACCTTAAGAATTTGATGAAGCCAGAAAAATATAATTCATGGAGGAAAATAAATGTGTGAAAAATAAAGGAGACAAGCAAGATTATTTTATAAATTATTGCAGTCTAGTGGCCTCTCCTATATCATCTCATGAGAGTGATGTTATATAATGTGAGAGCTGTTTGAAGTTTCAAGTGATAAAAATGATAAAGTGAATACAGCTTTAAGCTCCCCAGAACAAAAACCCTGAAGGAATGTCCACAAAATTGGTCTCCATGAAAAGCAGTCTGAGAAAAACAGGGAGCTATAGGACTGTCTTATATGCTGGTTTTCCAAACAGTGGCACAATCAGCACTAGTGAGTAAGTTGCTGAATTGGATTTTGGAATATAAAACCACTGAAAGACCTCGTAGAAGAGCACAGCCGTTCCAGGATTTTAATTCAAACGATAGCAATTCTGGCTGATTAGGTCAGATTTATGGAAAATGATATACCTTCACTTTTGCATATTGATACAGATCCTATAGAAGGGCATGTAGTAGTCTGGAAAGAAAAATTCTAAATATAGAAAGAATGGAATCATGCTGATCTCATAGTGTCTTCTAGATGCATGTCCTGAACATTGCACATATGCCCAAAAATGCTGTTCTGGAGCAGCAAAGATATATTTTCTCTGGATATTATTCTGATGACATAGAATGCACACCGGGAAGGAATTGGCTCCATTTACCCCTCGGAATACTGACATTTTCAAGGCTGTCTGACATACAAATGCTTAGGAGGAAATACACATACTCTGTGTACATTTTCAGTCTATAAAGGATTAAGAGACATTCCTAAGTATAGCCAGACTTTGAGACCTATAACCATGGAAGAAATACATTCAATAAAATTTGGCATCTGATTTCATGGCCAGCTTTTAGGACCCAGAAAATCTACAGCTGGCTGGGGGGTGGGAATACAATTTGTATAAGGTCCCAGTATGCAAACCATCCCAAATTTCAGAGCAGAATTTAGACCTATCTCCTAATAGCCATGCAAATAGGCAACAGAGGATATTTCTAGCGACTAGAGCCACTCTGCTGGAAATGCAGGGGATGCAGATTCCAAAGGCTATTAGAAGTGCAGTGGGGTTGGCTCATGCTCACAGGAGTTGCAGGAAAATCTCTCTATATAAAAAGGTGGTGAGGGGGTCAAGAAGTGAGGAGTTACTTCTTAACGCCAATGCCTGGACAGCTCCTAAGAGCTGCAAAATACACCCCCCCACACACACACACTTCTTTCTTTCCTTCAGCTACATAGGGAGAGGTTATCCTCCAGCTCTCTGTGGGCCCTACATACTCCCACTTTACTTGTAATGGCTTTATGTCAAATAACAAAAAGTGTTAAGAAAAGGCTACAGGACTGTCTGAATCTCATGGCGGGAGGAGGTAGATGCATAATTAGCAGTTTTATGGAAAATAAAGTGACTGTATTCAGGCAGGCAAAAGCTATGGCAGTGAAAGCAAGTAGTAAAGAAGACGAGAGCCATTTGTAGGTAATCAATAAATATAAGGCAAGGAGATGAAGAGGGTATGGAGTGAGAGGAACATTAGGATCCTCCCTGTTAGAAGCTATTGCTATAGATACATTGGAGCCAGGGACTGTCCATCAGTTGTAGGAACGTTACACTTCCTAAGCGCTAAGGGGGTAGGAATGCCGCCCCCGGATTTAGAGCGGCTGAAATGGTTCCCACACGCCCCCACACTTCCGGTCAGGAGGCATATAGATTAAGCGCTGATAAGGTGTGTATTTCTGGAGTACACAATGCATAAAGCACCAACCAGGAGAGGGGGCGAGACGTTGGCTTGAGTTTGTACATGCGTATAATAGCATGATTTATATAACCACTTATAATAAATAGACGTGGACAGCCCCGTTGGGGGCGCTCCACGGGAACAGACTGACTGACTCGGCTCCGTCATTACTACATCAGTGAGTTCCTAATATGGACGAGAAAGGAAGCTGTTTAGTGGCAGCCTGTTCCAAACAAAAGACACTCAAGGTTTCTCATTACAGAATGTGGTGGCAGGAATAATTTGCACACAGAAATGGAAGTGTATGAGAGTTAGGACTTTATCTCATAGTCCTAAAAAAAGACAGGACTTGCTGGTAGCAGACACTTCTTGGGCTCAGTCATTTGTTGACCTGGGAATGGGATGCATCCTCAGTGATCATTTTTACACTGGTTTTAAATTAACTCAGGAGAAACCGGGATGGCAAACTCTCCTGTCAAATGGGAAAGCCCATGATTATGAGGTGAACACCTAGAGGCTGGAAAAGAATCCATTTAAAATTCTGAACCAAAACGATTTGTGAACATATATTGAATGAACATGTTAAAATTCAGTACAGTAAGAAGAATGTAGAATTACACGAAGAAAAAGAGACATGGAATGTCTCACTAACTACCTATAGACAGGGAACCTATGCAAACTATGGCACACTGGACTTATGGCAAGGTTGCCTGATTTACGCACTACAACACTGCTGACTTCGGAGGTAAACTGGACATTTTACTGCAGTGTGAGAAGCATTGAAATAGCTTCAGATCTGGTTTGAAAACCTGATCCTGCAGGATGCTGAGAGTGTTCTGAGAGTGAGCACCTTCAGCTCCCCTGGAAATCAAAGGGAGCAGAGAGGCCTCAACACCTCCTGGAATCCAGCCTTTATAGAATGTTTATTTCAAGGTATTGATTGTGTTATTCATTTAGGATGGGTTTTTCAGAGGAGCCCAGTGAAGTCAGTGCCCAACTCCCTAAGATGCCTTTGAAAATCCCAACCTTAACAGTTAATGTAATTTTTTGTAACAAACCTTTTTTAAAACATATTTTCCCCATCATTTCAGGTTGCTAATTCCTGGATTGATTGTATTACGATAGCTCTACTTTTTAAACCTGTTTTCATTTGGTGGTGGAATGAGGAGCAGCACTATTACTGCACAAATGGAAATGGCAGGTAGAGTTATTCTACTGCTAATTTTTAATTGGTTTCTGTCTGGCCTGATTGGGTATAATAAATATCTTACGAGCCATAGTGCATTGTTAGCTAACTCCTGGGGTCTGGTTTGGAGCTTGAGAGATTAGCGGGCTTCATCCGGTAAACCATCTCACTTAAACAAACACACCAAGTTTCTGAGCCTTAACAGCTGGACAAGCATAAATCAATGTAATAATTTAATTCAATGCCAGGAAACCCAAGGAACCACCTCAGAAATCACAGTCAGAGAAGATATGAAAGCAAGAAAAATCGTGTTTCTTAATTTGATGTTGGCTCTCTTAACTTGATCTCAGCTCCAGCAGATCTTAAGTAAATCAACTGATGGAGCATGTTCTGCACATAGAACAGGAGACCTACACATACAGCTAGGCAGATCTGTCCCAAAAGTGTTTGGTGCACAACAGTTACTTTCTGGCTAACGTGGCTACAGACATCATGTTTACTGATCACCCCAGCTGCATTTGCACATAAAAAGTCCTTTATGAATACTAATTCTCTTTCACAACCAGCCATTTTTCTTATTTTGCCAACAACTATCAGTAGTCATATTTTCTAGCCTTCTCTAAAATTCAGGTAGCAGATTGGTGGTGGTGGGAGAAAGTATATAAGTATCTAGAGACATAGTTTGATGGGCAGTAGATAGGCATACTCAGATGATGAACGCATTGGCCTTGGGAGACCCATGTTCAAGTCCCTACTCTGGTTGATTCAGAGTGATCGGAAATAAAAAACCTCTTCTCTGAAATAAGCAGTGCAGGGACTCAAATGTGGGTTTCCCAGCCTGATGCACAAACCATCAGGCCATATGCATTTTTGACAGCTGCTATGAAAGGGAATTGTCACCCTCTCATCATCTCTAGCTAGACAAGAGGCCTGTGATGGGTTTCCTCCCCATCACTTCTTAGAGGGGTAAAAATACCAAACAAAAAAACCCAAACCAAAACACCCAGTGAGAGTTGAGCTTCACACATGTGGGGGTAACTGACTGATTGCCTTCTGGCCAAAGGAGGCAGTTAGCTAAGGATCCATTGGGCATCTGAGCCTTATAAGTAGACTGTGGGAACTCAGCTGGGAGACAGACTACCTATAAGAAAGGTAGGACTCTCTTGCAGAGAGGGAGGTGCAGGGAGTGAAATAGACACATCAGGGTAGGGCCTGGAGTAAAAAGAGAAGCTGCTGAAGTCCCTGTAGAGGAAATGCAGAGAAGTTGTGGGGAGTGGCTTGATTATCTCAAGGAGGGCCAAAGTAGGATTTGTTTTGGGATATTGGGTTATACTGTTTAACTGGACTTTCGTAACACCAGAAGGAGCTTGAACTTTTGATTGACCTGGCTGAAGAACCATACCACAGAAGGCCAGAAAGGAGACAGGACACTGTAGGGCCATGGAAGAGGCTGCCAGGAGGATCACTACAGATGAGTGACCTGCAATTCTGTGGCCTGATGCAAAGGGGCACTCTAAGGGTGTGTACAGCCTCCTCTGAAGACCATAACTCTCCCCCAGTCTCTTTTGGAGAATCATGTGATGCTAGACTCTAGTTGTTGCACAATGAAGATCAAATCCAACCCTAGCTAAGCAGTCCCACTGTTCAAGGTGACTGAAGGTGGGACAATGTGCTCTCTGACTGCATTAGAGACTGAATACTCTGCACCTGGCAGGATCAGCCTTTAAAAAGTACATCAACACCTTTCACATAAACAATATACTTTAAGGTTATTTTTATAGGAAAATGCTGTTTTATGATATTATCAGTTCACAAGAGGATTCCATTTTCCTACCTGTAACAGGGCATAGCAGGGCCCCCTTTGCTCCAGAGAGACCTACTGGCTCAACAATCACCAGTGCAGTTTATTTATAGTGTGCAATCCCACCATGAACAGCACAGGGGTTTCCGTCTGAAAGACTTCCCAGCCTCTGCAGCTAGAAGAGATGAGCTCCCACTCTCTGGCTTCCCCCATTTCTGTCTACCTCCCTTTGGCTTTCTTCCTCTGAGGCTTTTATGCAGCCCCAGGGTAATCAAGCTGGCAGCTGTTTCCCCTTTGCCAATCTGGCACAGGTTTCTCTAGCCAGCTCCAGTTTACCTCCCTTAATTGGAGCTGGTGTGTCAGAGGGCTGGCTCAGCCATTCTTACCCAGCACTCTGTCACATCATCAAAGCTTTTACTCTTCACACTTTAAAGGTCATCTTACAAAATATTTTGATGCTCCATTATAAAAGGTCTAACCTGCCTTCTCTGGGTCACTTTAATAACTCTTAAACTCACTTGACCTATACCTCACCAATAAAAATATCTATTTGGATTTATTTATTTAACTTTTTTCAGTGCAGACAATTCATTCTGAAAGGGTAAGATTGTTAGATTTATTTTCAGCAAAACTAAAAAAAAGTGTCTTTGAGGCCTCACAATGTATTTCACATATAATGGGACAAATAAAGGGAAGACTACTAAAGGAAAATGGCAGCAGGTTTCTACCAGATGTCATGAAGACAGATAGTATCTGCCAAAGTGTCTGTCACATATGTGGCACTTGGCTTTATGGGCAGGAGGATATAAAAACTAGTCCCGGTACAAAATATTTAAAAAGCTCACACATTTTCTAAAACTTTTGTTTTGTTTTGTCCCTGTATAGTTGATGGCATCGCATGGCAATCATTTGGGATGGCCTGTGTTTACTACTTGTCAATAATGCATCCTCCAAAACTCGGCCTGATAAAGGATTTATGGAATACTGTAACACCACATATTACCACAATTACGATCCGAGGATGTATCAGGGGAGGCATCAGAGGAGAGATATTCATGCCATTCTAGAAGGCACTGGTAAAACCTCATTTGGAAAACTGTGTACAATTCTGGTCACCTATGTTTAAGGTAGCTGGACAAATTTGAGTGTGATGGTATGTTGGGATTGTTTGTTATGGTAATGGACAGGGCTCACCAGCCCTGGGGCTCACTTCTGGTTTATGCCTTATATTCTTACATGCTCATGCTTCAGGATTTTAGCAGGCCACTTGCAGGGTCAGGAAGGGATTCCCCAACTCACACCCCACCTCCGCTCCAGCCAGTGAATTCTAGGGTGAGTTAGTCTCCTTCATTTGAAGCAGAAGAGATGGCCGTGGCTGGAGATAGGATATAAGGCCAGGGCTCTGAGTTGGCACGAAGCATCTCTCTCTCAGGTGCTTGGCAGACTGGTTCTTGCCCACATGCTCGGGGTCTAATTGCCATATGTGAGGTTGGGAAGACATTTTCCCACAGGCCAGATTGGTAATGACTCCAGAGTTTTTTTGCCTTCCTCTGCTGAGTGTGGATGTGGGTCATTTGCCAGGATTTTCTGGGTATAGCCTCTTTAATCATTTCCCAGACAATGCAGGGGCCTTAGACACTGGTGCACCTCAGTCCCTCCTCTTCTCAACCTGTGGCACATAATGGTCTAGTCTGCTGTGGGCAGTAATAGTGTGGTCTAATTTCAATTGTTTGGTGCTGCTGGTGATCTGTGAAATACTGGAGGTCAGAGTAGATCTGGTGGTTCTTTCTATTAAAAACCATTTTATTAGCTTTCCTAAATTGCAAAAGTATACAAAGTTAACCTTGTTTGTCAGATTCCAAAAATTGGGAAAAAAATGTAATAGCTGTTATTTAAAAATGCAATTAGTGCTACATTTTAATTAAACATGAGACAAATCATTAAGAGGGCCACCAGGTTGTTAATTTGAACTAGTGAAGATTTTAAAAAGAGTGAGTCTTGAAATGTCTGCTTGAAAAATACAAAACAAGACCTTTATCACAAAGACTGGGGCTCGGATGAGCAATATGTAAGGTAACTGGAGGTGAGAAATTAAACAGATAGGGAAATGGAAGAATAAGTTGAAGAATGCAGGGAAGAGGGAAAAGAAGGAGCACTAGTTCTCAGGGAGAGGCATGAGAGGCACAGATTATCTGTTCTCCTCTATAACTTCTGGACCTCATCTGACTGAAAATGGGGCTTTCTATTAGACAGCAAGAACCTTATGATGAGAGTGCTGGAAACCCATAATTCACATTGATTTCAGTGGTGCTTGCAAGTGCTCAGCTCCTCTCAGAATCAACCCCTTAGAACTTACAACTCAGAATGTAGGCAACACAATAACCTAAAGAGAATGGCATGGATCAAAGGATTGCATTTGCAGTTTTCCCTCATGAGTCCTTTTATGATGAATGGCTGGTCTGTTATGGGATGGAGTGCTGGAAGTGGGACAGGGGCCTGGGTGGGATTTTGGTGGGAAACTCTGTGAAATGCAGCAATTTCTCATAGTTGCTAGCCAGACCAAACATTAATTTACAGACCAAAGCCAGACCAATCCCTGGCCAGACCAAATATTAATTTCTGCTGAATTTTGCTTTAAGTTTATGGATTCATTCCAATCCGCAGCTCAAAACAAACGTCATGGGCCATGAACCTGTAAGACCTATAGTGTGAAAATAACCATAGACCCCTCTGTCAGCCTCATCTACCTGCTTATGCACCACCAGATAATACCTTTTCTCCCAGAGGCTGTCCCGCACATTGTGAAGTTGGGTCTGGGGCCTGCGGCTGGGAATGAGAATCCTTTGGAGGGGCATGGGCCTGAAACTCTGTCAAGATTTGCCAAAAGATTCAAGGGCTAAATTTCTGGATGGCAATAAATGTTGCCAGATTTCAGGTTTAATTTGCAAAGTTTCACTCGGCTTTACAGAAGAAAACCAAGAACTTCTGACAACTTCACATTCTCAGCAGGGAAATGAAGGGAAAGGTTATCAGAAATACTTTGGAAGGGTACATACTGATGGAATTCTCCCTAAATATTCAACACTTTCAGTCTTCAAATGTTTGTCCTCAATGGTTTTGAAAGTTTTCTAGTATTCAGGCTCTCATGTCTCTGCTGCTCAAAGAAATGATAGCACTGAGAGCATGTTGAAGAAGAATAGCAGCAGTTCCTTGGATTACCACAGCCCAGTTCCATAACCTGAGGATCCTGGAAAGCCTCCTTTCCCACTATAAAATCTAAATAAAGAGTTTCACATACTAAAACCTGAGTTAATATATAGGGACATGTCAGAAGGGAAAGGGAATATTCCTTGTTAAATGTCAGCTAAGAACCCTGAAGCCAAATGTTCTATTAGAGATCAGGCTGGTAGCTCTGTCTCTTATTAAGGTTGCCTGACACTTATACCTTTGCCCAACTTTAACCATCTGGGCTGAAATTTTACATGCCAGGAGTCTGCCTTAGGCCAAGTTGTTCTGGAAAACTTTAGTCAAAATAGTTCAGCCATGTTCCAGAATATAGTTAAAATAAAATACATTATTTTGCCCATGCTAACTTATGGTGACCTTTTATTTGAGAAACTCTAGCTCTCTCATGCTTTGGTGCAGGGACATGAAATTTGCCATCTTCATGAAAATCCCAACCAAATTTGGAAAGTTCTAAGTCTTTTGGTTTTTTGGAGGGGTGGAGGGATCAGTTTGCATGTGCTCATTAAAGACTTGCTAGTGCTTCACTGCTAATTTTCTTGAAGATTCTATGCATGGACACACACATACCCCAGTCTGCAGCAGCAGGGGCCTAAACAGGACTTTCTTGCAATTAAAGCTCTAGGCTACTGTGGTCCTGGTTGGAGACCAGGCACTGGAAGGAAGTCAAAGCAAGGGAGCCTGTATCTCCTGTGCTGTCAATGGCTCACCTTCTGGGGCCAGGCAGTGTGGAGGAGAAGCAAGAGAGATTGGACAGGAAACTGGGAGGGGGAGAGGGAAACTGGAACTGGCTGGGCAAGGAGACTGGAAGCCAAGGAGGGAAATGGTGAGAGAACTGAGAGCCAGTAGGTTGGGAGGGAGACAGATTGGACATGGAGCTGGGGAGACCAGGACTGGCTGCGTAAGGAGATTGGAACCTAGTGGAGTGTAGGTAAAGATCTGTTGAGGAGCCAGGGTGGGGGGAAAGCTGGGACTGGTTGGGCAAAGAGTCTGACACAGGAAGCTGAGGGGGAGGTAGGGTAGGGGAGAGGCACTGAGATTGTATGAGGACCACAGATGAGGTGGGTGGAGGAGAGAGATGGAATGGAAACAGTATTGCTAACCCCAAAGAATACAAAAATGAATCAGTCCCTCCGAAATCATGGGATTGGCCCAAAAATCATGATTGTTTTAAAAGGTTATATTGTGTTTGTCTCTTGACTTTTTTTTTAACTCTCCCAGTGCGTGCACATGATAATTTGCCTGGCTAAGGCTCCCAAATGTAGTAAGGTGACATTTAGCCCCTGTGGCAGGAGCTCTCACCCCCACATCTGCCCAGCCCCTGCCCAACAATTAATTCTGCCCCCACTTCAGTTCTTCCCTGTTCAAATCTCATCAATTCTGTTCCCACATCCGCTCTCCCCCTTCCCACCTTAACCCTGCTTCTCTTGCAGCTCTTCCACAGGCGGCAGGGCAGTGGAGAACAGAGCCAAACTGAGGGGATTTCCCTTAGGTAGAGCTGAAATTTGCTAGAGAGCTGGACTGTCTTGTGTCATTGACAGGCTCCAGGCCCACCAAACTCACATGACTTTTGAAGAAATGGTGAAAGTTGTGTGTCTCATCCCTCCTAGTACTGGTCCCTGTACAGAGTGACAACCTACTATTGCTATAAATTACTCTGTTAGCTCAAGTGGCAGAGGTCTGTGCAGTGGATCTAAAGGTTCCAACCCTGCTGATGACCCATGTGGTTGTCAGTATGAAGCCACATAAGACTCTAACCAGTAGGACCAGAAGCTGCCAAAGCAGCGACTGCTGCACTGTAGGGGAGGGAGTAAAATGGGGCTAGTCGGGGTCACCCCTACACCCCCTGGATCCAGAACTGTGCAAGGGAGACACCCTACTTTGGTGGGGGCTCTAGGGGATGCCACCCCTCTGCACCCCCACTATGTGGCCTTGTGGAAAACTGCAGAGAGAAGCAAGCCAGAGACTACAGTGGGTAGTAGCAGAAGCAGCTAAAGCAGGGACCTTTGGACATTCCAGTCATAACTGTGGAATGTTCTGACTTTCTCTGCCCTGTGGTGACTGTCTGGTTGCTCCAATGCTCCCTTTCCCTCCTCAGTCTCTTCACCTCAGCTTCCCTCCATGTCTGCCCCTTTTACTCTTTGCCCCTCCTTGTCCCCCTCCATCCCTTCCCTTCCCTTTACCTGATTCCCTCCTAAGTAAGTCAAGCTTCCCTCTGTACCTGCTCTCTGCAAAAAAAATCATGGAACTAACATTACCTTTGCTTCCATCACAGTTGACACTATTAGGCCTCTTTTTCCACCCTGAGTCTGTCTTGTCTATTTAGACAATATTGCCTCATTGTTTCCTGGTACTCCCCGTCTATCTGTATCCATCTGTTGTCTCTTGTCTCATACTTAGATTTCCAGGTTTTTGGGATAGAGACTTTTTGTTTTTTATTTGTACTGTACCTAGGACAATGGAGCCCATGACTTGGGCTCCTAGGTGCTATGATAATACAAATAACAACAAACTTGACGGAATTTGTTTATTTTTTTTCAGTTTAATTTTTTTTAAAACTTAGTTTTCTGTGTTAAATATGTATCCTATGTTAAAAGAACACTAAGGTTACAAAGTCAAGCACTCAAAGTTAGGAAATGCAGAATTAAGGTTCCCTGTGCAACAGTAATTCAGCTCCATAGGACTGTGATTTTTTGAAACCTTATGATTCACTTAATAGTGTTTTTGTTTTGGCATGTCTTGACTAGACATAAAATATTAGCTTCTTGATAAAAACAATGTTTTCTTCTAACTGAAAGTGGGTTTTTAAAAAATACCTATTAAAGATTCTGGTTGGACAATCTTGGAAAAATTATTTATTTCCAAAAGTGTTATACACAATCATTGTCATCATGAACTTCCCAAGACCACATCTAGAAGTTATCTATAGGCAAGAATGTAATTCCATATCAATAATATTCATTTAAACCTGATCCTCTGAGGCTTCCATGAAGAGTAATTATGTTGGTGGACTTTGACATAGACACTTGTCCACAGGAAACTGCACTACAACCTCAAAATTAATTTATTCTATTGGGTTTAGTAGTCCAAAACATGCAGCTCGTTTCTTAGAGTATCTTCTGGAGTGGGTAAAATGTAGGGTGGAAGCCATATTGTGAGATATCTATTGTGAGTACTTAATGAGGGGTACATTCTCCTTTCAGTGACATCATAATTTTCACTTATGTTAATAGAAATCATCTGTGTGCATGGAGAACAACAACATTTTGCAGCTACACATTAGGATCTCAAAGCACCTGATGAACATTAACTAACATAATAGACTGGTTTGATTAAGCAGGTTTGTTCTTCCTAGTGTTGTGATTTGGCCTACCTCACTGAAAAGTAATCAAAATAATATACTATTCCTGGTTCTTAATCCTTCCAGTTTATAACATATGGGGTCATTGTGAGGTCAGGCTACTTTCCAATGACAGTTGACATGTGGGAACATCATGTGATATTATTATCTGGCTTATTTTCTGTGAGCGTTCTGAAATTCTGGACAGGGCAGCAGGATTTGAACATGACAGTGCTTTAAATGTGACTGAATGGAGCCCTTAATATTTTGTTCCATACTCACTAAGGTGTGCCAGAAAAATTGTCCTGTTCCTTATTTCACATATCAATTTGCCACTATTCTGAATAGCATGTTACTAAGGAGAACAATTATTGCACATTATTATTTTTAAAGGCCCTTTTTCCCTGTCCTTCTCACCCTGCACTTCTTGACTTTTTGATACAACTTTAACAGTAGAGCCCAACTCTCTTTCAAATCATGCAAAATGAGTATTCTACCTTCTGACTAGGGAATGAAGCTCAGGACAAATGTTTGCATGTTTGATGGCATAATGGTGGATATTCTCCCTAGGTGAAATCCTGGCCCCATTGACTTCAGTGCAGCCAGGATTTTATCTCATAGAGTATCTGGGACGCAAACCCAGAGACCAGCATGCTGACATATACCTGTTTTAAAGGTCAGTGGGTGCTGGTGGTGGAGCCAGAAAGAAGATCAGTGGTCATGTCTGGTACTACATGCCTATTGACTACTGACTACTATTGACTACTGATACATGACTATTAACACACATTATGATTACTTTGTTTGATATTTTATTTTGGCATATTTGATAGCAAATCTCAAAGACCTAGTTATTCATATAACTCTTGACTTGATGGAATTTACTATTAATTATATTCTTTTGGTTAAAAACATTAAAGGTTGGAATCATTTGTCTTTGTTCTGAAAGTAGCAAATGTTAAGATGATGTTCATCTAAGGCAGAAATTCCCACTTACATTATGTTATACTGTCACTCCAAACACTTTCGGAAGATTCTAGTTCTTATAAAATTGGGGGGAATGCTTGTCCAATATGAAGTGTTATGTTGAGACTTCACTATTAAAGCCTATCAATAGACACAATTTTATATTCTCCTCATTCATGGATCTTCAGTGGCTACAATGGTACTTTTAATAGCAGACTTGAAGTGGTAAAATTGAAGATTATACTGAGAAACTTTTCACTTTGTACATGCAAACTATATGTGATAGCATGCATAATTTAGGTGTAAGTCCTTATTTTTCTTTTAATGCTCCTGTTTGGGGAAGAAAATGTAACTGCTTTGGCAATTATTTTGAACTCTGGCAAAGGGTTCAGATTCTTAAGAGAAAACGTAATTTACTTTGTACTTCCTCAGTGGTCAGACAGGTTTCAGCTTCTGAAATCTCTTTATGGTTTTTAAAAACATATTAGGGTTTTCGTTTGTACTTGTTAAAAATAATAAGAATTAAGTGCCATAAGCCAATTACAGTCCCTTTATATCTCAAACAGAGCAAAACGTGGTCCATCCTTCTCTCTCAAGCTAATCTCTAAAATATATTTGACCCTCACATAGTGCTTGAGTAAAAGAGATTGTATTTCTTCAAGCAAAATGGAAAGATGATTCACAAAATTCTAGTCAAGATGACAACTGGACTGATGTCCTTGCTAACTGAATATCTATTTCCAAATGTACTAAATTTAAAGGGATGCAATCATACTATTTAGTTCAGAGATGGTGTTATATGCTGGCTAGATAGTTGAAATGCATTCTTGCCATAGATGTGTCTGGCTCATAAGGCTGGGTTTGTTCACATGGTTTGGACTTCCTGCTCGTTGGCTTTTTTGTATGGAAGATGTTCAGTCCATTCTCAGGGCCAAAAATTGCCCTTTCCCCTTTTGAGGTCAATGAGAGACTTGCTTAAAGATCAAGGGTATATAGCTGTTTGTATTTTGTCAGACCTTTCCATTCTGATACCTGAAAGCATAGTTTTGATCTGCAGTATTGATTTGGTAAATCATAAGATTTTATTTGCCCTTTATAAATTATGATGTATCGCTATGTTTCTGTGGGTACATTATCAAAGTGGCAGTCCATTTGTCCTTCTCAGGTAACCGACTGGAGGAAAGAATGAACCTCCTGGATTAGAAATAAATGAACGTGGAAGGACAAATAAAGGGGGAAGGAAATCAGTTTGGAAACATTTTAAGATTGACTTGAAATGAATAATTGATATCCATGCAGTTTTATGCTTTAGACATTGCATTAACCTTTTAAGTGCCTTCTTTGTGTTTTTTATGTGCTTCCCGCTTTTGGAAGTGCACAATGACAGGGAGCTAGATTCACCAGGGCTAACTGCACTTTCCTGTGCCAAGAAGGCCTGCAGGACTCCAGAGGTGTGTTAGGGAAGAAGCAGGTATGTTGTAGTTAGAGAGCAGAGGGGAAAACACCACTAGAGAAAGGCAGACAATGTCCACCACCAACGTCCCTCAGTAGAGGCAGCTAAGCGAATGTGCTGGTACTAGTCAACCTGTCCAGTCAACAACACCAGCTCTAGTTCTCCAGTTGCCAAAGAGATATAGGGGACATTGGCACAAATGGGTATAAACCAGGGGTGAAGTTAGCTCAGTGACTAATTAAACTGACTGATTACCAGTTCACCTGATTCTGCTACACTTACTCCTTTACTCCATGAGTCACCGCCATTGGATTTAATAGGAGTACTTACAGTATAAAGTATGTAAGTAGTGGTGGCAGAATAAGCCATGGTTAATTGACACAGATATAATTTAGGTTTAGTTTTTGTATGCTGCAAATTCAGAAAAAAATCAACCAACTTACTTACAATCAATCAACACTGAGATTATTTGGACGTTAATTCACCAAGGCAAAATAGGGTAGAGCTGTTGTCTTCCCAAATTCACATATACCCTAAGCAATTATTCAGCTATGATCCTAGTATTCACAGAAAGTGAAAGTTCTTGTGGAAAAACATATTCCTAGGTTGAAATGTTCAAACCCCATTGTCTAAGAAGCGCCCACCAAATATTCATGCTCAGATGAAAACTTACATTTGATCATGCAAAACAGTTAATTGTATATGCAAAGGGACACATTAAAAAGTGAATGTCTGCAGCCAGAACAGCAGATCCCACTAAAATAGGCTCAATAGCATCTGCCAAAGCAGACCTAAAGGGACGTCAATTATGTATCTAATATTGCTATTTTTTATTGACATGGGCACTGTTCATCAAAACAACAACACTTACTGAATGACAGCATGATTTTCTCAGATCAGGCAGCAATATGAAAACAATACTAAGCTACTGACCACTTAGACTAAAAAAATGAACTAATGTGAATTAAAAGAACTCGTAGCTGCTGTTTCACGTGGGTGCAAAGAGCATTGTAATACCTATGCCACTTAATGCCAGAGAAACAATTAATTGCCCAATCTATCTGCTGTAAGAAAATCTGCAAATGATTCAGACATGACAGGAGGGGAGTGACTTTTCAGGCTTTCGCTCTGAACCTGTCATAAATTGGACTAGTCTCTGTTTTTTTCCCTCTCTCTATTTCTGTTTCAGTCAATTGTATGGGATTCCCTCCCCCACAATTATTTCTGCCACTACAGCTGCTGGCTAGGTAGAAAATACTAATGGAGACACCTGTGTGTGAGAGCTAGCAGCAGCTGTAAATGTATCACTGCTGAGCCATCTGTACATGACTCATAATTGCTTAACTTAGCGTGAGTTGGGATAGGAGCTGTTTGAGGGAAAATTCATTGCACAATTAATAAATGAGATGCTTTTCTTTTGTATTGCTTCCCATTTATTGCCTCTGTGCTTCATGATTCTGCTTTTTCCTCCTCCTTGATACAGAAGTTACGCAAAGACGAGGCTGTATTTGATTCATCTCCAGGTACTCATTTTTGTACATAGTTAATGGGATGACAATCATCCAGTCTTAGAAATGTAAGATGGGAAATAAGGATATTTCAATATTCCATTGATAATTTGCTGGCACTCTAAATAGCATTTATTTCCATTCTGGACATTTCTAAAATGAAATTTAGAATTATGGTGACTAAGGCCATGTCTATACTAGCGAGCTTACAGTGGCACAGATGTACCGATGCAGCTGTGCTGCTGTAAGATTGCTTGTGTATCCGCTCTACGTCGATGGGAGAGAGCTCTCCTATCGACATAATAAAAACACTTCCATGAGCAGTGGTAGCTATTGACATAGCACTGTGCACACTACACTTTGCCAATAAAACTTATGTCGCTCAGGGGCAGTGTTCCCTCTCGCTTTTTATATCCATGTCTGGAATGAATTCTGTTATGTGCACCAATATGGAAGTGATGTGGTGGGGGTGGAGCTGAGGGGTTCAGAGTGTGGGAAGGGGCTCAGGGCTGAGGCAGAGCATTGGAGTGCAGGGGGCGAGGGCCCCAGCTGCAGCTACGGGCTCTGGGGTGGGGCCAGGGATGAGGAGTTTGGAGTGCAGGCTGCCCCAAGGCTGGGGCTGGAGGACTCTCCCCAGCCCTATCCCCGCCGGCAGCAGCTCCGGGGCCGGGGGAGAGGTGCCTCTCCACACTGGCAGGAGCTCTGGGGCTGGGGGAGAGGCCTGCGGCAACCCTGCATGCCCCAACTTGCTCCACTCCCTGCCAGGCTCCTGTGGTGGCGTGCCTGCGTGGCCCTTTATAGCCTGCTGCACGGCCATGCAGTTTAGGGAGAACTTAGCAGAGATGTGGGGTTTTTCACACCCCGAGCGACATTAGTGGTAGTGTAGACATGGCCTACCTCAGCATGGTGTTGGTTTTTGCTCTGTTCTTAAAATTAATACTCAGGAAACTGAATCAATATTACCACTGACTGCACCCAAATGTAATGTGGACAGGTGCTGTGCAAGCTTCCCAACAGTTCTGCCAATGTATCTAAATCTGACCTTCTTGAACTCCTGCTATTCCAGTCACTGGTCTCTTTTTTAGCACAGAGTGAGATGTAGGTTAAATTGGGTGGTGATTATGTGATATAGACAAACAGTTATACAGGACTAAAAAGTCTAAAAACATTTTTTATTTTACTTGTACTGACTTGGCAATATTTCAGTGTTTGACTCCTTTAATGAACCTAGAAACCTGGATTTTGACACTATGTTGATGATTAAGCTGTCAGGCTGCATGTGAGGATTTTGAGGGTGGGAGTAGTTAGGGAGGAAAATGAATTAGAACAGTGCGCATGCTGCAGCTTGGTTAAGATTAATCTCCTATAGTTTTTAAATGTACTTTTTCTTTCCATTGCTGAACCACTAGATTTTTAGAGGCCTGTTGAATTACAAAATCTGAGATGCTATTGTGAACAGGATTGTTAGTGAGCAGCTGCCCACAACATTGCTAAATTCTCTGGTAAAATTTCAGTGGCCACTGCCTGACAATTGCAGGTGCTGATTCCTGAACAGCGCAAAGACATCAGAATTAAATATGTATATATTTAAAATAAGTTCATAAAAAGAGGAATTAAGCTTTTAAAATGTCCTTCCTCCATTTAAAAGGGGAGACTCCAATTCTCCTTTCACACGGTTCTGACACTGACTTCAGTGGGAATACTTCTGATTTACACTAGGGTAAGTGAAAGGACAATCAGGCTCAAGTTGTAGGAAATAAAAGCAGTAACACACTTAGCTGCATTTCTTTGTCACATAACTGCCCTTCTCAAATGTTGTGGTGACACCTCAGAAAGCACTCGAGACATACCAGCTCTTCTGTATAACTTCACTCTTATATTCCAGTGTGCTGTTTCTTTGAGGGACCAAAATCAACTTACCGGTAATTAGGTGACCTAAAATATGGATTCAAGTGATGAAAATATATTCAACTAAATGAACTTTTTCTCTTGCAGGTTACATAGTTTGCTGTATGCCTCTCATCTTACAAACAGTGAGAATAATAAGCCTAAACACTGAAACGGGAGTCTTCTGTAGGAAGAAAAATGGTGGTTTAGGCTTCTTCACAATGCCTTTCTCCATTCCTGGTGGGCAAAGTGAAAACAAATCTCACCTTTTTGGCCACACATATTCTGGGGGAGGTTCTGAAATCCATGCAGCTCTGAATTTACTTGACAATTGCATAGCCCCTCAAACACAGACCTGCAGTCTCAGGATAGACATCTGTTTATACAATTTTGGCTCTGTTTCACATAATAAATCTGCTATATTGTCTCTTGGGCATATAAACCTCTGCCTATTTTCTGAGATGGAATGGTGCCCGTTTTCAACATGTTGTGCTAGTTTTTGTAGGAGACAACTACCAACCAAAGCTTTAGGGAGGCGGCTGGCAAAACACTGCCATCTCTTCATGAGAGAGCCCCTCTTCTGTGACAGCAGTGACACATTGGTGTCACATGCCTCTTTACACTTGTTCACATCTGTTGACATTCAAGTTCATTAATCAATCTGCTAATGACTTCCTCTTGCCTCCCTTTTCCCACTTATCATTACATCTGAAAATCCAACACAAGAAGAGGTTATGTGCACCAGGCTAAGTGGAGCCAGCTCAGTAAAGTAAAATCCATCTCACAAACTGTACTGAATAATAATGTGGGGTTTGATTTGGCCTGGGTCTAGGCTTTTATTATTCACTGCTTGCAAATGCCTACACAACTGAAATTTTGTACCTAGGAATATTTACAGAAAGCAAAGAAGGCCTGTAATTGATTCCTGTAATCACAGAACAAAATTTGTTTTGGGATGTAACATGATTGATTTAGAGTTGAAAAGGTAGTTTTTTAAGGTCTTTGTAATGGTAGACAGTGAAATCAGTGAATACTGACCTCTTCCATTTGACTGTGGTATTAGCCTTTTGTAAACTGGTGCATGTCACGTGACTGGGGCCAGGAAATAAAGATCAGTCTCTTGTCAGTACTTCTAGTTGTCACACCTTTTATTAGGTTTAAGTGCTCCAGTGAGGGACCAATACAATGTCCTAGGTGATCAGCCACAGTGCTCCAACACCCAATTCTAATAGTGAAGAAGTGACTGAATATTCATTATAATGACTTTGTGAATAATCCAGAGCTCAAACGGGTTCACAAAAACTATCCGTGGAACATCTCTGAATAATGAATAAATGTGTATAAAGCAGGAGCTGTTCCCAGACAGAAAAAGGGGATAAATCCATCAGATAAAGGTTTAAAACAATCGTTTGACCAGCTCTAGTCTTAAAGGAGGAGAGGAAAGTGGCTGTTGAGCATTTTACAGCAAGTCAGAGCGTTCCACAGAGAATGGAGGCCCCCAGCAGACCTTGGCAGAATGATGTATCTTTATTTTCTTTGTCATGTGTAGACCTAAGCAAACCTTTCCATATGATGGCCTAAGTCACTCAAAACTGGGTTTGGATATCCTTATGATACCCAAACCTTTTGATCTCCAGCCAGGCCCTAAACCTAGTGGATTTACCTTCCAACTCTTTGGAATTTTGTTTGAATTGACCAGGACCTTAGTTGCTCACCAGGCTTCAAGCTCTCCCTTTAATCTTTGCTGGCTTTTAGAGGTGTTGAATAACACAACTGGAAGAGGAGTTAATGGATCAAGCCCCAGCTACACTGAAAACTGAATTTCAGTCTACAAATAGCTGAGTCAATAACACTTCCGGAAAATGCAGATCACCAGTCCCAGAATGATGCATGAGAGAGTTGGTACAAAGGGGAGGAGGAAAGGGGAGTAGATGGAATTAATTTCTAGATAAGATTACGTACATCCAGACTCTGAACATCTCTAGAAAATGTTGCCAAATCTTCCTCCCTGAAAAAGACTTTCTACCATGTCAAGAATGACAATGTTTACAACCCCTTCAACTACAATACCTTTCCAAAAAAATTAAATGAAATAATGTACAGACAATTGAACCAGACAAATCCACAAATACAAATAAACAAAACCACTTTCCCAAGCTGAGTTTTACCCCAAAAAGGGAATAGAGCCATAGACTCCATGAAGTCTCTTAGGGCATAATTTTCAGCATATGCAAACGTGCAAGTAGCAGACACAATTCATGAAGTCTGAAATGACCAACATGTAGCTTGGTGATATTGGAGACTACTGAATGTATAATACTTCCGGATGAAAGCCTATAACTCCAAAAGAAATATGTCCCAAGATAGATCTCTGGCAGTACTTAAACTATTTGGGTAGCACTGGAAATGTTGTAAGTATTCAGTCACTGAAACAAAAGCTTGTGGTCAGATGTCTAAAATGCCTTAGTGAGGTGCAAAAACAAAACTCTGGTTAGAAGATATAAACAGAGCTCTATATCCGCAGCCCAGTGCAGTCTCACAGCTGTATTGTGAAAGTGAGGATTTGTTTTAATACTACAGCTCCACAGTTATCAACCCTAGTTTTGTAAGAATCAAATATCCTTTGGAAAAAATACACAAACTCTGTGATTCTAGTTACTGTAGGAATTAACTTCTGCTTATTCTGCTATAATGTGCAGTCTGGTTTACTTAACTTTCAAACAGTTAATCATCCTCTCCCAGAGCCTATTGTAAAAGGAAAGCACAAACAGCTTCTTATTCTTCTATTCCTCTCCTCAGCTGTCTCCATCTGACTTTTGCTGTGACATATCTGCAACCTTCTCCTCAGGTCTTTCTGATATCACTATATTCCTCTTACTGAATTCTAACCTTTTCCTGAAAAGGTGATTATGCCAGATATTTACAAACAGGCCCATTTTGCTTAGTGGCAGTTCTTTGCTCTCAATTAAAATGTGTGAAATTGTTTCTTTATGAGGTGTTGCAGAAGTTGCGATACTTTTCAGTAATTATTGGCAGAAATAGAACTGTAAACTAGGATGATAATTTACATATTTCCTCAAGACTTTTTTTTAAATTGGTATCAGTCTGATTGTCTGATATGTTGGAAGCCTACTGAGCAAAGGAGAGACTAAAAATGTACATAATTGCTTGTGTGTTGTAGCAGTGTTGGTACCAGAGAGACAAGGTAGGTGAGGTAATAGCTTTTATTGGACCAGCTTCTCTTGGTGGACGAGAAAAGCTTTGAGCTTCATAGAGCTCTTCCTCAGCTATGGACAAGATAACCAGTGTCTAAGTTAATACAAGGTGGGACAGATTATTAAGCATAAGAGGTCCAACTCTGACGAAGAGCTCTATGAATCCCAAAAGGGTGTCCCTTCCACTAACAGAATTTGATTCAGTAAAAGATATTACCTCACTTACCTTGTCTCTCTAATATCCTGGGATGAACATGGCTAAAGCAACACTTTTAACAATGATGGAAGATACTGAATTTTGTCATTTAAAATTGTAACTTCACAGCACGAAGAAGGAAGCCAGACTGAACGGTGACATCTACTTCCTGTGCAGATGTGAGAAACAAATCATCATCCTCACAGGACTCACCATCTATGAACCTCTGACCACTACATACAACTCCAAATATGCTGAACAACTCTACAAAAGGACCTCAGAAAAACTGAGGAACCATTTCCTGTACCTTACATACTCCAGCAAGGAACACCTCAAACAAGAAATAATCACATGCTCCCGCACACTAGAAGAAAAAAAATCAAGGAACCTCCCTGCATATCATTGAAGACACCTGAAACTACTATAAAGAATCCTGACAGCCATCCAACAGAGAAAGCAGAAACAACTGTAACTCTACAACCAATAGTATACCACTCTAGGAGAAGCCATAACACCAGAGTCCACTACGTGACAGTCCAACATCATCAACCTATTAAAACTATCCCTAATCAGTATTGAAATATCTGTACTTTAATGGACTGACCTTTTCCCTGACCACACAACCGGACACCACACTAACATGTGGAGAACAGAGGATGGGAATAACAAGCCTAAGCACTAAAATGGGAGCCTTCTGTAGGAAGAGAAATGATGGAGCTGGTAAAAGAATTCTTCTAAGGAATTCTTTCACAACAAATGTGACATCACCCACAACTATCTCATCCCCATAGACAGTCATAAGAAAAAAGAACAGCCTCCAGCAGAGGACAGCGCACATTGGATCATT
The DNA here is from genome assembly GCF_016161935.1 of Mauremys reevesii. Lineage (NCBI taxonomy): Eukaryota > Metazoa > Chordata > Testudines > Geoemydidae > Mauremys > Mauremys reevesii. The sequence continues at coordinate 231,542,857 of NC_052624.1, read as the reverse complement.
GCATCAGGAAAAAAATGGACTATGAAACACTCAACAAACATTACATCCACCACAATCTCTCCAACACCAAAAGGATAGCCATACAGTCCCAAAATCCAACCACCAAATAGTGATAAATACAGCAAAGGAGGTGCCATTGTAGTTCTTAATTGTGACAATTACGTCAACAAGGCCAGAAGACAACTGTCTGACATCACCTACCATAAAGAATTCAAAGAAGACCCCACATCAAAATTCACAGAGGAATTTAAAGATACCATCAAATCCTTCCCCAAAAAACTCCAAGAAAAAACTCTACAATCTCATATTCCATTAACTCACCCAGGGAACTTGCTCCTCAAGACACACAAACAAGGGAACCCAGTCAGACCCATCATATCTGGCCATGGCACTCTTACAGAAGGAATATCAGGACTCATAGAAACTATCCTTAAACCATTCACCACACAAAGGGCCAGTTTCCTCCAATACACTACTGCCTTTCCTCCAGAAACCCTGTACCATTAACAACCTCCCCGAGAACAGCATCCTTGGCACCATGGAAATGACTTCCTTATCCACCAACATCCCTCTCCATGATGATGGCATCACTTCCTGCCTCAAGATAATGAATACGGTTCAGAAAGCCACCCCAAATACATTGCCAAACTCATCCATTTCTTCCTCATTCACAACAACTTTATATTTAACAACAAACAGTTTGTCCAAACTATGAGTACTAAGATGGCTCTCCAATATACCAACCTTTTCCTGGGCCACCTTGAAGAAGAATTTCTGGAAAAATGAACCACAAAACCAACAATATACATGAGATATATCAATGATATTTTCATCTTCTGCACAGATAACCTAAACTCCCTCATAGATTTCTACAACTTCAACCACCGTCACCACCCATCCATCAAAGTCTCTCTGGAACACTCCCATACCAGCATCAACTTCCTGGATACCACAATCAGCTTTTACAATGGAACCCTACAAACAACTATATACAAAACCCCCACAGATCACCACACTTACCTCCACAGATTCAGCAGCTATCTCAGAGTCATCAACACATCTGTTATCTG